>NW_026606108.1:5222500-5847500 GCF_029834395.1 Sorex fumeus | reverse complement strand
CTATTTTGCAGCTAAGATTATTTCACGAGAGTGCCAATAGTTCCGTGCTATACTGCACGACGATGCCTGAGCAGGCCGTCCACCACGCTGTCCCTCCCTCCAGCAGAGTCCTCTGGGTCCTGTTAGCTCTCTCACCCCTCGGACTCCCCGCTTCTCTGGCCAGACCCTGGCGGTTTGCTCCCATGGCCTGCGTCTGCTTCCTCGCCCTGCTCTGCAGGCCCACCTGTCGTGGGATCTCTTCCGGCACTTGTCTCTCTTCTTATTTCCGCTGAACACGGACCCTCCGGTGCTTCTCCACGCGGCCCGGGAAGGTGTGACTCCATTTGTCTCACTTTGCCCCCCATCTGTGCTGGGGCATGTGACCCATGTTTCGACTCTGTGTGAAAGTCGAGGGGATGGCGGGTGTGGAGAGATCCTCCCCGTCAGCGCTGCCTGATCCGTTCTCCTCTGAGCTGCCGGGCTGTGTGATGGGAGCGTTTCTGAATGGCTGGAGGAAATCTCTGAATCCCGTTCCACAGGGGTGCGGCCTGCGGTCACTGCACTCAGCAGCTCCAGGGGCACATCTAGGGCGTCCGTGAGCCCTGCTAGTGAGGGCCGTGGCCTCACCCCTCCAGCCATCTGTCTGTCCTCCTGGGAGTGGGTCCCAGCTCCTCCACGCCGTGGATGGCAGCCGACGGAAACAGCAGGGCCTTGTAATCATAAAATAGATGAATCGGGCTAATTGCATGAAGTTTATTTGCCCTTGCTGATAAATATTTATCGCCCCTAGTTCATGGCTTTGATGTTTGGGCTTTCTCAAACGGCTCCATCCGATTCAAAACATCACATGCCCATTGGCTAAACGCGGAGACAGCTGCATGTGCCAATAACTTCTGCTGCGAACGCCAGTGATGGAGGCCAAACTTTTTTTTGGTTTTGTTTTGTTTTTTGAGCTCTTCTTTCCATAGATGGGCTGGAACCGGACAAACCCCCACCCCCACTCCCCCAGTCGGCAGATAGACACGATGTGACATGACAAGCCGGCGTGGAGAGTGCTGGCGGCTCAGCGGGCGCGAACACGGAAACACATGTGGAAAAACACATGTGCCGGCTTCTGCTGCTCTCGGCTCTCTGGCGAGCGATGTCCACACAGCGGGAACCTGGTTGCTACGGCACTGGGAGGCTGCTCCCCACAGCCACGTTTCCCTAAGGCCATTTGCCCTGCACCTTGGAGCGAGGACAGGGCTTTTAATTTGGGGTTGGGGCTGACAGTGGCCAAGGAGGTCCCGTATTTGGAAACCCACCCGAGAGCTTCTCCCGGGCAAGTTGCCGCCCTGGGACGGAGGCTGGGCCACCGCCACTCTCCAGCACCCGTGGCGGGGCGCGGGACCCTTTGGCACCAAGGCTCGACATTTCTCATCATCTCTGAAGTATGTATGGTTGCCAAGGAAACAGACAGACTCCAAATCCAAGCGTGAAACAGGCAAGGAGTTCCTGGGGATAATAAAACCAGGATGCGGCTTGGAGGCCTGGTGCTGCCAAGTGTACCCGCCCACGACGCCGGGGCTCCTTCCACAATGCCCGTACTGCAGTCCCTGACCCCCAGCTCTGTCCCCTCTGCTTCCCAGCTCACTCCCTCCCTCCATAATTGGATCCAGGCATCCAGGCAGGTAACCAGGTGGCCAGATAAGAGACTCCTGTCAGCCCCGTCTCCTGAGGGCCATGTCCAGTCCTGGGCATGAAGGCTCCATGCGTTTCATCTGGTGTCCAATGGGAGGGGATGTCCCGTCTCTGCTGACTCCTTCTCGGCTGAAGGCAGAGCCAGGATGGCCTTTAGGTGACCGTAAAATGGTCACTCAATGGCCTTGTGGGGTGAGGGGGTCAGAGATCTTTCTGTCTTTCTGTTGACTTTGGGGTGTCTGGCTGCCTGGCAAGGCCAGGTCTGGGCTGACCGGGGTCCAGAGTTAGACATGAGGGAAATGTGACCCCAGAGCTACAGACAGTGATCTTGGCAGGTGGGACAGCACAGTCGGTGTCCAGAGGGGGTGAGGAACAGCACTGGGGTAGAGGGGACACTTCATGGCAGACCCAGAGTGAGCCCCCAACGAGCTGGTAAAGGAACAGCTGAAAACCACAGAAGCCTTTTTATTGCTGGTTCACATTCAGTGTGTTGAGGCATCACTCCTTGAGGGCTCAGGAAACCGAACAGGTGCGGGGGACCGAACCTGGCAGGTTGTAGCCAAGGCAAGCACAGTACTCCCACTCCATCTCTCCGCCCCATTCGGAGAAGCCCCCAGAGAACCCTGGGCAAAGGGGAATCCTGGTACCAGATGATGTCCATAAGGACTTTGGTACAAGCCCCTGTGCCCATCAGGACGTGGAATAAGGTGAGGGTTAGGGGCCTTGAGCCACCCACAAGAGCCACTCACACGACCCTCCACAAGGGGGCACTGCACCTGCCTGGGCAGAACCTGGAAGGGCAGCCCCAACTACCTGCGCCCGCACCCTGGCACTGCCCGCCTGCCCCTCTCACAGGGAGTGTCCGTGTCTAAGCTGCGGCTTCCCCCAAGCATCCGTGGCGGGCGATGCCCCATGTCTGCCCAGCTCTCTGACCAGGAGCCATGCCAGGGCTCGAACCTGCCGCGTGGTCCCTCCAGCCCTGGGTGTGGCACGTGAGCGTACCCGTGGGTGCTGGTGTGTGTGCGGGTGCCTGGGCACAGGGGCTGCATGCCCACACGTGTTGCGTGTATGTTCTGTGGTGCACGGGGCGGGGGGGGGGGGGAGCTGCATACCTCCATGTTCTTGCAGAAGGTGGCGTTGGTGCCAAACAGGATCTGGCACTGCTCGTTGGCACTGTAGTGCATGCCCGGGAGCTTGGAGGGCAGGGGCAGCGCGTGCTGGCTCCTGGGGTCTGTCACCAGCAGGCAGGTGCTGATTTTCGACCTGCAACAGCAGAGAGGCATGCGTTGGGAGAGACTGTGTGCACCACCTCCGGTGAGCAGAGCGTGCGGCTGAGTGGGGGTCCTCTGTGGGGGGCTGCAGAGGAGCCCCACACAGGCACACCCCCCACCTGGGGGCACACGAGGCCGGCAGGGGGGGAGGGGGAGACCAACGCTTTCAGGCAGCCTGCGGCCACACTTTCTTATGCTATAAGCGAAATGTCAAGGGGTCGGAGTGATAGTACAGTGGGGAAGGCACTTGCCTTGCATGTGGCAACCCGTGTTCAATCCCCAACATCCCATATGGTCCCCTGAGCAGAGCCAGGGGTAATTCCTGAGTGCAGAGCCAGGAGTAACCCCTGTGCATCGCTGGGTGTGGCCCAAAAGGCAGGAGAAAAAAAAAGCTAAAGGTACGGAGAAAGAAACCCAGAATTATTCTTTCTTCTTTTTTTTCCCTGCTTTTGGGGTCACACCTGGCAATGCACAGGGGTTACTCCTGGATCCGCACTCAGGAATTACTCCTGGCAGTGCTCAGGGGACCACATGGGATGCTGGGAATTGAACCCGGGTCAGCCGTGTGCAAGGCAAACACCCTATCCGCTGTGCTATTGCTCCAGCCCTTCTCCTTCCTTCCTTCCTTCCTTCCTTCCTTCCTTCCTTCCTTCCTTCCTTTTCTCTTTTTTTCCTTCCTTCAAAGTGCTGCTCCTAACTGCAGACCCTTTGTGTGTTGGGGAGGGGACGCTGTCCAGGGTGGCAGTGAACAGGCTGCCTGGTCAGAACTGTGCCCTGGCCGCACCCACTGCCTGGCTCCAGAATTTCAATGTGGGACCACTTGGGGGAAGGGGATGCAGAGAGCACCTCGGGTGGGGCCCTGGGCCCGGGGAGGCAGCGACAGACCCAAAGAAGGGTGCGCTGAAGGCTTGTCACCTTCACGTCCGAGAACCAGAGGGAGGCGGCTCACAGCACCCATCGCCCCAGCACCCCGCCCGCATCCCTGAGTCAGCGCGGCAGGCAAACCCATCCACCCTGGTGCCCTGGCCCATGTCCCAGAGTCAGCATGGCCCAGCCCCCAGCCCTGGGTTGTGTGTCCGCATGCCCGAGGCCGAGGGCCCGGGGCTGTGTGTGTGGGCAGCAGAGCAGCCGCCCCAAGAACCCAGGTCTACACAGCGTGTGCATCCCTGGGGGTGGGTTCCTATAACACCACCAGACCGAATGCCAGCCCGACGCACCCACAGGTGTGGGGCCTGTGGACAGAGGCCAGGAGGGACGTGGCACCCTCAGGCCGGCCGCTTCTGCAGGGCCTGGATCGGGCCCAGCCTCACACTTGCTGGCAAATCAGTACAGTGCTGAGCTCCCCACTCTCCCGGCCATACACTGGACCAACCTTTGCTATTTGGGGCGTGCAGAGGGGGTCCAGAGACCCATCCCCATGGACTCCAGTGGACACTCACTCAGCTTCGCAGAGCCAACACTTGGATGTGGATTTCCAACTGCGCCCATCACCCTGCAGTGTCTCGGGTCCAGTGCCCCCTGTGCAGTGCCGCCCAGAGGCTGGGGTCCAGTGGAGTCCCATGGGGGTGCCTCCCAGACTTACTTCAGGAAGTTCTCGAGGTCCTCTCGGCTGCAGGGGGACCAGGACAGGTCGCTGGGGCTCCGCCCTTTCACCCACTCTCCCGACATGATGTGGGACCGGCCGGCGCAGGACGCGTGGTCATCGTCATGGTTCATGCCCAAGCTGTCAGAGGGGAGAGAGGGGGCAGGGAGGGGTGGCGGGGAGGGACGGGCCTTTATACCACAGGAACCCGCCCCAGCCCCATGCTCTGGGGTGGGGGACAGCGGCCCGTGCTCGGGGACAGCAGGAGGGCATGAGACCGGCATATGGGGAGTTGGCTCAGGCCTGGGTAGATGAGCACCTTGCCCGTGTCTCTGACCGCACCTGCTTTTGCCCAGGGAGCAGCAGGACTGTGACCCCCCAACCCCCCAGAGTGTGGGCTCTGGTGGTGGCCGGGCTGGAGCCATGTGGAGCCCAGCAGACCAGCACCCAGTAAGCATCGGGCCAGGCACATGGGCCCCCTGAGAACCAGGGCAGTAAGGGATGAGACAGGAGGGGACACCCAGGCACCCAACAGAGAAGCCGCCGTGAATCCTGAGGCCTGGCGGGCTACTGCCTCCTGCAGGCAGCCCCATCTCAGGCTAGAGAACCCACTGCCCCTCAGTCCGGGTTCCTGGGGGCGTCTCCACAGACAGCGTCCAGAGAAGCCACAAGGCGGAGAGTGACCACAAGTGTGAGTCTCCCCATTACCAGTCAACGGCGTCCCCACTGCCCCTGACTCTGCTGCCCCAAGGACCATCCAGTCGGCAGCACATCCTGTGCAAGCCCAGCTGCCCCTGGCCAGGCTTCCCCACAACACATTTGATCCCCAAACACCTCCCCTCGTACCCCTAACACGGTGCCTTGGGGCCGCACTGGCTGCAGGGTGGATGTCTTGGTGGAGGGGGCCAGGGGGAGATGATGCCGGGACCAAGCCCCCCAGCAAGGCGGGTGGGGGGTTCTTACACTTGAGATTGGGGGAGGCTCCCTGGGGCTGGGGTTTGGGGAGCCTGGGAAACACCCTCAGCCCTCTAGCCAGCCTCCTGCCCGCCCCAACACCCACTGGGCACTCCACCGAAGGCACACCAGGGGTCTGCCCTTCCACACCATGTGGAATGGGTATGAATGGGGTGGCATGGGAGAGGAAACGCCACACTTTGGGGGGCTTAAAAAGAAACCAGAGTTCCCCCTGTGCCAGGCACAGCACATTTCACAGGATCTCTTGTTCACCTCGCTTTACAGATGGGGAAACTGAGGCAAAGAAAGATGGAGATGTTGCCCTGGGCCAGGGAATAGACATGTGGTCTCAGTGCTGAGTCTCCACACTGGGTCCAGCCCGGACAGGGTCACTGGGAGAACCAAGGGCAGGGAAGGGCCGGAGTGACAGGACAGTGGGGAGGGTGCTTGTCTTGCACGCAGCCGACCTGAGTTCAATCCCCAACATCCCATAGGATCCCTCAAGCACCGCCAGGAGTGATTCCTGAGCACAGAGCCAGGAGTAACCCCAGAGCATCACTAAGTGTGCCCCCAAAAGCCAAAATAAGTCAAAGAACCAAGGACAGGGTCCTGGAGCTCAGGGGTGCGGGATGGGTGTCCACCCAGGGGTTACCGCAGGGAGTCAGAAGGACACTGGCAGGAGAACAGGGGCCAAGGGGACACTTGGAACCCCTGAGCTGTTGGGGGTTCGGATGTGGTCCCCATCTTTCAAATACATCTGTGCTGAGTGGAACTGTCCCTTCCCGAGATGCCTGAGGCACCAAGGCCAGGAGAGGGTTCCACATACCATGGGCCTGAGAGGGATGTGGGGGTCTCCTCTCTGGGAGTCCCTGAAACTTTGAAACATGAGGCACATGCAGGTGGGAACACCCAAGCCCTGACCCCCTCTGAGCGGAGCCCCAGGGTCTGGGCTCACGATGAAGTCACGAGGGGTGTGGTGGCCCCACTGTACAGAGAGAAAAGCAACAACCCAGGGCACAGTGCCAGAGTGGCCCCTGGTCAGGCCTCTGGTCACCTCTGGGTGGCAGAGTGGGCCTCATGGACGTGTCCTCTGGCCCTCAGAGAAAGCTGGGCTCCCCGCAGCCATCATCTTCGCTCACAAGGCGTGTCTTTGAGAAAACATCTGAAAGGGAATGCCCCCTGCAGCACAATGGTGTGTGTGTGTGGGGGGGGGGGTCTTTTTTCCAAAGGGGCAAAAGGAAGGAGGGAGCGGTGCTGGGACCACTGGGGCTCTGTGCCCGTCTCCGTGCCCGGGCAACGCCTTCGCCCCGTAAACACCAAGGGGTCTGAAACCTCCAAGCAATGGGAGGGACTTTGTCACTATTCGTTTTGCCTAATAAATTTTGCTCGAGCGGGCCCAGTAACGTCTCCATTGGAGACTTTGTTGTTACTGTGTCTGGCATATAAAAAATTATTTTTGGGTTTGGTAGCTGTATCTGGTGGTGCTCAGGGATCACTCCTGGAGGTGCCTGGGGGACCCTCTGGGGTGGTGAGGATCAAACCCAGGTGGGGTGTGTGCAAGACAAGTCTTCACGCCTGTCCGTGCGCTTTCTCTCCCTCTTCTCTCTCCTTCCCTCCCTCCCTCCCTCTCTCACACTTGTTAGCTCAGAAGAAAGATTCTCCACCTCAGAGCTTCTTGCAGTGATCCCTACTGCTTTACGGGCACTTGACTGATAAAGATAAAAATCATTTCTTCAGGCCCTTAACACGGCAATGTCCTGGCAAAGGAGCCGCCTGCAGCCCCTGAGGGTCCAGGTGATGGGCTGGACTTAGCCAACCAGAGGAAGCTGTGGAGGATTCGGCCAGCCTGCACCGTCAGGACCCACCTGCAGAAGGGACAAGGGACACAAGGGACCCCTGGGCCGGGCAAAGCTGGCCAGCAGGTGCTGCGGCTCCAGGCCTGGGCAAGCAGCAGGTCAGAAAAAGCCCTCAGTCACTGCTATCCCTGGCCCGGGCACAGCGGCTGGCGATTCAGTGACCCCTGGGAGTGAGGAGAGACACTGCACATCGAAGGTGCCGGAAAGGGGGGCCGGGCCCTGCACAGCGCGGACTGCGGCCTCCAGGCCCACGTAACTTTCTACCTGTGTCTCAGCGCCAGGCTGTCAGAGGTACCTCCTCCTCTGCCATGCCCCCAACTCTCCACAACTCTCGCCCCATGGAGGTGCTGGGGTGGGGGGTTCTCAGAGGGATGAACTTCACAAAGCCCAGTAGTGACCCTTCCATGTCCCAGGTTTGGATGGCTCCAAAAGAATGTTCCGGAAAAGGAGTTGCACTCCGCCCCTCAGTGTGGGAAGGGCTGCTGGCCCTCGGTCACTGCGGCTCAGTTCCGGAAGGAGGCCTGTCCCCCTCACACCTGCAACGCCTACGAGGCATGCCCCTCCCCACGCCTCCGTGCAAGCCCACAGGCTTATTTCTCCCTGCCAAGGCTCCTTTCCTGCACTCCAACCAGAAACGGTTTTGGACAGTGATAGTTGTTGATGAGGTGTGATTCCACTTTGGTACAGAGCGGATGAGGCTGCACGGCCTGGCAGTGAAGAAGCAGGACAGACAGATGGATCCCCGGACAGCCAGACCCCGGTGAGCACAGACCGCCATGGCCAACAGAGGCGACCCCCAGAGCACCCCACGCTGAGCTGCAACCCCCCCAGCCAGTGTCCTGGGGATGTCAAGAAGGGGAGGAGACCAGAGAAGTTGGGGCCGGGGACAGCACAGGATGAGGGGACCCCCCCAGCGCCCCTGGGTGCAGCCACAGAGGCATTCTGAGTCTCCCAGGTGTCCATCCCTAAGCCCCCAGCGACCACCCCCCCCAGGGCCCGAACAGCACCAACCTTGTGGCCCCACACAACCGTGTGCCAGGGGGGCCCCCAGACCTTCTGGGCAGCATGCAGGAGTCCAGACTAACAAACCTGAGGGCACCTACCCCGATTGCCAGCCCCGAAGGCCAACGCGGCACAGCGGGACCTCGGTCTGGGCTCTGCCATGCCCAGCTGTCCTGGAGAGGGGGCCCTACCTGACCCTACCCCATGGTGGACTGGGTCTGGGGGCGCGGGTGTCCCCACACGCTCCAGGGTTCAGCGGCAGCTTGTCGCCAGATCTTAGCACACACCAGATTAAGTGCTGAGGCCCAAGCCAGGTCCCGTGGCTATGCTTTGGTGTCTATTTTTTTGTTTGGCTTTCGAGCCATACCCGGCTGTGCTTTGGGCTGGCTCCGAGCTCTGTGCTCAGGGCTGATTCTCAGGGATCCTATTGGGTACCGGGGATTGAACCCGGTTTGGCTGCACGCAAGGCCGGTGTCCTCCTGCTGCTCCACCCCTCTGACCCCTTTATGGTGTCTATTCTCCTGGACCAGGGCCTGGCAGATGGGGATGGGGGTGGAGGGGGGGACCTGCTCTACCCCCCAGCAGGCCTGTCTTTAACAGGCATGACAGGGTGAGGGTGCCACCCCACCCCAGCCATGCAGGCAGAGAAGCTGGTTCCCCCCCTCCAAGCCCACTGTTCTAGAGCTGGATGAAGTGAAGCCACTCACCCCCCCTCACCCACCCCTCGGGGCCCCGCTGGCACCAAACAGGCGGTAACTAAAAGCCGGGTGAGAGAAAGGATTCCGGGCCTCTGCGAGGGCAGGAAAGCGTGTCTCTGGGGCAAGCTGAGTCAGGAACAAAACTGAAACCACTTCCTTTCAGCCCATCAGCAGCGAGGGGCTGTGTCTGGCCTGGCAGACGCTGCACCGTGCCGGGGGCGGAGAGCCGGACGCCAGTGATCCTGCTGCCCGCTGGGGGCCCGGGCCGGCGCCTTCCTGCTGTGGGACACTGGCAGGTTCTGGAAGACCCAGAGGACAGCCACCGGTGTGTCCCGGCTCCCGCAGAGCCTGCTGGCATGGCCAGTGTCCCTGGCCAGAAACGCGGCTCCTTCTGGAACTCTCTTGGGCCCTGGAGGCAGGGTTGATTTGTCCTTTGGTTTGGGGGCCACACCAGTAGTGCTTGCGGCCGGGCAGAATCGGGCCTCTGCGTGCTGAAAGCCCGCCTGTGCCCCCAACTTCTTCACTGTCTGAGGCATCCCACGGAACCCTGCAGTCCTCCATCGGGCCACTGCGGCAGGTGTAGCCGGAGAGATCCCGACTGGTCTCTGCCCACAGGCAGCCCCCACACCAGCCCCTGCAGCTCTGCATCAGGACAGTTCTCCTGGCCCAGGAACTGTCTCTCTTACACAGAGACAGTTCTTGCCAGCCCTGGCACATGTGGTGCAAAAGAACATGTCCGAAGGAGAAAGGCCTCGGCCAACAAGCCCAGCTCTGCACACTGGCCCTGCACTGATCTCCACACCCCAGGGTTCAATTCCAGCCCCTCTCCCAATCCCCCAGGTGGCCTCCCGACCCCCAGGCCCCTGCCAGCTCCCCGGAGGTGAGAATGGGCCCTCTGGGGTGCACAGGTGAGAGGAGGGGACCGTCCCGAGTGTCCACACAGGCAGAGGGTGAAGTTCCCAGGGTCTCAGGCAGGGCCAGGCGAGGGTCCAGGTCTAGTCTGGAATTTTCCATCAGCCCTGGGCAGCAGATGAACAAGGACTTTTCAGCACGAAACCAAACGTCAGGAAGGACCTGAACGCCTCTCAGCCAGCACAGCTGCCTGGGGCAGCCCCCATTGGCCCTGCAATCTCTTTCTCACAGCCCCAGAGACCCGAGGCCAAGTCCAAGTCGGTTGCGACTTGGTGTGGTGAGCTTCTAGGGTGGATCCATTGTTGGGGTGCAGGACACCACCTGCTCACCGAACGATCGCCTGCCCCCACGTGTGAGAAGGGCCCCCAACCCCTGCCAAGGGCCAGCTCAAGGTTTGGTCTTGTCACCCAACTGGGGGTGGGTGGCCCAGACACTGGCCCTCCGCAGCCTGGGGCCACTCCGCTGGGGTCAGGGCATAAGCAGCTGCCACGGGCCCTCGTACGCATCAGCCCATGGGCTTTGGGTTTCTGCTCTACCAACACCCCCTTCCTGCCTTAGTGATTCTCTTCCATGGTCTCTGAGCGGCTGCCCACAGCCCAGCGGATGGTGTGCAGGGCAGCACCCCGCCTGCAGGTGGCGATAGGCTGTTCTGGCTGGCAGGGCTGAAGAGTCCCAGCCTGAGCAGTGACCCGGATGGTCTAGGCTAGGCTGTGGCCAGGCATGAGGGCGCAGCAGGCTGTCAGTGGCTGGCCCTGGCCTACGTATATGCGAGTGTCTGACTGTGCAGGGGCGGGACCCCAGGCGCCCCTCCACCCATATGCTTCACTGTTGATATTTTATGGGGGGTGTCACACCCAGCAATGCTCAGTCCGGCTCTGCACTCAGGAATCACTCCTGACAGTGCTTGGGGGTCACTCCTGGATCTGCACTCAGGAATCACACCTGGCAAGTGCTTGGGGGCCATATGGGATCCTGGGGTCGGCAGCACGCAAGGCAAACGCCCTCTCCGTGTGCTCTTGCTCCAGCTCCCTCACTACTGATTTTCATTTAGTTTTAGTTTGGGGCAGGGGGAAGTGATCCTGGCGGTGCTCAGGGCTCACTCCCAGCGGGGCTGGCTGAGCCCCGGGCACACACCTTGCCCCCCCACCAGACTGGCCCAGCCATGGCTCATCTATACTGGCTCCCAAGAGCTGCCCCCATCTCCATGCCTTCACTCCTGCCCTCATGCCAGGGACCAGCGAGTCTCCTCACAGCCGCCTGGGGCCGTGAGAAGCCAGGAGAGCGTGGAGACTTCCAGCTCTGAGGACCATGGGAAAAGCCACTTGGGAGCCGCTTCCAGGAGCCCTGCCAGGAGAGGGCAGTTTGGGGAGAGTGGGGGCGGGGCCAGAACTCAGGTCTAAGCTAGGCTCAAGGCCTACCCCCAGCCCCATCTCAGCCTGGCCGGACCCCTTCCCCCCACAGTGAACACAGGGACCCCGGCAGAGGGGAGGCCCGGCGGGGTCTGACCCAACTGACCTGTGGGTGTCTGGGTTTCGCATTGGCCCAGTGGTGGCTCAGGCTGCCAGAGGGGCCACAGGCACTCCTGCTTGCTGAAGCACCTCCAGAGTTCACTCTGCCCCTCCTAAGCCCCTGGCTCCACACGGGCCCATGGGAAGGCTGTGGCCCAGGCACTCCCTAAGCTCAGGGGCTCGGGGCTCCCCTGGCAGTGGGAAGAAGTGTCCTCTGCTCTCCCGTGATGCTGCCTCCCCGGGCCCAGCACACGGCCTGGAACCCCACAGCACGCAGGCCCAGAGCGCCACTCTTCAAAATGACCCTTAGCCAGGGGAGCGACGCTTCCTGCTGGACAAACCGTTCAAAGTCCCCCCTCAGGGCTGAGGTGCAAGCTCTGCACGCAGGCCCCCTGCCCCCATCCCCAGCACAACCCCCCCCCCCCCATCTCTACAGCAACATCCCTGAGCATGGCCAGGTGCAGCCTTCAAACAAACAAACAAACAAACAAAACACTCCAGGCGACTTCTGCCTCTCCAGGGAGGGAGAGCTGAGGAGAGATGGTCAAGGGCAGGGCAGGGAAGGGATAGCTCAGGGCCTTGCTGGGGATGGACGGATGAGGCACGTGGCCTGCAGAGACCCAGGCCATGATAGGGTGGTATGTCTGCTGAGGAGGGGAGGAAGAAGGGGTCAGGGTCAGGCACAGTCTGGGATGTGAGAGAAGATGGTAGCTGTGCCCAGGAGGCTTCTACCCCATCTTGGATGACGAGGAAAAGGCGCTAACTCCAGGCAGCCCTGGGGGAGACCCAGTGTGTGCACATGGGAGAGTATGTGTACATGTGTGTGCACGAGTGTGTTGCACATCTGTGTATGTGTACATGTGTGCGCACATGTGAGTGTGTATGTGTGCACATTTGTGTGTACATGTGTGTACATGTGTGCACATGTAAGTGTGTATGTGTGTGCACATGTGAAAGTATGCATGTGAGTGTGCATTCATGAGTGTGTGCACATGTGCACTTGTGCACTAGGGGTGTATACATGTATGTGTATGTGTGTGCACATGCAAGCACACATGTGCACATTGGAGTGTGTATGTGTTCATGTGTACACAGGTGTACATGTGTGAATGTGTATGTGTGTGCATGTACGTACACATGTGTGCACGTGTATGCATTGTGCACTATGAGTGTATACACGTATGTGCACCTGTGAGAGCGTGTATACATGTGTGCATTGTGGCTGTGTGTGTGTGGAGGGGAGGGTATTGAGGCCACAAGCCCCCCTGTGCCACCCCGGGATGACCTGGCATGAGGAGCAGCCTCTGAGCCAGCAGCACGGGCTCACTCAAGTGGATCCAGGCCAGAGAGCCCCGCCTACACACACATCTGGGGAACGGCTTTCCATTCTTTTCCAGGGAGCATCCCTGCTGCCCTTTTCCCAGATGCATCCACGTGCTGCCTCACGGCCGCACATCTCAGAGAATGCCTGAGCTTCATGCCAGCCCAGCATGCACCGGGCCATGAGGCCACATGATCCTGGGTCCATATCTGCATCCCCAAGAACGGCAAGTGTCTGTCTGCTGGGGAGGAGACAGAGCCACACGGCCCAGCAGGGGAGCACCAGCCATGAGAGAGCAAGGGTCTCAGGCTGCCCACAGGGGAAAGGCAGCACCTGGCAGCCCTAGCATGGCCAGAAGCGACCCCACCCCTAGCCATGCTCCTGCTGTCCACACAGGGGACCTGGCCCTGGGGACAGCTGGAGTTCCAGTGTGTGTGGTTGAGAAAAAGCACCTGTAACACATGAGGTGGGGATCACATCCGTCAAAACTGCTGTCCACAGTCCCGCATGTTCACGGTGCACGCAGGAGGGGCCCTGCAGGCTCGCATGAGGTGCTCGGGGCTGCCCACACATCAGCAGAGCTGTGGGGTGCACGCTCCTCAGAATCTGATCTGGAATCAGCCCTTTCCCAGTTCTGGTCTTGGGGCTCCTGTCCTGGGGTGTGTGCTACCTCCTGTGTCCAGTACCGCACTGACCCGACTCCCCTCCCTTGACTCTGGGCCACGTGCGACTGAAGCCACGAACTGCCTGACTCTCGGGTCCCGGCCCCAGAACATCCAGCCAAGCATGAGTTCTGTGTAAGAGGCTCTGGGTCATATCCCCCTCCCCCTGGCCGGGTCCTACCCTGTCAGACCCTCTTGCCTTCAACCAAAGGTCAGAGAACCCCAGACTTTCCACCCCACATCACTGCAGAAGAATCTTCTGGAATCCCAGCAGTGGCGCATCAGCCTCAGTGGGAGAGAACGAGTCCCCCATCGCCGCAGGGGGCCTTGAGGCTGAGTGCAGACACACACACGGCTGCCCACACTCTCATGACCACACACGAGGAACGTCTTGGACACAGAGGCCTTGCAGCAGCCTGACCCCAGAGCGGGGAACACATCAAGCTTCAGACAGCGCCACCAACAGACCAGAGGGGGCAGGACCTGAGCTAGGAAACACCTGGCCCAGGGGGGTCAGGATCACCAGGAGAGGCCCCGGGCCCCCCAGCAGTGCCTAGAAACCACCTCAGAAGAGACAAGAACTTATCACACAAATGCGGGGGGCGGGGGGGGCTGGATTTGATCCTGTCACGGCAAGTGCCCCACTGGGAGTGGCCCCCAATCATGGTGATGACAAAGTCACCCTCACTGGATGGACATTGAAGAGGGAAGCAGAGAGCGCAGCAGAAAGGCAGCTCAGACACGCTCACCACCGGCCACGTCATCAGAAAGGCGCCACCAGCTCAGGCAGCCACCGACCAGACCCACTCAGGCACACGGGGAGTGCACTCAGGGGTCAAGGCTGGAACGGTGACAATGGAACAGAAGCGCACACACAGACACGCAGACACACACACGCACAGACACACATGCACAGACATGCACAGAAACACATATTTACATGCATGCAGACACACACGCGCACACATACATGAACAGACACACACAGACACACAGACATGCACAGACACACACACGCTCAGACATACACACAGACACACTAACGCACAGATACATGCACACACACACATGCAGAAACATGCACAGAACACATACACGCACAGAAACACACGTGCACACACGCACACACACATGCACAGGCATGCACACAACACACAGCTACTGCCATCCTCTGTGCCCTTCCCATAACAGCCACCAGGTGTGTACAGCCAGGCCCCTGCCAACCCTGTGCGTGGCAGGGATGGAAACCAGAACGGAACGGACGTTGGGGAGGCGCCTCCCTTGCACAAGGAAGCATGGGGTCCATCCCACACCCCACAGGGTGCCCTGAACGCCAGGAGCAATTCCTGAGCTCAGAGCCAGGAGCCAGCCCTGAACACCACCAGTGTGGCCCCCCAAACAGAAAGAAACAAAGACAAAGGGAAAAAATGGAGCTGGACAAAAGATCAGGCCAGAGATCAGAGCACACAATGGCCGGCCAGGGGGTGGAGGATGAGCACCTCTGGCTTGATGCCGGTTTGGGCCCATGTCTGGTGCCTCTTCATGCGCGGGCCCACCCTGCCAGCCAGAGCCAGCCTCCCCACCCCCCACCCCACCCTTTTTGATCTGACAGTGACAGCCCTACTGTGCGCAAGTCATGGCTTCCTCCATCTGACTTCACCCTGACAACCTCACCAGCAGGGCGAGGGCATCCCCCTCTGAGCTAGACAGAGGGAAGCTGCCCGCCCCAGCCATGGGCTCCGGGCTGGCGGCCACCAGGCTGGGGGCAGGGGACCCTCTAACCTTCTGTTTCCTCCTCTGGAAACCAGGAGGCAGCCCCAGATCCCGTGCCACGCCAAGCGGGTGTTTCCTCCCAAGAGGCAAGAATCCCCGCGTGCAGACAACCGTACACTGACACTGGACATTTGGACAAAGCTGGACCTGGCAATCGGTGGGGAAACTTAAAAAAAAAAAACCACCAAACAAAAAGTCAGCTGTGAAGCCAAGGCTCGCTGACTGACGGAGAGCAAGTGCAGGCGGCGCCGGAAGGGAAGTCGGGACAATGGAGAGGAAGGAGCCGGACAGACAGACGGATGGGGCCTCCCGGGAGGGGGCAGTGAGCTGAGGCCCAGGGCGGCGCCGGGGCAGGGTGTTCACAGGACGAGGAGGGGGGACGCGGGGTGGACACAGGGACAAGGAGGGAGCTCGGGGTGGACACAGGGACAAGGAGGGTGACAGTGGGGTGGACACAGGGTCAAGGAAGGACTGCAGGGTGGACAGAGGAATAAGAGGACTACGGGGTAGACACAGGGACACGAGGTACTGTGGGTGGACAGAGAGACATGGGGGACTGCAGGTTGGACAGAGGGACATGAAGGGACACGCGGGGACTGCAGAGTGGACAGAGGGACACGGGGACTGTGGGTGGACACAGAGACACAGAGGGGGGCCGTGCTGGCTGCTTACTTGTGTCCCAGCTCGTGGGCGATGGTGAAGGCCAGGTTGAGCCCGTTGTCCTCGGCCAGCACACACTTCCGCTTGGCGCTGCACGCCCCTCCCAGGTAGGCGATGCCTGCGGACATAGAGGAGCTCAGCACAGGCTGGACAGGGACATGGGTGGCGCTGGGCCTCAGCAGGGGCTGTGCCCTTCAACATGGCAGCAGTGCCGGTCCCAACTGGGCCTCGGCTTACACTTTGGTGTCCAGGACGCGACAGCCGCCAGTCACTGGGGTTCGGGAAAAAAACATCGGGCACCCCGGGGGGAAGAAGGCCCCTTCCCTCCTGCCCCGAGGCCCGGGCCCCATCAGACCCAAGGCCCTAAGGAATGTCCCGAAGGGCACCTGCTTCCATGGACAAATGCCTGGGGGGACAGGACAAGGAGCCCCAGGTCCCCCACCCCCTAAGGGATCAGGCTGGACCCTTGGGACAAAAGGACAGCGCTGCTGAGCTTCAGTCAGGGCTGATGGGGGGGGCGGGATATGGCTCTTGCTGGATGGTTTCTCGCTCACGTGGACTGAGATTCCCTGGGCTGGTAAGAATCAAGGGGCCATGGCCCATGATGGGGAGGTTCGGGTGGAAAGGAGGACGAGGGACCCCTGGAGTCGACCCTATCCCAGAGCAATGTAGACTCTGAGGGATGCTGGGGGTACCCTGGTAGCAGTAGGGGTTTGCAGGGGAGAACAGCATTCTAGGAGGAGCCGGGTTGGGGCAGCAAGGGGGACCCCAAGGATGGAGGCCAGCAGCCCCCCACGGCCTGGACTGGCCTAGACGTGTGGTTCTAGACCAGGTGCCCCCACGGGCCACCCCAGCAGGCCCCCACCCAGCACCCGTGTAACACCCCACTGCCAGGGCTCCACTCCTGGGTGCGCCTGGAAGCAGAATGAGCTAGGATGGGGGGGAGGGGACGAAGCCCCCAGAGGCCCAGGGCTCTCCTGGAGGCGAGATGGAGCAGCTCTGAAGACACCCAGAGGAATGTGCTGGGGGTACCACAAGATGCTCCCAGCCCCACCGCCTACCAGAGCTGGTCCCTCCTCAACGGAAGCATCAGTTCCCCATGGCCCCTCAGGGCCCAGGACCGGGCAGCCCAGGAGGCCCAGGGATGAAGGACAATGACAAGGAGCATGGTCCTGCCTCCCGTGGACTCAGCCACACCCGCTGCCGGCCTGCTCCCCCCGCCCCCAGAGCCGCAGTGACAGGTGCGCTGCCCAGCCGGCAACACACCAATGTCCACTTTGGCTTACTAACACAGAATGTCCTGGCCCAGGAGAGAAACTTCTTTCGAGAAGGGGAGAGGGACAGAGGAGAAGGACGACGGGGAAGGCAGCTGCCTTGCACGCAGTCGATCCGGGTTCTACCCCTAGCATCCCATAGGGTGCCCTGAGCCCCACCAGAAGTGCTTCCTGGGTGCAGAGCCAGGAGTCAGCCCTGAGCACCGCTGGGTGTGGCCCCCAGCCCATGGAAAGAAAAAATAAGAAAGAAGAGAGAAAGGGAGAGACAGAGAGAGCAAGAAGAGAGCACTGTGGCCTTAAGGCACACGTTTGCGTGTTTGTGATTTTCTGGCACACAGACATGGTCCAGCCCACGCAGACGGCAGCGAGGATGAGGACTCGATCGGCGTCTGGGTGCCTTCAAGGTCACTGTCCGGGCTCGGTTTAAAAAATGCTTTGTGGGCTGCTGCCCTGAGTCCAGCCTGAGGACTTGGAATGCGTCTACATGGGCCTGATGGTATGTGCGTGTGGAGCGCCACACATACACTCCCTCTCCCAGACACACACACACACACCCTCGCCCAGACACACACGCACACACACCCTCCCAGACACACACACCCTTTCCCCACACACACCCACTCTCCCACACACACACCCTGCCAGACACACACACCCACTCTCCCAGATATACACACACTCTCCCAGACACACACACACTCCACAGACACATACACACACACCCTCCAACACAAACTCCTACACACACACACTCTCTCTCCCAGGCACTCATACACACACACACACCCTCCCAAACACCCAGACACACACGCACACACACCCTCTCAAACACCCAGACACACACGCACACCCTCTCAAACACCCAGACACACACGCACACACACCCTCTCAAACACCCAGACACACACGCACACACACCATCACAGACACACACACACCCTCCCCCCACATACACACCCACTCTCCCAGATACACACACACTCCCCAGAAACACACATATCCTCCCAGACACACACACACCCTCCCAGATACACATGCACACACACACCATCCCAGACACACACCTACACCCACACTCACATACACCCTCTCTCTCTCTCTCACACACACACACACACACACACACACACACTCTCTCTCTCTCTCCCAGGCACTCATATACACACCCTCCCAGACATGTGCACATACACACATTCCGACACACACATACAAACACCCTTCCCACCTCCCCCACACACCCAATTTCCCAGACACATACGCAGAAACACACACACAGACCCTCTCCCAGACACGCGCACACACACCCTCTCCAGATACACAAACACTCCCCAACACACACACCCTCCCAGACACGCACATACACATACCCCCTCCCAAACACATACACACACACACACCCTCCCAGACAAACTCACACTCTCTCTCAGACATGACATGCACATGCACAGGCCCCACACATCCTCTCAGAATCCCCCACAACACACACACACACACCTTCCCATCCCACACCAGAGCCTCCCGGTCAAGGAATCAACTGGCAGCCTTCTCCGTGTGCGCCCGCTCGGGCAGGCACCCGGCCAGCGGCGGGGCTGACATCTGAGGCCAGCTGCGCCGAGCATGGGCGTGCTGACCCAGCAGTCCTGAAATGCCACACAAACACTCCCCTGGCCTCAGCCACCCTCTAATCAGGGGGCCGGGATCCCGAGGAACGGCCAAGGCGGCCTGCCCCTACTGCAGTGGATCTCACACACCCTCCCCACCCCGGCCCCGGGGCCCCCCTTCTTACCAGAAAACAAAGGCTGGGTTTATTGACATGAAATGTTCTCACCCAGGTGGACTGAGGTCAAGAGCTTCTAAGGATTTATTTGAACTGGGAGGCGTCTGATCACCCACCAGCAGCCCAACTGTGGACAAGATGAAGGCTGCAGGACCCCACCCCGACCGGAGAGCACTGTGGGGGGCAGCGAGAGGCTGGGAAACGCTGAGAAGGCACAGAGTCTTTGGGGCGCGCGAGGGATTCCGTGGGAGCCCACAGGAAACGAAGCTGCTGCCTCGCCATGCACCCACCCCTCCGCTGCAAAGGAACCGCCCCCCCACCCCGCTCTCGTCTCTGTTCTGGCCACACATGGCAGTGCCTGGAGATGCACTCTGCCCCCTGAGCTGCCACCTGGCCTCCAAATCCCCCACATTTTGTCAGAAAACTAAACAAGAGCCTGCTGTCTCGGACAGGACGTCTCATCACCCGGTGGAGCGGGAGCTTCAGTCTGTGAAGTGGGCTGCGACCCGCTGGACCCCAGCGAGGCCAGCGTGAGAGACCGGAGCTCAGCACCCTCACACTTGGGCCAACCCTGCGGTCTGCAGGGCTCCAGGAGCTGAGGGACAGAACCTGGCCACGGTCACTGACCAGAGTTCGCTCCTGGGGACCAGCCCGGGCCAGCTGGCTCAACCCTCCCTCTGGGGCCCCTGCTCCCCAAAAGGGCAAACGAAGGCTGAGGAAATGCTGCTGATGAGGGAAACGGGGTCCGGGAGACACTAAAGCTGCCCAGGAACCAACAACAAGGCATAATCTGGGCCAAGGGAGTATGTGCAAAGGGCTTGTGGTTGGCAGTCAGGAACACTTCTAGCGCCTAATTCATCCTCGAGAGACAAAGGCCCAGGGGAGCCCTGGGGGCCTCTCCTCGGGCTGTGGCCGAGAATTAGGGGCTATTTCGCTGTGCCCTGCGCCCACAGAAGCACAAGGCGAGCACTCTCTCCCAGTTAGGAGGGCCAGGGATCCTGTTCCCAGCAGCACTGCTGAGGCCAAGGGACTCCCCCTCCCCCACCCGCCCCCAAGCACAGCGTCAACTTAGGAGGGAATGGAAGAACACGCAGTAGCAGCTGGCTCTGGGCAGGGGAGGGGCAGACAGAGAGGGGCGAGGGATGGAGACAGCCCCCTGCCTTCCGAAGACAGACAATCAGCCTGGGCCGAGCCGGAATCCAGATGCTGCCAGTGCTCACTCACTCCCAAGGAAGGTGCCCCCCGGTTCAGTGGGGAGGAAGGAAGAACCCCTGCCACAAAGGGCACAGGACAGCTGAACCCCACAACCCGCCCACCGCCTTCTCTCTTCTGGCTCTGGGCTCAGGAATCACTCCTGGTGGGGCTGGGGGGAGCACCCTATGGGGTGCCAGGGATCAAACCCAGGTCAGCCACGTGCCAGGCCAGTGCCCTCCCTCCTGGCCGCGCTGCCTCTCAGCTCATTCCCCCTCTTTAAAGGATTCACTGTGCACCCGCCCCTGCCCATACTTCCTGTCACTGCTCTCCTGGGGACAGACGGGCCTCGCGCTGCTTAAAGGGGACACATGTATTTGGTGTGTGTGGGGGGGGGGGAGGTCACCCATCAGGCCAGATGCTCGTGCTCCGGGACAGGCACGCACTCCAGGCCAGCGGCATGGGCAGCTTCTGGCACTTGGCAACGAAAGCCGGTTAGAGGGTAGGGAAGAGAGAGGGGTGGATGTGACACAACAACCGGGCCCAGGGGCCAGTGCAGGAGCCAGCGGGCCGGGCCCAGGGGCCAGTGCATGCACCAAGACTCCTCCCAGTGGGAAGGGACCAGACCCTGAGGTCTCCCCCACTCGAGTGACAAGGGGCCGCTCCCTGGCAGCCCCCCCGCCCCCACCCTAGAGGGCGTCTGTCCAGCCGGTTCACCCGAGGACACAGGAGCGGGAGGTTGGGGATCCGCGAGCATTTCTCACTCGACAACAAGCTCGTGGAGTGTTTCCGGCCGGCCTGTCGCAAGGGCGGGATGCCAGGGCAGGCTCCCAAGGCAAACAGCGGAGGCCGGGGCGGGGGGGCGGAGGCGGGGACAGGGCAGCTGCGGGGTGGGGGGGTTGCCAGGGGGAGCCCTGGGCTCTGCAGAGCCACTGCCCTTCAATCCTGCTAGGGGCTCAGTGAGGGGACATGGGGGAAAGGGACTGCAGCCCACTTCCCCCTCCAGCTGACCCCGCCTTGCAGGGAGCCAGGTCCTGCTCTCCCTCCCACCCACTCGCACCTGAGCCCCGAGTTCCTGGAGTTGGGGGGCTCTTCAGGAGACGACCAGGCTCTCCTCCTGGGCATCCCCTCTGCCCCAGGCTCAGGCCTACGGGAGGGTCCGGGACACTCAACGACAAGGCTGGTGGGGGGCCAGAGGGACACCTTTGTGAGCCAAGCCCGCGTCATAGCGGGGAAACCCTGGCGAGACCCCAGCAGAGCAATCCCGAGCACAGAGCCAGGCAGCCCCAGGATGGCTCTGAGAGAACTCGCGCCTGTATCTCAGCCGTCAGAGATACAGGGGAACCGGGGAGCCCAGCGCCACCGGAATAGTCCCAAGACTCAAGATCCAGCAGGGAAGGGGTATGGGTGGAGGGGGTCAGGGGACCGGGTGCTGTGGCTGCTGGGGGTCGCCGCATACTCTCAGAGGTGACATGCTGTAGCTGGCTTCCAGGGGCACACGCCTGAGATCTTTATAATGTTACGAAGCAACATTACCTCTGTCACTGTCACTGTCCTCCCGTTGTTCATCAATTTGCTCGAGCGGGCCCAGTAACATCTCCATTTTTTTGAGACTTGTTGTTACTGTGTTTGGAATATCGAATACGTCACAGGGAGCTTGCCAGGCTTTGCCATGTGGGCGAGATACTCATGGTAGCTTGCCGGGCTCTCCGAGAGGGGTGGAGGAATCGAACCTGGGTTGGCTGGGTTGGCCAGGTCGGCCGCATGCAAGGCAAACACCCTGCCCACTGTGCTATTGCTCCAGCCCAACATTACCTCAATGACTTAAAAAAAAAAGGTGGTGGGGTCAAAGTGATAGTTCAGTGGGTAGGGTGACTGCCTTGCACAGGGCCGACTGAGTTCGATCCCCGGCACCCTATAGGGTCCCCTGAGCACCGCCAGAAGTGATCCCTGAGTGCAGAGCCAGGAGTCACCCCTGAGCATCACCAGGTGTGACTCCCCCCCAAAAAGCAAACAAAGGCCAGTGACGGAAAGGGACATCTGAGCACAGACACCACCAAGTTCTTCGTCGTCCTCACACGGAAAGGAGGAAGAGGAGAAACCGCAGGACCTAGAATAAAACTAACTAAGCGGGCCAGGCACGGCTCCCAGAGCTGGAGCCCCGGGTCCACCCACGGCACATACAGCCCTTACAACCTGCCACAAGCTGCTCCAAATAGGAGCACACAGTAGGAGGCCTGCAGGAGTCGGTTTGCTCAAAATACCCAAAAGTGGGGGGAGGGGAGCGAGAGGGGAGAGAACAGTGCCTGTCACAGAGGCAGGCTGGGGATGGGGGCTGGTGGGAGGGGAACTGGGCACTGGTGGAGGGCAGGTGCTGGGCCGCATGCTAACAGCCTTGCAACTGTGTCTCACGGTGACTCCATTAGGAAAGAAGAAGCGGGCTTGCTGCTGACTCTGTCCCACCAGGACGCAGCAAGTGACCAAGGGCCCATCACTCGGAAGACTGATGTCTCCTCTCAGTGACTCGGGGCTGGCCCCACACCCACGCCCCACAGCCTACATCTGGCCACTGCTCCCTACTCACCCCCATCTCTGCATCCCCCACAGGGTTGGGGAGAAACCCCCAAAACCGGCTCCTGAGAGCAGGGGTAAGACGGGACCCCTCGGGAGGGCCCAGCGACCTCAGGCGCTTCTGGAACCCAAGGATGACACCGATGACTCCACCTCTCCGTGTCATGGGCCTTGCCCGAGACAAGCCAGATGTCACCTGGGAACAATGGTGTCGTGAAAGGGGCCACGGATCGGATAGCCAGTGACGGCCATGGGACAGCCGCTCCTCTGAACGTAGCTCTGGGAGCACGGAATAGTCTGCAGAGTTCACAGACCAGACGTGTATGGGGGGAGGCCCAACTGTCTCAGGGCAAGCGCCCAGAAGCTTCCACAGCATTCAGGGTCTGGCCCTCAGGAGGATTTCTCTGTGGGCCCAGAGACCCAGGGCTGCCCGAAGCCTGGGAGTCACACACACATGTAAGCATGTGTGCTGTGTGTGGTATCCAGGTGTGAGTGGTGTCATATGCATGCATGTGTATGCATGTGCACAATCTCTCCTGCACACTCATGTGTGAGCATGTGTGGCCTGTATGTGTGTATACATATGAGGTATCCAGGTGTGAGTGTCATGTGAGCCAACAGTACGTGTCATATGTGTAAGCATGTGTGGTGTACCGCACGTGTGTGCGTGTGTGCTATCCATGTGAGTGGTATGTGTCATATGTGCATTTTCTCCTGCACACACACACGTGAGCATGGGCGACCTCTACGTGCAACATGTATGTGGGGTATCCATGTGTGAGTGAAAGGTGTGGGTCATATGTGTAAGCATGTGCTGTGTATGTGTTGTCTGTGTGGCATGATATGAGTGGACATGTGTGCACTGTCTCCTGCACACGTGTGTCACAGGCCACATCTCTCTGGCTGTAGCGGCAATGGCACCCAGAGTTCCCTCCCACCCTCCACCTCCAATAATCAGCAGTCACTGTCCACCCACACCCATGGGAATGAAGTCACTGAGAGAGCCCGCCACTGTGAAGAGCTTCTTATTACCCTTGTGGGTCACGGGACCACCGGCCTGAGACCTGCACACCCCAGGGCAGTGACAGAGGCCCAGACAACAGCACGTGTCCCCTTCCCTCTGTCCTGGTGGGCCCTGACCTCCAAAAAGGAAACACTGACCTTCTGACCTTGTTTTTTCCCCCTGCCTTTTTGGGTCACACCTGGCAATGCACAGGGCTTACTCCTGGCTCTGCACTCAGGAATTACTCCTGGCTGTGCTCAGGGGACCATATGGGATGCTGGAAATCGAACCCGGGTCAGCCACGTGCAAGGCAAATGCCCTACCTGCTGTACGATCGCCCCAGCCCCTTCTGACCTTTTTTGAAAACTAAAGATATAAGGGAACGTTTCTACTTCCTCCTGAGTGTACCCCACAGAGCCACAGCACGTGTGGATGACAGTATCTGTCCTCCGCAACAGAGAGGAGCCACGAGAAGGCACGACAGGGACTGCAGCCAATAGGGAGCCAGAGTGGCTCCGCGCTCCCTGGATGGGGACAGCAAGAGCCAGAGTGGCCAGCTCTGCCCAGAGAAGCCAGGAAGGGAGGGACACACTCTGTTTTTTCTTCCTTTTTTAGTACTGGAAAGTAGGAGATGGACCTCGGCTGACCTAGCCTGCCCCAGGGCCTTCTCAGTCAGGACAGCGACACCCACAGTGGGTGTCGGGACCCCATGAAGTGCTCCCTGATCAAGAGTGTGTGTGTGTGGCGGGGGGGTATGTGTGAGTGTGTGGATGTGTGCCCGAGAATGTTTGTGTGTGAGAGGGAGTTTATATATCTAAGAGTGTGAGTTGTGTATCTGAGTGTGTGTGTTTGGGGGGTGTGAGAGTGTGTGAATATGTGCCTAAGTGTGTGTGTGTGTGTGTGCGTATGAGAGGGAGTTGTATCTGTGTGTGAGTGAAAGTGACTGTGTGAATGTGTGTCTGAGAGTGTGTGTGTGATTTTGTGCATCTGAGTGTGTGTGTTTAGGGTGCATGAGTATGAATGTGTCTGGGTGTGTGCAAGAGAATGAGTGTGAATATGTGAGAGAGTTTGTTCATGTGGGTGTGTGTTTGCTGGTGTGACTGTGAGTGTGTGAATGTGTGAATGTGTGTGAGTGTGATTATGTGTGCTGGTCTGTCTTTCCTGACTTCTGCATCGGGGTTACTGAGGATCAAAGAGCCGCTGCAGGGACTAGGATGGTCTCAGGGACACTGCACAGAATTCACAACCCTAAGGCCCCAAGTTTGACCCCCGGCACTGCAAAACCAATCAAACATGTATTTGAGCAGAGGCCCCTTCTCATGAATGACTCCATCGTCACACATTCCATGGGGGTGGTGGTGAGGATTCAAAAGGATTTGAGAAAATGCTGACCATTGTGAAGAGGAAAAAGAAAAAAAACAAAAAAATGGAACCAAAAAACCCTCCCTCGTACCAGGTCCAGCTCTGCAGCCTGAATGCGAAGGCCGGAAAAGGGCATCGTGTTCTGAGGCCCCTCCGGCATGGACACAGAAAGCCCTTTGTTCTGTGCTGCCTGCCTGGGGCACCCGCATTCCAGGGGGAAGACCCCAGGGTGCCCTCTGACCCCCACAACTCTGCTCTATCCACCACTGTCCTCCCTGGGGTAGGGGTGGGAAGGAGGGATGGGGGAGTGGGGGAGCGGGGAGAAGTGGCATCAAGCAACTTCAAGAAGCCCCCCACACATACCTGCCACAGTCCCGCTGGGTCCCCACAACTCCTGGGATCCCGGGCGACCTCATCAGAGCTGGGTCTCACCCCCATGCCAGGGGCTGGGTGGAGAAGGCCACGGCCTGCTCCACGCTGGGGCCCTCACGCTGCTTCTGGAGCCAGGAGGGGCAGCGGGAGCAGGGCCCGACCCGGCTGTGCCCCAGCCAGGGCGTCAGAGACAAACCCACACCCAGGCTCGGGAGAGAAGAACGCTGAGGCCCATGGCAGCCAGTGCAGGTGTGCTGACGGTGTCACTGCTCCCTGAAGTGCCCAGACACGTGAAAACTGGGCGCACTGACCCTGCGTGAACCCCCAAGCAGGACCTTTACTCTGGATAGGCCGATCAGAGGGACCACAGGGCTGCTCCCTCTCCTTCAGCCCAGCCCCGGCCTCCCCAAGCTTGATGAGCCCTAGTGGCCTACCACATGGGTGCTACACGTACATGCTATTCTCCTCTGCCCTCTGGCCTGCAGTCTTGGGCTTGCTGGACTAGTACACGGTCTGGGAATCCAGAGGGCCAGGGAGAAATGTCCTCTTGGGCCCATTCCCCCGCACCACTGCAGCACGGCCAGAGCCCATCAGAGCCCGAACCATAGCAAGAAAGCGCTGGACACCACAGAATCCACGCCGGGAGATGGGGCGGTCACACTCTGCCGTGGAAGACACCTGAACTCACTGCCCCCGTTGCCTACCAGCGTGAGATGTGGTGGTGGTGGTCAGCAGGGGGTGGGCTTAGAGAAACCGGAGGGAGGGGCAGGTTAGGACAGACCAAGGCGGGCAGGACAACGATGGGCAGCAGAGTCTGGGTCCACACTTCCGATAGGCTCAGTGGCTGGTGTTACATTTTTAACAGATCACTGGGACAAAGTCTCTTCCAGACCAAAACTCACGCAGGGAAGGTGCCAAAAACAGATGATAAAATACCTACACCCCCCACAGAACTCTGCCCAGGACCCGACATATCCAGGATGTCCCGCTGAGGTGGCCAGCTCAGTGTCCGCCCCACCCCCCCCCCCCCGGCCCAGCCCCAGAAGCAAGGGGACAATGGTGGCTGGCGGGAGGGAGGCCCGTGCGACTGTGCCAGGGTCATCCCCAGAAGGCTGCTCCCCGTCCCCCTGGACCCCAGACCTTCCGTTCTAGGGCGGAGAACTATTGGCACTGAAAGGAATTTCCAGGCAGAAGCTCTTGCCCAGCGTGGCCCGGGCTCCGGGGGAGCAAATCCTCCCAAACAGTTTTTCCCATAAAAACTCTCACGGCAGGATTTAGAGGCTTTGGATAGGGGGGTGTTGAGCTGGGAACCCCAGCCTGTCGTGTTCGTCTCACTTTAGGGTGTCAACGGGGCATCCCCGGATACAGCAGCACCCGGGGGCCCTTTGCGTGGCTGCCGCGCCCTGCTTCTTCCTCAACCCTCTGCAGTCATGCCAGGTGAGCTGGCATCGCCCCAGACACCCGCCTGCGAGCCCACAGCCCCTACTTCCTGAACCGCAGCTCTCTGGCACTCTTCTCTTTGTCCTGTTCTGGAAGCAGGTTTGGTGCTCAGGGCTCCAGATTCTCTCCTGGCAGAGCAGGGGCTGTGCGGGAGGGGATCCGGCCCCCCGTCTCCCGCAAACAAAGCCGGCAGCCCTGCCCTGCCCTGCGCAGTGTCTATGGCAGCCCCGCCTGGACGACCCCTCTCCCAGGGACCCCGGCCCTCTTCCCTCCGCCGCTCTAGACCACGCTGCCAAAGCTGAGTTCTGGAAAGCGCCTTGGCAGCTGGGAATCCCCAAAGGGCTTTGTCCAGAGCTGACCTCACACCCGGAGCCATTTCCCAGCCTGCCATGGGCTTTCTCAGGAGGGCAGGCGGTGCTGGGAATCTTGCAGCTGGTCAGGGACGGGCTTTTCCTAAAAACCGGGCCTCTGCTGCGTCCCGCGGGGCCCTGCTGTCCACAGCTTCCTGCCTTTCTGGCTGCTGAGCCCTCCGGACTGGTCTGCATCACAGGACAAGGTGGGACGGGGCCTGACATTTTCTCCCTCTGAGCCCCACGGGCCCGCCCGGCGCTGCCCACATCAGACTCTGCCTGGTTCTCTCTCGGGTGCCTTGCGGGGTCCCAAGATTAAAGCTGGGAGACAGCTGCAGCGGCCTGAGAGCCAAGTCCCACTCTCTCTCCATGGGACCATGACGAAACAGGGCTAGGAAGGAGTTGAGGAGAGGGCCAGGCTGGACCAGGGACGCCGGGCCAGGGCTGTTCACAGAGCTCTGTGGGCGGGAAGGCCCGGGACTGGCACCGACACCCCCACCTCCCTGCAAGGCCTGGGCGCCCCCAGGGGCTCTGGGAGTCGGGGAAGGACACATGCCTCGGTGTGACTCCCACGCCTCTTCTGTGTGTTTCTGTTGTTTGGGGTTCACACCTGGTTGCACTCTGGGCTCCCCCAACTCCCATTCAGGAGACCCCGCGGAGCCTGGGATGGACCCAGGCCGCAGGCACACACTGGACTCTGGACCCTCCTCCCGGCCCCAGGCCTGCTCTTCTCTGCAGACCCCCCCAGGGGCTGCCTGGCGTGGGGGTCGGGGAGCCTGTTCTGTGCACCTGACCAGGAGCTTTGGACCAGGCAGGTCGCAGTGGACCCAATGGGCAAGGGTGGATGGACAGTGTCTGGCAGGCGAGAACAGAGGATGCGAGGAAGCAAAGGCGGGAGGCGGAGGGCAGGGGGCTTTAGGACAAGCCGCCAGTCCCCCGCCCACCGGCAGGCAGATTCCACGGGATCACGGGATGCCCCCACCACGTAGGTCAGGGCTGTGGGCACGAAGCCAGCGAGCTGCCCCTGCCCCACACACACTGGGCTGAGGACAAGCGAGTGACATGGGCTGTCCTGCCCCACGCACAAACAGGTCCCAGAGGGAGGAGCGAGTGACACGGGGGCTCAAGCAGCTCCTCAGCTGAGACACAGCCCCAGGAGCACCTACTTGATTTCAGAATGTGTGTCTGCCGTGGCGGCTGAGCTTCTGTGGCAGAAGCACCCACTCAGGGGCCCCAAGCCGCCATGTGACAGGCAGCTCAGCCAAGGTGGAGAGGGCCGGGCCACCTCCACCCTGCCCCCGCCCCCAGCACCCTGGTCCTGTTTGGCACAGTGACCACAGCAGCTGCAGAGAGAGGAGGACGAGGGCAGACGCTTCTGCCGTCTCCATGGCGCGCCCCCAGGTATGAGAACACCCTCCACCATCACGGTCCCAGAGAGGGAAGGGCCCCGCGGTGGAGCAGGACATGGGTCAGTTCCAGGGAGGGACGGGATGGAGGACAAAAGCCACCCTCAGAGGCGTCGGGTCAGTGGGATGAGCAGTGCTTGCTCTGGGGGCGCTGCAGATTGGGGTGGGCCATGTGCAAAGCCGGGCGGGCGCCAGAGCTGGAGTCAGACACTTCTCAGCACAGGATGCCCACGGGAGTGGCCTCGAGCTCAACTCGGGTGGCGGCAGGAAGTGCACCCATGGGCTGCGTCACGCTGAGCCCGGAGCAGCGATCAGAGACGCTGCAGCAGTGGGCTTAATCTGGGCGTCCCTCACGTGAGGGACCACCCACCACAGGACACCAACTTCGACACTCCTCAGCCTTCACCTATGGCTTGGGTGCAAGGTTGCGAGCTGGCGCCCCAAAGCCTTGCAGGCATGGCGGAAGGCAGCCCTGGGGGCCCCGAACACCTGGGAACAGGGACAGTGTGTCCAGTGGTCTCCGTGGAAGTGGCCCAAGAGGAGACGCCGCTGGCAACTCTGTGGAACTGTGGGGCCTCCACGGCACTTATTCCCTAAAGTTCTGGGGTGGGGGGGTCCCCTAATTTCTCAGGGCATTTAGGGGATGACACAGGCCCCAGGTTCACCCCCACATTGCAGCATCCAGGCCACCCGTCCCCAGCCTCTCCTCCCTATGAACTTCTAAACTTCGAAGGGAGAAAACCCAAACATGGTTTAAATGAGCAGAGACAGGCATGTCTCGCCCCTCCCCTCAGCAGGAATGTGTCCCCCAGTGCCCCCTGACCCTGTCCCGGGTGCCAGCAGCAGGGAGACAGTGAAGCAGGGGTGGGACCTCGTGGGAAGGGTCAACATGCAAGAGGGCCCAAGAACCCAGGACATAGGGAGAGGTCACCCCTGCTGATGAGATAAAGGAGGAAGGGAGGGAGGAGATGGAGAGGGAGGAGGGGAGGAGGGGAGTGCGGGAGGAAGGAATGGAGGAGGGTGGGGAGGGAGGGGAGGGAGGAGGAAGAGAAGGGAGGAAGGCAGGGAGGGACGAAGGGAAGGAGGAAGGGAGGGTAGGGAGAGAGTAGGGAGGAAGGCGGAGGGAGAGGAAGGGAGGAAGAAAGGAAGGGAGGAGGAGGGGATGGGAGGACTGTGGGGAGGACGGAGGAGCGGAGTTAAGAGGAGAGGAGGGAGAGGAGGGGAGGGAGGAAGGAGAGAAAGAAGGGGAGAGGAGGGAGAAGAGGGGAGGGGGAGGGAGGGAAGGGAGTAAGGAGGAGGGGAAGAGGGGAGGAGGGGAGGAGGGAGTCACTGGGCGCTGACTGGACTGCGGCCCGGCCCGGGCGGGTGGGCAGAGGGCGAGGAGTAGGGGCTGCTCTGACACAGCACAGCCTGGGCTCCCCGAGGGGCAGAGGGGCAGGCGCCCCACCCCCCACTGCTCCTGCTGGGCTCTCCCACACTCGTGCTCCTAGCCAGCCCTTCAGGGACCACGCGCATGGCGCGGCCAGGGGGGCCTCTGCCTTCAGACTCACCCACAGTGTCACAGGGCTCATCCTTGTGGACGCAGAAATCGGTCCTGAAAAAAAAGCAGCAAGAAATGCCAAGTCAGCGCCAGCAGGACCCCCCCCCCCCCCAGGAAGGAGATGCCCACCTGGACACCTTGCCCTCCTGCGGGCTCTTGGGTGCTCGGGCTCAGCACCCGCCTGGCAAGCACGAGGCTGGGGTCAGTTCCCCGGGCCATGGTCTGTGTGAGCACAGGCCTAAGCACAGCACAAACTCTTCCCTGCTGCAGCCAGGAGCTGGAGCACCTGTGACACGGGCACCCTCGCCCCCACAGCCCCTTGGGCACCTCGGCCAGGGCTCAGGCTGCACTGAGCATAGCAAGCGGAAGGCCACGGCCTGTGGTGCCCAGAGGAGCCTGCCAGGCCCCTCGCCCCGACTCTGGCCCCACACAGGGCTCTGGAGCAGAGGTGGGGGCGGGGCCTGAGCCCAACCAGACAAGTGTCATCAGGAGCCTCAAAGGGCAGGGTTATCCTGCAGCCCAACTATGCTGCTGGGTGTCCCTGGGACGGCTCCTGGGGACACGGCAGGGCCCTGGTATGATGTGGGCTGACAAGGTGGGCGCGGGGCTCCTCTCAGGGGGACACTCGGGGCCACCTGCAGTGCCCATACCTGAACAGGGCACAGCTGCGAGGGCCTCAGCCCCCCAAAGCTCCCCCACCGAGGCACCGTCTCGGGCCTGACACCTGGGCAAATGTCCCAGGTTCCCGTCCCTCTCTGGGCTCACACACCCGGGTCCCAGGCAGCAGACGGGGCTGCCCCCAGGGACCCCGCATACGGCTTGTGAGGGCAGAACCCCCATCTGCTGAATCCTCCTGGCCGCCTTACCTGGTCACAAACACGGCCGCATCCACGGGGGGCGCATCATCCCTGCCCCCGGGAACCTGGTTGGTGCCCAGGTAGCGGGCACGCCCGTACTCCTCATTCTGCCACTGGCAGAAGCTGTCCAGTGACCGCTCCCCATGGTGCCCGATGGACAGCCTGGCCTGGAAGGAGGCGGGGACCAGTGAGGGGGCGCAGAAACCCAGGCTAATGCCAGCCACAGAGGCTCCCTTGGGTGACCACCCCACAGGGACGCCCTCCCCCCCAGGTGGGTTCAGGCCTACGGCGCCCTCCAACCTGACCGCGTTCTCCAAGGAACAAACTGTCCCGTGGGCTATGGAGCTCGCCCCCAGCCCAGGGCAGATGCCTCATTCTCCCGCTCACTGTTCGGCTCAGAGTCGCTTATTTTGGGGGAGACTCCCAAAGCAGTGCTCAGGGAGTCCAGGGACCCCTCTGGCAGTTCTCAGCTGACCTCAATGGGAGGGTCTGACGATAGGTTCTGCTTGGGCCTGCAGAGCTGGGGCCACCTGGGTCACGCCAGGGATGTTGGCTGCATCAGGGACCTCTAGACCTGCCCAGGCCATACTCGGGGTCCCAGATTGCCCCCAGAGGTCCTGGTGCACAGACCAGGTGCGCTAACCCTGACCCTGTCCTCAGGTCACTGTCGAGTGGGCACAATCCGTGGAGTCCCCCTCAGCAGGGACCCTGAGTCCACGGGCCTCAACCACCACTAATCAGTGCCACTGGGCCGGTACTGTGGGCACTGAGGGGGCCAGGTGGGTATTCAAGGGGCACTGAGGGGATACAGGGTGGGTAATCATGGGGCACTAAGGGGGTTCAGGGAGGGTACTTGTGGAGTACTGAGGGAATACAGGATGGTGTACTCATGGAGTACTGAGGGGGTTCCAGGTGGGTGCTCACAGGTATTGAGGGTTCGGGGTGGGTACTCATGGGGTACTGAGGGGGTTCTGGGTAGGTACTTATGGACTACTGAGGGTTTGGGGTGGGTACTCAAAAGGTACTGAGGTTTGGGGTGAGTACTCTTGGGTACTGAGGGTTTGGCTTGGGTACTCATGGGTACTGAGGGTTCAGATAATCACGGGCACTGAGGGCTTGGGTACTCACGGGTACTAAGGGTTCAGGGTGGGTACTCACGGGTACTTAGGGTTTGGGTACTCATGGCGTACTGAGGGTTCAGTATAGGTACTCAGGGGTACTGAGGGTTCGGTGTGGATACTCACAGGTACTGAGGGCTTGGATACTCAGGGGTACTGAGGGTTCAGGGTTGGTACTCACGGGTACTGAGGGTTCAGGGTGGGTACTCACAGGAACTGAGGGCTCAGGTACTCACGGGGCGCTCCCGTAGCAGGACGAGCTTGGTGACACGAATGCTGACCCTGACCCCGAGGCTCTGATGCTGGAACATATTGTAAACCTGAGCAGGCGAGAGCGGAAAGTGCTGAGGTGATGAGGACAGTCATGACACAGCAGCACAGTCGGGTCAGTGCTGGGCATGATGACGCAGGCCCTGAGTTCAGGCCCCGGAACCTCTCACACCACAGCCACGCAGATGTGCCAAGAGCCGAGCAAGGCCCCGGAGGGGGTCAGGGGCCTTCAGGGGAGGGGGCAGCACAGACCGAGGACTCAGGGCTTCTCTCTGTCCTGGCTTCACTCTCCCTCGCCTTGCTGTGGCTGGACACGCAAACCACCAGGTCCTTTCAGGCAGGCACGGGGTGACCGGCTATAGGAGTGCCCGGTTCAAGCCCTGGGACCACCTCGAGCAGGCCAGAGTGATCCCCGAGTGCAGGGTGGGAACACCCCCTGAGCATCACTGGGCGTGACCCCCCAAACCGCACCCAAGGACACAAGGAAACCGTGGCAGTGCGCCCCATCGGTCCCCAGCACCTGACACTGTTTGACGTTTCTTGCCTCGTCTTTCCCTGTTCCCTGCCTGTCCTCTTCTCTTCTGCTGACCAGGCTCACGCAGCTTGCCCTGTGCTGCTGACTCTGGGGGACACATTAGGTTGGGGTGAGGCCCCTTGAGGGTGACACTCATGCCCAGGGGTCCACACCCTTTACCTTGCCCAGAAATCGCTGGTGGTGGCAGGGATCACCACAGCAGGAGACAGAGTCACCCTGGGCAGTGAGGGCCCCAGTGCTCTTAGGAGGAGAAAAAACTTGGGAATTGGAGAGTTTGGGGGCGACACTGGTGGTGTCAGGGCCCACTCCCAGCTCTGTGCTCAGAGGTCATCCTGGCAGGGCTCGGGGGGCCCTATGGGTGCCAGATATCAAACTGGGGTCAGCCGTGTGCCGCGCCAGCACCTGCTGTTCTCTCTGACCCCATGATGAGCACTTTTACAACAGGTCTCTTAGATCTGTTCCTGGAACTTGGCCTTTGGACCCCCCGGCCCCTGGCCCCCACCGCAGCCACCGCCTCTGACAACAGCATCTGTCCTGGAGCGCCAGAACAGGGCTCTCTTCAAGGGGATCACACGAGTCTGCCTTTTCTCTCATGTGTTCCGTCAGGGTTTCAGGGGCACTGGGAGACTCATGCAAAGGCACGAGCACTGAGCACCAAGCCCAGTGTGAGCACCATCTACGGGGCTGGAATCCTGGGCGTCTGCAAGCCCACAGGGATCGGCAGGGGCCATACTCAGAACATCCACGTCTTCGGGAACATTTCAGATTCTTGCCCGCAACAGAAAATATGTTCAGTTCTGTTCTCATTTTTTGGTATTCCCCGCCGCCCTTCCCCTGCAAAGTCGCTTCTCCGTGAGAACAGAACAGAAGTCTCTCTCCTCTCCCTCTTCTCTTCAGACAGGAGGGTCATGTCCTACCCCGAGACCTGGGTGCCGAGGGGGAAGGCACATAAGCTTTTCCTTGTTTTTGCTCTTCGCAGCCCCACCCGAATGGCTGGGATTCAGATTTTTCCCGAAATACATCCAGCCTTAGGATCGGGCCCAAACTGGAAAAACCCTCAATTCCAAACATGAGAATCGGGGAGAGAGAAGCAAGCGAGGAGAGAGGAAACCACAGCGGGCGCTCCGGGCCCGACCCCGCGGGTGGGCCTGATGCCAGCCCGGCACGCACAGCGACGTCCACGGAGGCGGAGGGACACTATTCTTGCCCTGTCCACTGATGAGCCCACGAGGGCACCAGGCAGGAACACGGGCAAGCTCCCTGTCTTCTCCGGGGCACTTCGTGTCTTCCAGCGCCCCCACCCACACCCCAGAGTGGCTTCTCCTGGGGTCAAGGCACAGAGGGGATGGTGCGGGGGCAGGGCGTGTTCCCACACCTGAGGATTTCAGGCCCACAAGACGGACTCCAACATGCGGAGGGAAGTGGGAAAATCAATCAGGAGCTGCAGGCAACTGCAGCCTAGTGGTGACTCGAGGGCGGGGTGGGGGGGGTCACAGGACACTTGGGTCTTGCTTGGGTCTCTGCACGTGTGCAGGAAGGTACTTCCCTGCCACAGCTGGGACGGCAGCGATGGGGCCACCTGGTGCCACTCGTGTGTGTGTGGGGGGGGGGGGGGTCGCGAGAGCGGCTGTGGGCTCTGACGTTCCCCATGGAAACCGCTGCTCAGGAGGTCCGAGGCAGCGGCCACGTCTGGGGGACACCTGGCTGGGCCGGGAGCAGGGCGGCCAAGCGTCTGGAAATTCTGTCTCGGCGTCCAGCCCTGGCTGCGTCCTGGCCGGCGCTCAGGCCTGGCTGTCGGTCCCATTTCTTTGGCAGCCCGGGGCCGAGGGTGGGGGCAGGGGCTGCTCTCGGGGCTCCGTGGCTGGCCAGGGAGGAGCTGGAGAGGGGGCGCAGGGGAGGGCGGGGCTGATGGCAATGCCCAGGGGGGCGGTCACACGGCAGAGCCGTCCACCCACCATGCCACGGACCCCCCCCCCCTCGGAGGAGGAGCATCTGCTCTCAGAGCCCAAGGCCCAACCTTCAGGGACAAATTCCAGCATCATCGGGGCAGTCTGCTTGGAATAAACACGGGGGAGTCCTCCCAGCACCCCCCACCCACTGTGCGACCCGGGGGAGGGCTGGGCTGGGAGCCGGGGACTCAGTCCCCTTTAAGACAGCCCTATGGTCTGTTCCACATGGAGACTGAGGGACACTGATGTCACCCCTGCCCGTGCCCCTCGGTTCTCCTGGCTCCACAGGGGGAAACCAGCGGCCCAGACCCAGGGTTTGGGGGCCAGCACCCCCGGTTCCACAGTGCGATTGGTCCTTGCAGGGGTTACTGCCGTTCCCCCTCGCCCCACTCCCCATAATTCCCTCTCGGGGCAGGGAGAAGAAGGTGCCTGGAAGGTGGACGCAGGCTGTGCCTGGCCTCTCTGCAGCCCCCAGAGAGCTGGAGTCTCCCTCCCTCCCCACACCCACCCCAAGCTCACAGGTGAGCAGCTTCGGGGTGACATGCCTGGGGCAGGGACCCCATCTTTGAAATATGTCCCAGCACACCCCCACTATTCTGTTTAACCTGCAGTGGGGTCCTGCCCAGGTGGGTCCTGCCTGCTCCCAGAGGTCAGCACCAGCTCTGCAGGCCTGGCCCCAAGCCACCGGTCACCCTGTAGAGAGTGGGGGTCACCCAAAGGAGCAGGGAGACTCTGAACCCGCCCACGAGAGGCTGAGAGGGTCCCTGGGAGCACTGGGGGCCTCCAGGGAGCTCAGGGCTGGAATAATAGCACAGAGGGGAGGGCATTTTCCTTGCACAATGGTCAACCCAGGTTCGATCCCCAGCATCCCATAGAGGCCCCCAGCACCGCCAGGAGTGATTTCTGAGTGCAGAACCAGGAGTAAGCCCTGAGCATCACCGGCTGTGACCCAAAAACCAAAAGCAAAACACCCCCAAAAAACTCAGGGTTGAGAGTGGACAGCAGAGCCAGATAGCAGCCCCTCCCCCCACTAGCCCCGCCCCCCAGTCCCCCAGTCCCTCCTCCCCCAGCAGCAGCCTGGGAGGGTCCGGGAGAGGCACTGGGTTCCACATAGGCCTGCCACCGCCCCAGCGACACGGATCCCTGCAGTTCCAGGCTGACCCTGTCACCCAGCATGCAAAGGCTAAGCCCCGTGTCCCCTGCAGGACAGGCGGGCAGGGACACTGCAGGACACTGCAGGGGCGACAGCATGACAGCTACACTGTCCCTCGCCCCCAAGCCACCAGCAGGCCCTGTGGGCAGTAGCAGTGGGCAGGCACCTGGCTGTCCACCCCACCTCGAGCTGGCCAGCAGGCCCCGTGGGCAGTGGCACTGGGCCATCCTTCCCTTGCGGCCCAGCCAGCAGCCCGTGTGGCCGCCCCTTACGCACCTCCCAGACACGGGCAGCTGTGAGGAAAACCTGCACGGGGGGGGGGGGGGGGGGAGGGGAAGGGGGGAGGGGCGCAGATGCAGGACTTGTGTGTGGCAGCCACACGTGGTCCCCTGAACACTGCCATGACCCCCAAGCACCGACCCAGTCATGTCGAGTGTGACCCCCAAACCAAAGAATAAAGACAGAATTGAGCCCTACGCTCCCCCAGCTGGGGCGGGCAGCGCCCCGTCAAGCCTCTCCAGGGCCCCCACAGCTGTGCGTGAGAGGGGAGACCAGGGGCCCGCGTGGGTGGGCCTGGAGACACCACCACCACCACCACCACCACACCTGCGGGTGCTCCCGCCCACAGCCGGGGCCCTGCCAGAGACTGTCGGCAGGTCCAGGGCGGGTAATGACAGGGCTCCCGCCCAGCCCCCACAGGATGCAACTGAGCAGCAGAGACCCCCACGCTGCAGGCGGGAAGATCTGGGACCTGTATGTAGGAGCCTCTTCTCAGCCGGTGGCTCTGGGGGGAGGGGGCCACGGGGAACACGGAGTACAGCCAAGCAGAAGGGGCCAGTGCTGCCCCCCTCCCCGCCCCCCACACTGTGAAAGCCCAAATGTACCCAAACACTGTGGGCTGATTGCTACCTTAGCTGCTGTAATGACTGTTTACTGCCCGGGCAATTAAAATCGCAGAGTGAGTTGGAATTCCCCAGCAGATGCAGGGGCCAGGGCGGGAGACAGGGGCATGTGAGTGGGGTGAAGGCAGGGTTCTCCCAGGCTGAGCGTCCCCCAAAGCAAAATGCCCCCAGAGCAGAGCAGCATCAGGATTCCTGGGGACGCCCAGGGCTCCGCAGAGCGCAGGTGTCCACCGGCATAGACACCCTCCAGCCAGCCAGGGGCTGAGAGCACAAACCGGGAAAAATCCCTGACAAGTCAAGCCGGGAAATCAGGCAATGGCGCCACAAAAGTGGCCGCGCAGAGCCAAAGGGGCACACGGAGACAGTCGGAGGGACACCGGATGCTGCTTCTTAGCCGAGTTGGGGATCACTCTCACAAGAGAGAATGGCTAGATAGTGCGAGGGCCAGAAAGAGAGTGCAGTGGTTAGAGCGCAGGCCTGGCCTCAGCATGGCTAGATAGTGCAAGGGCCAGAAAGAGAGTGCAGTGGTTAGAGCGCAGGCCTGGCCTCAGCACCATGCAATCCCCTGGCATTGTGGGGTGCAGCTCTAGAGGGCCCCAAGCAGCACAGCATCCCAGGGTCCTTGCATCCAACTGCCAGTCTGATTGGCCAAGAATCACTAAGCTGGCCCCCACAACCCTCTGAGCACTGCTTGGGAGTCCCTCCCCCCCAACAAAAGACAACAAAACAAAATGTAAACAAAACAAACCAAAATCAGATTTAAGCACTGAATGGAAACTCTGGCCCCTCGCGTCCCCATCCTGTGAGTGCGATCCATGCGGGCCACGCCTGGACACCCGTTCCCTGGTCCCCGCACTGCCCCGGGCCCTCGCATGTCCTCCCAGCGTGACCTGGCAGGGGCGCACTCACCATGTTCATAACGGTGAGCAGGAAGCGCTGGGCAGCCTCGGCGCCATGGTAGCGTACCATGTCAGCATCGGCCACCACCAACGTCTCCACAGCGCGCTCGCTGGGCAGTCGGATGGCGTTCCTGCGCTCCCGCCAGTCCTGCGGGGGCCTGGCCTGGCCCGCCGCCGGCTCCTCTAGAAGACAAGGGGACAGCTCAGGCACTCCTGGGTTTCAGGCTCCAGCTGTGCCACCCGGGGTGGGGTCTCTGGGGCCCATGAAGGAGACCCACCTGCCATGCTCCCCATCCCTGCCATGCCCACCACGACCATTGTCCCCACCAACCTGCCATGCCCATTGTCCCCGCCGTCCCCACCATCCCTGCCATCTCCAACGTCCTCACCATGCCCACCGTCCCCATCATGCCCGCCGTTCCCGCCGTGGGGTGTGGGGTTAAGGACCCGAGTCTGGTTCCAGCCAGCGCACCTGGCAGTCCCTGTAGCACTGCTCAGGAGGCACCCGCCCCCAGCACAGCCAGGGAAGGGGCGGGGGAATGGCGTGGGGAAGACACAGCAGCAGAGTGGATAGTGGGCGCAGGGCTGGCAGCAGAGGAGAAGGCCAGGCCAGGTGGCCGGAATTAGGAAGAACCTCAAGTTCAGACGAGACGGGTCGTGGGTCCATCAGCAACACCCAGCTATGTGACCTGCCCCGGGGACCCAGGGCCTGGGTATTCAGGAGTGTCCCCTGGGGGCCACACTCTGAGACTGTGCTACGTTAGCCACAAGCAGGGGGTGGGCCCAAAGCATCAGTTCAAACCGGAACAAACAGGCACGATCAGATGAGAATCTCAGGGCCACTGAGTCAGCGAGAGACGGGGACCCCTCCACAGGGCAGGGCTGTGATGCAACGGCCAGTGACCCTCAGACCCAGCCAGCCCTGGGCGCTGGCCGGCAGCCTGAACTTTCAGGGCACAAACAAGGAAAGAAAGGCCCTTCTGGAACTTACCACGTACCCTGCCCTCAGCACCGGCCCCCTCAGGGGCCTCAGGAGTAAACCTAGTGGCTCACCTGGGCAAACCCCAAGCGCACAGAGTGACCCCTTCATTCCAAAGTCCAAATGTTCCCCCTGAAGCACTGGAGACGGGGTGTGTGCCAGCCACAATGGGAGCAAGTGGGCGAGAATCCAGATGCCCAAGTGCCCACAGCAAGACGGTACCCCGGGACGTCATCATCAGCCTTACTGACAGGGGACTGGCACAGCAGTGGGCAGCTGTGTGCGAGACAATGGTGCCTGTAAGTGGGCACTGCAGGCCACCCAAAACTACCTCGGAAGTTGATTTCTCACCCACCTGTAGTAATTTTTCACATTCCTAGTCCCACAGAGCCTGGCATAATGAGTACACTTACGGGGGGGGGGGCGGTTAATCCCTAGTGGGGCTCAGGGGGGCCAGAGGGTGCTCCTGAAGAAGCATCACCAGCCTGTTGCCCAGTGCAAGCATGCAACGGGGCTCCTCAGGCCCGGTGTTGCAGGGTACTAGCAGGGACACCGGTGACTGAGTGTGTGCGTGCACAGGGGAGAGGGGACGAATGCATGTGTGTGGGTGCCCAGTGAGGGAACAGATGCATGCATGTGCGGGGGGGGGGGGTGAGGGTGTGTGTGTGCATGCTGAATGAATGAATGCATGTGTGCACAAGTAAATGGGTATGTCTGTGCACACACAGGTGAGTGAACTGGCACACTGTGTGAGCATCACACACTGTGTGTGTGGGAGAAGACGTGTGTGCACAGCTGAGTGAATGTGTGCGCTTGGGTGAGGGACCTGCTACATGCATGCACAGTGAGTAGAGGCACGCATGTGTGCGTGGGCGTGACGATTTGTGCACGTGTGGGTAAGTGTGTGAGTGTACAGCGTAGATCGGTGAAAGTATGAATCCAAGATGTGCAAAGCAGCAGGGAAATGCGGAAAGAAACTTGTCAGTCCATGCACTGGAGTAGCACTCGGCGCTAAGGAAAGAAATAATCCCATAATTCTCAGTCCCGTGGGGGGAGCCAGAGGGATGGTCTGAGTGAAGTCAGTCCAAGGACGAGGGACAGGCAGAATGACTGTCACACGTGAGCCATAAAGACACACAGTGAGGGGGCTGGAGCAACAGCACAGCGGGTAGGGCATTTGCCTTGCACGCGGCCAACCCGGGTTCGATTCCCAGCATCCCATAATGTCCCCCGAGCACTGCCAGGAGTAATTCCTGAGTGCATGAGCCAGGAGTAACCCCTGTGCAATGCCGGGTGTGACCCAAAAAGAAAAAAAACACACAGTGAGGGGTAGCAAGGGGCAGCAGCGACAGACCTGAGTGCTGCCTGTCCTTTGCCCGACAGGGCAGGACAGGTGAATGGGTGGGTGGGATGCAGGGGGCATGAGCAGCGGGAAGCCGACACTGGCAGGGCGTGGGGCTGGCCCGGCGCCTGAGCTGAAACTACTATTTCGACTAAGTGTCAACAAAAAAAAAAAAAAACTGGAAAAGAGCAAAAGGGAAGTTGTCAGGTTCCCCCCGAACAATTCTCAGCCCACTTTCTCCTTCCCCATGGCTCATCAGAAGCGGCCCCCCAGATCTGCGCCCTCCCCAACCCCCAGCATCACCCCCAAAGCCCTGGCTTGATGGTCACATCTGACTTTTTCAGAAAAACAACCAGCACCAAACCTGAGAAGTCCACACTGAAAAACTGTGGACAATTATAGTAAAAATACAATCACCAACACCAAAGGTTTGCCCGCCGGAAACCCGCTCCTCCCACTGGAAAAGCGGCTCACGGCTGCTGACGGGCAGATGGCCCCGAGGATCTCGCCCTCACCGCAATCCCGCCTCCGGGAGCAACAGCAAGAGCTTCTTCTCCCGCTAGCATTTGTTCATTGCAAAAAGGGAAAAGGGTGTTTGCCTTCCCTGCAGCTGACTCGGGTTTGGTCCTGGGCATCCCATGAGGTCCCCTGAGCCCCGCCAGGAGTGATCCCTGAGCACAGAGCCAGGAGTCAGCCCTGAGCATCACTGGGTGTGGCCCCCCAGATGAAAACAAAATCCAAGAAAAGATGGAAGGGCTACTTTCCGAAGCTGAATGCCTCAGATAACTTTGCCACGGCCCAGTCACTTGTACAGAAAGGGGGGCAGATACCAGCAGGTCACAGTGGCTGCGAGGACCAAGGTGCTCAGATCACAGGAAACTAGAGGCCGGGGCAGGGGCAGGCAGCGAGTGAGTTGCACCATCGGAGACAGTGGCTGGCACTGAGGTAACAGTATTGCATGGGGCAGAAGGATGCAGGGCAGCCTGGCTCAGGACTGAGCCAGGTCCCAGACCCAGCCCTGCGCAGAGTGACCCGAGCACAGAGCCAGAGTCAGACCTGAGCACCGCCAGGTGGGGCCCTAGTGGAAAGCCTTGTGGGTGAAAAACTCGTCCTGGGTGCCCACCCCAGCCCACCCTAACATCTTCATTTTGTGAAGGGACGGTCAGCCCTGGTAAGGGACATCAGGGGACACCAGGGATCAAGTCTTGTTGGTGCTGGACTTGAAGGCCCCACCTTCACCTCATTGTGACCTCGGCACCAGGGTACGTACAGGCGCCCTCACATTTGGGGGGCACGGACTCAGTGCACAGCAGCTGCCTGGTTCTTTCCCCCTGGCCTGCAGGGGTGTGCCAACCCCCCAACCCCCCACTGATCTCAGAGGCGCCTCGAGACAGACATACTTGGCAAATGGGAGAAAACAAAGGGAACAGCCTGGAATCACCGGGCGCTTTGTCTCCGGAGCAAGGATTACTCTGGCCAGGGAAGCCTGACAATTTTATCTGCTAAACTGATGGAAGAGGGGAAAAGAACATTCTCCAAACACACAGCTGGGGGCAGAAATTAATTACGGGGTTCATGTTTCAACAGAGCGAGACAAGACTCACAAAAGCCTGAAAAGAACTTCTTGTCTTCCGCACCTGCAATTCCCCAGGGCCCACCCGTCCCACCAGGGGATTGTTCCTCTGATACCTGCCCCGGGTACACTGCTCTGATACTAGGCTCGAGTACTACTCCTGCTATTAGGTCAGGGTACTGTCCCTCTGATACTAGGCCTGGCCACTGTCTCTCGGGCACGAGGCCTTTCCCCTTTGAGAAGAAGGGAAATACCTGAATCCCGGAGGACAAGAAACGCCCACGCAGAGGCGGACAGCCATTAGGGACCAAGAACTCAGGGGCTTCTCACTTTATCTGGAATAGCCACTGGGAAAGGGGCCTTTGGAGCTGTGAGGACAAGAGTTTGCTCCCTGAAGCCACCCGGATGCTGAGTGGTACTGGTGTTTGGGACCCCACCCCCACCCCCATCCTTCATCACAACCCTTCTGCTGTCACAGACCCGCTCCTGCTGGCTAAGACTCCCTGATGTCCAAAGAGAGCCCCCCCGCCCCCACACACATCACAACAAGAGTGTGTCTCTCTGGCCACCACAACCAGTTTGTACAACTACCAAGAGAATAAAGAAGGTGCGCGAGCACTAGCAAGAGCACGGTGTTTGCCAACGCGCGTGCACCACCACCAAGGGTACACACACCTAGGGCGCAAACACCAAGAGTGCACACACCACCAAGGGTGCACACACCAAGGGTGTACGTACCACCAAAGGTGCACACACCACTAAAGGTGCACACACCACCAAGGTACACACACCGAGGGTGCACACACCACGAAAGATGCATACACCACCAACAGTGCACACACCAAGGGTGTGCACACACCACTAAGGATGCAAACACTACCGAAGGTGCACACACCACCAATGGTGCACACACCAACGGTGCACATACCACCAAGTGTGCACACACCACCAAAGGTACGCACATCACCCAGCAAAGCCAACAGTGAGAGGGAAAAAATAGAGAACAAATACCAGGTGTTCCGATGTAACTTTAAATCTGTGGCACCAGATCAGCAGAGCACTGCACTGAAAGGACACAGAGCCGAGCCCAAGAGAGCCACATGGAAACCAACGAGTAAACGACAAGGAGCCTGGAGTTTCCAAGGACTGACAATGTGGAACAGCGAGCCAGAAGTCACAAAACTCCACCAGCGACACTGCTCCAGACCAAGTTCATCCAGCGTTACGGCCTGAAGACCCTCTACTATGAAACATGGAACAGAAAAGCCGGTCATGCCTGGTGGTCGAGTTTGCCCAGGCACCGAGAGATGGGGTGAGGGAAGGAAAAGCCTTTAACCCATGAAGGGAATCCTTTAACCCATGAAGGCAACCACCCATGGAACCCAAAGACAATGGCAGGAGAGCTGAGCCCCACGTGGCAAGGGGCCAATACCCCAAACACACAGAGCCCAGAGCACCAATCACAGCAGCCGGATATGAGAACTCATCCCGAGTCCACCAGTAAGACCGCCCAGAGGCATGGGGAAACTGAGTCACCACCTATGCGGGCCATGCAGAGCTGGGAGCACCTGCCGGCCACGGTGTGGGGGCGAGGACATGTGCTGCGGGCAAGCGGGGCCACTGGCTTGGCCACTGCAGAGCAGGGCTCGGCTACAGCCCTGGACCAAAACCCCCAGTTGCAGCCTCTGCAATCTGTAAGCAAAGCTAGAGGAATTCAAGCCGCAGTGAATAACGGAAAAGCTTGTGCAGGCGTGGGTCGGAGTGAAGCTTCCCACGGGAGGGGGTTGGGGTGCACTCCAACAGGGCTGGTTTTGGGGGAGGGGCTGTTTGGGGGGCTGCTTTTGGGGGGCTGGTCTGCAGGGATGGGTGCACCTTTCGCAGGCAGTAGGGGGTCCTGGTGGCGGAAAGAGGGCTGCGTTGCTTCCCGTGTAGCTTGGAAGAGCGGGGGTCCCCAGCGTGCAAGGCCAGCTGAGTGGTCCTGAGACCTCCACGTGCTGCTCCTCTCTAAGGAACAGGCGGGGTGGGTGGCAGCCTCCAGACCCCAGCCCTACTGCCGGCTGGAGGAAGGGGCAAGTTCCCACTACCCCAGGGGCTAGGTGCCAGGTGGTCAGTGGTCAGCGGTCAGCAGGTCCCTCCCCGTCTCCCCCGGGAGCCCAGTGAGATTGCGGCAGACACAGATGTCCTTGGAGACGGGTGCGGGCTGGGCTGGACTTTCTGCTTGTTTGTTTTCACTGGGTTTTCCACGAGAAATGAATGATCCAGAAAGGCTGGAAGTTTCTGCAGTGGGAGGGTGGGAGGGCGGGAGGGCGACCACGAAGCCTTTTCCGAACCGGACAGACTGGGCCGGGGTGGGGCAGGGGGGTGGGGAGGCAGAGCTCGTGGGAGGCCTGCGCTTGGCCCAGCGCGACCCCACAGCAGAGCCAGCCCATCATGCGCTTACTGCCATGCTCTGGCCTGCCTCAGCTGCCCACTCCCTGCGCCCCCTCGTTCTCTCTCTCAGCTTGATTCAAAAATCAGACCCTTCCACAGGCCCGGGGCAGGGGACACTCTCTACCCCCACTGCCTCCCCAGAACACCCTGGGACCCTCCACCCACATTTCCTGGCACTCACGACAGCAGCCCCTGAAGCACACGCTTGGGGGTCACCCTCCCTGCCTCCAGGAGTCACCAGGCTGAAGAATGAACTCTGCATTCCTGACCCCTCTGTGCTCTGGGCACAGACCCCTCCCATCCCCCCCCACCCCGCTTTCCTGGAAGGCCTCTGGGCTCCCACATACTAGAGGGCTGGGCTGTGGGAACAGGAGCAGATGGGCTTCTCTTCCGCCCGCCCTGCCCACTGGGGGAGGGGCAGGTACACGGACAGATGGACAGACAGAAAATGCACTCAGACAGATGGACAGACAGAAAAGCGTCCAGATGGAAAAGACAGAAAATGCCCTCAGACAGACAAACAAACAGAAAATGCCCTCAGATGACTGGACACACAGAAAAGTATACTCAGACAGATGGACAAAGTGTGCTCAGACTGCCCAGCGGACAGCCAGCACAGTGTGCTGAGAGACGGACAGATGGACAGTGCGGGATGCCAGGCACCTCCAGTGTGAGCTCCCAGCGTCCCCGTCAGCCTGGGAATGGATGATCCATGCCAGGGCCCACACGCCGGCCTCAGAACATGGTTTTCTAGGTGAGAGGTGGGGGCAGGGGCCTGGGCACAGGGCATGGGGGGCACGGGCCGGGGGAGAAAGGAGGATTACAGGGGCAACAAGGAGATGGGGACAGTGGGGGTCAGCGGGGGTGAGACAAGGGGCCAAGGCCACAGGAACGAATGCAGGTAGCCCCTGATGACTCGCCTTTCCACTTCGGGGTCCCACTGACCTGGGGACTATCTAACAGTGTCCGAGACAGAGGCCGTCAGGGCCGAGACAGGACCAGCAGAATCGGAACAGATGGGCCCGGCCACAGGACCGGAAGTGGCTTCAACTGACCACCCTGGTGGTCATGGGAAGGACCGAGGTGAGGCCTGAGACTCACCGGAAACCAGCGGCAATCAGGAATCAGAGTTGCCCTTCAGCCGACCAGGACCACCCTTAAGTCGCTGGAATTGGTGGCCACTGCCGAGCAAACCCCCGAGAGGACAGAGGGGTCCCGAGATCCCACGAGCCCACCAGAATGCTCAGTGCTTGGGCCACTTGGATTTCCCACCAGATGAGTGCAAATCGCTACAAATTCCAACCGAGTCTTGGCTTGAGAACAGCCCTGTTGAGCCGTTCCTTCTCACTGGGACTCCGGGTGCCGAGGATGGCACCCAGACTCCGCTCCGTGTTCCCCCTCAGACCCACTCAGGCAGCTGCCTAGGACATGCTCTGCCGTCGCAATGCGTCAGCCCAGGAGCCAGCCCACCACAGAACTTCAAGTTAGACAGAAACACTTCCGGCCCAGCTCTGCGGCACGTCCGTGTCTGCCGAGACACTTGGCAGTGCCCCCTGGTCGACCAGCTTTATTGTCCTAGCCCCCACCTCCACATGTATCCACGGGAGCTGGGGGTGAACCAAGAGACCCCAATTACCACACACACCAGGAAAACAGTAGTGGGAAAATTCGAAAAGGAAGCTCAGTGGAGAAAGTAAAATAAGCAAAGAAGACAAAAAGTTCTGAAGTCAACAGAACCACTTAAAAAACAAGAAACAGGGGCTGGAGAGAGTACAGCGGGGAAGGCACTTGCCTTGAACAAGGCCAACCTGCGTTTGACCCCCAGCATCCCAGACGGTCCCCCGAGCACCGCTGGGAGTGATTCCTGAGTGCAGAGCCAGTAGTAAGCCAAGAGCATCACTGGGTGGGGCTCAAAAACTAAAATCAGGGACTAGAGAGATAGTTAAGGGGTTAAAGCGCTTGCTTTGCATGAGGTCAACGCCCCAGTTCAATCTCCACCCCAGATAGTCCCCTGATCACATCCAGGAATGAACCTGAAGCACACAGCCAGGAGTATCCCCCAAGCACAGCCAGATACAGCCCCAGCACCACCACCACACCCCCACCCCTCCTCAAATCAAGAAACAATTCCAAACACCTTTTTTCTTTTGGGGTCACCCTTGGCGATGCTAAGGGCTTACTCCTGGCTCTGCACTCATGAATCACTCCTGGCAGGGCTTAGGAGACCCTATGGGATGCCCAGGATCGAACCCAAGTCGGCCACATGCAAGGCAAACGCCCTCCTTGCTGTACTATCACTCCAGCCCTATTCAAAGTACCATGTTAGTTGTTAAAAGTAACCAACAATCTTTAAAAAATGAGACACAGAAAGAGAGACAGAGAAGGAAAGAGCTTTTGGCCTCTATATTTTCAAGCCAAGTTCCAACCTGGAGTGACATTTTATGAATCTGTTTATAAGGCCCTAAAACTGCAGGGTATGAGAAGAAGCCGAGCAGGCCAAGCCGCCTGGGGGGAGTCCTGAGGACCCCGAGGGGAGCAGGGACCATCCACACGGCCCTGGGTGGGTCCGCACCAACCCCCAACCTGGGGCAGACGGGAGCAGAGACCAGGGCACGTGGGGGAGGAAGGAAACGAGGTCGGGCTCCTCCATGACTGCGGGTGCCAGCAGGTCACTCCTGCTGCCCAGGGCAGGAGGGGACGCCAGACAGCAGAACACAAGGGGGTGGGGACACAGGTGGCCGTTAAGCCCTATCATCTAGGGCGTGTCCTCTGGCAACCCCGGATGAGGCTGGTCCCTTTCCCCGGGGCTTTGTGGTCTCCCAGTAAATGCTGCCAGTTCCCACGCCCGCCGTGTCTGCTGCTGAGCCTCCGCTTAGGGCTGGGCCCACGAGAGCACCCGTCGTCTTTCTGCCACCCAGCAGCAAAGCAGAGTGTTTCCCCAGAGGCCAGAGAAAGAACCCACGTGGCTTCCACCTTCCATGTGCCCATTGTTCCCCTCCACCGCAGTGATGAGAGATTGGGGGGCAGGAGGCGGGGAGTGTCCCAAACACACAGGCACAGTTGCCTCTGCGCGTGTCTCCACCCCACCCCGTCACCCACTCCCCACCTGGCTCGGCGTCCTGGGGACCCTCCAACCCGCCTGGGGACAGAGACGCAATCCTGAGCACCATCCATCACTGCCAGTCAGCACGGCTGATAATTAGACAGACATTCCATGAGATCACCCCACCAAGTGCGCTGGGGTTCTGATCTCCGGCAGGCAAGGCAACACGCAGGGCCGAGCGTGTCTCAGTGCAAGCGGGTGGCTGCTCCTGGGCCGGTGCCAAGGTCTGGCACTGCTGGGTCGCACGGGGGTCGCTGCCGTGGTGTTTGCCACCGAGGCTGAGACAGACTCGCCACATCCCGCATGGCAGTGACTGGGCTCTCAGCGCTCCCACGTCCGCCGTCTCCATGCACGGACACCTGTGGCCAGCCAAGTGCCGCCCCCTCCCCCCACACACACACCGGCTGAGTGTCAGAGAAAGAAACGGGGTCCTCAGGGATGGTCGAGCAGCGGGCAGCCCTGTGGGGATGCTGCCCAGTGCGGAGAGGGCGTGCTGGACACCCAATATGGGTGATCTCTCTCCCTGCAGGGTGGGGGAGGAGCAAGGCCGGAGGGGCGTAGGCGAGCGTGAGAAGGGCAGGAAGCAGGAAGAGTGACATGAGACCCTGAAGCAGAACAGCACAGTGCCGGCACAGGCCCCTGCCTGGTGCTGAGGTCCCCAGGGGAACTGGGCAGAACTCTTGACAGGGGCTCAGGGCGTCCTCTCTCCCACGGAGACCAGAGACTGCCCGCCCTGCGGCCAGAGCACAGGGCTGCCAGAGGAGAGGCCCAGAACCGGTCCCGTCCAGATGCGCCTGCGTGCTTGCCAAGGACATCGCTCTCACCAAGGACATCACTCTCTGCTGCAAAAGCCAGAGGGCAGCTGGGGCGGGGGCTGTGTCCCCACAGAGGGACAGTGATGGCCAGCCAGAAGGCCAGGCAAGGCCCTAGGGGACCCTGAGCTGATTGCCCCAGGTGTCCTGCCTTGAGCCACTTCCCAGGATTAGCCTCGGAGCAGTCAGCACTAGGCTGCCCCTCAGATCAGGGTGGGCGGTTGTGATGCTCAGTAGCTCTCCTGGGCTGCGGAGCTGCCCCCCTGCAGGTGGGGCCCCGGGGTCCATCCCCTACACTGGCAAAAAGGAAATCAGCCAGCGTTCCCCTGTTCTTGTGTGACCGGCGGGCGTGGGGCAGAGGCTGGGGGGCTGCCCTGACCAGCAGCCAGGACTGGGGGTGGATCAGACAGGCCGCAGGGCCCGAGACACACCCGTCCTGATCCCTCTCCACTACTGGGGCTGCTCCCCAACAAGCCTCCTCCTGTGACACAAGGGCGGCCCCATGTGCGTGCATTTTGGCCCCTTCCAGCAGCGCCACCTATACCCACAGGGTGTGGACAGGGACCTGCGCTCTGGGTCACCCGGGGTCACGCTGGCGGGCAGAAACCAAATCCCAGAACTGATGGCAAAGAAGACATCACCGTCCCAAGGATTTGCCCCAGGACCCCAGGACCCCAGCACCCCAGTGTTTGGCTTAAACCAGAGAGGCCCAAACTTGTTTGGCCTCCCGCCCACCCACCCTCTTCTCTGAGAAAAGAATCACTCAGCACCTCCCCCAAAATCTTCCATCTCTGAGCAGACAGAAAGCACCGCCCAGCTGCACCTGAGGCTGCTGCTGGCCTCTGCCCAATCTGTGTGTTCGCATGTGTGTGTGTGTGTGTGTGTGTGTGTGCACATGCGTATGTGCATGTGCGCATGCACGTGTGTGAGTACATGTGTGCATGCATGTGTGTGCACGTGTGCACAGCTGTGTACATGTGTGTATGCAACTGTGCACATGCGTGTGCGCGTGCATGTGTGTGCATGCATGTGCATGTGTGTGTGTGTTCGTGTGTGTGTTTGCAGGGGCACCCACTTTGGGGAACAGCGGCTAAAAGACCAGCTCCCAAGAACCTACTGCCACAGATGAGGAGTCCCTGGACAACAGAAAGAAAAGGAAGTGGCCTTAAGGGACATGAAGAGCAAAGCGGCTTTCAAGATGCAGAATGAGCTCCCAGGACGTCAGGCGTGGGGGGCCACGGGGGTCGGGGGCTCACCTGTGAGCACCTGGCAGAGCTGCCCGGATGCCCCGGCCTTGGCAGACGGGCTGGACAGCCAGGACCATCGGCGTCGGATCAGATGCTCACCGCTGTGGGGGGAGCCCCGGGAACCGTTGAGGGGCTGGATGAGCACCTGCTCCTGCCCCAGCTGGATGAGGCCCACCTGCCGGGACGAGGGAACAGGAACCAGTGAGGCGCACGCCAGCAGCCCCCGTGCCCAGGCAGCGAGGCCACAGGCCGGGCATGTCCCAGTCTGAGCCCACCCAGAAAGAGAGCGGGGGTGGCCTGGAGCACCCCTGCAGCAGGGTTGGGGAGTGGGATAAGTGTAGTGGGGACCCTTTTTTCTCTTCTTGTTTGTTTTTCGGCCACACCTGGCGATGCTCACTGCTTACTCCGGGCTCTGCACTCAGGGATCACTCCTGACAATGCTCGGGACCATATGGGATGCCAGGAATTAAATCTGGGTGGGCAGGAAAGCCATCTCCTGCTGTCCCGTGACCTATGGCTCCAGCACACAGCCCTGTTTTCTAGGTTCACTTGCAATGATGTGTTATTCAGGGGCTGAGAGCTGGGACTCCTGACAGGCACTTGCCTTGCACACAGCTGACCCAGGCAGGATCCAGGGCACCACACAAGGTCCCCTGGGTACCACTGAAGATCACTCCTGACTACAGAGCTGGGAGCAGCCGTGAGCACCACCAGGTATGGCCCAACTGTCCCTCCACAAAAGATGAATTCCTTTATTATTAATAAAGCAAAGACCTGGAGGCCCCCAGGCACCAACTGTCTGCTCTGCATACAGGAGACCTGGGGTTAGTCCCTGGCATCAGGAACAGCCATAAATACATAAATAAATAAATAAATGGGGGGACTTGTTTGTTTGGCAGGAGATCTAACCCTGGGCCCCACATATGCCCCATCGTGGGGCACCTCCCTGGTCCAATACCAGAAATTGTCATTTTTTGTTTTTGTCTTTGGACTGGAATGATAGCACAGAAGTAGGGCGTTTGCTTTGCACGTGGCTGATCGGGGCAACCTGGATTCCTCCGCCCCTCTTGGAGAGCCCAGCAAGCTACCAAGAGTATCTTGCCCGCACGGCAAAACCTGGCAAGCTACCTGTGATGTATTCGATATGCCAAACACAGTAACAACAAGTCTCACGATGGAGACGTTACTGGGCCCGCTCGAGCAAATCGATGAACAACGGGAGGACAGTGCTAGAGGACAGTGCTACAGTCCTTGGGTCATACCTGGAAGTGTCAAGGGCTGACTCCCGGCATTTGGGGATGATGCCGGGGCTCGAGGGATCATATAGGACGCCAGGGATCGAACCAGGTCGGCTGCATGCAGGGCAAATGCTCCGGCCACTGTATGATTCCTTAGCCCCGCCCCCCAACTTTTTGATTCCTGGAACCACAGTCCCCACCAACAGCACCTCTGGCAGTGACCTTTGAGCACCGCCAGTTGTGGTCCCCAAAACAAAACACGTAGAAAGATTTTTAACCCCTCCCCCCAACTCCACCTGTGAAGGAAGCCCCGGAGCTTCAGGAGCAAAAAGAAGCGGAGGGCAAAGGCATTTATCCTGGGGCGACTGAGTCGAGACAGTGAGGGGTGCGGGTGCTCACAGCTTTGTGTTCAGAGCCTTGTGCAAGAGAACCTGCACGATACATTTTTCAGAGCTTGAAGTTGGAGAACTCGAGTTCCACGTGATTTGAAAGCTCTTCACTGATTTACTGATCCACTCGTGATCTGGATAAAAATCGTTCTAGTCCTTGGGACAACCACAACTTGAAAGAAAATGAAATGAAATGTTGGTTCTGGGGGTGCAGAGGATGGGGATCAGGCCGCCACCTGATAGTGCGGCTGCCTGCCACAGCCCTCACTCAGGCCTGAGCATGTGCAGCTTCTAACTTCTCTTCACAGGCTTGGAAGCAGTGATGGCCACATTTCTAAAAGGCACCCCCTTAACAGGGACTGCAGAAACAAAGGGGGAGACCCGGGGGTTGCAGGGATAGAGCTTACACCAGGGCAAGGGGGACCGGACTCTGCTACGGATTCTTTTTTTAATGGTTTTTGGGTCATACCCGGTGATGCTCAGAGGTTACTCCTGGCTCTGCACTCAGGAATCCTCCTGGCAGTGCTCAGGGGACCATATGGGATGCTGGGGATTGAACCCGGGTCGGCCTCCTGCAAAACAAGCGCCCTCCCCTCCAGCACCCCTGCTACTGATTCTCAGTGCGCACCTGGGTACCGGGAGAGGGCAACGTCCCCTCAACCGAGCAGAGCATCAAACCCCAGAACCACACTGACCCGGCTGCCCTGTGAACAGCATGTGGTTTGGGGCTGGTTTGGGCGCCACAGCCAGCATGGCCAGAGCTGCCATGGAGGCCCACATCGCTGAGCGCCTTTACTGCATCTCTGCTCTGCAGCCTGGGAATGTTTCGAAAATCCAAAACCCGGAGAGATGAGGAGGGGCTGACGGCGCTGGCCTTGGAGGTGGCCGGCCCAGGTTCGATCCCCGGCCCTGCATGGTCCCAAGCAGGTGCTCTGGGATCCCTGTTCCTTGGAACAGCCCCTGAGCACTGTGATTAAGGATTCCCCCGCCACAACCACTCCCCCAAAATGTAAGAACTAGGATTTCTTATTTGTTTCTGCCCGCTTTCTATGGTCTTCCAGCTGTGCAGGGGACCACTGGAATAGCACCGGGCAGTACTGGGGCGGGGGGGGGGACCCTGCGGTGCTGGGAGGGCACGGGGCACACACCCAACCCCTCTCTCTGCCAGTCTCCCTCCATCTCAAGAGTCAGGATTCTTAGCCACATTGACTGGTGACTGTCAGCTCTAAAGTCCACATCACACAGTGCCGACACCCTCATGTGGGCCCCACACCCCCAAACAGACCAAGAGTCAATGTCCTTTGAGATGAACCGTCAATGGAAGGAAAAAGCTCGCCCAAGGAGCGGTGGAGGAGGCCACGCCACGGGAGCCGGGGCAGGGGCACCCTCCAGTTGTGCCCGTGGCTGCCACCTGTGGCGTCTGGACTTGGGATCTCTCCTCCCAAGGTACCGGGGAGCCCCGGAGAAGTCGGCCTCGCCCCTACTCCCCAGGATGCAGCAGTGACAGGAAGCCTCGGAGACAAGATGGATCAAGGAATAAGACCCCTCGCTAGGACCTGTCACGCCCCCCACCTAGGGCCGCCATCCTTCTTCCAGCAAGTAGAACCACACGGAGACTCTGCTGCCCCGATAAAACCATCTGAGCATGGCAGCCCATGGGAAAGCCCAGCCACGTGCCCCTGCTCCTAGCGGGAGCTGAGTCTGCTTATGACGGGGCCTCAGGAAACAGGGGAGGCAGGGTACAGGGGGCACCTCTGTGTTGGAGGCTGGGGCCCACGAGACAAGCCCTGGGAAGGAACAGAGCAGAGCGGAGTCGAGCCGTGCCGGCTGAGGGAGGTCCTGGTACTGCGGCCTCTTCCTCACGACTGGGGTCCAGCCGGGCACTGGGACCCAGGGGAAGAGGACACACACTTTCCTCCCTGGAGGGGCTTCTCTGACACCTGTGTCCCCCACAGCTCCCTGGTTGGGGAGCCACGGCCGACCCTGGGGCCGGTCAGAGCATCCCTCAGGCAGGGCAAAGAAACGCATCCCGAGGTGCCTGTTCTCACCCGCTTCCACTTTCCCGAGAGGGGATGGCGAGAGCACAGAGCCCCACAGGGCCCACAGCACCCCCGGACATGGCTGGGGCAGTCAGGGCTAGCCCCACCTTCACTCTCTTCTTTTGCAAGGAGAACAGGTAGAAACAAAACACAAGTTCTCAGCGATCCGTGGCCAAACAGGCTATGGGGCACCCAGCATGGAAGGCCCTGGGCAGTCCTGCCCGCGAGGCAGTGCAAAGAAAGGTCTCCCAGCCCCATGCAGCTGAGGTGTCTGTGATGACCCTCAGTGGGCAGGCCGCGGGGGTAATGAAATCTGTTCCCAAGTGTCCCGTACCCCTCCTCATCCACAAGCCCCAGCAGTCCCCATCCTCCTCCAAGGCCTGTCCCTGCTCCGTGTGGCCGCACATGTCCCCCTGGGAACTGGACATTCTTGGGGGCGGGATCAGAAATCCCCTCTTCACACTGTCCAATGGGTGCCTCCTAATAACTCAGGAAAAAACGGACCAGACTGGATTCAAACGAATGGGAAAAACTGGACCAGACTGGATTCGAATGGGCTGGAATGATTTGGAAGTAATCGGAATAAATTGGAATTGACTGGAAAACCCCAAAATGAACTGAGATTGACTGGAACAAACTGGACTGAACTAGAACTGAGGAGTAAGGATTGGTATGAACTGGAACAAAGCAGAATGTTCTAGATGGGACGAGAATGGACTCCCTGCAGCCCCCCTGTGCTCTGCGGTGCATGTCCCAGGATACTCCTTAGAGCGTTCTTGAGTCTGGTGCCCAAATTCCAACAGGTCACAATATCACGCAGGGAACTGAGCCACTGGTGATGCTCCAGAAAGTTCCCCAGGATGTTTTGATATACGCCAGGGCTGCAAACTCTTGTTCCTCCTTTCAAGTGGGTGCCAGAGACACCGGCCATCCTGCTCTGATCATGCTTAGACACAGCTTGACTGGGCCCTCAGCCTTCCTCCAGCCAGAAGGGGGCCGGGGCACTGCACTGGCTCCTGGCGAGTGGCAGACGAGGCCCCCACAAGGCCCTTCAGCGCTGGGCCTGGCCCTAGACTTGCGTGTATCTCCTAGTCAGTGGTGGTCACCCTCCCCCAGAAGGCCCCTCTGAGGCCTCCCAGGAGGCACGGGGGAGCACTAGGGAGCACTCAGGAAGCTCGGGGAGAAGCAGGCCTCTGGCACACACAGGTGGAGGCTTCCAAAGCACCTGGCCTGAGAGGGGGCCGGAGACACACCACAGAGCGGGCTCTGCCACAGACGCAGGAACTCGCCTCAGCCGGTACCTACTTTGAGGGTTGCTGGTCCAGCGGCTGACCCTACACCCCCAATCGGGACTCACTCTCCTAGCCATGGGGAAGGTCCATGCAGGAGTCGCGGGGGTGAGGGGGACCCTGGCACATCTCATCGTCATGTGGAAAATGATCAAGGGACATTTGGAAGGTTCTGGGAAGACTCCCCACCCCAGCTCCCAAACCCCCGCCGACAGACTCACCCACCCAGCCCCCAACCCCCACACCCAGGACAGACTCCCCACCCCAGGCCCTAGTCCTGGTCATGCTCAGACCCCTCAGTCCATTTCTCCCCACATGGCGAATGGCTGGGCAGCCCTGGGCCCAGGCCCTAGGCCCAGCCACCTACCCAGCACAGGTCCCAGGAGACCCATGGGGTCTCTTGGCCTTCACGCCATCCCTCCGGGGACTCCGGGACTCCGGCACAGCTCCACAGTGCCCCACCACCCAGGGCTCGGTCCTCCCCGGCTGCCACAGAGAAGCCCTCTTCTCTCTCTGTGTGGGGGACAAACAGCCCCCCCTTCCCTGCAGGTACCCCAGCCACAGTCCCAGCTGGGGGCTCACATCGCCCTGGCAGGTCCAGCTCTCTCTGCCCGTCGGTGCCAGCTCTGCACCTTGGGCCCCTCAGGGCAGCCCTGGGCTCCCAGGCTGAGTCCCCAGTGGATCACTGCTGGGGGCAGTGAAGCTCCCTGTCCCCCCGACTCCCACTGGGGAATAGTGACTGGGTCTCTCAGGCCTCATGGTGTCAGCAGGGTTGCAGAAATGCTAATCGAACAGAGCAGTGTGAACAGAAAATGATTAGTCCCTGGTGGTCTCTGAAGGGTCCCTGGTAAGGGAGGGCCATGAAATGGGGTGTGGTGACCCACAAACTACAAGGGATGGACTCTGGGGGGGGCCATCCCCAAAGCCATGCTGAGGGAGGTCAGGAGCTTTGTGTGGAAGGGTGATGCTTCCAGCCTTCAGGCAGCTCCCTAGATACTGAGCACTCCCAGACAGACAGAGGGCGCCCGGTCCCACCCAGCAGGAGAGAGGCCGCTTTGGGGCTGCAGGTGCTGTGGATGCCGCAAAGACTCACTGCTCCCCAGGCAGAGCAAGAGCAGCGTGCCCCTCACGCCCCGTCCCTGCCGCTGGCGTCACCTCAGCAGTCATTCTCGGGTCCTCCACAGAGAAGGCCTGGTTTCTCTGCAGGAAACTGAGGGCACACGTGCCCGACCCCAAACCCGACCGCTCCCCGGGCATGCACACATACCACCTGTGAACCTGTACACACACGTGTCACTGGGCCTGCACACGCACGTGTCACTGGGCCTCCACACACGTTACTGGGCCTGCACATGCACACGTGTCACTGAGTCTGCACACGCACACGTGTCACTGAGTCTGCACACACATGTCATTGGGCCTGCACACACATACGTGTCACTGGGTCTGCACACGCACATGCGCCACTGGGCCTGCACACACGTGTCACTGGGACTGCACACACACACCTCACTGAGTCTGCACACGCACACGTGTCACTGAGCCTGCACACACAGGTGTCACTGGGCCTGCACACACACTAGTCACTGGGAATCCACACATGTGTCACTGGGCCTGCACACGCACACGTGCCACTGGGCCCGCACGCACACATGTGTCACTGAATCTGCACACACGTGTCACTGGGCCTCCACACACAGGTGTCACTGGGCCTGTGGACACACGTGTTACTGGGCCTGCACACGCTCATATGTCACTGGGCCTGCACACACATATCAGTGGCCTGCACAAACCCCTGCGTGCTCCTTTTTTCTGCAGTCTAGGGGAACCCGCGTGCCCCGTCCACACCAGGCACAGCCAAGCCCACATAGAAAGCCTCCACCCCCTCTTTCCTTGGTGCTGCACATGCCCCCCTGGGTGCCCAGAGTCCACTATAGGCCCATCCAGCTGCGGGAGAGCGTCCAGGGCCCAGTGGGAGAGCGTCCAGGGCCCAGCTCCCATGAACAGGATGGAGCAGCCGAAACAAGAGGAGTGTCGGCTCAAGCAGGAGCCCCACATCTGGCGGCTTGGCGGACCACAGCGGCGGCTGGCACTAGCTGACGCCGCCTCTTGGCCGGGCTCCTTTATCTAAAGCACAGCGCCCTCACATGGTGCCAGGCGGGACAGACCCAGGGTCACAGCTGTCAGCGCTCCTCGGGGCTCAGATCAATCTCCCGCAGACAGCACCTCTCTGGAAACCTTACACCAACAAGTATAAACTCTGACCTCTCCCCAAACTCACGAAACCGCAGCAAATGGGATTCAGATGTTCCCATACAGTACAGTGATGTGACCTGGACTTTAAACACTCTGGCAAAAACAGGAAGAATGATGAGCGCCTTCCAGATCCTCAGGATCCGGGATCTGTCCGCGCTGCTCGGGCAGCTCCTAGGCCCTGAGGTGGACTTGTTCTCTGCAGCCCCCACCCCAAGCCAATCTCTCCCAGCTGGGCCAGGACACTCCTTCACCGCATTCGTAGGGTAAGAAGGAAGGCAGACAGGTGGGGCCCAGCCTAAGAAACTCCCCCTGGGGTGGGGGGTGGGGGGTGCTGGGAACACTTGGTCTCTGCACTTCCAGCTCCTCTGGCTCTCAGGGTGACCAGCTTACAGGCTAAGGGCTAAAGGGTTCTAGAAGGCAGAACCAGATTCCAGAAGGGCGGGGATGGGTGGGGGGCAGTTTCTTCAATCTGACAAGAACAGACACAGACACAGTATCGGCTGAGGCCAGGCAAGACAAGGCAGAGAAACTACTGGCTTTCATGCTCAGAGGGGCCAGGGGCCAGCCGCGGGTGCTGGGTGCTGGGTGCTGGGGGCTGGGGGCTGGGGGCCGGACACGGCTCATTAGGCATCCGAGGGTGCCCCTGGCCGGCCAGGCCAGCACGCAGCAGCTGGAAAGGACATCTGCAAAGCTGAGCCCTGGAACCTGAGCAAGACCACGGAGTGTCCCAGCAAAAGTCCCCCGGCCCGGGGGCACCTGCCCGGCCGCTCCAGGCGGCTCTGACCAGCACCTTCGGGAGCCCCAGCCCGGGCGCCCATTCTGACTGCACTCGGGCAGCGCAGCTCGCGATGCACCCCCCGGGGAGGTGGGACTGGCAGCTCCCGCCCCCTCCCTTCCCCACCCTCCCTCCCCCACCCCGCCTCCGGCCCGGGGCAGTACCAGGCCGCCGGCGGCGCCGCAGGCGCTGAGCGAGACCAGCGAGCCGGGGTGGCCGAGCACGCGGCCCGAGTAGAAGCAGAGCGCGGCCGGGAGTCCGCGGCGGCCCCCCGCGCCCGCCTCCTCCACCTGGAAGCCGCGGGACAGGAAGCGCAGGTCGCGGCGCAGCTGCAGGTACAGGTCGCGCCCGAAGGCCGGCAGGTGCAGGAGCAGCGCGCGCTCGCCGGGGCGCACGCGGGGCCCGGCCGGGGGCGCGCGGGGGCGCCGGGCGCGCAGCCTCCGCGGCAGCACCACCTCCACGTCGGCCGCCGCGTCGCGCTCGGCGGCGGGGGAGCGGGCGCGCGGGGCCGGCGCGGGGCCCGGCGCGGGGCCCCAGGCCAGCAGCAGCAGCAGCAGGGCGCCGCCGCGCATGGTCCCGCGCAGGGCAGCCCGGCCGGCCGCCGCGGGGAGCAGGAGCGCGCGAGGCGGCGGCGCCAGCCCGAGTGCGGCTCGCGGGGCTTCGGAAAAGCAATTAGCGCTGCGGACAAACCCAACCTGGAGCGGCCCGGGCCCCGCCCTTCCCGGAGGGCGGCCGCCCATTGGCTCCCCGCCGCCCCCCGCCCCGCCTCCGCGCTCCTGATTGGCTGCGGCGGGCCCGGCCCCGAGTGCGTAGTTAGGTTGTAAGCACTTTCTTACACGTGGTTTCTGGGCAGTGCCCGGAGCGGACGGCAGGGGGCGCGCGGAGGCCGGCGGCGACCCCGACCGCCTCCTGGGGGGCCCTGGCCGGCACCAGGGCTGCGCTTCACCGTCTGTCCTCGCGCTGGCCACCCTCCCCGAGCGTGCAGGCCAGCGTCTACTGCCCAGCCAACTGCCCGGAACCAGGGTCCCGACCTCTAAAGCCCAGGCAGGTGAAGGTCCCTGCAGGCCGCTGTCCACTGGCAGCCGGGACGCAGAAAGCCTCGGGGATGCAGCCTTGTGGTCCTCGCCAGGGGAAGGGGAGTGGGTCAGCTGGTGGTCAGGAGACGGGGCAGGGGCAGAGCCTGGACGGGAAGGCCGTTGTCCTTCGAGGAGCGTCTTGTCGAAAAGAAAACGGAATCGGCCGAGGGTAATCAGCACTGGGCCTCTCCCTTCCCTTCCGGCCCGCCAGTTTATTTCCTCTCGGAGAGGGGGGTCGGCAGTGCCCAGCGCCAGGCGCAGAATCACGCCACCGGCACCGTCCCGCGCTGGGCACACAGTTACCCTGCAGAGGGCCAGCTAGCGGGGAGTGTCTTAGCCGCTCCTGGGAAATGCAGTTCTGCATGGGCCCCGGTGCCGGTGCCTGCCAAGTGAATGTCTGCTCTTTGCCTCACGCTGGGGCTGGCAGATCCCTCCTCCGCCCAGGGCTGGCCACTCCGCAGGGCTGGCCACTCGCAGGGATGGGGTCCACAGCAGCAACCTCCGCCCTAGAAGTTTCCGGCAGCTTGAGACCCAGGGTAAGCTTTGCTGGTGCTGAGCTCTCGGTCCAAGAGCCACCCCTAGGGCTAGTGAAAGCCACAAGCCTAGCTCCCACCTCCCAAGACCCCCCCACTTCCATCTCCAGAGTCAGTGGGGGAGGTGCGGGGCGGGGGTCCACTGAGAGGCAGAGCCTCCCATGCATTCTGCAAGAGAGAAGACAGGTGGACAGTCAGACACACAGACAGGCAGCTCTGCACCCTGCACCTGGCAGCAGCGCGGCTGGGAGAGAACGCCCAGCTCCTGGAGGAAATGGGGACAACGGGGCAAACTCAGTCAGGCTGAAGGCGCCCGTGCCCCTGGCCCCAAAGTCCCCAGCTACTCCCCTCCCCCACTCCAGATCCTGGCACCTGTATCAGAATGTTCTAGAGGGCACCTTGGAAAGAACAACAGGGCATCAAGAGAACTCAAACAGGAACCTGCTTCCACCCGTCCAGCCCAAGTGCTGTGAGCACAGGCTGGGAGAAGCCCTGGGCATGCCGGTGGGGGCTGAGGGGTCAGAAAACAGACAGTCAAGAGTCCAAAACATTGCGAAAGCCAGAATGCCTGTCAGCAGAAATGGTCGGTGGGCCTGGGGAGGACGGCAGGGCAAGAATCTCTGGGCAGGGCAATGAGAAGAGGGTGCGAGACCAGTGGCCAAAGGCTGCACAAAGGACCATGGGTCAGTACTGATGCTGGCTGACCACAGCAGAGCTCAACCGCTGTGTCAGGAGACCAGGAGTGAAGGTCCGCGAGGACACCAGAAGAACCTGCAGAGCCGAGGGCTCCTTGAGGCCTGGCCTCCCTCATTCTAATGCTGGCTCCCTGAGGCCAGTGCTCTCATTCTAAATTAGTTCAGGGTTCAAACACGATGACCTCTAAGTACCTATATTGCAAAGCACAGTTATCAAAAGGAGAGAGAAAGAAGAAAAGTGCCTGCCCTAGAGGCAGGCGGGAGTGGAGGGATATTGGGGGATGGTGAGAGGGAAATGGGAACTTTGGTGGTGGGAAATGTACTCTGGTGGAGGGATGGGTGTTGGATCATTGTATGATAGAAACCCAGTCATAAACAGTTTTGCAATGATTTATCTCATGGATATTCAATACAGAATTTAAAAAAATTATCTGGAGTTCATGCCAGCTTTAGTCAGCTTAATTCACGATCACGATCACGACCACCCTGTTGTTCGTCGATTGCCTCGAGCAGGTGCCAGTAACGTCTTCTTCGTCCTAGCCCTGAGATTTTTTTTTTTAAAGTGCCATATTCAAGGCTTTTTCAGGGTTAGGAGAATGAGACCCATCATTGTTACTGGTATTTGGCATATTGGGTATACCACGGGGAGTTTGCCAGACTCTGCCGTGTGGGCATGTTACATTTGGTAGCCTGCCAGTTTGACCAAATTAGGAATGAGATGATAAGATGTCACTTCCAGGAGCTGAGTGTGATGATCTCTGGATCCTGGCCGTTGTTGGAGTTACACGGCAGTTGGTGGGTGTAACTGCCAGTAACTCTGGCAGGTCCAGTCCCAAACTGTGCAGGCTTGGAGATCTCAGCCCCGGGTCCCACACACCTGGGTTCCTCTGTCAGTTCTTTTATGCGTGAGGCTCATCCAAGTGTGTGGAGAGTGCTCCCAGCATGGCCTTGGCTGGGCCTCGATGGTCTTCAGCTGTTGGGCCCTGGTGGAGACAGTCAGGCATAGGGTAGGAGACTCTGTCTTGTTCTCTCCCAGGAGCTGAGTGTGATGATCTCTGGATCCTGGCCGTTGTTGGAGTTACACAGCAGTTGGTGGGTGTAACTGCCAGTAACTCTGGCAGGTCCAGTCCCAAACTGTGCAGGCTTGGAGATCTCAGCCCCGGGTCCCACACACCTGGGTTCCTCTGTCAGTTCTTTTATGCGTGAGGCTCATCCAAGTGTGTGGAGAGTGCTCCCAGCATGGCCTTGGCTGGGCCTCGATGGTCTTCAGCTGTTGGGCCCTGGTGGAGACAGTCAGGCATAGGGTAGGAGACTCTGTCTTGTTCTCTCCCAGGAGCTGAGTCAGCTTAATTAGTGGCTGAATAAACAACAGTATGCCTACATTTAAAAAAAAATAAACACAAACACTGTCCTCCCGTTGTTCATCGATTTGCTCGAGCGAGCCCAGTAATGTCTCCATTGTGAGACTTCTTGTTACTGTATTTGGCATATTGAATATTCTCGGTAGCTTGCCAGGCTCTCTGAGAGGGGCAGAGGAATCAAACCCGGCTCGGCTGGGCTGGTTGCGCGGAAGGCAAACGCCCTACCACTGTGCTATCACTCCAGCCACAAAAAAAAAATAGTAAATTAAAAAATTAGTTGAGGGTTAGGACCTGCTGAGGCCTTCACTCACTCTAACACGCAAAGGTAGATGTCGGCAGGCCCCCACCTGATGACCCTGTGACTATTTCCCGCAGAGGGAATTTGCGGTGGAGAATCCATTCTGAGATTGTGGTGAAGGATAGAACCAGTCAGTTCCATGTCTAAAGCTGTGGCCTGCTCCAGCTGTGCCCTCAAGACTCTCCAGATTGACCAGAGGTCCCACCAGTACTGGGGAAAGACATCTATGGAAATGACACTCCATGACAAAGCTTCTACGGGGCCACAGAAACCATCCACCAAGGGGAGAGCCAGACTACGGAACAGGAGAGAGGATATGTCAGCCCAAGTGCTGACACAGTAATACTCTGTGTGTGTGTGTGTGAGAAAGAGAGAGAGAGAGAGAGAGAGAGAGAGAGAGAGAGAACTCACACAACCCATGCAAGAGAAGGAAATCCATTTACAAGGAGACACAGGGGCGGGAACAATAGGAGAGTGCACTTGCCTTGTTCATGGCCAAGCTGGGTTTGATCTCCAGCCCTGCCAGGAATGATCCCTGAGCACAGAGTGTGCTGAGTATGCATCCCCCAACTCCCACCCCTCCAGAAAGAAACATGGGCACAGACTGAAAATAGACCTTTTTTTTTGTAAAGGAGATGGATAAAGGACCAACAGCCTAGTAAGATGGTCACCAAAGCCGGAAGTCACTTGCCCACTAAGACAGTGTCACCTCCTACCAGCTGGCTTTTACCCAAAAGGCAAGAGACAAGTGATTGTGAGGAGGCGGGAAGGGGGACTGTGGGCACTGGGATTGGGGAGAAGAAAAGGTTCCTTCCTGTGTTCTCTGTGGTCGGGGCTGTGGACGGGCACTATGGTCTCTGTGAAGAATACTGTGGACATATCTTGAAGAATCAAAACACAACTTCTGGATGGCCCAGAAATGCCAGCCCTAGATGTTCCCCAAGAACAATGGAGCACAGATTCAGAAACATTCACGCACACCTACACTGGCTGTGCCACTGTGATAGCCCCCAAGAGCCCAGTGGCAGACCAGAAATTGTGTTCTGTAGACACGGGGATAGAGTCAGCTGCAAGGACGGAGTAAAGCGAGTCTGTGCGTGTCCCAGACACAGGGATATGGAAGACATCATATGAAGCCAAATAAGTCAGAAGGAGAAAGACTGGATGGTCTCACTCACTCATAGAGAAAGCAAGGGAACAGACAATGATCAGTGAAACAAATGCTTGAGACTGACCCAGAACTGAGGTTTCCAAGCAGGGAGAGGCAGATGGGGAAGACAGTCCCATGGGCAGTGTGTGTGTGTGTGTGTGTGTGTGTGTGTGTGCGCGTGCGTGTGTGTGTGGTTGGTACTGACACTCTAACAATGGGCGTCAGAATCCTGAAACTTAGAGTCTTAACTCTTGTAAGCCAATGTAACCATGATAAAAATAAATTAAAAAGATAAAGATCTCTCAAAAAAATTTTAAATGGGACTACCAGCTAACCACTACCAGCTGGTTCAGCACCTCTGTGATTATGCCAGGAACACTGAGAGAAAGTCACAAAAAGACATCTGTCTTTGGAAACTCTCGAACTCTTTCGCCAACGTGGTTTGGCATGAGCCTCAGGCAATCACAAGGTAATGTCCGAGCTCGCAAAGCTATGCAGAGAAGTGATAAAGAAAGACCTCAAAGAGAGAAGAGCAGCAGTGTTGGCTGATATGACAGAAGCTGGAAAAAGCAATGCCCACCTGTCCTTCCCCAACTATAAGACCAAGATGACTCCCCTCCAACATCCTGATGGATGTATCATATCTTCCAGAAGGGCAATGGAAAAGATTATCCATGACTTCTACTCGGATCTCTTCGGTAGTCACTTCCACCTGCTCACATACCAAATTCCGCAAGATGGATATGTCATTCCCAAGTGTTCTCCGTTCCAAAATCCAACATTCCATTTCATTGGTAAAGAAGCTTACAGCGGGGATATAGTGCCGTCAGCAGGTCAATCTGTACCTGTGAGGCGAGTGCATCAGCAGCCTGATGGAGCCTTCAGACTTCCAGATACCCCAAAATTGCTGCTGTGCCTCTTACCAGACCCCAAAAACTTGGGGGCAAAGTTTACCAAGAAAGTAAATGGACAAAAGTTAGGTATGTGGGAGACACACCCACAAACCACCTCCGGCTCAGCTATATAATCAAATGCATGGCTCCTCTGGTTCCTGATCAAAATGCTTAATGGCCATGATCCCAGAGACTCAGAAATGAATCTCAGAACCCAAAGGCTTTTGGCAGAAATGCATCTGGACCACATACAAGGTGGCTGCGGCCTCAGAGCTTATTGGAAAGCCAGGTATGAGCCAGCAGTGACGGGGTAACTGCAGTCTCATGGGAATGGGGGCGGTACCGGCTCATCCTTCATGCCCTACTGAGGTCATGAGTTGCCCCCCATGAGTGGCTCTCCAGCACAGCCATGGCTCCAGAGGCAAAAGGACTTAATCCAGAGCCCAGCAGCTTGCAGCAGAAAAGTGAATGGACCATGTGTTAAACTACGGCGCCATGCCTCCCTGGGAGGGAAAGGGTGTTGCTCCCTTCCTCCCCCCAACCCCCCAGCAGCAAGGTGGCCGCTGCCTCAGAGCTTATAGGAAAGCCAGGTGTGAGCAGCGGTGACAGGGCAACTGCAGTTTCATGGGAAGGGGGGCGGTACCAGCTCGTCCTTCACGCCCTACCAAGGTCACGAGTTGCCCCCCACAAGTGGCTTTCCGGCACAGCCATAACACCAGACACACAGAAACCAATCTTGTAATTATCTGGCTCTTTGCAGAAATTCAAAATCTCGAGGCCGCTATTGTGCCCACGTGAGATTATATGATTCTCATAACCAGCTATAGAAAACAAAGTATTTCACAATGCCTTTTCAACAATTCTGATTGTTGGCGGGGAGGAATTCTAAATAATAATGGTGCATCTTTTGTCGAAATAATAAATGTAATCAATGTAGAGAAGAGTTAAGTGGAAATCATCTGCTTCATAGGCATTGTGAGGGGTGGGAGGGGGTTATATTAGGGTTCTTGGTGGTGAAAAATGAGTACTGGTGAAGGGAGAGGTGTTTGATCATTGTATGACCGAAACTTAAACCTGAAACTCAGTAACTTTTCCCACAGTGGTTCAATAAATAAATATAAGAAGAAAAATAAATAAAATTATGAAAAAAAAGTAAGGTGGAATTTATGCCCAATTCAATCAGCTAATCAGTGGTTGAATAAATAGCAGTACTCCTACATAAAAAATAAAGAAGCTTATAGCACCCAGTCCAGACAAGTTCAGACCCGAACACCTGAAGAATGTGTGTGGAAAGGTTGGACTGTAGCTGAATCTCACAAAGACAATGTTCATGAGAAACGGACTAGTTCCTGAAAGTCCATTTGCCCTCAATGGAACGAACATCTTCGAATACAGCAGTTATGTGTATCTACGTTGAGAACTCAATGTGACAAACAACCTGGCACCTGAACTGCGCAGGAGGAAGAGAGCAGCGTGGAACGCCTTCAAGAGCATTGAAGAAGTGGTTAAGAGGACGAAGAACCTCCAGCTCCAGGCAAACCTTTTTGACTCCACCGTTTCTTCCTGCACTAACACACACCTCAGAGACCTTGACCCTACAAAAACAGGACGAGAATGCTATTCGGGTCTCCCAAAGAGGAATTGAAAGAGCTATGCTTGGAATATCACGTTTCACTCAAGTGAGAGAAGGAATTCGGAGTTCTGACCTCCATCGAAGATAAAGAATCAGGGATGCTGTCTTATTTGCCAAGGCGTCGAAAATCAGATTGGCTGGACATGTAATGCGATTTAGAGACGACTGCTGGACAAGAGCTGTTACCGACTGGATTCCATGAGACGTCAAGAGAACGTGTGGCCGCCCACCTATGAGATGGTCAGACTTCTTCGTCAAAACCCTGAGCAAATGGTTTGAGGCTCTTCGTGTTCCTGGAGTGAGCAGATGCCACTGGGCTACACTAGCATGCGACAGAGATGAATGGAGACCTTACTAGTGCCTGCTCAAGCAAATCGATGATCAACAGGATGAAAAATGATACAAGTGATACCAGCTAATACAGCAATTCAAAGGGAAACCCTGTGTTTTACTGTGAAATATGGCCAGTCCAAACAGCCGAGCATGGCCAAACCACTTCTACACTTGCATTTTTCAGTGTGATCCAAATCACGGTGATGGGCCTGGACAGACAGCACAGGGGGAGGCACTGGTCCTGCAAGTGGCGGACCCCACGTCCAACCCTTGAGAGTGACCCTGATGCACTGAGCCAGTGAGAGCCCCCGAGAAGTGCTAAGTGTGGCCCCCAAACCAATAAAATCCACCGAGACAGAAGTAAAAAGTGGTTCCTAGGGGCTGGTGGGGGGTGAGGAACTTGGGGTTACTGAGAAAGGAAAGCCCTTGCAGGAGGGCGAGGTGGCCGGTGCTTGACGTGGCTAATGCCTGCTGCGAATGGACTAGGCGTACCTGTCACGTGTCTGACGCCCCAGAACTGCAGGCTTCAGATGGGTAAAATGACCTGTTTATCAGGGACCTTTCCCCACAATTAAAATGTGCCTTTACAGAAGGAATCCTTCCTATTAGGACAGGAGAGAGGCCCCTGGGGCTGAAGGGCAGGACAGGGCCCAGCCTCAATCCCCAGTACCAGCATGGAACCCCCAAGCACTGGGCTGGGAGTAGCCCCGAACACTGTACCCCCAGCTGGGGAGGAGCCTCTGAGAAGGTTTCTGCCTGGGCCTTGGTTTTGTCTAGCCTGACACCCACTCACAGGACAGGGTGAGGCAGCCCCAAAGGTGGACAAATACACGCGTCCTCTGTCCAGTGTGTGATCATGACTGGGCCTGAGTAACAGGCACCACATGACACAACATGACTGCCGCCTGCCCCCTCCTGCTGGACAGTCACGTTTGCCTGTATCTGGGTGTCAGACCCAACCCTCTGCGACCTCCAGGGTCCTCCAATGACACTGAGCTCTGAACATCAAGCACTGAGCATCGAACACTGAGACAAAGCACTGTGGCCTCTGATCCTGCCCGACCATCTGACCTCCTCATGAGGGCCCTGGGTCCGAGATCACTCCCAACTCTTCCCTACATGGTCACCCTGCTCCTCGCACTCAGGAACCCCCGGGCAGCACAGGCCCATTCGTGGCTCAGCCCCGCACCCAGTCTGACCCCAGGCCACGACCGTCCCTGGTCTTGTCCTCTGGCCTCCACTCTGGGGTGCTCGGCAGTGTTGGGGGGACTGCCTGCACCAAGTGTATTTTCTTTTTTTTTTTAATGATTTTTTAAAAAAAGGACTTTCATTATTTATTTTTGTATTTTGGGTCACACCCAGCAATGCTCAGGAATTACTCCTGGTGGTGCTCAGGGGACCCTATGGGATGCCAGGAATCGAAGCTGGGTTGGCCATGTGCAAGGCAAATGTCCTCCCTGCTGTACTATTGCTCCGGTCCCCCAAATGTATTTTTTCATGGAGACCCAGCACCCCTGTTTGCATTTGTGTAAACTTCTCGGTGTTCTCTAAAATCACAAAGACTCTTGAGTCATTCCGGCAGTGCTCAGTGGCCCTGAAGCACCAGGGATCGGCCCTCAGGCACCTGAAGGAAGCCTGTGCTCTCGCCCTTTCAGCCCTCTCTGGCCCTCCAGGGGCTTCTCTGAGCAGTTCACAAGGAACTCAGCAAGTCTCTCTGGAGCTTTCCGCTTGTGGGGGGCTTCTGGCACCTCAGCCCCGCGGTCCTGTGTGGAGAACAGGAGTGGTTAAAGTAGCACAGAGCACTCCACTGTCCAGTGCTCCCAGAGACACGGGAGATGCAGCCTGGAGCAAGATGGAACTTCACAGGTTCATGTGCGTGCATGCGCATGTGTGCACATGTATGTACGTGCGTGTGCAAGTGCATGTGTGTCCCACCCCATATGTCCCCACCCCGTGTCCTCCAGCCTGTGTCCCCCACCCTATGTGCTCCAGCCCCCTGAGCCGTCTCTATGACCCCCCAAGGACCCCCTTTCACTCCTCTCAGGGCTTTCCTGGACTGGTGTCCAGTGTGTTCACCGAAGATGGGAGGGGTGAAGCGCCACCACCCTTGGTGCCTGCAGGGTGAGGGGGGTCAGCTAGAGAACCAAGACCTTTCAGACCAACTGTGTAGCCGATGCGGTGTTGCGCCCCTGCCAGCAGGGGGCGCCCAGCGTCGGTCCTGTCCCAGAATCTGCCCAGCCTGGTTTCTCCCCATCCATGTCCGTGTGTCGCCTTCCCTCTGGGCGACAGGATCCTGCAGAGCCCGGATCACCCCGATCACAGGGCCACACCCAGTGGTGATTAGGGAGTCTGGGGGCGCACCAGGCAGTGCTCCAGGCACCACATGGGGCTCGATGGAACCTGGGTGGGATGAGCATGGATGGGGGGGTGAGGGTTGTGGCCACAGGGCTTGTCCCCCAGTAGGTGGAAACGCCGATGACAGTGATGACAGTGACAGTAAAGTACCCTAGAAGACGCGATCACAGCTCATGCTCAGGACACAGGAATCTTGACCCGAGGGGATGGAAGCCCCAGACTCTCGGGGAAGGGCAATCCCTGCACAGGGACCCCCATAGCACTCGGGGTGAAACCTGGTGTCAGGGCCAGCACAGCTGGGCCAAGAATCACGGGGAGTGGCCCCAGAACCCCTGACCATGACCACCCCACCCCCCAAACGTGAAATGCCTGAATAAATCACAGCAACTGCCGAAGCAATTGTCAAGGCCACGATCCTCCTGTTGCTGCAAAGCTGAGTAACAGATTCTAGAGGAGGAGGTGGAGGAACACTCGGAGAAACTGTCCTGGTGGGGCCACACCTGGCTCTGCACTCAGCCGTCACTCCTGGCGGGGCTCGGCATAGGAGGGCTTGGAACCCTGGTCGGCCTCGCGTGAGAACTTGCAGGCTGTGCGCTCTCTCCAGATTTAAAAACCGAAGCAGAGAAGCGATAGATCAGCAGGGGGCTGGTGAGCTAAGAGAGATTGGCGTGCATTGAGGCTTGGTGGGGGTTCACGAAGGGAACAAGTAATGAAGAACTTTCCATCATTTCCATGAGACTGGAGGCAGTCAGGGTGGAGCTGGGGGACCCTGTGGAGCCATGAGCCCGTCCTCAGCAGGATCTCCATGGAGAAAACAGCTGGTAGAGGAATCGTCTCCAAATGAGAGGAAGGGACCCCCCAGGAACAGTGAATGAGGGGGAGGGGAGGAGGCGAGTGTGATCAGGAGTCACTGTGCCACGGTTCAAAAACTCATTTCTCACTTAACTACTGAAAAGATGGAAGTGTTTCAAGTCACAGCCGTTCCCACTGGCCACACTAACAAGAGACACACATGAGTTAAGGAACTGAACCACCCAAGGAGCCTTCCCCGGCAGCATGAACAGAACAATGGGGAGGGTGCTTGTCAAGTCCAGGGTCCCCCACCCCCCTGCCAGAGCACAGGGGGAAGCCTGAGCACCGCTGGGTGTGGCCCCCAAACAAACAAAAGAAGTCCTCCCCCAGGAGAACTGGACCGGCCACTTTGCTGGCATTTAACCCACTGGGCTCGGGGTCATGTGGTCACCACATGGTCAGCACTGTCAGTTTTGATGCCAAGTCACTGCCCCTCCACCACTACCCTCAGGACTCTTGAATGCGCCTCGTGGGTGAGAAGGTTGTCCAAGGTTGATAACAAAGAGATTGGGTAGCACCTATTAGCGGGAGAATGTCCAAACCCACGCCACAGTAACCAGGTCCTGGCCTCACCAGGACAGTCACTGTCAGAACAGCAGAAATCAAGGGAAGTCCCTGAGCAGGGGAGAAACCAGACCCCTGGGACAGTGCTGGAGGCAGTGGGGGACGCCGGTGTGGCTGGGCCTTGCTCAGAGGCCCTGGGGAGAGGTGCCTCTGTCGGTGGGTGATGAGGGTTTTGGGGGTCTGCAAGGGCCTGTGAGCGAGTCCTTTGGCTCTCGAAGCCACATCTGACCATGCCGCGACCTTTTCCCTCCCTCCTTCTGTTCTTTGTGGCTCTGCATCTAGAGGCCATGCCAGCCCGTCACGGCCCCCAAGCAGGGAGGTGGCAGTGAGCATCAAGACTCACTGACTGACGTGACCCCCTGAGCAGTGCCAAGACTGGGGTTGCCTCCCGCTGAGACTGGGCCTCTGTGTGCTCCTGGGCAGGGAGCCTGGCGGGAGCCCCAGGGGTTCTAACAAACTGGCAAGAACCCGTGTGTGCCAGGGCTGTGTTTCTCCTGGCCGCAGCCCAGCCGTCTCTCCAGAGACATGTGTGGGGCGGGGGAGAGAGAACTGTCCTCAGGCCATGGTCCCAGGGGGGATTGGGGTCTTTGCTTCTTGGTGAAGGGCTGGCAACTGAATTCTGTGTTCACTGTTTGGAGGGGCCGACAAGTGGGCCTCAGCCTGTGCATGTGTATTTCCTGTGTGGGGTCTGTGTGTGGGTCTCCTTTGAGGAGTTCATGTGTGGGTTTCCATGTGCAAGTTCCGTGTGCAGGTTTCTGTATGAGGGTTTCTGTGTGTGGGTTTCCGTGTGCGGGTTCCATGTGCAGGTTTCATGCATGGGTTTCCTGTGAGGGGCCTGTGTGCGGGTTTCATATGTGGGTTTCCATGTGTGGGTTTCTGTGTGTGGGGCGGGCTCCATGTGCAGATTCCATGTGGGGGTTTCCTGTGCGGGTCCCATGTGCGGGTTCCATGCATGAGTTCTATGTGCGGGTTTCCATGTGCGGGTTTGTGTGTGGTTTTCCTGTGGGGGTTCCATGTGCGGGTTTCCATGTGTGGGCTCCTTGTATGGGTTCTATATGTGGGTTTTCATGTGCGGGCTCCATGTGCAGGTTCCATGTGGGAGTTTCCTGTGCGGGTTCCATATGTGGGTTCCATGTGCAGGTTTCTGTATGTGGGTTTCCAGGGCAGATTCCATGTGTGGGTTTTCATGTGTGGGCTCCATGTGCAGGTTCCATGTGCAGGTTCCATGTGCAGGTTCCATGTGGGAGTTTCCTGTGCAGGTTCTATGTGCGGGTTCCATGTAGGGCTCCATGTGTGGGTTTCCATGTGCGGGCTTCCTTGTGTGGGTTTCCTGTGTGAGTTCCATGTATGGGTTTCCTGTGTGGGTTCCGTGTGTGGGTTCCATGTACAGTTTTTTTTTCTTTTTTGGGTCACACCCAGCGATGCTCAGGGGTTACTCCTGGCTCTGCACTCAGGAATTACTCTTGGCGGTACTTGGGGGACCATATGGGATGTTGGAAATCGAACCCAGCTCAGCCGTGTGCAAGGCAAATGCCTTACCTATTGTGCTATTGCTCCAGCCCCGTACGGGTTTTCATGTGCAGGTTTCTATGTGTGGGTTTCCATGTTCAGATTCCATGTGTAGTTTCCGTGTGCAGATTCTGTGTGTGCAGGTTCCTTTGCTCCTTGTGTGTGGAGTCCTCCCACTAATCCCTGCGTTCTCGGCAAGCGTGGCTCTGAGGTCAGCTCCAGATTCTGTGTCTACGGGAGGAAGTTCAGGCGACTCATCACTGCCTGGGACCTGAAACCTTTGGCCATTTCTTTACTTAAAATTTATTATCAACACCATTGTTATTGGATTTGGAGCCACACCCGGCAGTGCTCAGAGCTTACTCTTGGCTCTGCACTTAGGAATTACTCTCTGGCAGTTCTTGGGATGCAGGGGATGGAACTTGGGTCACCTGCATGCAAAATAAGTACCCCACCTGTTGTAGCTCCAGCCCCAATTTCTTTAAGAGTTAAACATTTCCCACCTACCTATTGTCCCTCCCTCCACTTGAGAGTGTGGGTGCAGGTAGAGGCGGGCAGGATTTCAGGGGACATTTGTTAGCCTGGAGAATGATATTTCAGCTAATCGGGAGTTGGAGCCTGAATCAGGAGAAAAACCAAGCGACACTCAACAACACTAAGACCAGCTGACAAAGAGACCTCAGGGCTGTTCGAGTCAGACTGTGTCAATGGCTCCGGGCAGATGACTCTGTTCCCTCAGTGTCTGTGACAATAGCTTCCGGGTGGGGGACTGACCCTTCAGAGTCTGTGTGCTTTCACTGGCCGCCATACTTCCCATTGGTTCCCCTGCAGGCTCAACACTACGGTCCCTCCCCGACTGTGGTTGTCATGTTGCTGGCAGCAGATCATGGCTGTTCCCCACAGCTCCCTGCTATTCCTGCTGTGAGATGAACTCAAATACTCGGGTGTGAGCAGAGCAAGGCCCAGACTGGAGCAGAGGGTGTCCCCCTGCACTGGTGTTGGGAGTCTGACCCATGGACTCCATCCCACAAATCTTGGGGGGACAGGGAAGGCACAGACATGACGTGGTGGCACCACAGTGATGCTGAGGTCGCCCTGGACACTGGCCGGCAGCTGCTCACTGAGGCCGAAGTTATCAAATCCCTCTCCAGCCCCAAGCCCTGGCATGTGGTTACCAAGAGCAGAAGGGGGCCCAGCCACTGTCTCCTTCCTTGGACCTGACCCCATTTCCCTCTGCCCCAGCAGAGGGTAGTGGGCGCACACACATCCTGAGGGTCCTCAGAGCCTCACGGGCAGGCAGGCTAGGGTGCAATCCTGCCTGTTCCTTTTCCTCCTCTCCCCTCCCGCTCCCCGGCACCCTGCAGAGAGGAGGCCCAGGGTGGCTCTGAGTCCAGACCTCAGGTGCTGCACACCAGCAGGAGGTCACAGGTGGGGGTGAGTGCTGGGCCCCTCCAGTCCAGACATCACTGTCAGTAGCGGGTTTCATCCCCATGTCACACTCCCCTCCCACCCACCCCCCAAGGCCGAGGGCCAGGTTTGGGGGTTCTTGGGCAGAGAGGGGAGGGGAAAGCCCCAAACGTGGTGGCAGACACTGGTGGTGATGCCTGGGAGCTACTTCAGGGGCCCCCTTTGTCCCTAGGCTCTGCGGGACCGTGATTCCCCACTGCAGCTGCTCCTGACTTGCTTCTCTCTCCAGCCCCGTGCCGGGGCCCAGATCACACAGTGGGGCCAAGTCAGCCCTGGAGTCTCGGGACAGGGACATATCTGTGCCCTGGGATGCGGATGCCGGATGACACCCCACAATTGCATCAAGACTGGGAGCTAAGGACAGACTCCCCCAGAGTCAGGGCCAAGGACCCGCAGCCCAGCTTGGGGAGAGCTGCTCCTTCCTTTACTGTCTCGTTCTCCCTCACTCCCTCGGTAGAAACGCTGCACGGTCTGCTCCTGAAGTTCTTTTCTACGAGAACTGAGAGGAAGCCTGTGGGGTGGCAGAAACACACAAAGGGGGCGTCTCTGTGCACCCTGCACCCCAGGGAAGTGCCTAGCACAGTTGAACTATGATGGCCAAGCTACACCGTGACCCTGGGAGGCCATAGTGTGCATCTGCATTTCTCTGCTCATATACCAATCTATGTGCACTGATTTTGTGCCAACGTCATGGGATGAAGACCCAGATCTGTAGGGCATGTGGGAGACCCAGGTCCAATGTCCGACCCCAAATGAGCCCCCAAGCACTGAAGCAGGAGCAAGCCCTGAGCACCACTAGTGTGGCCCAGAAACCAAGAATCAAACACTCAGGTATTTCTCTGCCCCTCCCCCACAACCCTGGTGTAGGCTCTTACTGCCCCGACTCCCGCAAATGGCAGCCCTAGAGACACAGGGAGAAGGAGAATGCCTTAAAGCATCAGGACTTCTCCGCAAGTACCAGAAGGAAATGAAAAGAGAAGATCTGAGCCCCCCAAACACAACAGCCACATTTTTTTAAATTGATGGATGGACAACAACAGAATGTGGAAAATAGTGGGGAGAGAGAGGCCAGGGCAGTTCCCCAGGCCACAGCCCAAAGAGGTAATGGGGTAAAAGGAGAGATTTGGGTACAGAGATTGGAGAGAGAGGCAAAACTGGTGTGAGTGGATCCCGGCAGAGAAGGGTTGAAAAAACAGGAAAATAACAACTGAAAAGTGCCCAGATCTGACAAAAGCATAAACCAGCAGATTTGATGAGTTGAGCAAACTCAACCCAGAAATCCAAAGAAATTAAAGTCCTCATGCTGCAATCAAACTTTTATAAACTGAAAACAGAGGGACCCCCCCCTTTTGGGGGGAAACACCTGTGGTGCTCAGGGATGACTTCTGGCTCTATGCTCAGGGATCACTCCTGGTGGGCTTAGGGGATCTCATAGGGTGTTGGGGATCAACCCAGGTGGACTATGTGAAAGACAAACAACCTCCCCTCTGACTCATAAGACCCCATAAATACTAGCAAGAGACAAATGAGACTTTCCATTAGGGGAAAAATCACACTGGACTCCTGGTTGAACCATGAAGCACTGGACAGAAGTAACAGCATTTTGGGGTGCCAAATACTATGCAGCTGTTAGGAGAGATGAAGTCATGAAATTTGCTTATAAGTGGATAGACATGGAGAGTATCATGCTAAGTGAAATGAGTCAGAAAGAGAGGGACAGACATAGAAGGACTGTACTCATTTGTGGAGTATAAAATAACATAACATGAGACTGACAACCAGGGACAGTAGATACAAGGGCCAGGAAGATTGCTCCATAGTTGGAAGCCTGCCTCATGAGCAGAGGGGAGAAGGCAGCTGGAATAGAAAAGGGATCACTAAGAAAATGATGGTTGGAGGAATCGGTCGGGATGGGAGATGTGTGCTGAAAGTAGATAATGGACCACACATGATAACCTCTCAGTATTTGTATTGCAGACCATAATGCCCCAAAGTAGAGAGAGAGTATAGGGAATATTGTCTGCCTTGGAGGCAGTGGGAGAGTGGAAAATTGTGAGTACACCGGGGATGTTGGTGGTGGGGAATGTGCACTGGTGGAGGGATGGGTGTTTGATCATTGTGTGATTGTAACTCAAACATGAAAGCTTGTAACTATCTCATGGTGATTCAATAAAAAATAAAAAACAAACTAATAACTAATCTATAGTGACTCAGTTACAACTATTCATCCTTATTTTTTGTTCTAGTTCAAAGAAAAAAAACTTCAGTAATGAAGTGGGGGGAATGAAAACATTCTATAGCTAAAGGAAACAAGAAACTGTCATCAATACCTAGATTTTAAAAAGAAATTCAGGGCCTGGAGAGATGGTACAGGGTGAAGTTCCTGGCCTTGCATGAAGCTGGCCCTGGTTTACTCCAGGGTCCCATGGTCCTAACACACCCTTGGCTGCTGCAAGGCTGGGTCCCCCAGCCTCCCCAGGGCACTCCCAGGCCTGCACCCTCAGGCCCTCACCTCCAACCACCTCTCTGTCAACAGAGAAACAAGGATCATGAATCCCTAAAGAGGGCCCCCATGTCTCCTGGGCACTGCTTAGGAGGCAAAAATGGAGAGAAAAAAAACCCACAAAACAAAACGGAGCTGGGGGTGTAGCTCAGTGATCTGTCAGAGAATGTCTCATATGTGTGATCCGTGGTTTGACTATAGACACCCGAAGAAAACAACAAAAGAAACTTATAATCGTAAGGAGCTGGAGAGATAGCACAGTGGAACAGTGCTGGCTTGACACGCGGCCAACCCAGGTTTGGTCCCCCACATTCCATAGAGCCCTCCAAGGATGCCAGAAGGGCTTTTACAAGCACAGAGCCAAAAGTAAGCCCTGAGCAACTCCGGGGTGACCCCCAAACAAAATAAAAAACAAAAATAAATAAATAAATCCTCCAAAACAAAAACGTATTTTAATCTTATTTAGAAAATCTCCCAATTCCACTGGGAGGTGGGGCTTGAGGAGATCACAGATACACACCTTGTTCATGCCTAGCAGGGCCCGATATGGTCACCTGTCAGCCCCCGGAGCTCACTGTCTATTGAAAACAATCTCAGTGACAGCATCAAGGTTATGGGAGACCCCAACAACTGTGACACTACAACTCATTTCTCATTTACATGGAAATGAATGCTGGAAATAGGATAAAGTTAAAATGGAGGTGACCCAAGGAGTATCAGGGCAACAAGAGGAAAGATGGGGGCCCAGCCAGCTATACTCAAACCCAGCCCAAAGCCACAGGATGACTGACACATCGGGCGTGTTTTCCTCAAGACAACACACTGCAAGGTGAGTTCTTCTGGGGAGTCACAAAGGAGATGCAGAGAGTCAATGCACAAACACCCAGGACTACGCGACTGCAAGCTTGTCTATCAGGCCCCAGAGGAGGAAACTGTGTTTGGCCAGGAAGGACAAGTAAGAAACCAGTGAAAAAAAAAAAATCAAGAGCCCCTCCCTGCTTCGCCTCTTCCACCCAAATAAAAGCCAGATGGAGCAAAGAATTAATGAATCCATGCAAGTTAAGCTTGAGCAGTTTTATGTATAATTATGTGCTGGGAAGACTTTCCAAGCAGGGTGCAAATTCCAGAGACTGTTAAGGAAATGATTGATATATTTTACTGCCAGGGGAAAAAAATGAATTTTTTAATGTATGGGCTGCCCAAAATCCTACCTATAAAGTCCTGAGACCAAAGGCAATCTGGGGATTTTTTTTTATGTTACATATGTTGGAAAAGCAGCCAATCCCCTTAATTTATGGGGCGCTCATAAGGAACAAATGTCGAAAAAATAAGTAAGCAAATGAAAGAAACACAAATGCTCCATCTCCTTCACCTTAATTAAAGAGCTGCAAATCTAAACAATACTGTTAAAAAAAAAAAACTCTCAAGACTGGAGGGGACAAAATCAATGGCAGATGATTTTATTTCGGAGAAATGGCTGCTTGTAAACACTGTCAGAACTTAAATTTTCTACAACTTTTTTTGGGGAAAGCAATTTGTATGCGTCCAAATGAAATCCATGCAACATCATACAACAGAGATAACAGTAAACAGAAAAGACAAGAAACAGAAACTCTGGGTCTTTTGACCTAGAAATCCCAATAGCAGAATGGCATGGCCTGTGGTAGCTATGAATAAAAAAGCACTAACAATCACTGAGTGCTTTCTACGCAAACAGAGGAAGAAAAAAATTCACTGTGTGGGTCAACTCTGTCCTTACAATGACACCAGAAGGTTCTGTGTCGTTTCCCAAAGGAGCCAAGGAAACACAGTCTCAGAGTGTGGACTTTAGGCCAGGCAGCCTGGATTAAATTACTTCTTCCCATGCTGTTCCTTGCAATGCTAAAATAATAAAAAAAATAAAAATAAAAAAAATTTTTAAAAAAAGCTAGGAACTAGAAACAGTTCAAACAGCCAAAACAGCCAATGTTCTGAAACCTGGCCGAGCAGCTCCTATGGGTCATTGCTGAGTGCTAAGACACAAAGTTCCCCACGCCTGATGAGGAAAAAGTGAGAAGGTGCACCCCAGACAGAACCAGAGTGACCCCATCTTTGGTTGTCGGTAGGGCGTTTGCCTTGCACGCAGCCAACATGGCCGACCCGAGTTCGACTCCTCCGCCCCTCTCGGAGAGCCCGGCAAGCTACCAAGAGTATTCGATATGCCAGACACAGTAACAACAAAGTCTCCAATGGAGACGTTACTGGGCCCACTCGAGCAAATCGATGATCAACGGGAGGGCCTTTACCTTACCTAAAGTGAAGTACATGTGAAAGGGGCTGGAGCAATAGCACAGTGGGTAGGACGTTTGCCTTCCAAGTGGTTGACCTGGGTTCGATTCCTCCGCCCCTCTCGGAGAGCCCGGCAAGCTACCGAGAGTATCTCGCCCGCCCGGCAGAGCCTGGCAAGCTCCCCGTGACGTATTCGATATGCCAGACACAGTAACAACAAAGTCTCCAATGGAGACGTTACTGGGCCCACTCGAGCAAATCGATGATCAACGGGAGGGCCTTTACCTTACCTAAAGTGAAGTACATGTGAAAGGGGCTGGAGCAATAGCACAGTGGGTAGGACGTTTGCCTTCCAAGTGGTTGACCTGGGTTCGATTCCTCCGCCCCTCTCGGAGAGCCCGGCAAGCTACCGAGAGTATCTCGCCCGCCCGGCAGAGCCTGGCAAGCTCCCCGTGACGTATTCGATATGCCAGACACAGTAACAACAAAGTCTCCAATGGAGACGTTACTGGGCCCGCTCGAGCAAATCGACGAACAACGGGAGGGCCCTTGACTGCATGCTGCTAACTCGGTGGTGCCTGTGGTGACTCCACTGCCTGGGCAAACAGACGCAAAATAGCAGTGGGATTCCATCCCAGGAAGGACTTTGTGCGCTTCAAAAGAAAACAGTGTTAAAACAAAGCAAAAATCTACTGGATAGGGAAAAGCAGCAGCTTACAGAATGACGCATCCGACCGAGGGCTCATAACCGCATTTCTCAAGCACTCACAATCTTCAACAAGAAAGAGCTGTCAAAAAGGTGGGAGCAGAGCTGACCAGACTCTTCCACAAAGAAGCGTCCAGATACTGGAAGCAGACTCAAAATCAACTTCCTGTCAGGGAAATGCAAATCCAAATAGGAGCGAGGTTCACATGAGAGAGGAGGGGAAGGGAAGGAAGGGAGGGGAGGGGGAAAAGGAAGGGGATAGGGCAGCGGGGAGGGTATTTGTCTTCCACGCTGCTAACCCAGATTCATTCCCCTGCATCCCATATGGTTCCCTGAGCGCCACCAGAAGTGATTCTTGAGTAGAGAACCAGGGTGAACCCCTGAGCATTGCTGGCTGTGACCCAAAGAGCAAAAGAGAAGATGACAGGGAATATTGCCTGGTTTAGCCTCCACCGAAAGCAATATGAAAATTCTTCCAAAAGATTAAACAGCTGGGGGCCAGAGCAATAGTCCAGCGTGGAGGGTGCTTGCTTTGCAGACAGATGAACAGGGTTTGATCCCTCACACCGGAGACGGTTCTCAGAGACCCGCCAGGAGTGATCCCTGAGCATAGAGGCGGGGATAAACCCTGAGCACCACTGGCTGTGGCCATGGTCCAAAAGAAGTAATTTGAAAGAATTCAGAGAAGATTAGCATGCCCCCCTGTGCAAGGATGACACGCAAATTCGTGAAGCATTCCATATTTTTCCGGACCATGCAGTAGGTTACTGTTGCTGGGCCACCCCAGCGGGGAAAGGGTCCCTCCACCTGTTCCCCCTCAGTGGCTTAGTGGCCGCCATCCGCCAGAGGCCACTGAACAGTCAGGTTTGGGCCCACAGTGATGAGACATGCAGGGTCTCATTGGATGGGAGTGGAGCCGGCCCTTTCCTCCTGGTCCCAACAAGACCTCGAGTCACTGCCCACAAACAACCTTTCTTGCTCCCGGTCAAGCTGCTTAATGGCCATAATCCAAGAGACTCAAGAACAAATCTCGGAACCCAGCAGGTTTTGGCAGAAATCACTCCAGATTTGTTAAAATTTTGGAATTTCAAAATCACGCGGCCACTACTGCAGCCGCGTGACTGTCACTGTCACTCACTGTCACTGTCCTTCTGTTGTTCATCGATTTGCTCGAGCAGGCCCAGTAACATCTCCATTGTGACCATTGTTACTGTGTTTGGCATATCAAATACACCACGGGGAGCTTGCCAGGCTTTACCGTGAGGGCGAGATACTCTCGGTAGCTTGCCGGGGTCTCTGAGAGGGGTGGAGGAATCGAACTCGGGTCAGCCATGTTGGCCGCTTGTAAGGTAAACACCCTAACACTGTGCTATCGCTCCAGCCCTAGCCACGTGACATCATATGTTATTCATAACCAGCAATAGAGAACGAATTGTCTACTGTTGCCTTTCAGCATATCCGAGTGCTGGGGTAAAATCCCAAATAATAATGGTGGGTCTGGTGTCAAAATTGAATGTAATCAAAGTAGAGAAAGAGTAATGTGGAAATCATCTGCCCCACAGGTAGGGGGAGGGTGTGGGATGAGGGTATACTGGGGTTTTTGGGGGTGGAGAATGGGTACTAGTGAAGGTACGGGTGTTTCATTGTATGACCGAGACTTAAACCCGAAAGCTTTGTAACTGCTCTCACGGTGATTCAATAAATAAAACTATAAAAAATGAAAAATAAAAGAAGTAATTTGAAAGAATGAAACAGAACCAGCACTGGCAGACCCAACCACTTCACCCCTACGTCTCTGCCCCAAGCCACAGGACACCGAGTAGGAATGCTCTCTGCAAGGCCCATTTGCAATACCCAGGTCCAGGAAACCACCCAGGTGCCCGCCCAGCGGGTCCGGCATGGGAGAGGTGTGATCTGCATGCACAATGGAGCACTACCTGGCTACGAGAAGACGGAAACCAGCAACTAGCACACGGAGAGGGTGACGCGGGCACTCTGCACTGGGCAGTGAGGTCTCAAACAAAGCAGGGTACAATGTAGACAGCAGGAGCCCGTTTACAGAGGAGGCAGGGCAGAAACAGACTTTACACTTGGGGGGTTGGGGAGGGGATAATCCTCAAGGGAGGGGACAATCCCCAGCAGTGCTCAAGGTCGCTCCCACTGGGCTCTAGGCTCTCCTGCTTCACTGAGAGGTGGAGTCTGGGACTAGGGCAGCCCTAGAGCATACACACGTTGTCATGGCAACAAAGGCAGTGGCCGAGTCAAGTGCCTTTGCACCTGCCTGGGAGCATGGAGCAGAGGGCCCACCAAGTCACACCCCTACACGCGGGGGTGGGGGGTGGGGGGCCCTTCACGGGGACAGCTACCGTCAGACCCTCCTAGACGCCAGATCTAGGGTCCTCCCGTGCCCCAATATGACCTCTTGGGAATTCTAAGCTGAAGCTGGGGCACAGCAAGGTGGCAACGCCCTTTCTGTCGATGGGTTCTGGGACGGAACCGGTGCCTGACCCTGCTTGGAGCCTGCCGATGTGTGCAAGGCTAGTGCCTGCCCGGGGATGCTCCAACTCAGATAAACACGCTGTGGGGGCCTTGCGGGAGAAGATGGCTGGGCACCCCACCTCAGGGAGGACCCTCAGGGAAGGCGGGTGTCAGGGAAGGTGCGAAGGATTCTGGGAAGGCTGGGAGCCCTCAGGGAAGGTGCAGGACCCCCTCAGGGAAGGCGCAGGGGAGCCTCAGGGAGGGTGTGAGGATTTGGGGGAGGCCCTGAGGCCTCTGGGAAGGTGAGGGGCACCTCAGGGAAGGCAAGTGACTCCTCAGGGAAGACGCAGTGACCCCACCAAGGTGCAAAGCTCGTCCCATGGCTCCCCACGCTTCCACTTTTGTCCGTAAAGTTTACTTCTGGCCAGAGGGCACCCGGGGTCAGGCTTCGCTCCTGTGGTCCAGGTCAGCAGCATCTTTGCTCCTGCCAGCGCCACAGCTCAGCCTTGTGCTTGTAGCATGACCGTGCCCAGGAGACTCCAGGCAGAGGAGAGTCTTGAAAGGCTGCGGGATGCCCAGATTTTATTCTGGAGGGAGGTGTTTCAGTGACCTGTGTCTGCTTGAGCTCTTTGGGAGCATAAAGCCCACCGTGCACTGGTGGTGTCTGTCACTCAGCAGAACCTGTGACACTATGCGCATATGTTACCAGAAGAAAGGCCTGGGGAAGGACACTGGGGCACATGATCTGTGCATGCCTGAGAGCCTCAGGTTCCATCCGGAGCCCCACATGCTCCCCTGAGCACTGCAGGGAGAGTCAAAAAATAACCCCACAGACACCTTTATTGCACACAGTGCCCTTCTGGGTGCCGGAGTCCCTCTACCCTGCTGGCTTCCAGTGACAGCCTCCTGTTAGGAGGTCTGGGGCAATGAGGAGAAGGCGAGAAGGTGTCAGACTAGGGGAGACAGGGTCTGGGAGGCACATACACCGCAGGCTAGGTTCAGGGGCACAGGACAGCTGCTGACCGACAAGGAGCAGCTCCAGGAGCACCCACTGGCTCTCCCCCAGTCTGGGGGTGTTTCTCAGGTGGTTCCTATCTGCAGGCGGTGGTTCCGGTTTGGGGTTACTCGGTGTGATTGTTTGGAGAGTAGAGAAGAAATACATTCTCTGTGTCCGAGATTTCCTCTGGATCAGCCCCAGGATAAACCGGAGCTGCCAGTGGCTGGATAATTCACTGCCATGCCCTCTCTGGGTGCTCAAGCAAGGAGGAGCCTCCCTCTGAGGAAAGTGAAGAGAGAGCGACAACACACAGGCAGGGCTGAGAATCCCCCAGAGCGTGAGACAGGAAGAAACTGCCCCAGCAAACAGGCATCAGGCATCAGTGGTGGACACTGTTGTCTGTGGCCACTCAAGGCTCTGCTGGAAGCTGCCTTTCTGGGTCAGGTGCCCTCTCAGTCAGAGCCGGAGCCCCAAGACAGGAATAGGTCTTGTCCACCCAGCGTTCTCACTGCCTTGGCAGTCACTGCATCGTGGGAGAAGGTAGGGATTAGAACTACCTGCAGAAAGGAAGGCAGCAGGAAAGGGTTAAAAGAAGATGTCAGTGGCCTTGGAGAGACTGAGTGGGCTGTCCGTGACCAACATGTCTGGGGTGGGGGCTTGGGGGGAGGGGTCACCTGAGCAAGGGAAAGGTGCCTCCGAAATCTCTGACCAGCCTGAGCGCTCAGGGCAATCAGACCCACGGTCAGGCTTATATTTAACATTTTAACACAAGTGAACAACATTTCATTAAATACATACTGGGAGGGCAGGGGAGGGAGTGGTGTGGGCAGACCCGGGGTTCTCGGTGGGTGCTGCGGGCCACACGGAGGGGGCCACTTCCAGCGTCTGACAGTCCTGGCAGCTCGCAGTGCCCCAGCATTGGCGGGCTCAGAGCTAGCGGCCATGCTGGCCGTTGGGGGTGAGGTGTCTGTTGGCCCCAAGGCCATTCTTCAAACAGTCTCTCTCTTTGCTTTCCGTAGCTTCTACCTCCCCCTCCTCATCCTCGTCCTCATCCTCATCCTCGTCTTCATCCTCATCCTCATCATCACTCCTCACGTCCTGGATATTCTAGACAAGAAGAGAACAGGCTGTCTTGAGTGACTACTTAGAGGATCGGTTTAGGAGTATGGCTCCCTTGGAAGAGACCCCAGTATCCAGCCAAACCAGCAGGTGTTCACACACAGGGCCCACAGGACAAATCATCCCTGCTAGGCCTGACCCTCCTCACCTCCCCCTGCTGGACCTGACCCTCCCCGCCTCCCCTTACGGGCCTGACCCTCCCCACCTCTCCCTGCTGGGCCTGACCCTCCCGACCTCCCCCTGCTGGGCCTGACCCTCCCCACCTCCCCCTGCTGAGCCTGACCCTCCCCACCTCTCCCTGCTGGGCTTAACCCTCTCAACCCTCCCCTGTGGTGCCTGACCCTCCCCATCTCTCCCTGCGGTGCCTGACCCTCCCGACCTCCCCCTGCTGGGCCTGACCCTCCCCACCTCCCCCTGCTGAGCCTGACCCTCCCCACCTCTCCCTGCTGGGCCTGACCCTCCCCACCTCTCCCTGCTAGGCCTGACCTTCCTGACCCTCCAGACCTCCCCCTGCTGGGCCTGACCCTCTCCACCTCCCCCTGCTGGGCCTGACCCTCCCCACCTCCCAGCAGGGGTGACTCTGCTGGGCCTGACCCTCCCCACCCCTCCCTGCTGGGCCTGACCCTCTCCACCTCCCCCTGCTGGGCCTGACCCTCCCCATCTCTCCCTGCTGAGCCTGACCCTCTCCACCTCCCCCTGCTGGGCCTGACCCTCCCCATCTCTCCCTGCTGGGCCTGACCCTCCCCACCTCTCCCTGCTGGGCCTGACTCTCCCCATCTCCCCCTGCTGAGCCTGATCCTCCCCACCTCTCCCTGCTGGGCCTGACCCTCCCGATCACCCCCTGCTGGGACTGACCCTCCCCACCTCTCCCTGCTAGGCCTGACCTTCCTGACCCTCCAGACCTCCCTCTGCTGGGCCTGACCCTCTCCACCTCCCCCTGCTGGGCCTGACCCTCCCCACCTCTCCCTGCTGGGCCTGACCCTCCCCACCTCCCCCTGCTGGGCTTGACCCTCCCCACCTCTCCCTGCTGGGCCTGACTCTCCCCATCTCCCCCTGCTGAGCCTGACCCTCCCCACCTCTCCCTGCTGGGCCTAACCCTCTCAACCTTCCCCTGTGGTGCCTGACCCTCCCCATCTCTCCCTGCGGTGCCTGACCCTCCCGACCTCCCCCTGCTGGGCCTGAACCTCCTCACCTCTCCCTGCTGGGCCTAACCCTCTCAACCTTCCCCTGTGGTGCCTGACCCTCCCCACCTCTCCCTCCTAGGCCTGACCCTCCCCACCTCTCCCTGCTGGGCCTGACGCTCCCGACCTCCCCCTGCTGGGCCTGACCCTCCTCATCTCTCCCTGCTGGGCCTGACTCTCCCGATCACCCCCTGCTGGGCCTGACCCTCCCCACCTCTCCCTGCTAGGCCAGACCTTCCTGACCCTCCAGACCTCCCCCTGCTGGGCCTGACCCTCCAGACCTTCCCCTGCTGGGCCTGACCCTCCCCACCTCCCCCTGCTGGGCTTGACCCTCCCCACCTCTCCCTGCTGGGCCTGACTCTCCCCATCTCCCCCTGCTGAGCCAGACCCTTCCCACCTCTCCCTGCTGGGCCTAACCCTCTCAACCTTCCCCTGTGGTGCCTGACCCTCCCCATCTCTCCCTGCGGTGCCTGACCCTCCCGACCTCCCCCTGCTGGGCCTGAACCTCCTCACCTCTCCCTGCTGGGCCTAACCCTCTCAACCTTCCCCTGTGGTGCCTGACCCTCCCCACCTCTCCCTCCTAGGCCTGAACCTCCCCACCTCTCCCTGCTGGGCCTGACGCTCCCGACCTCCCCCTGCTGGGCCTGACCCTCCTCATCTCTCCCTGCTGGGCCTGACTCTCCCGATCACCCCCTGCTGGGCCTGACCCTCCCCACCTCTCCCTGCTAGGCCAGACCTTCCTGACCCTCCAGACCTCCCCCTGCTGGGCCTGACCCTCCAGACCTTCCCCTGCTGGGCCTGACCCTCCCCACCTCCCCCTGCTGGGCTTGACCCTCCCCACCTCTCCCTGCTGGGCCTGACCCTCCCCACCTCCCCCTGCTGGGCCTGACCCTCCTCATCTCTCCTTGCTGGGCCTGACCCTCCCCACCTCTCCCTGCTAGGCCTGACCTTCCTGACCCTCCAGACCTCCCCCTGCTGGGCCTGACCCTCCAGACCTCCCACTGCTGGGCCTGACCCTCCCCACCTCCCCCTGCTGGGCTTGACCCTCCCCACCTCTCCCTGCTGGGCCTGACTCTCCCCATCTCCCCCTGCTGAGCCAGACCCTTCCCACCTCTCCCTGCTGGGCCTAACCCTCTCAACCTTCCCCTGTGGTGCCTGACCCTCCCCACCTCTCCCTGATGAGCCTGACCCTCCCCACCTCCCCCTGCTGGGCCTGGCCCTCCCCACCTCTCCCTGCTGGGCCTGACCCTCCCCACCTCTCCCTGCTGGGCCTAACCCTCTCAACCTTCCCCTGTGGTGCCTGACCCTCCCCATCTCTCCCTGCGGTGCCTGACCCTCCCGACCTCCCCCTGCTGGGCCTGAACCTCCTCACCTCTCCCTGATGAGCCTGACCCTCCCCACCTCTCCCTGCTGGGCCTGACCCTCCCCACTTCTCCTGCTGAGCCTGACCCTCTCCACCTCCCCCTGCTGGGCCTGACCCTCCCCACCTCTCCCTCTGAGCCTGACCCTCCCCACCTCTCCCTGCTGGGCCTGACCCTCCCCACCTTTCCCTGCTGAGCTTGACCCTCCCCACCTCTTCCTGCTGGGTTTGACTCAGCCTCCCCCTGCTGGGCCTGACCCTCCCGACCTCCCCCTGCGGGGCCTGACCCAGCCTCCCCCTGTTGGGCCTGACCCTCCCAACCTCTCCCTGCTGGGCCCTCTCTCCTTACTCCTCCCCTGGCCTGGGAGCTCTCACCTTCATGAAGATGCAGCGCTTGAGCATTTTGAGGATGAAGTAGCCCCAGTAGAGGTGCAGGAGCTGCAGCAGCAGAAGCTGCAGGTTGAGGAAGATGTAGGAGAAGAAGGGATCGAGGTAGTGCAGCGGGATGATCAGGGTGCAGTGCAGGATCCTGCAAGAAGACCGGAGCTGCGGCACGGCCGGCAAGGCCGCCTGCTGCACACAGCCCTGACACGGCTCCTGAACGCCCCCTCTGAGCCCCCGACCCCAGCATTTCTGACTGAGCCCCCTTTCTCTGAGCCCCACTGGGTCCCCCTTTCTCCAAGCATCCCTGACTCTGACTCTGGCTTTCCCTGACAGCTGCTCCCCAGGCCTGGCATGTGGGAGTGGGGTCAAGAGCCCCTGAGATCAGAAGGAGGTGCGGACACTGGGGCGACACTGCCCATTCCCGGAGTGGACCAGAAAGACCAATTCTGGCCCACTCCCCCTCCCCCGCCTCTCCCAGGCCGGTAGTCCTGCTCTATTGTTCGTGCTGGTGGTAGACTCCTCCCTGCAGGGCAGGGGACTCTCTCCTCTCCATGGGCTGTGCTGGGGTGTGGGAGGTGTGCGCCACTCTGCCTTTGGCGGGGGGCAGTAAGGGGCTGGGGTGCTGGCTTTGGCCCCAATGCAGCCCTCATCCTCACATGGCTCAGTGGCCTCCATCTGACAGGCCACAAGTGCCACAAAGGTCTCCGGGGGCTTCCAGAGACCCCCTTGGACCCCAGGAAGAGTCCCTCCCTAAGCCCTATGTCATGGAGGCACGGGCAACCTGGGTGCCGTGGAGGGCTCCCCCTGCTCCCTCCCTGAGCCAGGCCTGGCAGCTGGAGCTGGTGGGAGGCAGGCGGCACTCCCTCCCAGGGCCCCAAGCAACCTCAGCATGGTCCCGCCCGCCCCCCAGGGGTGCAGTCCCCCGCTACTCACCAGAAGGGGAAAACCACAAGGCGGCTGATGAAGAAGATGGTGGAGAAGATGAGGAACAGCATGTTGCACGTCTGCCTCCAGCCGGCGTAGGAGAACATCTTCGCGGACTGTGGGGGCGAGAGCAACCGACACGCTGGGTCACCTTCCCTACTGCAGTGTGCGTTCGGTTTGGAGGTGACCCCTGGCATCACTCCTGGAGGGGCTCGGGAGACCCTCCTCACTGTACTGTCTCTCTGGCCCTCTCGTCCAGTGTATGGAAGTGAACGGACACGCTGTGGGCTTTATGTCTGAACAGCTGGGGTGTGCTCGGGGAGATGAGGGACACTGCGCCATGCTGGCCATGTGGACAACTGGTAAACCGGACAAAGCCCCCCACAATGGCACCTGTGGCAGGTTCCCCCTCTCATGAGATCCCCCACTTCGCCCTCCTTCCCCAAATGACCCTGATCAAACGGGTCTGACCAGTTGGGGAATAACTGGGTAGATGCAAACTTCCCCTCAGGCCTTCCAGAACAGACTCTGAGTCTCTAGTTTGGCTTCCAGAACCCCAAGTCACGTCTGCCCTGGGGAGCAGAGTGTGGGCAAGGCTCCTCCCACCTCCACCCTCTCCTGCTGCAGGATGCTGGGGCCCAGAGGGTCCAGAGGGGCCCCTTGCTCCTGAGCTGGAGGTGGGAGATGATGGCGGGAATCTGGGATGTTTGGGACAGAGTAGGGGATAAGAGCCTGGGGTAAGGACAGGCAGCACCCTCTGGCTCAGTGGGGCTGCACCCAAGGGGTCCCCCTCTTCCAGGTGAGGCCTCGCTCAGGGCACGGTGCAGGTGGGGGGATCCTGGACCTGGACATGGGGGTGCTGGCAAGGATTGGGAAGATGAAGCACTGTATCACTGTCCTCCGTTTGTACATCGGTTTGCTCGAGTGGGCACCAGTAACATCTCACAACAAATTGTGAGACTTGTTGTTACTGTGTTTGGCATATCGAATACGTCACGGGTAGCTTGCCAGGCTTTGCCATGTGGGCAAGATTCTCTCGGTAGCTTGCCGGGCTCTCCGAGAAGGGCGGAGGAATCGAGCTCAGGTCAGCTGCGTGCAAGGCAAATGCCCTATCCAAAACAGGCAAAAATGGCAAAAGTCTAAAACTGGAGATGTTGGGGTCTTGGAATGCCCACAGAGCAGAGCACAGGCCTTACATGCACTGACCCTGAGTTTGACCCCCTTTGTTCCCTAGTACCACCAGGAAGACCCAGAGCCTCTACTCTGCTGGGCGGGAACAGATTACACTATTGTAACTGCCACTGCAGGCAATGGGCCTGCCCCTGGAGCACCCCAGTAAAGAGCTGTAGGGCCAGGGAGATAGTACAGGGGGTTAAGGCACTTTATTGCACCCTACGACACCCAGTTCAATCCCCAGCACCTGAGTCATGCCAGGAGTGGTCCCTGAGCACAGAGCCAGGAATAGCCCCTGAGCACCGTCAGGGGTGGCCCCCAAACAAAAGGAACCATAGGTGCTGGTTCTTATTTCTGCAAAGAAAGAGCTAAGCTATGACTCCCCAAGTCTCGAGGAATTCGAAAGACCCAGAGGTTCCATGCTCAGGCTGGTCTGAACAGGCTGGTCTCAGCTCTGGGTTGACCGAGCACTTGAGTGCAAGTACAAACACAATAGCAAAGTCCCCCAGAAAACTAGGGAGAGCCGCCTTGGAGAACATCAAGAACAGACCCGGGACCACTGCAGTTCTGTGGACGCTGCCTCCCACGGGCTGATGAGAGGGGCTGGCCTGGCTCCCAGAACCTCAAGTTAGCAGATCAGGACAAGAATCCAGAATGAGGAACCGGAACCATAGCACAGTGGGGAGGGTGCTTGCCTTGCACAGGTTGGATCCCCAACATCCTATATGGGCCCCCAAGTCTACCAAGAATAATTTCAGAGTACCAGGAATAACTCCTGAGTATCATCGAGTGTGGCCCAAAAACAAAAAAATAAAAATAAAAAGAGTCCCCAGGTCCTACCAGGAGTGATCCCTGAGTGCAAAGCCAGGAGTAAGTCCTGAGCACCGCCATGCGTAGCCCCAAACCAAACAAAAAGGGAGATGAACAATTCCTAATCATTCACCAAAGTTCCGTTCAGGATCCACCAAGTCCAGGCCTCTGGGCCTGACACTTCCTCCCTCTGCTCTACGTCAGGCCTGGAAGGCTCTCTGTGAAGCAGCCACTGGCCAAGCCTGTGTGTGACCCGAGATGGAACTGCAGAGGAGAGAACCTCTTGGGCTCTGGGCAAGGACAAAAGACACAGCGTCAAGAGGCTGCCATAGGCCAATGAGGGAGTTTGGTTCTGTTAGTGCCCACCAGACAAGCGAGGGCTCCTTCCCAGTCTCACCCCTGTGAGTTGCATGGAAAAGCTGCTTCAACGGCAGACACACTCCAGATGCTGCTAGGTGCAGCAAAGGAGCATGGAATTTAAAAAAATATATATTTTAACTCTTGGTGTGGGGACCACACCTGGTGGTGCTCAGGACTTACTCCTGGCTCCGCACTCAGGGATTATTCCTGGTAGAGCTCTGGGGACCCTATGGGATGCCAGGGATTGAACCTGGGTTGGCCACATGCAAGGGAAACACCCTCCACACTATGCTATCACTCCAGCCACGGGAGCATAAAATTCTACTCTCCGCCCTCTTTGTTTTTGGGGCGCCCAGCAGTGCCCAGGACTTACTCCTGACTCTGCACTCAGGAATCACTCCTGGAAGAGAAGCCATATGGGTTTGGGGGATGGAACCTGGGTCTGCTACATACAAGGCAAGCATCCTCCCTATTGTACTATCACGTCATTATTCAAAATTAGCACTCAGGGTAGGAGATGGGGTGCAAGGGCAAAGGCATTTGCCTTGCATGCAGCCAACCCTGGTCCAGTCCCAGCATGGTCCTGGAGCACTGCCGAGGTCACTCCTGAGCTATGTTCTGTCTGTGTCTGTCACTTGGGAACAATGGGGAAGGGGGATGTGAAGGCAGCAGGCTTCCTTTCCTGAGGCTAGGGGCCACAACTGGGAACCTGGCGACACCCTTGGAGTTAGGGGACAGAGAGCCCGGCTGGTCCCTCCAACCACTGGTCCCGGGAACCCTGGCTGAGTCTTGGGGTGTCGCTGTCTTACGGGGACTCACCTCCAGCCAAATGTCAGCCACGTCGTGCACGATCATGACGAGGGTGCCGCTGCGGATGTAATTCGCGCACCACGAGAAGCTCATCAGGCTAATGGCAGCGAGGTGGTGGATGACATGTGCTAAGAAATCCTACAGGCAGAGGCACAGAGCGAAGAACAGTCAGCCAGCCCCAAAGCAGTGTGGCCCCTCCTCAGGAGCTAATGCTGACAGGGACAGTAACAGGAGGAACGAGGAAGAGGCCAGACGTGGCCATCTGCGGGTTCAGAAGCTTCGGAAGTGCTTCCACTGCACTCTAAAGGGGACAGAATGAGCAGTGCCAGCAGGGGACACACAGCAGCCAATGCTTGTCCTCTTCCTGTGTTTTTGTCTGCCACTGTTTTACACTGGACACACATACACAAACATGCACCCACAGACCCACACAGCCATGCAGCTGCCGTGTAACTTTCCATGTGGTGCTTATTCTCCTACCTCATTCCAAAAAGGAAAGACACATAGCTGTACAACTGGTCAAAGTGCCAACAGCTGAGCTCTTTGGGATTTTTTTTTCATTTTGGGGGCCATACCCGGCCATGCTCAGGGCTTACTCCTGGTTCTGAACTCAGGATTTATCCCTGGTGGGGCTCAGGGAACCCTCTGGGATGCCTTGGGCAACACTAGTTAGTAGGACATTTATGGTCAATTAGAAGTATTAGAATAAAACTTGATTCAACGCGTCACTGGAAACAAAAAACAAAAGGTTGAACTAAGACCTGCACTAACACCCACTTAATTAGAATTGAGGAGGGGAATGCCCTGCCACAAAGGCAGGGTGGGATGAGGGGGATGGGGGGGTGGGAGGGATAGTGGGATCCGTAGTGGTGGAAAATGGGCACTGGTGGAGGGATGGGTATTTGATCATTGTATAATTGAAACCCAAGCACAAAAAATTTGTAAGTCTACAACTGTACCTCATGGTGTTTCACTACTTAAATAAATAAACAAATAATTGAGGAGGGGGACAAGGCAACAAACATCTTTGTGGGGGGGGAGAAGGATAAAGCAGCTTTGCAGATCGGGCACTTACCTTCCTCCTGACATCCGTGCCAAGGCTGAACAAGAGAGACCAATAGAAACTCATCTCTAGGATGTAGTACCAGTACTGGGAAGGCAGCAAGGTCTGGGGGAGACAAGAGCCCCGTCACTACATCAGTGTCAGCATAAAGCGATGCATTCTGAATAAACGAAACTATTATTCACTCATACCTCACCAGCCGCCGAAGCTCCCCCCCCGGGCACAATGCTGTGCTTTCAACTGCCAAGTCAGAGTGAGACAAAAATATTCCCAGCTCTTTTGTCTACACTCCTGAAAGCGGAGATAAGGATTCCCACAGGAAGTATAATGTTTTGCCTCGGTGTTAATAAAGCTGGCACAGGTGTAACTGCCGTGGGATTCTTGTTGTGGACTAAGAGTGTCATTTGAAAAACAATTCCTAAGACGACTTCAGAATGACAGCACGTCTGCCTGGCTGTTCTATGTTCCCGACAGACCTGGCCTCAACCTTCTTTAGTGCCTCCGTGCAGAGGTGATCACATTGAAAGGGTGGATGTTCTGGTCCAGTCCTCCTTGCTTGTAAAGGTAAAGGTAAAGGTAAAGGTAAAGGTAAAGGTCCTCCCGTTGATCGTCGATTTGCTCGAGCGGGCCCAGTAACGTCTCCATTGGAGACTTTGTTGTTACTGTGTCTGGCATATCGAATACTCTCGGTAGCTTGCCGGGCTCTCCGAGAGGGGCGGAGGAATCGAACTCGGGTCAGCCATGTTGGCCGCTTGTAAGGCGAATGCCCTACCCGCTGTGCTATCGCTCCAGCCCTAAAGAAAGAAAGAAAAACCCTAAATGCACGTGTTTGAAAGCATCAGAGATCAACGAGGCACCTGGAACCTATAAAAGACTTTTAAGTGAACCTTGATTTCAGGAGAGACTGGATTCAAGAAACACGAAGTACTGCATACACTTTAGTAGAATGGACCTAAAGCAAACCGGGTGACCAGTAGCAAAAAGGCTGTAGTTTGCTGATTGATACATGTTTGGAGCCCAGTGGCCTCCTGAGGAGCCGAGGTACAGCTGGAATCCTGGGAAACACACGGCCAGTGCTCAGCCCAGTCAGGAAAAAGGGCCCTAGGAAACACTACGTCTCTCTCTGGGAATGTGGGGGAATTGGAAATGCAGCCCTTTCCCACAGACGGCTCTGCCTGGACATGGCCCAGCCAGATGGCACTCCGATGCCCTTGGGGGATGCCCCTAGAGCCAATGTCTGTCCCCTCAAGGGGGATTACATCCTCCTGAGCATCTCCCACGTCTTTGGACAATGTCTGAGATTCTAGACAATCAGGCCCAGGAAGCAGGAACAAATAGGAGCACGGAGGAGAGTTGCCAGGTTTACTAGACTCTACAACATGCCTGGAAAACACCATTAAAAGATGGTGACCCATAGCAGGGGGCTGGAATTCTTTACTCAAAGCATCACGTGGAAAAAATCTCCAAATGGAGAAATACAAGGACTGGACTTCTACTTTCATAGCCGGTTCTGGTAACTGGGAAGAAAGAGCCGCAAAGGAGAGGATGCAAAAGTGGCCTAGCCTTTGCCTGCAGTGAGGCACTAGTTGCAGCGCCCTGGATGCGGGGTGGCGTCTGGAGACTTCAGGGAAGGCACAGCCAACCCTGCAGAGCAGCGGCCTTTTCCCATGGCATGAGGCACAGAAGCGCCCGTGGGTGCTCGCACTTAAGGGCCAGGCTTTAAACAGGACCCACAGAGAACCTGAACCTTTCCAGTCCTTCAAAGGTTGCCAGATTGTAGAGAAGCCAAAGCACTGGGCACTTCTTCCCCCCATTCAACATGCAGAAATGCAGGAGACCCTGGAGAAAGGTCACCCCACCAGAGCACAGAGACTAAAGGGGAGAAAATACTGCGGGTCGCCTAGGAGACAGCACCCGTACTGAGGAGGAGCCCAGAGGCATACTTGTACAGCTGGAATTCCAGACTAGAAGGGAGAGCGAGGGAAAGGAAGAGAAGCCACAGCTAAGAGTTCCCAGAAACGGGCCCCAAACAGCAGATTCGAGAAGTGCTATGTAAGCAGGACGAGTGAGTGAGCAGATCGTGACTGGCGCTGAAAACACAGCTTCAAAATATTACAACGGGTGAGTGAGGAGTGGGGGAGGTGCTGGGAAAGGCATCAGGTCACCCCCAAACCGGACCACACAGTTATTAATGACACTGATGCAATCCTAGAACTCTGTAGATATTTGGGGGTGGGCGCGGGGGAGGAGATCTCCACAGATCCAGGCAGAAAGATCCGAATCACAGACGAATGCACCCAAGACACGCAATGTCTTGAAAAACGGGAGATGGGAAGCAGGTGCCAGAGGTGTTTCAGGGAAAGAGACGCGCACGTCGCGGTGATTTTTCAATCTCTGGGAGAGTTTCCAGGAGGAAGAAAGCACGTAGAGCCGAAAAGCTAACCAAAGGGAAGAAATGGGGGGGCCTTTAGAAAACAAACGGGACTGTTCCCTCCAATGAGAGAGTGACAAAGGGGCATGAAAACACACCAGGCAATGCCCGGGCAGAGAATAGGCTGAGGGGCACATCCAGCCCCCTACTTTGTTAATTCAATGCGTGATGATAGTCAGGTCACGTGACTGGCCAGATACAGGCCTGATTCAAGCAATGAAGGAATGAGATGGGAGGGGGTGGGTTGGGGTGGGCAGGACGAGCTCCTCAGCAAGGGGAGTGGGGGGTGGGGAGGTGAAGAAGTGGGAGAGAACAGGAAGGACGGAAGAACAGGAACTCGGGAGTCAAGTGGGGGCCCCTGGAGAGGCCATTCGAGGGACTCACCTGTCGGGGGTAGCCATTCCACACCTCCCATAGGTCATACACCCACGGTTTCTGCAGAAACAGGCAAACAAGGAACCGTCAGCAGCAAACAGATGTGGGTCCAGCCATAACAGACATCAAGACTTGGGGCAGATCCCCCATCCCCAGGCCTTGAGGCTCCTGCTGCCCACCTCCTCCTCTGTGACCCTGTGCCCAGACATCACGCCCAAGGCACACCCCAACTCTGGTGCCTCTGTGTGCCTGGAAAGCACACTGTTGGCAGAGAGCAGTGTTTCTGATGAAATCAGTGCTCAGCCTACCAGACCCACACCAGAGCAATACATTGCTCCAATACTGGAGCAATGCGACAACCGAAGAAACTGTGGGAGCAGAGACGAAAGGGCACGGGGACTGTGTGCCAGGGAATCACAGTGTTGCACCCACTAGACCTGAGCCCTGGTGTGGGCATGACCGACATCCTCCCTGGCACCCCTCATTTTTCATGGTAAGCAGAGCAGTATTGCTCAAATGCTTGTGCCTCTGAGGAAATCTATTGTTATCAAAGCACCATGGAAAGGAAGAAGGCAGGGAGAGACCTGGGTTTTTTTTTTTTTTTTTTTGGCACACCTGCCAATGCTCAGGAGTTACTCCTGGCTCTGCACTCAGGAATTACTCCTGGCAGTACTCAGGAGACCATATGGGATGCCGGGAATTGAACCTAGTGAGCCACGTGCAAGGCGAAGGCCTAGCCTGCTGTGCTGTCACTTTGGCCCAGAGATCTGATTTCTGACAGGCATTTTATGTGCCTTTATTTTTAAATTGGTTTTTGTTTTGGGGGATGCCACACCCAGCGTTACTCAGAGGCCACTCCAGGCTCTCTGCTCAGGGTGTCATTCGCGCTGGGGATCGAACCAGGTCAGCTATGTGCAAGGCAAACGCCTGACCCTGGAGTATCCCCCTGTACTACCCCGACAGTAATTTGATTTCTTGTGCGAAAGTCTTCATGGTAAAAGGATGTGATGGAACTTGAGTTAAAAATAAAGGGAAAAAGGACTTGTGGCAGGAGGGGTGAAATGCACTAAAGGACCAAAGTGGACTGGACCAGTAGGCTCAGCAGATGGCCAACAGTTCATCTTTGGTGCAGGAGTAGGGAGAAACTGGCCTTAAGACTTAACCGTGCAGGTCTTGGGAGACAGTACTTGCATACACTTTAGCCCTAAGCACTGCCAGGAGGGACCCATGGTCAGGCGTGGCTCAAAAACCAAACCGAAAAATCAACTAAGCGAATGCAAGACTTCACAAGGGTTTTAAAGGACCTACTGAGGAGAAGCTCCTGGTCTGTGGCATGAGAGAGCAGAGGTCTGTGCCGGGGTGTCGGGGCCCAGGGAAGGGTGAGCCCCACCCCAGAGATGGGATGGCAACTCACGTCATAGAGAAATGCAATCCCAGCAATGGTGATCACGAGGTAGAATGTGAACCGCCAGCTGCCAAGAGAAAGGAGAGTGCGTGAAGAAGGTGACACGTGTCAGAGGGCACATGGACCACAGTGGAGTATGAGAGAGGCATGCTCTGATTCGTCCGACGGGCATCCCTCTTTCGGCTCTCCCACTTACTCAGTGCAGGGAAGGGAGCCAATTGCAGGGGGCCTCGAGTCTTCATCTGTGAACGGGAACAGTGGAGTTTACCTCAAAAGGTATTGATCAGCATTCCTGGGTGAGTGAGCAGCCAGGAACTGGAGCGAGTGGCAGTGGGGGGGGGGTGGCAGTGATGATGGCAGTGGTGATGATGCTGATGGTGGTGGTGATGGTGATGAGTGGTGTGATGGTGGTGCTGATGATGCTGATGATGCTGATGGTGGTGGTGATGGTGATAAATGTTGTGATGGTGGGGGGGTGGTGAAGGTGATGGTGGTAATGATGCTGATGGTGGGGGAGATGGTCATGATGGTGGTGGTGCTGATGATGCTGATGGAGGTGGTGATGGTGATGAAGGTTGTGATGGTGGTGGCGGGGGTGATGCTGATGGTGGTTATGATGCTGATGGTGGTGATAACACTGATGGTGGGGGTGATGGTGGTGATGAATGGTGTGATGGTGGTGGTGATGATGGTCATGATGGTGGCGGTGAGGGTAAGGTGGCAGGGTGATGGTGGTGGCAGTAATCAGGATGGTGGTCATGGTAATGGTGGTGTAGGTGACGGTCTCAGTGGTGGTGGTGATGGTTATGGCAGTAGTGATGGTGGTCATGGTGGTCCTTTATGTAACAATCACTGAAGTAATATTAAAAGTCTTGGGCTGCTGAGGTGGCTTAGGAGGCTGAAGGCTGCATCTGGCCACTGGCACTGTATGACCCCCTATACTGCTAGGCACAACCCCTAGACCCAGGGTCAGGGGTCACCCCTGAGCACCACTAGGTGTTGTCCCAAAACCAAAAAGGAAAGAGAAGCAGCTACTCCGTCTAGAGCCCCACTCACTTCTGCAGCCCTGGGAGAAGGGCACTGCTGGGGGTGAGGACAGGGGCTCTTCCAGGCTGCCCTCTGCTCCCACAGCCCAAGCAAGGCTGGTGCTCTGGCCCTCAGACTCAGAACATTCCTGAACACGCCGCCGCCACACAGCAGGATGGCGCTGGCCCATGGGGTTCTGATCACAAAAGTCAACTTTGATCCTTCAGAAAGTTGACCAATTAAAGACACTCCCAGAGCACTAAAAAACTGAGAGGATGGGGCCAGAAAAATAGCACAGTGGTTAGGGCATGCACCTGGCATGCGCTGGGCACATACAGACTCCCTGAGCACCGTGGGGTGCAGCTGGAGGCCTCTACCTTCCAACTGTGGTCCTGAGCCCTTGAACCTAGGTAGCCAAGACCCACTGGGAGGCTGGGGGCTCAGGTCTGAGGGCCTTCTGGCAGGGTCCTCTCTAATGAGACAGACCCTTGGATGGCCAAAACCCGTCGTGCTAGTGTTTACCCCTGTCAGGCGTCAGGGAGCCCCATACTTGGAGGGGGGGTGGCACCACCTCAGCATCTCACCCAAACCTGAGGCCCTGATAAGGTGTGGGGACCCCTGTGCTCCCAGGCAGGGGTCATGCCCGGGCCTCTCCTTAGTCCCATCCTGGGATGCCCCACTTCTCAGCTCGGGCTGCTCCTCCAGCAAGTGGACCCAACACTGCCTCCATCCAGACCTCACCACGCGGGGGTCAGGACACACTGCAAGGCTTCTCAAAGTGGGTGCCGCAGAGCCCTGTGGGGTGGGGTCCAAGCCTGACGGTGTGGCCCTGTGGGCACCAGGGCCTATAGCCACATTCTCACTGCCTGCCTCCCCTGTCAGGCTGCCACCACTCAGCCTTCTCTCCGCAGCTGCTCTTTTCTTTACACTAGGTTTGGGTTTTGTTCCCGGGTCACACCGGCAGTGGTCTGGGGCTAGTCCCAGCACAGTGCTCCAGGGACTGTGTGGGGAGGGTGGGGGATCACATCAGGGGTCCCCCATGCAAGCAGCCCCCCCCCGCCATCCGCCCGAGAGGCCCCTCTGCCCCAGGGAAGGGACTACTCCTGAGTCGGCCCCCACGGCCCTCCGTACCAGGCCTCCTGGAACTTCTTCATTCTGCAGGGCCGATCTAGGTTCCGCCGACTCCGAAACCATCTCTCCACCTGGCGCTCTGTTAGGCTGCTCTTCTTGGCCAGGCTGTAGAGATCAGTCTGCAGAGAGGGCACAAAGAGGGGACGAGTCACGAGGGCTGGGGTCCAGGGACAGGGCACTCTCTCTGTGGCTTCTGGAATCACACACGTGTGCACACATACACACACATACACGTGCACGCATGCACACACGCATGCACAGATGCATACACAAAGACACACACTCATGCACACATGCATATAAGCACTCATAAAAAGCACATGCACATACAAATGCACACATGCACAGACACATGTACTTACACACATGCATACAAACATATACATACACATATGCATAAAAACACTCATACACAGGCATGCATGTACACATACATGTACAAACACATGCACACACATGCATGCACATACACATGCATGCACAATTCACGCATTCACACATGCACACACATGCATGCACATACACATGCATGCACAATTCACGCATTCACACATGCACATATATGCATGCACATACACATACACATGTCCACACACATGCACGCACCTGCAAACACACCTGGCTTGCTCCATGGACCGTGTGTCACCGGCATTAAACCTGGGTCTTCCATCCTCTTTTCACGCACACGTAAAAATCCCAAGAAGATGAGCCTGGTCCTGAGTCCCGAGGACAGGCCAGCGGGGACCCCCTTCGGTCCCCTCCTCCCCTCTCACTTCACAGGGCTCTGCAGTGCCACAGTTGCCAGCAAACCCCATGACGCCGCTATGGATTCCATTATGAGTTCTCTTCCAATCAGACGCAATTTCAGAGAAGCTCAAAGGAACCCAAAGGTGCGAAGGAAATTCTGGGACAAGGAGGGTGCCGCCTCTGGGACATACAACTGCAGTCACCACGCAGAACGGGAAATGGGTCAGGGACGGCTCCACGTGAGGATGGAAGGCTGGGGTTCAATGCCCAGTGATACACGCTCCATGCAGCAAGCCAGGACACGCCCTGAGCACCAGAGAGGGTGGCCTGAGCTCCCCCTCTCCCCATAGAAGCGCCTTTCTGTAGAGTCGGCATAACAGGCTCCTCTTTCACCCCTCAAACACAGCCCGCGGGTGTAAGAAGGTCAAAAACCACCAGTCTAGTGTCGGGGTCATTGCTGCCTGTCCATGTCCAGGCCACTGGGGCAAGAAGCAGAGGAAGGCTGCTCTCCATGGGGCAGGACCGGCCCTGTGGAACACCCAGTAATACGGCCCAGCCCTCACAGGGGCCCCGAGAGAGGAGACCCATGAAGGGGAAAGCGAGGCACAGAGCATCAGCCCACTGCTCTGCAGGCGCCTCCCCCCCCCCCCCCCCCCCCGCCACATTTCCCACAACCTCATTGGTGCTGGTGCCAGGATCAAACCAAGAGGACAGACCAAGGCTGGGAATCAGGGCTTGGGAGGCTGATGCAGTGTTTGCTATGGAGAGAGAGCACAGGCCCCCCAAAACAGAATCCCTCTGGTTCTGCAGGAACTCCCCACCCCACCCTCGCTCCACCCCCAAGGACTGTCACAGTCCCTGCAGGAACCAGACCTTCCTGGAGAGGTGTGTGTGCGTCGAAGGCACTGGGGACAGCGCCCAGAGGACCCGGGATGGGTGCCCTGCACCCCACACTGCCCACGCCCCATCGGGAGTAATCCCAGGGCACTGTAGCTTCCAGCCCCCCCGCACTGAAGTGAAAGAGTCTGCAGTCAGATGCCACACTGGCCGCCTGGGGTGCCCATTAGTGACCCTCAAGCCTGGCTCTGGGGCCGAGTGTGATGGCGTCACATGGCCACTTGGCTCCCCCAGAATCACATGCTTCCTACTTCAGCCTCCGTGCTCGGTGAGGCCTGGCTGAGGGTGAGCGCTGGCTCATCAGTCCCTGCATTTTTATCAGGAGCAGAGTAATGAATGTGTTGGACACGGCTGCTGGTGGGGTCGATGGCGCCGGCCCAGCCCATCTTGAAGTGGTTAAGGAGATACAAGCGCACGTACAGGAACAGCTTTCAGATGGATGTGTGCGCGCACACATAAATAACGGGCCCACAGCTGCAGTCGCAAGCGGATCGTGCAAAGCCGTCCATCTGCAGACCCACTGGCAGAGGGGGGCCGCAGTGCCGCGTGTCCTGTCTCTTCCCCTGGTGCCCAGAATGGAGCTGTGTCCTTCGGCTCCTCTTGCAGCCGTTCCTGGCAGCTGGGGGGTGGGAGGGGCTGACCCTGTGGCTGGACTTGGCTAGATATGGCCCCTCACTTACTCCGCTCTCACCATCCGTGAATTAAGCAAAATGTAAGTGGTTCAACTGAGGCGTGGGGTGTGGGGGACTGCTTTGGTTCCCTCGTCTGCAATCAGCCGTCTGCTCTCCGCGGTCTCGGTCACTGGTGTCCCCAAGCAGAATTGGGTTACCACGCCCTTTCTCAGGAGACAAGTCACTCAGGGCAGCACTGAAACACCCCTTCAGTAAGTGAGGGAGCAGGAAGTGCCCCTAGTGGCGCCTGAGGGAATTACCATCCACCCTTCACTTCGGGAAACAGTGGTCAGTTCCTTGCCACCTGTATCTCTGGGGCCTTTCTCTGGTCACACGCCGCCTCCAGGCTGACACTGACAAACACTCTGAGCCAAAAACAGGAATTATTTCCTGTCTTTCTCTTCTTCAAGGAGCAGAAGATGCTCGGCCGTGGCGTGTGGCATTTGTGTTCAGAGTCACGAACACTGGTCAGACTCGCGGGCAACTGGTCACTACAGGCACAGTGCAGCCTTGAGGGACACCTATGGGTGGTGTCACTGGGGGTGGGAGAGGCAGCCCCATGTGCTTTGATGATGACAGGATCCTGGGCACTGTCTGGTCCCCGGGCTGTGCGGGGACAGCTCTGAGAGTAGCCCTGAGCACGGCCGGGAATAACCCTCTCCCCTAACCAAAATTAGTTCCTTGGGGTGATTGGGCAGAGAGTGGCTTGTAGCCACCCAGCTCTGGAGTTGGTAGCTGACTGGAGTTCCATCCCTAGCACCAGCGGTGCCCTGAGTATCGTGGGGTGTAACCCTGGAGGCCCTCCAAGTACCCTCAGTCTTTAGCACTAAACTGAGGAACAAGCAGGCAGAGAATTACCAAGAGGGGTCCCTGGGGCCCCTGAGCACCACTTGGCAGTTCCCTCCACTCCCCCTCAACCCCCGTCCCACAATCTCTCGGGGCCGGGAGAGTTCACAGGGCTGGACCCCACCTGCAGTGACAAGCACTGAGCAGTCCCGGCCCTGAGTACTGCCGAACCAGGGGTACCTGGGAGGGGACTGGAAAGGTCCAAGGGTGCAGACACAGCCTCAGATGACACTGGGGGTGACGCTATGCCTTTTTTTCCTGGAAAGGGTCACATAAGATGGAGGGGAGCTCAGTGCTAGGTGAACAGGACAGTGCCAGTCACTGCACTGTAAGAATAGTGCCGGTCACTTCATGGTAAGGACAGCGCTGGTCACTTCATAGTAAGATCTCATCTGCAAATGAGCAGGCCGAAAGGGTCCCAAATCTGTCAGCAGAGCAAAGATACAAGCCCCAGTGGTTCGTTATGTCTGCCCATCAAAGGGGCATAGAACCAGAATTCTCCGGCAGGTAAGCTGAGCCTTTTGGTGATTTGACCTTACAAGGAGGGGCATTTTTCCATCAGAAAACCAAGACCCAGGGCCAGAGCCATGGTATGGCAGGTAAAGGTGCTGGCCATGCATGCCACAGACCCAGGTTTGATCCCTGGCATCCCATGGGGCCTCCTGACCCCTGCTAGGAGTGATTCCTGAGTGCAGAGCCAGGAGTGAGCCCTGAGCATCGCCGGGTGTGGTACCAAAACCTGAGACTGAGTGCTTACTTTGGAGGGTTTTCTTGTGCCCTTCTGGAAGAATGTCTCTAAGACTGCATTTGGCGTGATCTTCCTCCGACCTTCTTTAATGCCAAAGGTCCTCGCCAGAGGGGCAGCAATAAACCTACAAAAGAAAGTAGATTGGAAGTCTGAGAATCACCCTCAGGGGTACCAGACAACTTGAGTCTCCGCGCCAGTGGCCACCGGGGTCAGGGCTGCCCCCTTGCCTGCCACCCTCCATGCCTGGCAGACGTTCCGGGAGAGCAAGTCTGGAGGTGCCCTAGAAACGCAGTAACGGATGGGGAGAACCCCTGTCATAGTTCTAAAGCCATCTGAAAAGAATCCAAATACATTAATGCATTGGGTGGGTCTGCGATCGAACCCAGGGCCGTACACAGACCAAGGCAAAAAGTGCTCCACTGCGGAGGCAGCGCACCAAGTTCCCGCCCTCCCCCAAATAAATTTCTACACAAGACCTGGGGAGCCCCTCCCCCAGAGTTAGGATAAGCCCTTCCACAGAGACTCTCATTTCTAAGACGCTCGGGATTCAAATTAATAGTTTTGTTATTAAAAGTTTTATTTGATGCGATGGTTTTATTTGATATAATAAACCTACTTGATGTTTTCACATGTGAAAACCTGCCTTGGGGAGACACCTAGCATCGTGGTGCAGGGACGCCCAGCTAGCCTGCTTCAGTTCCCAGGGAGCTGGCACGCTGCCTGCCGGAGTGTGTGTGCCCACTGGCATGCCCACTGACCATGTGCCCATTCTGTGCCCACGCTGGCCTGGGATGCCGCTGGCAATTCTATGGGGCTTGTGAGTGTTTTCACTGAGTTTTCCACGCTAAGCTCATCAGTTCCTCATTCCTGCTTGTCTCACTTTTGGTGTGCTGTTTGGGGCCTTTTCTTTCTTTTTTTCTTTTTCTTTTTTGGGTCACACCTGACAATGCACAGGAGTTACTTCTGTTTCATGCACTCAGGAATCACTCCTGGCAGTGCTCAGGGGACCATATGGGATGCTGGGAATCAAACCTGGGTCAGCCGCATGCAAGGCAAATGCCCTACCCGCTGTGCTATTGCTCCAGCCCCTGGGGCCTTTTCTTAAGGTGGGATGTAAGATGGTACTCTTGAGATCTCCCCTCTTTTCTCACTATGGTGAGCTACTTCTGCTAATTTGGTTTGATTTGGTTCAGTTTGGGGCCTCACCCAGCTGTGCTCAGGGCTTCCTCCTGGCTCTGAACTCAGGGATCACTCCTGATGTGCTCAGGGGACCCATGGGGTGCCTGGAATCAAACCCTGGTTCAGCTATGTGCAAGGCAAATCCCCTATCTGTGGTACTATCACTTTGGCCTGTTTAATTATTTATTTACTTATTTATCTATTTATTTATATAGTTTTGATTTTTGGGTCATACCCGGCGATGCTCAGGGGTTACTCCTGGCTCTGCACTCAGGAATCACTCCTGGCAGTGCTTGGGGGACCATATGGGATGCCAGGGATCGAACCCAGGTTGGCCGTGTGCAAGGTAAATGTCCTCCCCACTGTACTATCACTCTGGGCCCCCTTTTAATTTTTTAATCAATTAAAAAATAATTTTGGGGGGGTACTGCATTTGGAAATGCTCAGGGCTTACTTCTGGCTCTGTGTTCAGGAAATCACTCCTGGTGGTGCTCCGAGGACCACACAGGTTGCCGGGGATCAAACCTTGGCATCCCCCCTTTCAGCTAGCAATCTGGCTTCTTCAACCAGGTATCACTTCGTCTCATCACTTGGAGTCTGAGTGTGTGAGATACTGTCCTTATTCTGTCCCAAACTCAGTCCTTGTGCAGGATTTTCTCTAGATTTTATTTTTGTTTATTGTTTGTCTGATTCACTAGCAAGGCTCAGGGGTTACTGTTGGCACTGCACTCAGGAATCACTCCTGGAGGTGCTCGGGGGACAATACAAAGTGCCGGGATTGAACCCGGGTCGGGCATGTGCAAGGCAAGTGCCCTACTGGCTGTACTATCAGTCCAGTCCCTCCTCTAGATTTTTAATATATTTAAAATAGCCTATATCAGGGGCCAGAGTGATACTACAGTGGGGAGGGCATTTGCCTTGCACACGGCTGACCTGAGTTTGATCCCTGGTAGCCCTTAGGGTCCTGTGAACCCTGCCAGGAGTGATTCCTTGAGTGCAGAGTTAGGAGTGAGACCTGAGCACCACTGGGGATGACGCCAAAACCTAAAAGTAAAATAAAATAGGCCATGTCAAGTCTTTAATCCAACACCCAAGATCCATAATGAATACTTTAGTAATTGCTGGGTTTTCTGTTTTGTTTTTCTGCGTATCTGATGGTGCTTGAGAAACTTCCACACTGGGATTCTTCCTTGTGAATTAAAGCCCCTCCTATGTACAGCACATCACTTCTTCCGGTGTGCCTCTTTTCACTTCACTTACAGTGACTTCTTTAACAACTATGAGCCGGAGTGATAGTACAGCAGGGAAGGCGCTTGCCTTGCATGTGACTGACCCAAGTTCCATCTCCAGCATCCCATAGGGTTCCCCGAGTACCACCAGGGGCCCCCCAGATAAACAAACAAACACAAAAATAGCTAGCAAGGCATTTTGCAAATCATACTACTGATGCCTTCAATGATCTTGAAAGAAAACTGACCACGTTGTTCACCCAGCCTGTATCAGCTTTGAACACTCTCCTCATCCCATCTGATCTTGTATTCACGTTGACTAATCTTTGCTCCCTCCCACTGCTGCCCAGACAGCCACCAATCTATTCCTGTTTATAGTTTGTCGTTTGGCCTTCTCTGGATATTTGATCTGAGGGAACTCATACACAACATCATTGCTCATGTCTGGATTTGATCCCTCGGCCCTTACACTGTGGAGTCTTCACCTCATGTCAGAGTGCAGATCTGAACTCCAGTGCTCATATAGAAGTAACTAGACTTTAGCAATATCTCTTGAAAAGCAAAAATAATTAGCAAGTTACCAAGAGAAAGAAAAGCACATGCTTAACACAGATTCTCAAACATTCATCGCCATTTTATCATAATAGCCCCAACCTGTAAACTATGGACATTTCTTTTTCTTTCTTTTGTGTGTAGGGGGGGCACATTGGCAGTGCTCAGGGCTGACTCCTGGCTCTGAGCTCAGGGTGGGCTCAGGGAACCATATGGGGTGCGAAGGACTGAGCCCACATCAGCCCATACAAGTCAAGTGCCCTATCTGCTGTCTGATCTCTCTGGCCCCTGAGCTACCAATATTTCTATCACCTCGTTAAAGAAGCAGTAAGTTGAGGTCAACAATCTAGCAAGGACAAGGAACCACTGGTACACACAGGAACATGAAAACCATCTCAGACACAGACAAGTATACTCTGCATGACTTCATTTCTAGAAAATTCTAGGAAAGATAAAATCACACAGACAATAAGTATAATTGGTGATTGGCAGGGGCACTAGAAAATGAACGGTGAAATGGGAGGTGGAAAGGAGATTTTAGAGCTGATGGAAGAAATTTTAGCATCATTGTAGGAAAAGCTAAATTTGATGCATTTGACAGATGTCAAAATGCATCCAATTCCAGACGGACCTTCTACCTCAAAGTCTGCTAAAGCATTTTTCACAATAGCCCAGATGAAGAAGCCCGATGATGCCCATTTTGGAAATCACCATTAAATGGAATCGAACTCGGGTCGGCCATGTTGGCCGCGTGTAAGGTGAACGCCCTACCCGCTGTGCCCGGCAAGCTACCGAGAGTATTCGATATGCCAGACACAGTAACAACAAAGTCTCCAATGGAGACGTTACTGGGCCCGCTCGAGCAAATCGACGATCAACGGGAGGGCCTTTACCTTTACCTTTACCATTAAATGCCCGTGTAAGCCCCCTGACAGATGACTGGAGAGAGAAGGTACCATACATGGAGTGCAACAGTATCCAGTTCTTTTAAAAACAAAGTGATGCAGGGCTGGAGTGATAGGACAGTGGGTAGGGCATTTGCCTTGCACACGGCCGACCTGGGTTTGATCCCTAGAATCCCATAGGTCACACCGGGAGTGACCCTGAGCGAGAAGCCAGGAGTAACTCCTGCACATTGCTGGGTGTGCCAGGAAGGAAGGAAGGAAGGAAGGAAGGAAGGAAGGAAGGAAGGAAGGGAGGGAGGGAGGGAGGGAGGGAGGGAGGGAGGGAGGGAAGGAAGGGAGGAAAGGAGGGATGGAGGGAGGGAAGGAAGGAGGGAAGGAAGGAAGGGAGGGAGGGAGGGAAGGAGGGAAGGAGGGAGGGAGGGAGGGAGGGAAGGAGGGAGGGAGGGAGGGAGGGAGGGAGGGAGGAAGGAAGGAAGGAAGGAAGGAAGGAAGGAAGGAAGGAAGGAAGGGAGTCATTTAGAGCCAAATAGAAAGAACTGGAGCAAAATAAATCAGAAGGAAAAAGACAAGTGTTGGCTGAGATCAGTCATGGGAAGAATCCCAGGAGATAAAATGGAAGGACAGAGAGATCCCAGTATAAGGACAGGTCAGGGGACACAGACACGCAACAAAGTGAGGCTACATGAAGGTTAATTGAGAAAGTGAAGGAGAAAACAAACAAAAAAAAGCTGAAAAAAATGGAAGTGAGGGACAGGAGTGATAGTAGAGCAGGGAGGGCATTTGCCTTGCACATACACAGCCAACCCAGGTTCAATCCTCAGCATCCCATAGGGTCCTCCGAGCACCATCAGGAGTGACTGAATACAGAGCCAGGTGTCAGCCCTGAGCACTGCCGGGTGTGGCCCCCAAACAAACAAAAGTTGGGAGTGAAGAAAAGACATTCCTGAGAGGAAGAAATAAATGTGGATGGACTTTTTATTGTCTATACCTCATCCCTCAGCAAAACAAATTTCTAGAACACTGTGTGCTTCCTTCTATCAGATGGAGTGTCTGTCTTAGACAACAAGGATCTTTTTCTAGAATCCACCCCAAGGAGTTTCTGGGCACAGAGATGGCTCAGGGCTCAAGGTGCTCGCCTTGTATGCGGGTCACCCTGCATCTTCCTGACACCTTCTGGTCCCCTCCACCCCTGCCCCCCAGCACCGAGCACTGTCAGGTATAGCCCCAAACCCTCCATTCTCAAAATTAATTAGAAGATTTATTTTCTTAAAAATTGGGGGCCACACCTAGTGGCACTCAAAAGTGACTCCTGGCACTTTACTGAAGAGTGGTCCCTGGGGTCCTTGGAGGCCCTATCATGGCTCAAACCAGGGGTGGCCGCATGCCAGGCAAACACTTCAACCCTCTGGGCTCACTCTCTTGGAGGAGCTTCTGGGCTTGAAATTCTGCTGGAAGCTTTAAGAAATGAATTTAGTCCTTCGATTCATTATCAATATAGTTTTTCATCAGCGGGAACGGAATAAAAAATTTCCTAAGATAACCTGATAAAACAGCCAAGTCCGTCCAAATTCCAGTTTGGACAGGGCTTCTGGACTTGACCCTGCATCTCAGAGACAGGAAAACAAACTCGTCTTTGGAGATCAGATGTCCATGGAGCAACGGGGATGGATCTGAACACAGCACCATATGTTAAAGGGAAGAGGGGGCTGGAGTGGTAGTACAGCGGGAAGGGCATTTGCCTTGCACACAGCCGACCCGGTTCGACTCCCAGCAACCCATATGGTTCCCTGAGCACTGCCAGAAGTAATTCCTGAGTGCAAAGCCAGGAGTAACCCCTGTGCATCGATGGGTGTGACCCAAAAAAGAAAAAAAAATAAAGGAAAGAAGGAAAGACCCCCCACGAATGCACCGGGTACCAAGGAGGACAGCGCACTCTCCTCTGCTCTCACAGGGGCCTTTCCCCTCGTCTGAGTAAAAACCATCAAGTCCATTACAACAAAAAGTGAGGGTGCCAGCACTGGGGAGTGGGGGACAAAGGTAACGGAGAGTATCATGCTGAGTGAAATGAGTCAGAAGGAAACAGGAAAGACATGGAGAAGGACACTCATTTGCGGGGCATTAAAATAAAAATTCTACAAGAAAAATACCCAGTGAGAGTAGAAACAATGTGCATGGTGGGGAACCTGCCACAAAGGGGGAGTGGCAGGCAGTCAGGACAGAAAGGGACCACTGTGGCAGTGCCAGCTGGAAACGATCACTCTGGACACAAACTGTGTGTGCTGAGAGGAAGCAGAACTGATGGGCAGGATACACTTTCAGTAACAGTATAGCAAACACTGTGCCTAAGAGGAAAATATGAGAGAGAGGAAGAGAGAAAGAGTGTGTGTGTGTGTGTGCGTGTGTGTGTGTGTGAGAGAGAGAGAGAGGGAGAGAGAGGAAGAGAGAGAAAGAGAGAGAGGGTGAGAGAGAGAGAGGGAGGGAGGGGAGAGAGAGAAAAATGTATACTGGTGAAGGGACGGGTTTTTTGAACACTTTTTGACTGAAACCCAGTCACGAACAACTTTGTAACTGTGTATCTCACGGTGATTGATTATTGAAAAAAGGGAATGAATGAATACAGGAAGTCTCATCACCCTGTCGGTCTGTACTGACTTATAACAGAAGGCTGTGATTTAAGGAATCTGCTGCCTATTCTCTTCATATAAAAAGTCTAAATCAAACAAAGCCTAAAACATCTGGAAAAACGAACCAAGTCTCAAAAACGTTTCTGACAGGGCTCGGGTGAAAGTGTTCCCTCAGCCCTGGCCCAGCGAGGAGACAGTTTGCAAGAGAGAGAGAGAGAGAGAGAGAGAGAGAGAGAGAGAGAGAGAGAGAGCTTTCTGTTTGCACCGGTCAGTGACACATACCACCGGGCAATGACACACACCAACTCCGGTTCCAACCCCAGCACCATGAGAACAACCCCAGAGCACCAGCGCACTCGGTCACAGATGCTCAGGGATCTCCTCAGAGTGCGGGATGGAGGAGACTTGGGCAGCGCCAAAGTGAGTCAAAGGCTTCCACATGACGGACATGGATGCAAGCCGCGGCAAAGCGAGATGCCGTCCACGCCTCTCCCACAGGTTGTCAGGGAGCAGGATGTCAGGCCGTTTGGATCGAACAGTCCCTGGATCCTCAGCGAGCGTGAGAGCCACATCGCCAGCAAAAGCCTCCCTGGAAACAGAGCGGTGAGGGCTGCGCCCCCGTGTCTCATGTGGCCAGGCCACACGCAGGGTCACCAGAGCAGAGGAAGCAGCCAAGCAAGGTTTTCTACTTCTGCATTGTTTGTGTGCGACAAGCTGACTCTAGATCTTTCTCTGAGCAAAGGTAGAAGAAAGAAAACAGCCTGGTAACTGGACTGGGAAGGGTGGGGGCACCCCCTCCACTCCACCACCCCAGGCCTGCGTTTCTAGAGAGCCATTCGTTCTGTTGTCTGTATGTTTGGGGACCGCACCCATGGGTACTCAGGGCGGACGCCTGGCCTTGTGCAGGGACCCTATGCAGTACCAGGGATCCAACCTGGGTCAGCTGCATGTAAGCAAGTGCCTTATCCACTGTACTCTCTCCCCAGCCCCTAGAAGGCGGGACAGGGCACACCCACAAGTGTGCACGAGCTTCCAGCTCATTCCGTGGAACTTGACTCAAAAGGCGCCAAGGTGGGGAGAAATTCAATAGGGGCGCGTGCGGAAGCTCCGGTTCCAACCCCAGCACCCTGAGAACAATCCCAGAGCACCTACCCAGCCGGGAATAGCCCTGGAGCACTACTGGGCATGACTCCCCCTCCAAAACAAAACAAAACAGGAAATAAACCAAAAGACCAGGAGGGTGGCCTGATGGCTTCCAGCTCAACTACAACACGGGGAGGGAGCAGACCTCCTGGGGGGTCCCGGGCAGAAGGGAGCCTGCGGGGGGCCCATTTGGACCCAGGGGCCCTTTTCATCCAGCACCAGGCCCTGGCCCAGGAGGCAGTCCTCACAGACACGAAGGCACACTGGGAGAAGGGGAGAGGCCGGGCTCCCACAGATCAGAGCCCATTCGGAGTCTTCCGCGTGCAAAGTGCTCATCTGGACCATCAGCTGCCTGGATCCTGCCTGGGAACTCAGGCTTCGTGGCCGGCTGGGTCATATGTTCCATGGATCAGTTTATCCCCCTTACAAATCACACAAAACAGGGGGCTGGAGCAATAGCACAGTGGGGAGGGCACTTGCCTTGCACATGACCAAGCCCGGGCTCAATCTTCGACATCCCTTAGGGTCAGCTGTGAACCACCAAGAGTAATTCCTGAGTGCAGAGCCATGGGTAATTCCTGAGCATTGCCAGGTCACTGTCACTGTCCTCCCGTTGTTCATTGATTTTCTCGAGCAGGCCCAGTAACGTCTCCATTGGAGACTTTGTTGTTACTGTGTTTGGCATATCGAATACATCACGGGTAGCTTGCCAGGCTTTGCCGTGAGGGCGAGATACTCTCGGTAGCTTGCTGGGCTCTCCGAGAGGGGCGGAGGAATCGAACTCGGGTTGGCCATGTTGGCTGCATGCAAGACAAAATTGCCAGGTATAGTCCCAAAAATAAAAGCAAAAGCCACACATCAGCCATGAAAGAATGCAGAGAAGAGTCTGGATAAACCAGTTAGAAACGGCTATACCGGTCCCAAACCAAACGCAAACAGAACTAAAAACAAACAAGTAAAAACACACCCCAAAGCAACCCAAGTCCCCCACATCCACACACACACATACACATACAACATACTGTGGGAAAGAGACCCTAAATACTCAGTTCTGCTCCTCCTGGGTCCCCTGCACCCACTTTCTTTCTGACCCCGAGTGATTCCACACTCAAGGACAAAGGGACCTGAAGGATTCAGTCAACTCATGACTTCTGTTCCCCACCAGAATGAGGAGAGAACGAAACACGGCAGGGACACAGGGAAGAGGGTTCCCTGGAACCTGAAACCAAAGGGCCCTTGGCCCCAAAGTGTCCCGACCCTCACAAGTTCCGTGGCTCGAACACTGCCCTTGGACTTTGGAACCTGGTTCACTATTCCCAAGAGACACTCTCTTTTGACCGAAGGAGAACTGCCATGGGAAAGTCACCCTGGTATTGGGGAGCAGGAAGCACCCAATAATCTGGGGTCAGAGCCCCGGGGGCCAATTCCAGATGGACAACCTGGGTGACCTCAGCCAGGCCACTGCCTCACCTTTCTGGGATGAAATTAATTATACTGCTCATGAGTTTTACATTCCTCTTAAAGGGCGCACTTCTATTCAGGTACAAGGAGACAAGGAGTAGGGGGAAGCATGGAGGGGTCATTTGTGGGGTTTCATTTGTGGGATCTGTAATCTAATCTCATGCCAGCGATCTAGAAGGCCTGGAGCAAAGGGGTCATGCTCTCTCTCCCACTTTCTTCTTTTTGGGGGTGTTTCTGAGCCACACCCGGTGGTGCTCAGGACTTCCTCCTGGCTCTGCACTCAGCAATCACTTCTGATGGTGCTCAGGGGACTCTGTGGGATGCCGGGGATTGAACCTAGGTCGGCCGCATGCAAGGCAAGTGCCCTACACAGTACTATGGCCCCAGTCCTCACTCTCTCACCCATTTTTACCCGCCTTCCTTCTCCCTCCTACAGCTCTAAGAGAGATGATGTCAGGAAGCTACACGTGGTTCTCTGAGTCCCACAGAAAGGAAAATGCAACGGAGGAGTTGATGGTAAATGGCAAAAGGAGGAGTGACCAGCTCTGACTGCCCAGAGAGAATCCAGAAAAACCCAGGGAACGTCCAGTGGGCCGGAGCCCTCCCAGTCCTGGCTGCAGAGGACATGCTGGTCCTAGGTGGCTGTGTTACCTTGGCAAGTGGAGCCTCCAGTTTGGGGCAGGTGGAAGCAGACTCCAGGATGGCGGCCACCGTGGGGGAAACAAGCGTTTGGGGGTTGCCCGAGAGTTGTGCGTGAATGTGGGGCAGAATGGCGGTGTCACCGCCTCCCTCCCACCCCTCCACCCCCCCGCCCAGGACAACTTCCAACAAGTCTAGACGCGTGAGCAGAATAGAGAATTCAGGATGGCCGAGAAAGAACGTTCTGGAACAGTTTCTGTTGGGCTGTAGGGGCAGTGGGGCAGGGGCGCTCTCTGCCTCTCTAGAGCGAGCGCCTAGTTTTGGCTCAAGTGAAATTGTTATCTGTTTGAAAGCCTTTAGGAGGATCGACGAAACTGGGTTGTTCCAATTCCCTCTGGAGATAAGGGTCCTGCAACTGGTTATGAACATATGATCTGCATTACAGCCCGCTGCAGACAAAATGATGCATATCAGATTTCTGTCTTAAGTTTCTCCAGCTCTTGACATTAAAATATTCTTTTGCTCCAAAATAATTAATGGACTAATAATATTTTTTTGAAATGGAGACAACTACAGAGATTAGAGAGAGGAACATTTATCTCTTGTTATCGTAATGCTCGTATAGTTTTTTTAAAAAATGCTGGGAGCACCATCTATTTAAATGATATTAAGAAAACGGAAAGTTTACTTTTCCCAAGAAGGCAAATTGGGTTTTTTTGTTTGTTTCCTTTGATTCCCTGATACTTTGCGATGACGAGCTGGTCTTCCAACCTTCAATAAACCTTCTGCTACATAATAATGTAAAATTTGGTCTTTATTATTATTTTTTTGTTGTTTTTGGGTCACACCTGGCAGTGCTCAGGAGTTACTTTTGGTTCTGCACTCACAAAATTACTCTTGGCGGTGCTTGGAGGATCATACAGGATGCCGGGGATTGAACTGGGGTCAGCCACATGCAAGGCAAACGTCCCACCCACTGGACTATCGTTCTGACCCTAAAATTTGGTCTTTAAAGGCCCTGTTTGGGCTACATCTGATGTTCTCCTGATAAAGCCCTTCTATGGTTGACAATGCACCAGACCCCACATCATGCTTTTTGGGGGAGGGCACCGCACAGTGCTCAGGGGTGACTCTCACCTCTGTGCTTGGGAGTTGCTCCTGGCAGTGCTCAGGAATGCAACTTGGGCCTCAGCTCAGCCCCTCATGGCCAGGCCTGGAAACACTCTTCTAACACTTACTGGCCAGGAGCACACGCAGCTTTCCTGGGCTGTCATGACACGTGCAGGTCCTGGCTCTCACTGTCCATCTCCATCCGTGTGCACAGAGGAGGCCGAGCAGCTGACTCCCCCTCCCCCCGCGTGGCTCCTAGGGGACATCTGATGTTCCCCAGATTTCACGAGCCCCCAGATGGGCAATCTCGGAAACGCCGATTCTTTCAGGCTCATGCCAAGGCTCCAGGGTGGGAGGGTCAGGGCAACACAGGGCAGCGCGGAGAGAGGACACGGACACGTGCTTACTTACTTTTCAAAGAAATGTCTGATGATCAGCAAGACGAAGGCATATGGAATCGTCATGTACAAGTGAGAGGGCTTCACAAAGATGAGGCCGTCCTGATCCTCCAGATCCGACCACTTGATTGTGGGAGGGAGCCAGAACCTTTCCAGCCAAAACCATTCTTTAAACGTCTGAAACATTCTAGAGAAATGGAAAAGAGAGGGTTAGACCCGGGACACAAATGCTTCAGATTCAGGTAACACACAGCATTTCTACTTCACACCCCAATGCCAGAGTGGGCCAGGATGGAAGGCAGGGAGGGAAGGCATCTTCATGGGCTTCAGGAACCCCTGGGACATGCTGTGTTGACAGTGGTAGGACTAGGCTGGCACCCACATCACCGCCCCCCTTTGCAGGCTGACCTCTGGCCGGCGTCTTCACCTTCTTCAAGGCTAAGAAAATTAAGTTCGCAATGACCCCTCCGACTTGGGTGTGCCTCTGTCAACATCAGGCAAGCTCCAGTCTATAAAAACTTCCCAAGCTGGGGCTGGAGTGATTGCACAGGGGTTAGGGCATTTGCCTTGCACGCGGCCGACCCAGCTTCGATTCCCAGTATCGCATATGGTCCCCCGAGCACCACCAGGAGTAATTCCTGAATGCATGAGCCAGGAGTAACCCCTGTGCATTGCCGGGTGTGACCCAAAAAGAAAAAAAAACCCCTTCCAAGGGCCCAAGAACTCCTCCAGGGGGCCAGAGAGAAGTATCAGGGGGGAGGTGCTTGATTTGCTTGTGGCTGACCCTGGTTCTATCCCAGTAACTGCATATGGTCCCCCTGAGCACCAGTCACTCTCCTCAGCACAGAACCTGGAATTATCCCTACATACCACTGAGTGTGACCTCAACCACCTCCCTTTACATACACACACACACACACACACACACACACACACACACAGAGGGGAAAAAGAAAGACTCTTCCAAGCGATGATTGCAATAGTTCCAGATCGTGCATGCCGCATGCACTATTGGAGGCACAGCAGGGACTTGAAGACAGTGCCCCGGGGCTGGAGCCACAGTATCAGCAGGTACTGCCATGCACTTGCCTTGCACGGGTCCAATTGAGATTCTGGCCCCAGCACCCCATATGGTCCCTGAGCCTGCCTGGAGTGATCCCTGAGTGCAGATCCAGGAGTAAGTTTTGAGCACTGGCGGGCCTGGCCCAAAACCTTAAAAAAGAAACATTAAAATACGGGTCGAAGTGATAGTATAGTGGGGAGGGTGCTTGATTGCATATGGCCAGTCTGGGCTCGACCCAGAGGGGCCCCGGGACATGGTTTCACTGGAGATGACGTCCCCTGGGTTCCCAGGAAGGGGCAGTGGGAGGTGGCAGCAACATTGTGAGGGGACAGTGTTTTCAGTTCAAATAACCAGAAATAAAGAATTAGACAGTTCTTCAACTATAGGGTTTTTTTGTTGTTGCTGTTGTTTTATTTTTAAGTTCAATTATCTTTTGTTTTCCTCCACAGTTACAAAGTTCGTAACTGGGTTTCAGTCATATACTGTTCCTTCACCAGTGCACATTTCCCACCACCAGTGTCCCCAGTTTCCTTCCCACCCCCCCATACTTCCTGCCTCTATGACAGACTTTTCTTCTCTCTCTCTCTCTCTCTCTCTCTCTCTCTCTCTCTCTCTCTCTCTCTCTCCCACCCCCTCTTCCCCCTTCCTGGTGGTGCTTGGGGGACCATATGGGATGCTGGGAATCGAACCCAGGTTGGCCACGTGGTTTGGATCATCTCCGAACTGTAGGGCCTAAGAAGCACTGCACCCTGGGGCCCACACTGAACTGCCAGAAGGGGCCCCCAACCCCACTCTAGCCTGAAAACAGGCAACTGACTGGCCCACGACTTTATGGTCAATGAGAACAGTTCTCAGCTTCTGTAGCTGTGGCTCTGGGACATTCTGGGAATAAACCAACAAAGCCCCACCATGAATGTGTCCTCAGCTCAGAAGATCACACTCCAGGAGAGGCCATGAGACGGTGTGAGAAGACGCCTGGCAGGGACTGGGGAGCAGCAGGGGGTAAGGCAGACAGACTCTGAGCAAGAGCACAGCCCAGAGAGCCAGGCCACTCTCTGAGGGCTTCTAGGGCTGAAGGACATGAGAGCGGGTGACAGCAGTTGGTGCTCACAAGAGGGTCAGGCACCTCTGCTGAGGAAAGGGAGACGGGAAGACAGCTCAGGAAGAGGAAGGCTCACACCGGTCCCTGGTTCGCCCAGGTCTTTTCAGGGCAGACAGAGCGAGCCTGACTGACAAAACAAACCAGAATGTCTGCTCAGGACAGACCAACTGACTGACAGAACAGACTCGAACAGCTGCTTGGGACTGACTGACTGACGGAATAAATCAGAACATCTGCTTGGGACAGACTGACTGAGTGATTGATGGAACAAACCAGAAAGAACATCTGCTCAGGACAGACTGATTGACTGACAGAAAAGACCAAAATGTTGACTCAGGATAGACAAAGTAACTGATGGAACAGACCAAAATGACTGCTCAGGACTAACCGACTGACTGTCAGAAAAGACCAGAATGTCTGTTCAGGACTGACTGAGAGACTGGCGAAATAGACCAGAGTATCTGTTCAGAGCAGACTGACTGACAGATGGAACAGACCAGAGCGCCTGCTCAGGACAGACTGATTAACTGATAGAGCAGACCAGAATGTCTGTTCAGGGCAGAATGATGGGTGGAACAGACCAGAATGCCTGCTCGGGACAGAACAACTGACTGACAATCAGACCTGAACGTCTGCTCAGGATTGTCTGACTCACTGATATTCATAACAGGCCAGCACATCTGCTCAGGACTGACTGAGTGACAAATGGGACAAACCAGAATATCTGCTCAGGATGTACCAACTGACTGATAGCAGAGACCAAAATGTCTGCTCACGATAGGCTGACTGACGGAACAGACCAAAATGTCTCCTTGGGACTGACTGACTGAGTGACAAATGGAACAGACCAGAACCTTCACTTAGGACTGACTGAGTGATGGATGGAACAGGCCAGAACTTCTGCTCAGGGCAGGGCTGCCTGACGGCTGGGAGGGAGGCTAAAGCACACAACAGCTGACTGAAGTCAAACAACCCCATTACGATCAACTCCAGAACAATCTCTGAACGTTGGTGCGGGGGGCGTGGAGGTTCAGTGAGCGTGCTTGTCTCTGTGAGGCGGGCTCTGTTTACTTTGGAATACGTTCTCCTCACGCAGCCCCCAGACTGGTTCTGCTTTTCAGATAAAGCATGGAGGAGACACCCACGGCTCCTTGCTTCCTGTGGATGAGCTGGGCCTGACCTACGTGAAGGCTAAACTCCTGGAAAGCCATCAGGGGCGCCTGTCATGAGCCCGTCCATGGCCCCAGAGGCCGGGCAGGCGGCCCTCAGGAATGGAGAGAAAAGGCCAGGCCGAGGCACGCTGGGTGTGGGAAGAAGGTCCCTGATGAGACAAAAGCATTGAAGTGATTCTCTCCTGTTACACCTTTTAGTTCCGGTAAGTCTTTAAGAAATGCAACCAAGACTGCAGAGCAAAAAATATATAAATAAATAAATAAAAATTAGAGAGTTTCCAGCCCAAACAGGGCATCCCTGCAAAGAAAGACAAGCACTGAGAAAGGGTGCTGGGGTCCCCACTTTCAGGAGTTCCCTCTTCCTACCCACACCCACACCCACCCCTGCATTCTTCCTGGCCCAGGGCTGCCTGCCACAGGGCAGAGTGTTTCCCCTCCTGGCTGTGGCTCAGTGACACAAGGTGGGGCACAGTTTTGTGGGGGCTCTCCCTGGCTCCTCTTCATCCCTCCCCCCTGCCGGCAGCCCCCGGGCCAATGCTGCAGGGTCCTTCTTTGGGCAAGTTGACTCCTGGCCCTGGGCCGCCCCGACCTGGATGTTTTGCACTAGGGGACGTCACCCCCGCGCAGAGCAATAGCCAGAGGATCCTGACTGATCACTAGGACGGTCCCTAGAGCATCTCTGTGGCGTTTCTATTTGAGCTTCTCCTGCTCTCCCAGGTCTGCAGGTCTTACAGATGTTGCCAGAGCCCTTTTCCTCATTCTCTATGACACAGATCGAACTGGAGGGGGATCTTTGAACTGACTGTAGCACTGTAGCACTGTCCTCCTGTTGTTCATCGATTTGCTCGAATGGGCCCAGTAACGTCTCCATCGTGAGACTTGTTGCCACTGTGTTTGGCATATCGAATACGTCACGGGGAGCTTGCCAGGCTTTGCCATGTGGGCGAGATACTCTCAGTAGCTTGCTGGGCTCTCCGAGAGGGGCGAAGGAATCGAACCTGGCTCGGCCGGGCCGGCTGCACACAAGGCAAATGCCCTACCACTGTGGTATGGCAATTGCTCAAAATCCACCAGCACCCCCAGACATCAGAACCCACCGTGCAGACACACCATGATTGTAGCGAGGGGCTCAGGAGATGCTAGGGGACAAGGTTGAGTCCAGGGCGGTTGGGCTGACTGCAGCCTCTGCAGGCTGCACTCGGATGGCCAAGTACAGAATGAAAATGATAACGGAGCATCTCTCGACAGAGGCCTTCTCTGTTGATCCTTACAACATGTTTGTAATTGGCCTCTAACATGAGTGGTTCTCTTAAATGTCTCGTAAATAGAGGGGCTGGAGTGATGGGACAGTGGGGAGGGCGTTTGCCTTGTACGTTGCTGATCTGAGTTTGATCCCCGGCACCCCGCAGGGTCTCCCAGGAACTTCCAGGAGTGATCCCTGAATGCAGAGCCAGGAGTAAGCCCTGAGCATCACTGGGTGTGACTCAAAAATCAAAAATACCCCCCAAATTGATATCAAGATATCTTTTAACAGGCATGTAATTGAGGGTAACCCCCGGAGCAGGGAAGGCATTTGCCTTGCATGTTGCCGACCTGGATTCGATACCCTAGTATCCCATAGGGTCCCCCGAGCATTGCCAGGAGTGATTGCTGAGTGCAAAGCCAGGAGTAACCCCTGAGCATCTCAAGGTGTGACCCCCCCCCAAAAAAAAAAAAACCCAGGCAGGCATGCGATCGAGTATCTACACATACTTGCTAATCACTTGAACTAGTTCACCAGAGTACTACTAGCAATAGTCAAAACACCAAAGGACTCAAAGGTGCCTGATACCACCCTGGTGGAGCCTGTCAGGAAGACCTTGGAGCCTCGCTGCTCAGTAATCACAGGGCCCATCTCCGAAGGGAAACGAATGACCTTTCGGCACCTACAGTTCTGTCATTGGTAAGTAATCAGTGAGAAGTGCTGGGAAGTGATGGGCAGGGCTAAATATGCAGTGAGACTGTGACCATTCTGTTAGTGGCAGTCACCCGCTTGGGAAGTTGGACCGCAAGCATCAGGGGCCTCACCTGAATCCACAAAAAAGGAAACAAGAAAGGTTTTCGCTGTTATGGGCCAAAGAGGCTAATTTTTATCAAGTGAATGTTTTGTTTTTATTTGGGGGCCACATCCGGCGGTGCTCAGGGTTGACTCCTGGCTCTGAGCTCAGGAATCACTCCTGGTGGTGCTCGGGGACCCTCTGGGGTGCCGGGAATCAAACTCAGATTCATAATGTGCGAGGCAAGTGCCCTCCCCACTGTCCTATGACTCTGGTCCCTGTCTTTTGTACACAAGTTAGTAATACCTGCTTTATTTGTTCTTTTGGGTCACACCCGGCGAAACTCAGGGGTTTCTCCTGGCTCTGCACTCAGGAATTACTCCTGGTGGACATGGGATGCTGGGGAGCGAACCCTGTCGGCCTCATGCAAAGCAAAGGCCTTACCTGCTGTACTATCACTCTGGCCCCTGTAAGAGATGATTTAAAGGCCTGTCTGTGACCTGTGTAAGATGTCTCATTGCCTATTTTTGTTTGTTTTTGTCCTGGGGCCACACCTGGCGATGCTCAGGGCTGACTCCTGGTTCTGCATCACTCCTGGCAGTGCTCGGGGGGGGGGGGGGGGGGGGCGATGAGATGCCAGGGACCAAACCCCAGTCTGCCACGTGCAAGGCAAGGGCCTTGCCAGCTTACCCCTACAGCCCCTCACTGCCATTTTAGATGCACAAACAGCTAAACCGTGAACTCTTCGTACCCCATTTGCAAGAAAATGGACAGTGTGCATCTTTCGAGCCCAGAGGAGAGGTGCCCAGCTTGCCCCTATGAAACGGCTACAGGGGGTGTGAAGCCACCATCACCCACAAGGCCCTTCTCCAGGTGCCACTTCTCTCTCATCCCATCATCCTGCCCACCTCTGCTCTGTGCACGAAACAACAGGGACTGCCCCGCGGGTGACGGAGGAAAGTAACTTAGGTGACGGGAGAAGACGACGACGGGGCAGGAGTGGTCAATCTCAGAAGCCAGCCCCGCACCTGCATGTGGGATCTGGAGAGCCCCGCACCTGGATGTGGGATCTGGAGAGGGCTAACTCCGCCTTCAGAGGGAGACTGCCCTCCCTTGCCTCTGTTTTCCCTTGGGGTGACTTTAGAAGTCTAAAATGAAAATTACTACCTGGGTCCCTGGGCCCTGGTGTTGCAATGCAGAGGCATTTTAACCCACTTAGCACCACGTCAGCGGCTCCGCCCAGCTCCCCTGCTCCCAGCCTCCTGCTGGCTACCCCCGCTGCTCTCCTCCTTCCCTTGAGTCACCCCTCTTGCATCACAAATTACCCTGTTATTAGGCCCCAGAGCCGAGGAGGAACCCGGCTGTCCCGGGACACCCAGCTGGCCCTAGCCCTGTCTCAGCCCCTGCCTCCTGTCTGTGCACGCACACGGGGCGGGGGTGGGATGGGGGGGGGGGCTCCTGGATACTGTCAGCAGCTGGACACGAGCTTCCCCACGGATGTGGCCTGGCCTGGGCCAGCTGGGGATCGGGAAGGGGGCGCTCGGGAACGACAGAACACGGGCAAGTACCAGAGAGGGGCGTCGCGGAGATGCGGAGTACCCAGCTGGCCTCAACAGTCACGGCCCCCTTACCCCCACCCCCCACCCCAGCACCTGCACAGCAGATGCCCTAGACAAACCCTGGAAGGCTCACATTGCTCTGGCCACCACCAGACTCTCCTGTGGTGGCGCCCAGAACTCTCCCCTGAAAGGCGCAGGGCAGGGAGGTGCAAAGTTTCCTAGGCTGGACACATGGGGTGCACAGGATCTGGTCTCCAGAGAACCCCCTCCCCCCCAACACAATCATCTTTATTAGATCTCTCAGTGATGGGATCTGATGTGAGCAAATGACTCCTGCATACCCATCTGTGAAATGGGTAGATGTCATTTCTGCACATCTGGGATCTGGGTTGGGGGTAAATAAGGGCACCCACATCAGCCACAGAGGGCAATGCCTGGCAATGCCTGGCCTGGAGGAAGAGCTCCGTGAGCTTCAGGAGGGGCCTGTGGACTGTCACTGTCAATGTCCTCCCGTTGTTCATCGATTTGCTCAAGCGGGCCCAGTAACGTCTCCATTGTGACAACTGTTACTTTGTCTGGCATATTGAATGCATCACGGGTAGCTTGCCAGGCTTTGCCACGCGGGCAAGATACTCTCAGTAGCTTGCCGGGCTCTCCGAGAGGGGCGGAGGAATCGAACTCAGGTCGGCCATGTTGGCTGCGTGCAAGGCGAACATCCAACCCGCTCTGCTATCGCTTCAGCCCAGGGGGCTGTGGACATGATCCACATTTGCCCAGCAAGCTCAGTGTGGGCTCTAGAGGGCCTCACTGGCCGGCTATCACCCCTGATGGCCAGTTTGTCTTTGGATCAGGCGGAGACAGCCAGCCCCAGGGCGGCTGGCGAAGGGCTGCTCATCTCCTAGGTGTCAGAGGCCTTCTTGCACCACCAGACCCGCCTCTGGCCCGGTCACCAAAGGAATCACTTGACGAAAGAGCCAAAGACCTACAGGAGGGCGTGGGGCCCTTATCTTGATCAACAGGGAATGTGGACCATCCCGCACCCCCGCAGATGGCGAGGAGGCCCCGAGATGTGCAGGGAATGGAGTGATGAAGCAAGTGTGTTTGTAAGCACAAGATGCCTCTGTGATGTGGACAGGAAGTGCTTCCTGCCGGACGCAGCCCCGGGAACCCTGGTCCTGTCCTCGGGGAAGGAAATGGTTCTGACATCAGGAGAGGGGAGGAAGGAGGGCGAGTGGCCCGCAAAGACGCTTCTCGTGGCCTGTTCCTGGCACTCACTTCCCTCACTCTGAAAGCGTTGTGAAAAGTAGCAAGGGCTGGGGTTGGAGCCTACACACGCACACGCACACGCACGCGCACGCGCACGCACACGCACATGCTTGGAGCCCCAGGGTGGAAACTTGGTCCGCCTGGTCCCCAGAGCACTGCCACCCCTCCGGAGAGCAGCATGCAGGAGGACGCCCCAAAGGCCTGGAACACACAGAGGGATGCTTTCTTCTGCCCACATTGCATTCATGATTTCAGCTTTACATGGCTGAAATATATATATCGAGAGGGATTTTAGCCTGTGAGAGCGATGGGAAGCAAGGTCTCCTGGGTGAGAGTATGAAGATCTCACCTGTTCTTTAAAGACAGGGTTCTCCTGGGTTGGGGCTGAGGCAATAGCACAGCGGGGAGGGTGCTGGCCCTGCACACTGAAGCCCTGCCTTGCACACTGAAACCCTGGATTCATCCCCGGCACCCCATAGGGTCCCCCGAGCTGCACCAAGACCAGTCCCTGAGCACAGATCCAGGAGTAAAACGGTGAGCACGCAGGGTGTGGTCCGAAAACGAAAAGCTAAACAAAACCTCCTCAGAAGGTGCTCCCTGACTTCCGGCTCCCAGGGCGGGCCTGTCAGTTTCATATCAGTTTCACCAGGGCCTGGCTCAGTTCTGCAAGTCAGCAGCTGTGACTCAGGAAAGGCACCTGCTCATCCCTTTCCTGGGCAAGGACTTGGCGGCAAGAGGAAGACGGTCCCTGAGGGCCAGCGGCGCCTCCTGGAACTCTCTTGCAATCTCCCAAAGCCTTTATCCTGAAATTTCTTCTTCAGTCTAACGCTGACCGCATGTTTCCTCCAGGTTTTTTATTTTGTGTGTGTTTTTCCAGCGCCCAAACATGGTTGGCACAAGGCCTACGGGGGACTGGCTCGTGGGAATTTTCAGAAGCTGAAAATTCTGGATCCATGTGGACCCAGAGTGGAGTGTGAAGGTGCTGGGGAACAGCTGGAATTTATTTCTGTCTTTTTCCTTTGGGGGTTACTCCCCGTGCTGTGCTGTTCCCCGGGGACCCTGTCGCGCCGGGAACTGAATCTGGGCCTCCTACCTGCGAAGCATGAGCGCGGCCCCTGGTGCCATCTTGCCAACCCTCTCGTGCTGGAAAAATGTAAATAAAAAGTGTTTGGGGGATTGGGGGTTTTGCAGGGGGAGGGGGCCACACCCGGCGGTGCTCAGGGCTTCCTCGCGGCTCTGTGTTCAGAAACCTCTGTCAGCGGGGATCAGGGGATCATGCTAGGTGCCGGGAATCAAACCCAGGTTGGTCGCGTGTGAGGCAGCCGCTGCACCACCTTTCTCTCCCCTGAAATAGAAAAGCTTGAAGGTTGGTCTGAAAGAAAAGAATGTGCTTATTCCGCTGGCCTGGGTCAGTTCCTCTGGTCTGAGGGGTCAGAGAGTGACCCTCAACAGCCCTCACTGCGCGTCAGAGGCAGCTCCCAAACCCAGCGCCCGAGTTCCCTAAAACAGGCCACGGGTGTATTGCCCATAGGCAGGGACCAGCCCCGATGGGCTTTCTCCCAGAAGCTGTTCTGGAAGTTTCTCTGGAAAGTTCTTGACCTTGGCAATGCCGCCTCCTGCTGCCTACCAACTCTGAGGCCAGGACCGCCCAACTCCAGCTGAACCCCCTTCCCAGGAACAGCTCCGTACACTGGTTACTGGTGGCTCCATGTCCTCTCCCCTCACCCCTGCAGGCGGGAGTCACCACAGAGAAGTACATGGGTGGCCGCGGGGTGACACGTTGGCCACGACCCTACTGAACCCTCTGCCAACCTCCAGGAATTGCTTTGGGGGGAGGGTGGAAGGGGGGAGGTGAGACAAGCCCAGGACAGCCAGGAGTTCTGGAGCAGACAGCAGGGAAGATGGGCAGGGTCGGAGCACGAGCTTGGGGACCCCCAATCCACCCCCAGCACCACTCGGTCTGCCACATGCCAACATACCACTGGAGTGACCCTCCCAAGCACAGAGCCAGGAGTAGCCCCTGTGCACCACTGGTGTGGCCCCCAAACAAAGCAGAAGGAGGAGCAGAGCTGGTGACCCTCGTGAGCAGTGGCCTCTGCAGCCAGCTCTGCTGCTAAAAGCTGGAGTAAGAGCACTGACCAGCGCATTCCAGCCGCTGCCCAGCGGGGAAGGCGTCTTTCCCGAGCGCTCCCGGGTCCTCCAGCCACAGGGCTGGTCAGAGACACAGTGAACGCCTGACAGAGCAGCTGGCTCACAGGCAGGCTCAGCCACAGGACACTGCCCCAGAGCACAGCCAGAGAGCCACACCCACGGGGCACACTGCCACAGCCACAGGGCACACCCACGGGGCACACTGCTACAGCCACAGAGCATAGCCACGGAACACTGCCAGGGCCACAGAGCACAGAACCACGGAGCCACGGCCACAAGACATGCTGCCACCGAGCACAGAGTGACAGAGCACAGCCACAGGGCACACTGCCAACGGTCACAGAGCCACAGCTCTATGGCGACAGCTCGTGGCACTTCTCTCAACAGGACTCAAGGGTCCTGACCATCAAGTTGGCGGGTGACCAAGGGGCACCTTGTGGCAGTTCACTGTCTTCACATCATTCATTTAGTTCTTGGCGCGTGGGTTGGCTACTCTCAATTCAGTGCTTGAGGGCTCCTGCAGCTGGGGCTTGGGGCCCGTGTGGTGCGGGGGGATGGAACTAAGGTTTCCACATGCGAAGTCTACACTCCAGTCCTCAGGGCCATCTCCTGGCCCCTAAGTCTTTGCGGGAGGTTGAGGGACAAGGAGCTGGGAGCTGGGAGCCAAACCAACCTCGGGAGCAGAAGGAGAGCGCGGGGGTCTCAGATCCCACCCGAGTTTGGGGCTCTGCGCTTCCGGTGCTGTCCAAGGGGGCGGGGCGCACCCTTGGCCTCTCCCCTCTGAACAGAAAGAACTGTGGCAGTACTTTCGAGAAAGAAGTCTGGGCCGTGAGTGGCACCCAGCCACCCGCCTCTCCCAGCAAGGACACCCCTGGGACAGACTAACCTCCCACCATGATGCCATTTTCAGAGACGAGATTTAGAAAATACAGTGGATTGGACCCGAGTGATAGGACAGTGGGAAGGCCCTGGCCTTGCACACGGCCAACCCAAGATCCACCCCCAGCACCTTACAGGGTCCCCTGAGGCCACTAGGAGTGATCCTTGAGCACAGAGACAGGAGTAAGCCTGAGCAAAGCCCGTGTGCCCTCCCTCCCAAAATAAAGGAAAAGAGAAGAGAAAGAAAAGAAAGTAAAAGAGAGTGAGTGAGGGAGGGAGGGAGGGAGGGAGGGAAGGGAGGAAGGAAGGAAGGAAGGAGGGAGGGAGGGAGGGAGGGAGGGAGGGATAATGGAAGAAAAAGAAAGGGAAAGCAATGGGTTAAAGGAAGGTAAAGTCTAAATAAAGATAATTATACCTTGAGCATATCTGCCAGCTTCCGAGCAAGGAACAAGAATACTGTATGTGTGTAACAGATATTTTTGTACGTGTGTATCTGGTATTTGTACAAATTTAGTGATTTAGTTTACTTCCACAGCTTCCCTGAAGAAGCAGAACAGGAAATGTTCCAGACTCTACACCTACACGCCGATGGTTCTGGCTTGGAAACTTCACCAGTTAACAACAGTGGCACAATTTGGTGCTGGTGGAATTGGCTACCAACAGTTACCCACATTTTATCACATACTGGGTGCCGATTTTTTAAATACTGGCCAGTTTTTTTTTAAATCTTCACATAATGGTAGCATCCCACTTAAAAAAAATCAGCATTCCCTGCCTCCCCACCCCGAAATCACTTGGCATAAAATCTCCAACAATGATGTGGAGAGATAGGAGGGCGATACTCCACCCCCAGAGCCTTGGCACTGCCTGAGTCAACAATCAGAATCAGGAGGTTTCCTGTCCAAACTCCAGATTTGCAGTTTGACTTGAAAACTCCAGAGCTGGGGGGTGGGGGAGGGAGGAAGGGGGCTGAGGAGCTATGGGTGGGCAGAAGATCAGAAGGACATAATCCGCCCCCTGCGAGTTCAGCCACCTCTCACTCAGTCTCTCACTCAGTGGCTCCGGAGGTCTGAGATTCTTCAGTGTGAACTTAATCTCCACGTCAGTGCTACTGGGTTAAAGGTATTCAGGACCACCATAGTCTGTCTGTCTGTCTCTCTCTCTCTCTCTCTCTCTCTCTCTCTCTCTCTCTCTCTGTGTTTCTGTCTCTGTTTCTGTCTTTCTCTCTCTAGTCTGGGTATCAAATCCAGGGTCTCAGGTGCGAGGCTATAATTTTATTTATTTTAGCCTTTGGATGCTCAGGGGTCACTCTTGGCTCTGCACTCAGGAATCACGCCTGGCGATTGTTCGGGGGACCCTATGGGATGCTGAGGATTGAACCCAGGTCAGCCATGTGCAAGGCCAGCGCCAGACCCGCTGTACTTTGGCTTTTATTTTAATTTAATTTAATCTAATTTTTTTTCATCAAACCTGGAGATGCACAGGGGTTACTCCTGGCTCATGTACTCAGGAATTACTCCTGGTGTGCTCAGGGGAACATATGGGATGCTGAGAATCGAACCCAGCCGCGTACAAGGCAAACGCCCTACCCGCTGTGCTATCACTAAAGCCTCTGTCCTGTGGCTTTTATGTCCTTTAAATAAAACTATTACGGTTTTATTTAAACTCAGAATGTGGGTTTTTTCAGGGCCAGTTGGGACCCACTGAAGCTTACCCAGGAATTATCTGGGGTAATTATCTGGGTCCTCCTGGGGACCCTCATGGGGACATTCAGCAAATTACACAGCCCGGTGGTCCGGTTAAGGACACTTAAGGGGGTTGCTGGAGAACCGGCAGTGCCCAGGGTGACTGGGGCCGTGTGTAGTGCTGAGGACCAGAGTCTGGCCTGCCGTTGGAACTATGTTCTGCCCTGTGGAGAGGTTCCACTCATGACCTGGACTGATTAAAATCAGCATCTCTGCAGGCCATCTGGCCTAAGCACCGCGTGCTTCTGGCTCAGTGAGCAGAGAGGTAGCCAAGTGCCAGCTCACGTGTGCCAGTGTGCCCACTGCCCCTGGCCCACAGCTGGACCAAGTCACAGACATCATCAGCATGGCCCAAGGGTAGCCCCTGCCAGCACTAGCCCCCCTTCTCAAATACCCCTCCGCCCCACTTTTTACACCCCAGACTCACACTGCCCTTGCTGATCTGGGACGAATGGAATTTAAAAAAAAAATTTGGTGGTCACACCCAACAATGCTCTTGGCTCTCCACTCAGGAATCATTTCTGGCAATGCTCAGGGGACCACGTGGGGTGCTGGGGATTGAACCCCGGTCTGGTTGCATGCAAGGCAAACACCCTCCCCACTGTACTATTGCTCCAGTTCCATGATCTGGGTAGCATAGAACTGGCTGGATGGTCCCCACTTCTCACTCTTTCTGACCAAGTCAGCCAGTGGCCAGTGTGTTTGTGTCACTAGGGGGTTCCACGCATGAGTTTACCTTTCTCTGACTGATGGTGACGGGGTCACCTGGAGTTTGAGGCTCACAGTAGCACTGTTACCTACAGGCTTTCACAGAGGTGCCTTCGGGTGACTCACGTGACTAGCTCTGCAGGGCACACACCGAGTGTGGACAGGATGCCCTAAATGACTTGTCCACTCAGACCTAAAGACACTACCCAGGATCCAAAGCACTATTATTTTTGCAGGGGGCCAGGTGTTGGGTGACACCCAGTGACGCTCAGGGGTTACTCCTGGCTCTTCCCTCAGGAGTCACTCCTGGTGGTGCTCGGGGGACCCTATAGGATGCCGGGGATAGAACCCAGGTTCGCTGCATGCAAGGCCAGTGGCCCGCCTGCTGTGCTACAGCTCCGGCCCCAGTGCCCAGTGCTCTCGCACACGCTTCCCCAGCGCTGGGCCCTCCCACCTGCTTCCCACCCCAGCTGCCACCTCTGCTTGGTGCCTCCCCTCAAGCCTCCTGGCTGTGTTCGGCCATGTCACTGGGATCTCCATCTGCCTCCCCATGGCGGGCAGGGCTGAGCCTGTCCTGTGCTTCTTGGCCACCTGAGAGCTTTCTCGTGAGATTCATGGCCATGTCTCCTGCCTGGCTTGTGACTCTGTCCTCCTTGGAAAGGCACTTCCGTCTGTCCTGGCTGCTTCCGGCTTTGGCCTGGGATGTGTCTGGCAAAGTTCTCCTGTTCCCTCTGTATTCCGCCTTCTCTTCCTTTCATGGAGGCTCAGGGGAGGGTGGAGACTGTTTTGGTTATAGTAGGGTCAAGTTTTTAGCTCTTTTTCATTCTTTTAGTGCAGTTTGTGCCTTGTTTAAGAAATCTCTGCTTGAGGGGCCGATGTGATAGAAGAATGGGAAGGGCACTTGCCTTGCACAGGGCTGACCTGGGTTTGTTTGATCCCTGACACCACATAGGGTCCTCCTAGCCCTGACAGAAGTGATCCTTGAGCGCCAAGCTGGGAGTCAGCCTTGAGCACTGCTGGGTATGGCTGAAAACCCAAGAAAAGAAAAGAAATCTCTGCTTGATGGGGCCAAGTAAGCATCTTCCCAAAGAGGACAGACCGACGGCCCCCAGACACACAGAAAAATGCTCGTTGGCACTTACTCTGGGGAAAATGCAAGTCCCAAGCCCTGGAGTTATCACCTCATCCCTATCAGAGTGACTGCAGCGGAAAAACACAAGCACAACTGCTGGCGGAGGTGGCCAGGGCAGGCAGGGTAGCAGGTCCAGCCACTGTGGCGTCCAGCCCACCAGCGGTCAGCCTGCCAAGGTTCAGGAGAGAAGCTCTGGGTCACCCACGTCTGGGTGCTGATTCTTCAGGTGTGGATTCAAAAAGGGAAACACTTTGAAAAGAGATAAGTACCAGGAGGTTTCCTCCATGGCTTGGAGGCCAGCCACACATGCTAGGAGAAAAGGCAGCTCAGATAGGGAAGGGAGCACCAAGTAAAGGGTGTTGGGAGGATCCTCCCAGGATGGGAGATGGGTGATGAGAGTAGACTATAGACCGAACATGATTGCCACTCATTGCCTCTTTTGCAAACCACAGCACCCAAAAGGAAAGAGAGAACAAGAGGCGGGGTGGGATGGGGGGATGGGGGGTGGGAGGGACACTGGGATCTGTGGTGGTGGAGAATGGGCACTGGTGGAGGGATGGGTGTTCGATCATTGTATAACTGAAACCCAAGCACAAAAATTTGTAAGTCTACAACTGCACCTCATGGTGTTTCACTAATAAAAATTAAAAAAAAAAAAAAAGATCGGTGACGGGTTGGAGCGATAGCACAGTGGGGAGGGTGCTTGCCCTGCATGTGACAGACCTGGGTTCAATCCCCAGCATCCCATCGGGTCCCCTGACTCTTGCCAGGATTAATTCCTGAGTACAGAGCCAGGAGTAAGCTGTAATATTGCTAGGTGTGCCCCCCCCAAAGGTGAAAATCAACGAGGGGCTGGAGTGATAGGACAGCAGGGAGGGTGTTTGCCTTGCACACGGCTGACACGGGGTTGGTCCCCGGGATTCCGTAGAGTCCTCTGAGCACTGCCAGGAGTGATTCCTGAGCAGAGCCGAGAGTGAGCCCTGAGCATTGCCAGTGTGGTCAAAGAAAGAAAAACCAAAGAAAAGAAACCCTGGCTGGGTGAATCCCTCTCCTCTCTGCAGCCTACTTACAGCTGCCCAAACGAAGAGAGGCCCATTGCACACGGAAGCAGATGAAGGACAGGCATGAAGAGGCACGGCCAGCGCCGACAGAGGATGGCCCAGCACTGCAGGCGGGGCCTGACCACGTCAGAGAGAGACCGACACAGCGTGGGATCCCCCGCACGTGGGACACGCAGAAGCCAAGCAGGGGGACCGGCGAAGCCAAAGCCAGAGGTCAGAAGAGGACAGGACAGTGTGTGGGCTCCTGCGAGGCCCATCTACTCGGTCAGTTCCCAGCACCACCTGGTCAACTGTACATCGCCAGGTGCAGGCCCAAAGGCCCCCAGGCAGCGCCAGAGCTTGGCCTGGGGGTCCCCACACTGCAGAAGCCTAGAAGCACCATGTCCTGGGGTCTTGTGTGCGTGTGTGTGTGTGTGTGTGTGTGTATGCATGTGTGCGGTCATACCCAGTGTTACTCCTGGCTCTGCACTCAGGAACCACTCCCGACAGTGCTCAGGGGACCCTATGGGGTGCCGGGGATCGAACCCGGGTCAGCCCCGTGCCAGGTCAATGCCCTCCCCACTGTCCCATTGCTCCAGTCCATCCTTGGGCCTTTTCACTGCCCCCCTGGGCGAGTCGACTTGAGAATCCCTGGTGGTACCTCTCGGGAGACTCTCCCCCCACTCAAAGCCTCTGATACACAGAGAACAGGCTAGTACCAGCAGAGAAAGACGTCGAGGGCTCCATCATGTGGCAATGGGTACAAACAGATTTTGTGTGCTCGTGACACAGTGCTCACAAATTTGTGGACTGAAAATGCTGGGCTGAAACATCTAGTTGGCAGGGAGAAAGCAAAGGTCACCAAGGAAAAGGAGGCAGAGAAACCACAGCCCATCTCAAGGGTATGCAGATCCTCGGTCATGAAGAATGATGTGCCCAGAGAAAAAACAAGTGGGAACACTTACATAATCGCCAGTGTTCCGGCAGCCACGTTTGAAAACATTCAAAACAAAGAAACAAACAAACAAACAAAACCACTGAAGGGGCCAGAGAGACAAGACAGGAGCCAGGTACTCCAGCCCCTTTTTCCCTGGCCCGGCATGTGGCCAATCCTGGTTTGATCCCCAGCACCCCAAATGGTTCTGAGCACGGCCAGGAGTGATCCCTGAGTGCAGAGCCAAGAGTTATCCCTGGGCACTGCTGGGTGCACCACTCCCCCCACCCCCACCAAAAAAAAAAAAAAGCCAACAGTGAAATTTAGTGGCGGGGGGTGGGGGGGTTGAACACAAAGTCTGCATGTGGGAACCCCAGGTTTGACCCCCGGCACCTCATGCCCCAATCCCCCCACCCCCTAGCACTACTGAATGGGGCCTCTGAGCACCACCAGGGTGACCCCAAATCAAGTAATAATTAAAAATCAGGGACATCAATCATGTACCTTATTGAAGCAAACATTCTCGGTACTGGCTTGGGTCTTCCAAGGATGTCTTCACGGCTTGGCCTGGGCCTGGGGCCAGCTAACCCACAGGTGTTCAGCGCCAACCTGCTCAAAAGTGTCCAGCAGATGAGCTGGACGGAAGGAAGTGTTGGGTCCGAGCCCACGGCTTCTGAGCGCCCCCGCACAGGTCTTTGCTCCGGGATACGATGGAGCGAGCACACGTGAGCCTAAGCCCCTGAGGCAGGGGGGTGGGATTTTGTTTTGTCTTTGAGGGGCCATGCACAGAGGTACTTGGGGGCTCCTGGTGGTGCTGGGGGAGCAGATGGTCAAAGACTGATCCAGGGTCATGTACTCCAGCCCCTTCTTTCCTTCTTCCCCGCTCTCCCTCCCTCCCTTCCTTCCTTTTTGGTTTTGGTCCACACCCAGTGCTGCTCAGAACTCACTCCTGGCTCTGTGCTAGGAGTTCACGCCTGGCTCCATGCTCGGAGATCACTCCTGGCTCTGTGCTCGGGGATCACTCCTGGTTCTATGCTCAGGGCTGACTCGTGGCTCTGTGCTCGTGGATCACTCCTGGCTCTGTGTTCGGAGATCACTCCTGCCTCTGTACTCAGGGATCACTCCTGGCTCTGTGCTCGGAGTTCACACCTGGCTCTGCTCGGGGATCACTCCTGGCTCTGTGCTCGGGGCTGACTCCTGGCTTTGTGCTCAGGGCTCACTCCTGGCTCTGTGCTCAGAGATCATGCCTGGCTCTGAGCTCGGGCTCATTCCTGGCTCTGTGCTCGGAGGACCCTCTGGGGTGTTGGGGCTTGTGAGGCAAGCACCCTCCCCGCTGTCCTATCTATCCGCCTGCACCAGCCCTCTGACCCAGCTCCCAGGCCCAGCAATGGAAGGTTCTGGTTCAGCAGCTGAGTTTCTTAGGCGCTCCTCAGGAAACATGGAAAACTTGGCCGAATCCACACAGTTCTGAACCAAACATGAGCAGTCGCCTCATCTGGCTTGGCTCACGCACGCCTTAGGACACAGGGCATGGCACAAGCTCTCTGTGAACTTCCTGGTGATTAGCAAGAAGAAATGGTCTTCAATCGAGCCCAAACCATTGACTAAACCCTTGACTTCATCCTTAGGCAGCTGAACGGCAAAGTTACAAATTCGCTATGCAGCTCGACAGAGAAGTGACAAACCCGCATGTGTGTGAGAAAGGCCAAGTGTGTCTCCAGCGCCAGCCTCCCTCCCTTCTCCACCTCAGGCCTTGCTGGAGGTTAACGTCTGGATCATGATAAAATGGGGGAAGGGCAAGGCCAGAGCGGCAGCACAGTGGGGAGGGCGTTCGCCTTGCACGTGGCCGACCCAGGTTTGATCCCCGGCATCCCCTGAGCCCCGCCAGGAGTGACTCCTGAGTGCAGAGCCAGAAGTAACCCCTGTGCATCGCCGGGTGTGACCCCCCAAAAAAACAAAACAAAAACCAAACCAGCAAAAGGGAAAAGGGCTGCTTTTAACTGCTCTGAACAGCGCAACGCCTGCCCGGGTCCCCCGTAGAACATCTGTCCACCATCCCCCGCGCTTCCCGCCCAGCTGTCAAAGCCCCAAACTCCCCTTTCACCACCCAGGGGAGCTTTGCATACCCGCAGCCCAGCTTATTTTCATCAGGCTCTTCTTAGCTTGCTAGCTAGCTGCTTTCATCACTTAACAATCTCGGCTGCCCGGGCCCAATCTTAAAGCAACACAGCCACCTCGACTGCCCAGGCCGGGAACACGCAGGGCTACAGAAAGTACGCTGGCAGGAGAGTTCTCCAGTCATTTGGGTCCCTCCATGAAAGCCAAGAACCAGCTCCGTCCTGGACACGGGGATGTGTGCTGGTGCGTGCAGGTGGCTCGCACTCCACCCTCTTCCCACCCCCCGCTCCTCTCTCCTCTCTCCCAGCTGTGCTCACTCAGCTCTTCTGGATTCCCAGCCGGGCACAGGCTGCAATGACACAATCCCTCATGCCAAATGGCCACCGGTATAAATGTGACTCCAGGCTTTGGGCCAGGTCCCGACAAAGGCTCTTGTCCCCAGTCCACTGGCAGCCATGTGTGCGGTCTCTGGGGCAGTTTGACTTCACGGCCTGGGCTCGGGCCAAGGAGTGACCACCACACTCCACAGTCCTCCCCGTGACCAGGATGTCAGCACCCTGCTGGCGATGGCTCCACTGTGGGGTGGGAGGGCCCAGGAAAGATCCTTCTCACAGAAACATGGGCTTAGAGGGCCAGAAAGAGAGTGCAATGGATAGGACAGCAGCCCACCCTGGCTCGATCCCCATCACCCAGTATGTTCTGCCCAGCTCCACTAGGAGTCACCCCTGAGCACAGGGCAGGGAGTAGCTCCTGAGCACTGCTGGGTGTGACCCAACCCTGCCAATACTTATACTTAAAATGGGGCTGGAAACAGAATGCAGGAGTGTCCCAGCACACAGCTGACCTGGGATTGAGCCCCAGCTCAAACATTTGTCACACCGTGTCACACCATGTCCCCTGTTTCTGGGTGACTTCCTGCTACTGTCCCCTGAGCCCACCAGGGTGCAGAGTCAGGAGTTAGCCCTACTACGGGTGAGTCCCTCCCCCCACCCCCACCCCCACCCAAGGTCCAAAAGGCTTCTGCAAACCAAGTGTTGGATGTTGTTGCTTCAGGCGTGATTTTATGAGGCCTCAAAGGACTGTTAGAATTGCCAACATGCAACCAGCACGGCCCCAGCCGACCTCTGGATTTCGGAGAAAGCAGCTTGGCTTTATGGCAGTTGGGGAAAGGAGGCCCTCGCCCCCGGGCTGATGGCAGATTCCGCCCCCACCCAGCTCCGAACATCACCCAGGAATCCCAGGGGGGCAGCCAGCATCACCCCAGCCCGGTCAGGCTGGCCATGCGGCACCCCGTGGTCCCCTTCTCCTTCCACCAAGCATCCCCCGGGATGGCTGTAGCAGGAAGTCACCTAGAAACAGGGGACATGGTGTGACACGGTGTGACAAATGTCCCTGCCTGGCCACACTCCCAGAGGGAGGGGCTCCGAGTGACACCTGCCCTGCTCGTCCGGGTCCTGCCCGCCCCACCCTGCCTTCACCCCAACAGTAGCGAGCGCCCAGCGCCTTAGCACATTCCTGGCAGAGCCGAAGGGGCCCATCTGCCTGTGAGCTGGGGCTCAGGAACCCCACCCAGAAGTCCTGGTGGGTGGGGGGCAGGTAGCGGCCACAATTGCACTTCCTCCGTGGGCACTGAGCTAGGCGACTCTGTCCCTTCCCTTCCCGCTGGACCACATCGTCTCACGAGCTCAGTTCCCTGTCCCACAACCCGTGCCCGCTGGACTCGATGTGCAAAGATACAGCCAATGTCACGGGCGCCACTAAGCCAGGACTCCCGGCCAGCCGCCTGCAGCAGAGATTTGGGAAGATGACACAGCTTCCGCTGTGCCAGCATCTGCCTGTCTCCTTTCCAAGAAAGCACCAGCAACCCTGCTGAGGAAACAGGCGAGAACACCACTAAAAAGTATTTTTAAATTTATTAATTAGATTTTTTTTAAAGTTCAGTACGGAATGATGATGTTTGAAGTATGGTACCAGGGCAAGAGACAGTACGGGGTCGGTGGAGTGATAGTACAGTGGGGAGGGCGTTTTCCTTTGGGGGACCATATGGGTCCTGGGAATCGAACCTGGGACCCCCGCATCCCATATGGTCCCCCCAGCACCGCTAGGAGTGATTCCTGAGTGCAGAGCCAGGAGTAACCCCTAAGTAACTGGGTGTGACCAAAAAAAAAAAAAACAAAACAAAAGCGGAGGGGGAGGGAAGAGAGAGAGAGAGAGAGAGAGAGAGAGAGAGAGAGAGAGAGAGAGAGAGAGAACAAGGCATAGGGAGTTTGCCATGCATATGGCTGACTCGGGTTCAAACCTTGCACCCCATAGGGTCCCGCGAGCCCCATCAGAAGTGATCCCTGAGAACAGAGCCAGGAGTCAAGCCCTGAGCACCACCAGGTGTGGCTTCTGAAACCTTCCCCCAATAAAGTGTGAGCATGTATGGCTGGGCTCTGCAAACTGGAGGCATGGGTTCCACCCCAGCAGCACAGGACCCTGAGTACATTGTAAGAGCAGCTCAATACCACCACTAGGTGTGACCTCCTGCATCCCCCAGGGGAACAGGAGGTGGCACGAGGGCTGGAGCACATACTCTGGGCACTGGACACCTGGGTCAAGCCTTGGCACTGCAAGGTCCCCGAGCACTGCTAGGAGTGACTCCCGAGCTCTGAGCCTGGAGTAGCCCCTGAGCCCAAGTAAATCCATAAAGGAAGTCTGAACACTTGACCATTGCAAGAAGGGATTTCAGGACCATCCAGTGAGCCCACAGGTTTCTCCCTGGCTCCACAGATGGCTTTTCAGAAAAAGAAAACAGCTTCCAAGGGCACTTGGGGCAGAAAGTGCCACCCCGCGCGCTCGGCACTCCCGCCGACGGACCCCTTCTCGTCTGCACAGGAGCAGCGTGGGGAGACCAGCCCCAGCCTTCCTGCCCTGGAGCCCGGCCTCCTGCAGAACTAGTCCTGGTCCCCCCCCACGGATACGTCCAGACCTGCCGGCGAGTTCCAGCACGCGGGCCGGGAGGAGAGGCCGGGCCCAGCGACCCTCGCAGCCCAACCCACACATGGCCAGAGGGATGGCGGGGAAGGCCAGGAGGGCCTGAATGTCAGACCAACCCGAGCACATTGATCTCTCCCCCCAAACCCCCAATCCCCCTGCCCCCAACACACACACAACCTCACTCTCCGGCACTGACTGACTCTCTGCTTCCGTTTGTCACTCTGAGTCTCTGTCACTCTCCTTTTGTCCCCCATCTGTTTCCGTCACTATCTCTCTCTCTCTTTCTCTCTCTCTCTCTCTCTCTCTCTCTCTCTCTCGCACACACACACACGTACACACACATACACACACACACACACCTCACTCTCTCACACACTGAGTCTATTTTATGTCTCTGCTTCTTTCCGTCACTCTATGTCTGTCACTTTCTTCCTGTCTCCCTCTGTCTCTCCATCTCTCTTCTTCCCCATCTCTCTCTGTGTCTGTCTTTCCATCTCTCCATCTTTGTTTGTCTCTCTGTCTTTGTCTCCTCTCTGTCTGTCTGTCTGTCTGTCTCTCTCTCTCTCTCTCTCTCACACACACACACACACACACACACACACACACACACACACACACACACACAGAGTCAAGGCCCCCGGCCATCGAGGTTCCCCTGGCAGGAGCACGACGCAGAGCGGCTGCCTACCTTCCTGGCAGGCGAGTGGGGCCGAGCTGGCCGGGCTGCGGCGGGAGTTTGGAGCCTTCTCCAGCGCTCAGGCCGGGCTCGTTCTCATCCGAGAGCAACACACCTCATGTCTGCGTCAGCTCGGAAATTCTTTCAGAGACCCACCCTCCAAAGTTGCAAGTCAAGATTTCCGACCGCGGCGGCCCCGTGACGTGGGGCCTGGCTACTGGATGGTGCCGTGGGTCCGTCCAGGTGCACGGGGCTTCCTGTCTGGCCACTGGGCATGCGGAGGGCTGGCACTCAGGGCAGGCCCCGACACCCGGGGCTGCTCCGAGCATGCCCTGCCCTGCGGCATCTGCCGGGGCCCGGAGCTCTGCAGAGGAGCCTACGGGGCCGACAGCCCTGCCCTCTGTGGGCAGAGGGTCCAAGGACTCGAGCCCTTTCTAGCAGGGCTTTCTGCTAACTCAGGCACTGCCAGGCGCATCAGCCATGGAATTGCAGTTACCCTAGCTCCTCACCAAGAGCAGAACCCCGCTCTGGGAACCATTGAGCGAGTGGGCGGGCCCCAGGCGGGGCCAGAGGGCTTGATGGAGCTGGCCCGGGCAGTGTGCTCTGTTTCTGTCTCTGTGGGCCCGCAGAAGTGACCCGTGTGGAGTGGCCCGAGAAGCCCTGCAGCCTCTGCGCAAGGCGCCCCTTCCCGACTGGGCTGGATGGAGAGGTTGGCGCCGTTTGGGTCTTTCCCACTCTCTCTCGCCCAGAGATGAAAGACTCGAAGCCGAGCAGTTGCTGGAAGGTGCCCCGGCAAGGCAGAGCTCTGGGGCAAGTCACTGCATGTGCCCACACACACACCCCAAGAGCCAGGCCTGCACTCCTGCCGCTGAGCGGCTCCGCCCTGATGGGCGCCCGCTCAGCATGGCAGAGGGGCACCTTCCTCCTCTTCCTCCTCCTCCTCTTCCTCCTTCTTCTCTCCATCCTCTTCTTTCTCTTCCTCCACTTCCTCCTCCTCCTCTTCCTCCTCCTCTTCTCCATCCTCTTCTTTCTTCCTCCTCCTTCTCTTTCTCCTCCTCTTCCTCCTCCTCCTCTCCATTCTCTTCTTTCTCTTCCTCCACTTCCTTCTCCTCCTCTTCTTCCTCCTCCTCCTCTCCATCCTTTCCCCTCCTCTTCCTCCTCCTCTCCATCCTCTTCTTTCTTCCTCCTCCTTCTCTTTCTCCTCCTCCTCTTCCTCCTCCTTCTCTCCATCCTCTTCTTTCTTCCTCCTCTTTCTCCTATTTCTCCTCCTCCTCCACCTCCTCCTCCTCTACCTCCTCCTCTCCATCCTCTTCTTTCTCCTCCTCCTCCTCCCCTTCCTCCTCTTCTTCTTCCTCTTCCTCGCTAGGTGAACGGTGGCAGCAGAGCGAAGACAGCCTCACAGGCCATCACCAGTGTCTGATTCCTGTCGTCTTTCAAACATCTCTGATGAATCCAGCCCCACAGAGGAAGATTAAAGGCTGTGCTTCCACCCCTGACTCCCCCATCGAGTCTTGCTTTTCCTTTCTCTTGCTCCGTTCTTTTTTAAAAGATCGTTTGGCGTTGCGGGGTGCGGGGGAGTTGGGGACCACAGCTGGCAGGGCTCAGCGGTGAGCACTAGTGACACTGTGTGCCGGGGTCCAAACCAGGATCGGCCGCATCAAGGCAAATGCACAACCCTGCCCCCTCTAACCGTCTCTCCCCTCTCTTTCCTTTCTTTCTCTTCTCTCTCTTCCTCTTTCACAAGGGCTCCATCTATCATTTTTGTGGGAAGGGTGAGGCCAAACATTTGACTGGGGGACTTCCAGGGAGAATGAAGATCTCATGTCCTTGGCCGGCCAGGGTCTCCCCTACTTTACGGCCTCAGAAACCTTCATCAGTGCGGTTTTGGCTTTTCGGTTTTCTGTCTTTCGTTCTTTATTAAAGGACTGTGATTTGCAAAGTTGTTTTAGTTGCGTTGAGGCATGTAATATGCAACACCAATCCCACCACCAGCATCAGTTTCCCTCCACGAGGGTCCCCAGATTCCCTCCCCACACCAACCTCGCCCCAACCCCCACCTGTCACCGGACAGGCACATTAAAAGGTCCAGTGGTTCACAGCTTAGATCTCGTGTTTTCCACTTTGCTGAGTCTTTTTTGGGGGTCTATGGCTATGCCACTCATCACTCACCCACATCACTGGTATAACCGAAGCCTGATGCCTGTTCTGTTCACCCATTACTTCCATTCAGCACGGAGGGCGTTTGCCTTGCATAAGGCCGACCTGGGTTTGATTCCTCCGCCCCTCTCGGAGAGTCCAGCAAGCTACTGAGAGTATCCCGCCCGCATGGCAAAGCCTGGCAAGCTACCTGCGATGTGTTTGATGTGACAAAAACAGCAACAAGTCTCACAATGGAGATGTTACTGGTGCCCACTCGAGCAAATCGTTGAACAACGGGGGTTGTTACAACAGTGCTACCGTGCAGTGCTCCTTCCCCCCTTGGCTGGTTTCCTTCTCTGTCCATCTCCTCTCTAAACACTGCAGCCTAGGGCGATCTGAGCATCCCTTTTACTACACTCCATTTCCTCCTCCATGTATTCTCTGTTCCACAGGTGAATGCGATCATCGCGTATTTGTCTTGACTTCACTCACCACGAGATCTCCCAGAGCCAACCGGGTTGCAGCCAATCGCATGTTTAAATGCATCCGGCAGGGGAGCAGACGCCCCGGGCTAGCGGCCGGGCTGAGATGAGCTGCTGTCCCTCCTGCCTGACCAGACGCCGCAGACTCGCTGTGGGGGCCCCGACGATCCAACTCTTGAGTCCTGGTGAGCTGAGATCTCTTTGCTCTGCCCCTCTTAGCTCTGTCTCCCTGTGTCTCTCCCGTCCCCTGCCGTCTTGCCTCCAGACTGGCCTTGACTCCCCCCGCTCCTTCCCAGAGGGGAACAGGCAGTTTCCGCCCCTCACATATCCCAACTCTGTTCATGTGTCTGTACCAAGAGGCCTGGACCCCAGAGCCCCCGACAGATGCTGTTGAAACCACTTCACTTCCCTGCCGTGAGGAGCCCTGGGAGCTGGCCGGGCACTGCACACCGTGAGCACCCCACATGGATCCGAGAGTAACCGGGGGAGGCTCATTCCCGAACCCCTGTGTTCCTTCTCTCCACATCAAGCCAACGAGGATCAACAAGGACATGGAGATGCCAGAGGCTGAGCAGGAAGGACCGACGCAACACAGGGTGCCCCTGCTCCCACCCTCAAGCCCAGTGTCCTTCTCACTGAGGCTGGGACCACACGTCCACATGTCCACTCTGCCAGTGGCCCGATCTACACCACCAGGGACCACAGAGAGAGAAGAGGGCCAGAGGACGTCGCACAACTCAGGGCAGGAAAAACCCAGACAAGTGGATTCTTTGTTTCGGGGTCACCCGGTGCGGCTCATGGGTCACTCCTGGTGGGGTCCAGGGGACCACATGGGATGCCAGGGATTGAGTCAGGATCGGCTGTGTGAGAGGCCAGCACCCTCCCCGCTGTCCGACTGCCCCTAGAACTCTAAGGATGGTGCTGTGACCCTTCTCTTCCTCCCTGGCACCTTTGGACTGTCATGCCAGTGCCCAGCCCACTGCCGAGAGCAGCCTGGGAAGCTTTATGGAGCGGGTGAGTGCGTGGGTGCCATGGCGCCCAGGCGATATTTAACTGTCCTGTTTTATGAGACAATTTTAGGAGCAAGAGGCTATTAAATCCGTTTCTACTCAGAATTCTCATGAATGAACAGCTAAGCTGCGTGTGCATGTCTTAATATCTCAGTGACTCTCTGCACTGAAAAAAAAAAAGTGACCATCATACCTTGAGAATGAGTAGGCAGTGAGGAAGCTGGGTGAGTGGGGGAGCAGGTGTGTATGTGGGGAGGGGGGCGTGTATGGTTGGGGGACAAGGAGCAAAGGGGACAAATTCTTCAGTCCAGAGAGCTTGTGACAGGACATGGCTCAGATGATTGGGTCACTGGGAATTCATGGAGGGACATGGCTCAGGTGATGGGGGCATTGTTGGCTAACTGCATATATTTAAGAGGAAGTCGGGGCATGGACAACCTGTGACTATGAGGCAGGTCCGGAGGCCCAGGGAGGGGCTCAGCAAGGAGAGAGAAGTGGACACTGGCCCGCAGGACAGAGAGGACAAGGCCCAGCTCTGCAGCTCGGCCAGGCAGGGCCTGGGGGCCAGCAGCACAGGAGGGCAGTCAGGGGCTTCTGAGAATCCCAGGTGGGTTATGGGAAACCCCAGCCCTGACCCTGGGCTCCTGCGGCTGCCTTGGAGCCACACCCAGCAGTGCTCAGGGTAGCACTGGGGCTCCCCTCACAGAGAACTGCTCCAGCCTCATCCGATTTTCTAGAGCACACCTTGAATGTGATGTGCCTTTTCTTCAAAGGCGAGACTCCCTTCTGAGAAGCTTCCGGAACACAAACAGACCCCGACTGACTCCATTTCTGGAGCCATCACTCTCATCAAACTTTGCTTCCTGGAAGGGTCAGCTCAGCATTTCCTCTGAGTGCCTGATGTTCCTGCCATGGCTACGGGTCCCATATGTAGCAGGGGTGCACGCAAACACACACACACACACATGCACACATATGCACATGCATATAGGCACACACGTGCACACATGCACACAGACATGCACAGACATAGACACACATGCACACATATGACACTCACATAGGCATACATGTGCACACATGCACACACGCACACACCACAGATACACACACATGCAGACATGCACACATAAACACAGATATATGCACATGCACATGCACAGAAACTCACACAGGCATACATGCAGACACATGTGCACACACATGCTCAGACCCATACACACATACAAACCCATGCACACACAAACATACAGACCACACATATGCATACACACAGATACACATACACACACAGACACACAGACACACTCTTGCAACATCCGGGGGCGTCCCATAAGCAGAGCCACAGGGACCCATTCTGGGCATATTTGACACTCTGAGGGTGTCGAACTCACGGCCTCACAGTAGCCAGAAGTCACCTCCAGGCCTCTCCTCATCTTAAGGTTCCCACAGTTTCCAAAATCAAAGGTAAACTCACAGACAGGTATGTCAGTCAAACTGCGTGTCCGTGAAAAGTGAAGTTTCTGTGGGGACAGTGAGAAGCAAAGGCCTGGAGCCACCCCCACAAGGCTAGAGCCTGCCGTGAAGACTGGGAGCGACTAACAGGAACAGCCGCATCTGTACCTCCACTCTGGACGGGGGTGACCAAGCCTGACCTGCGGCTCCTGGACCCACTTGTCAGCCCCCCACACCGGCCTCCATCTCCACCCAATACACGCCACGGTTCCCAGGCACCCCGCAGCGAGCATTAGTCACGGATCAACATCACTCTTGCCCACACTCTTGCAGCTGTGGGTACCTTCTGTCGCTGCTCTTCCTCCTTCCATGGTATTTTCATTCCTTCAACAATTATTTATTGAGCCTGAAAAAGAGAGACAGTGCCGTGAGTGCCCTGGCCCCCAGTTCCTAGCTCCTGACATTATCGAGCTCCAGCTGAGGCTGGGAAAACAGCTCCCCAATCCCCACGGTGGCTTGCTGGCTCAACTGAGCCCCACTGCAGGGGCAGAACTGGAACCTTCTTGAAGACACTAGAGCTCTGAGCAGGATGGGCCTGCCCAAGGGGATTAGAGCTAGCACCAGGGTTAGACACACACACACACACACGCACACACAAACACACACATGCACACACAGGCACACACACACATTGATACACACGCACACAGACATACGCACACATGCACACAGACATCATACACACACAGACATACACACGCATGCACACACAGACATACAGCCAGCTCTGCAAACAGCCAGTCCCAGCCCTGGGACATACATGTTCCTTGAGCTGAGTCAGTAGTCACCCCTGCCCCAAACCCCTACTTTCCACAAAAAAAAAAAACCCTCAAAAATGACAAAGGAAATTTCCCAAACTGGCTTCTTCTACTGAGGTTTCAAATACTGAAAAATCAACCTGATTTTTTTTCCATTATCCTGATTTAAATTAGACACTCAGACAAAACATAACTTGGCTAGAATGACTTCTATTCACTTATCTCTGTCCCAACAGAGTTTCTGAGTCTTCCAGGAATAAGCCTGCCAAATATTCCTGATGGGCTTGGGGGACCACATGGGGTCCCAGGGATCGAACCTGGATCGGCCCGTGCAAGTGTCTGCTGTACTATTGCTCTGGCCCCAAACTTTGTTTCTTTTAGGAGAAACCAGGTCTAAAACACATTAAAGTTGACTAGGATAATAACACTACAGCTGAACATTTAGGTGAGTAATTTCCAATTATAATATTCTTTCATTCCTCCATTGATGCTCTGCCCACCTGGGCAGCTGTGGAACCAGTAAGTATGATTCACGTGAAAATAGCACATTATCATGCAAAGGCCTGTTTGCGAAATAGAATGCCAACCCGTTTACAAGGAAATACCTGGCCTGAAATATTCAAGCGTAAACTGGGCACTGGGAAATCATGTTCAACAACTACAACGGAAATATTCGTTCATTTAAATATTTAAAATTACAATCGAGCAAATACTCAACCAACACAAGCTCCAAATACAAAATGGAAAACCAATTATTTCCGTAGGAGTCAGAGCTTCAGGGTCTGAGAGATAGAATAGCGAGGAGGTGCCTCCCTTGTAAACAGTCAACCTGGCTTCAATTCCTGGCAAAGGATCCCTGGCACCCCACAGGAGTAATCCTTGAGCATAGATTTCAAATTTTAGTTTAAAATCTTAACAGTGTGAGGAATCAAACCCACAACCTCACACATCCAAGGCATGTATGAGTTCTGCCAGTAAGCCACATTTCCTTGACTCTTAAATTAAATATATATAAAGTACTAATTAAAAATATATACTTTATATGTGTATATATAAAGTACTCAAGGATCATCATCAACAACAACAAAAATCTTTAAAACCCCATCCAAAAATGGGGAGAGGAAATGAACAGACATTTCTCTAAGGAGGACCAATGGATGGCCAACAGACATATAAAAAATAACGCTCATCATCAGTTATTACTGGGGAAATATGAATCAAGACAATTATGAGATGTCATCTTATACAAGTGAAGATGGCACAGAGCGAAAACACTGGGAATAATCTGTGTTGGCAGGATGGGGTGATAAAGGAACCGTATTCCACTACTGTGGAAATGCTGTCTGGGCCAACCCTACGGAAAACAATATGGAGGGTACTGGGCAAACTCAGAATTGATTCATTGTATTATTCATTGCAGCACTCAGTACAATAGCTGAGGTTGGGATCAACCTTGCTATCCAACAACAGGTAAGTGGATCATGAAGATGTGGTACACACACACACACACACACACACACATACACACACAATGAAATAATATGTAGCTGTAAAGAATGATGGAATCATGCAATTTGCAGCAACATTGATGAAACTGGGAGACATCATGTTAAGACATTATGAAGTCACTGTCACTGTCACTGTCCTCCGTTGTTCATCGATTTGCTCGAGCGGGCCCAGTAACGGCTCCATTGGAGACTTTGTTGTTACTGTGTTTGGCATATCGAATACGTCACGGGGAGCTTGCCAGGCTCTGCCGTGCGGTATCTACGGTAGCTTGCCGGGCTCTCCGAGAGGGGCAGAGGAATCGAACTCGGGTCGGCCATGTTGGCCGCTTGTAAGGCGAACGCCCTACGGCTGTGCTATCGCTCCAGCCCCTTCATAAGGGCCTTCATAAGACATTATGAAGTAAGCCAGAAGAAGGATAAACAGCGAATGATAACACTTACAAAGTGATATTTAGAATAACCGGATGAGGAAATGCAATGTTTTAAGGGGGAATGCCCAGATCGGCCTTGGCCCGGGGTGCAGGGAGGAGAAGGAAAGAAAGAGTAGAGGGAAGAAGAGAAGAGACAGGCGAGAAACAACAGAGGCCAGGTCAGGGGAGCCGGGCACAAAGGTGGTGTTAAGGAACGATGGAGCCAAATATCCAAACCACGGGGTCAACAACACTGAAACCAAGAGTTCAGAAACCAAAATTAGAAAGGTGCCGGTTGAGAGGGCAGGCTGGCATGGGGGCTATGGGAGGGAACCTGGGGACATTAGTGGAGGGAGGTTGGCACTGGTGGTGGGATCAGTGCTGCAAAGTCTAAAACTCAACATGAATGACTTTGTAAATTACAGTGCTTTAATAAAATTTTTAAAAATTCTGGGGGCTGGATTGATAGTACATCAGGTGGGGTGCTTACCTTGCACGTGACCAACTAGCATTTGACCCCCAGCACCTCATAGGGTCAGGAGTAAGCCCTGAGCACCGACAGGTGTGGTCCCCAAACAAAAACAAAATCTGGCTTGTTGGACCTGGAGAGAGTTCGGTTGAAAAGGTTCTTGCTTTGCATGGCTGCCAACCTGGGATGGATCCTGGCACTGCATATGCATATGGTCCTCCGAGACCAGGAGTGAGCACAAAGCCAAGAGTAATCCCTGAGCACAACCAGGTGTGGCCCCCAAACTAAATCAACACAAACGAAAAATGACCCTGGCCATATGGGATGCCAGGAATCAAATCCCGGTGGGCCACGTAAGTGCAAGGCAAACGCCCTCCCCACGTTACATCACTCCGGCCCCTCAAAGTCCTGTAATTTTGTAGCCACGTGAGACCTGGAACAGATGCCCAAATAGTTTCCCGTTGAACTTCATTGCTGATTTCCAGCCATGCCTCCAGGGGTCCCAAACGGCGCTGGTTGAAGTCAATGAGGAACCTGATCTATTTTCGCCATAGCCCTGAGGTCTGGAGACTTGCAAGCACAGAGGACCATCAAGCAAGCGCCACACCTTCCAGGTCAGTGGTGACCCGTCCTCCCTGCCATCACCAGGCGCCCAGACACATACACATGCCACGCGAATACCATGCAAAGTCAATGCAAAGGAGAAGCCAACTAGGGCGGGAGCACCAGCTGCCTTCCAGAGCGCGGACACCAGCTCGCTCAGGACCTGCTGCAAGGCGTAACTCCTGTCTGTCACACACTCACCCCAGCCCAAACCCGGCCACTTCCTTTGGCAACACCATCCCTACAAATACATTTCTGGTCGTGACCTGGCACACAGCACTGGCTGGAGCTCTATGCCCGGGGACGTCTGACACCACAGTGTGACCGCATCCCGGGGCTCGTCCCGCCCTATGAGTGGACAATGTGTGGACAGCTCTGCTTTCTGCTTTGCCTAAAGTGACCTCCTGGACAGAGGTTTCCCTTTCTACCGTGTCACAGACAACTTGGATTTTATTTTTTTTAACTCCTACTCATGAGTTCAAAGCCTTTTTTTTTTTTTGATTGGGATGAAAGAAAAACTGGGGATGCTCCAGGGGGAAAAGGGGCTGAGCGCCTGAAACTGAGGATTTAAGTCCCTAGGGCACTCTGGCCCATGGCACTGGATTTTAGGTGGTAGAGAAAGGGTCGTTTTTAGTGTCAGAAGTCATGGCACAGATAAATTACACCGGAACAAACTCCTGTTTAAGCGGGGGCGGGCGTTGGGCCTCCTACAGGGTCTGGGCATATCCTAACGGGGTTTCACATGAAATTGGCAGCAAGCAGAGGGACTGAGCTATAGGACTGGGGGCCCCGGGAAGGGGACACGTTCAAAAGGGGCCAGGAGGGTGGTAGGTTGCAGGACACGGGTCCGGGGCCTCCTGGGACCGCCCCACCGTGGGCAGGTCTGGGCTCTGTGTCCTGGGGGTGCTGCCGGGGGAGGGCCCGGCCCCAACACACCCCATCACCGAGAAGATGGCACCTGCGTGCCGCAAAGCCTAGGGCCCAGCGGGCGGCTGCGGCTGCGACACGCCACCCCGCCGGCCCGATGGGCGGTGGGCCCGGCCAGGCTGCCCGCTCCGGGCCCCAGGCGCCCCCTGCGCACCTTCCCGGGGTCCCGCCGAGGCTCCAGGCTCCGCCGTTCGGGCGCGCTGCATCCTGGGACCGGCCGGGGACCCCGCCGGCGCCCACTGCCCCTCCAGGCGCCCTCGGCCGCGCCAGCGCCAGGGACCCCGCGGACCCCTCCCGGGCGCGCCAACGCCCCGCGACCCGGTAACTGCCCGCGCGTGCCCGCCGCTGCACGCAGGCGGGGCCCTGCAGGAAACTTCTGGAACGGGGGCAGGAAGCGACACTGGCTTCTCTCTCTCTCTCTCTCTCTCTCTCTCTCTCTCTCTCTCTCTCTCTCTCTCTCTCTCTCTCTCTCTCCCCCTCTCTCTCCCTCCCTCCATCCACAGTCGTGCTCAGGGCTGACTCCTGGCTCTGTGCTTGGGGCTGACTCCTGGCTCTGTGCTCGGGACTGACTCCTGGTTATGTGCTCAGGGCTCACTCCCGGCTCTGTGCTCGGGGCTCATTCCTGGCTCTGTGCTCGGGGCTCACTCCCGGCTCTGTGCTCGGGGCTCACTCCTGGCTCTGTGCTCCGGCTCTATGCTCGGGGCTCACTCCTAGCTCTGTGCTCGGGGATCACTCCCGGCTCTGTGCTTGGGGATTGTTCCTGGCGGGCACTAGGGCTATCTGAGATTGAACCCAGGCTGGCTGGGTACAAGGCAAGTGCTCTACCTGCTGTACAGTAGCTTTTTTAGACCTTTTAAAACCTTTATAAACTTTATGATGTTTTAAAATCATTTCCAATATTACATTTTAAAAGTGATCTGAAGGTGTAAAGAGCAGGGCAGAGGGGCAGTTGGGAGAGAGCCCCACAGGCTATGCATAGGGGCAACAGGGCTGAACTCACAGTACCCACTAGAAGCAGCCCTGTACCACCTTCGCACGTGACCCCCAAACCCAAAGAAGGGCAACAGAGCACTTTAAAAAAGGTGGGAAAAATACCAATTAAAATGAAGATAATTGATCTTTATAGAGTGCCCTGAAACTCAAGTAAGCTTCATGCCTGAGTCAAAAATTTAACAAACTAAGTTTTACGTTTTGAGTCTATTGAAAATACAATCTCCGGGTCTTTCTGCTCTTCTCCCGTGAGGAATGCTGAGCCAGGGACCATGAAAGATGCATATCATCACCACTGAGCACTGGATAACAAAATGCCACAGTGGCTGTTCTCCAGAGATGAGGGGCAGGTGCTGGACCAGAAACCGGACAGTGAGCTGGCTGCCTGTGGCTGACCCCGCTGTGGTTGGTGGTCCCCCGAGCCCAGTGAGCCTCGCCATGAGTGAGTCCTGGGCGGAGTCAGCAGCAAGCCCTGAGCACTGCCAGGTGTACCCCCTCAAAGTGCCATTGAGGAGGTGGAAAGAAGGGACTCCCTTCTATGCCATTTGTGTGGGAGCAGCAACTGGCATATCCCCAGTGGAAAACAGTATAGAGAGTCCAACAATTAGGAATTGTTGGGGAGGGGCAGGAGAAGGTATTTTCAGTTCTAGACGTGCACCTGATCTGGGTTCAACCCCCAGCACAAGGTCCCCGGAGCATGGCCAGACTCCTGAGGGACTCCTGAGCACTGCTGACTGTGGTCTGGCAGCACCCAGCACTGCCGAGGTGGTTGAGGATCTCCTTGGTCACGCAGGGTCCAAGCAGCGTGGGGCCCTCAGGTTGAGCCCTGGGCTTCCTGGGCACAGCCAGGGAAGGTGCCCGTGAACTTCTTGGCTAGGACAGTGTTGTGTGTGTTGTGTGCTTTCACCAGCTGACTCAACACCAGTTGCACGGCTAAGGTGGGCCAGGCAGCCAGCTGCCTCTATTCCATGTGGATTCCAGATGGCACGCCGCTGTGTGGGAGAGCCCAGTCACCCTGGGCGAGGATGTCAGCGCTGACCTAGAATAACTGGACTGCTGGACAGAACTTTGCCATCCCCGCAGTCAGTGACGTCACGAACACAACAGGCCGCGCTGCCAATGGTCTTTGCGGCTTGGAGTTTGGGCGGTGGTTCTCTCCTTGACTGGGTGCGGCCTGCTGTACAATTTGTCCGTTTTCAAAGCCTTTCTGGAGGGGTGTTGGTGTGATTTCTGCCCCCACCCCCGACCCATCAGGGAATGGGACGATTTGAGATCACCCACCCCCAAATGTGACTCTGACCCCATGACTGTTTGGTCATAAACTCACATGACGAGTGGAAAAGCTGTTACCAAAAATGTTTTCTTTTCCAGTTTTCCACTGATCTCCCTTAGTTTGGGTCATCAAATTACTCAGGACACTAATCAAGAGTGACATGTAATTAAGAGGGCAGAGGCCACATGCAAGCAAAGGATTCTGTGCAACACCCAGGATGCCCTGGCCTCACCGCAACTTGTCAACAATCTAGTAGGGAAGGGACATAAGTCTTTTTATGGTAGGAAAACTAGCACTGAGTCAGGGAGGTGATTCAAAGGGCTGGAGCTCATACTAGCGCTCTGGGTCTGATTCCTGACACCATAGGGCTCCCCAGATATTAAGCTGGGAGAAGTCACCCCAGCCTAAACTTGGAAGAACCCTTGGAGATCTGGGGGGGGTCTAGAAAGTAAAACAAATAAAACACCAAGGTAAATTAGATTTTAAAAACTCCGTAAAGACAAGTTACAGGAAAGCTGATAGTCCCACATCTTCCTGAAGTGATTGCATCTCCTGCAGGAAGTAGTGGTCTTGCACTGAAGTGGTTGCATCTCCACAGGAAGTGATGGTCCTCACTTGAAGTGGTTGCTTGTGACAGGAAGTGGTGGTCCTCTACTGAAGTGGTGTATCCTGATAGGAAGTGGTGGTCCCCCACTTAAGTATTGTATCCTGACAGGAAGTGGTGGTCCTCCAATGAAGTGGTGTATCCTAACAGGAAGTGGTGGTCTCCCACTGAAGTAATTGCATCCTGACAGGAAGCAGTGCTCCTTTACTGCCCCAGGAGGAGGAAGAGGAGGAACCTTCCGGCTCAACAGCCAACAAGAATGCAAAAGCCACTCAGTGAGAAGTGGCGTTCTTGGACTCCCTGCATCCTCCAATGGCATCCTCCAACGGACTACTCCCTCATGTTATGAGGTTTATAGCAGCAGCCCCTCTAGCATCTATACTAGACTTATTTTTAAGAAAGGGTGCTTGTGTTTGCCATGTAGTTGGGGGCTGTTCACAGTGCTTTTTAATTTCTCCAGATAAACCTATTGAGTGGGTGGACGCTGCTCTGAGGTCAGGACATACAGAGCTTAAACATACACACACAGACACGCTATCAGGTGCTGCGGACCATCACAGTTGCCATTTCTGGAATTTTTTTAAAATGTAAATTCCAACTCCAACTCTCTGGTCTGGTTTGGTTTTGGATCTCACCTGGCTGTGCTCAGAGCTTACTCCTGGCTCTGGGTTCAGGGATGACTTCTGGTGGGGCTCAGGTGGCCATATGTGGTGTTGAGGATAGAACCCAAGTAGGCTGTGTGCAAGGGAAGTACCTTAATCCCTGTAGTGCCTCTCTGGCCTGGAATTTAACTGTGTGACCTAGAGGATTAGGATTAGGATTGTGTCAGACCAGACCTTAAAACCCCTGAGCCCTTCTCACGGGAAAGGAAAGCATTCCCTACTAACACTTCATTTTAGTTCTTTGAAATCTTGGAGAAATGTCCTTTGAAAGAACAAATGTCCAGAAAGGAAAAATACAAATGATTGAGGGTATCTATAAACCTAAGAGGGCTACAGCTTAGTCCAACTATCTGGAAAAACTCAGTGTCATTGTTTGTCCTTTACTTCATTTTATTATTACTGGGATGGGGTTGGGCCATATCCTGAACAGTCATTGCTTACTTTGCTCAGGGGACTGTAGGCATTGCTGGGGATTAAATCTGGGTCCATGGAAGGCAGTGTCATCCCTGTACAACCTCTTGGCCCTTTACCTTTTTATTAAAAAAGGAACCAATGAGCTTGTGATACAAAGGTCATTTGTGGTATTAAATTAGGCTCTGAGAGATGGTTGAAAGGCCCAGAATGCACACATCATCCCCACATCACATGCTCCCTGGAGCAGCACTAGGAAACCCAGCCAGAGCACTGGGCCAGGAGTCCCTCCCAAGCTATGTACCCCCCACCTCCACCCCCAAAAAGCTGTTTTCACTTCTGCCTTGATTTTGTTAGTGTGATCTGTCATAATAAAGTCAAGTTATTTCATCCATCAATTTCATCAATCTTTCAAATGGGTATGTCTGCCCTTTTATGGGGTGGGGGGACATACGGGGGTAGACCCTGAGGATTGGACCCAGAGCAACTGTGAAGATTTCTATCTCTCTACCTCTGAGCTATAGAAAATGGGCACGTTTAATTTCTATTTATTTTTTGATTTCGGGGCTACAAGTGGCCATACTCAGAGCTTACTCCTGACTCTGTGCTCAGGGATTACTCCTGGAGGTGCTTGGGGAACCACATCAGTGCTGGGTATCAAACCTAGGTCAGTTGTGTGCACAGCATCCACTGGACTATCTCTCTAGCCCCAACTGGGCACTTTCAGAGTTACACACCGTCAAAGATGGCCAGAAGTTCAGTTTGTTCGGGGCCACACCCAGCAGCGCTCAGGGCTCATTTCTGGCTCTCTTCTGGGAATCACTCCTAGTGGAGTTTGAGGAACCATCTGGGGTGCTGAGGATAACCTAGACCAGCTCTTTGCAAGGTAAGCAACTTGACCACTGCACTATCTCTCTGGCCCCAGAGGTTGTCTTTATGTCCCATTTCCCAGCACGTCCAATCCTATGAATGCAGCCTCAGAGCGTGTGCCGTGCTGGGGATGGGGGTGGGGGTGGGGTCCTCTGCAGGCCCCATGGGAGCAGGAGCAGGTCACGGGAACCCGGGTGGAGGGCCTGAATCTGCCTGTGGCCGACTTGACGTCAGGCTGGCAGCCTTGCCACCTCAATCAAGGTGCCACCAGAAGACCGCAGGGTCTTGCAACCCAAGGGCCCCTGCCTCTTACCACCCTCCCCATGCAGCTGGGGCTGAGCCGAGTCACGATCTCGGGTGTCACCAAGAACCCAAGGGTTCCAGTGCCTCCCAGGGGCTGCGCTGCATAGAGCTGAGTGTTTCCTTCTCATGAGCCAGTTCCCCTTCCCGTCCCGCAGCCTCTGTAACTTCTCTTCTTCCTTCCATCCCGGCCACCGGCCCCTCCAACACCCCCCTGCCCCCAGTGCCCTCTAGCGTGAATACCCCTCTCCTCTCTCTCATGCCTTTCCCCCTTTCGGATTGGGCACCACACCCAGCAGTGCTCAGGGGACCCTAGGCGGTGGCGGGCATTGACCCAGGGTCCAGAACCCTTGGGCTCCTCTCTCCCGCCTTCCCTTCTTTTCCACACACCGTCACGGTGCTGATGATGGAGCTGGAAGTCCCTGTGGTGAAACGGCATCCATCCCCTGCTCCTGGCTCTGCCTGCAGCCCAGCCTCGTGGGAACCCAGGCTCTGGGGGCTCGGAGGGTGCTCTGACACTCCTCTCTTGACCACGGAGGGCCTCGAGGATTTGTTACAGGCGCTCACACACACATTATTGAGGACTCCAAGTTGGGACATTGTTTTCTTGATTTTTTCCCCCCATCGGTCCCTTTTTCTTTGAAGATTTCAAATGGGGTTAAAGATGTTTAAGATTTTACTCGACTTAATTTTTTGTGTGTGTGGAGGAGGGAGTGGTGGCACACTCCGCAATGCTCAGGGCTTACCGCTAGCTCTGTGTTCAGGGATTACTCTTGGCAGTGCTCGGGGGACCACATGGGGTGCCAGGGATTGAACCCAGGTGTGCAGAGCCATGTACTACTGCCCTAGACTCTCCCGACTTGATTTTGACTGTTAACACGGGGGGTGGGGGTGGGGGGTGGGAGAAGGTTCGAATTTTGCCCTCCTCTGGAAGAGGTCCTTACTTCCCTAGTTTTCCTCTGGCATCTGTTATCTCAGAGGATGTTCATAGATGCCCTCTCTCCTTGTTCACCCAGTCCCAGTCACCGTCTTTTATGTCTGAGCCATTGACCCTTTTCTTCTCTCTGAGCCTGGGGTGTGCCATGAGGCTGGCTGCTGGTGGGCAGAGAAGGGCCTGAAAGTCAGAAGGTGACTTGGCCAGGCCACTTCGATGACTGATCTCTCAGAAGCCACGAGTCTCTTCTCGTTTCCTGGGGGAGTCCGAGGTCAGTGGCAGTTCTCCAGGTCTGGAGCGTCCACTTCCCCTTCAGTGACCCGGGCCTCAGCCTTGGCCGTGTCACCAACCCACAGTGTTCCCATGCTTGTGAACTGAGCCTCTTAACCCCACTTGGAAGGGGGCAGAGGATTTACCAAGCAATTGTTTCTCAGCTGGGCTTCCAGGAGCCCTGGCTGTCACACAACAGGGGTGCCGCCTCAACTTTGGGGGGCAGCAGCTGCTTGAGCCGCGCTTCTCAGCTTTTCCCACGGCAGGCCAGGAACTGGCTTTCTTGGAGCTGCCAGCTCTGGGCTCGTGGCTTCTGGCCCCTCATTCTGGTCTTTTGTCTCCTATCTCTGCGGGCCCTGGGGTACAAAGAGCATGACGAGGCCACTCAGCCAGGAGGCTGGCACCCCTCTTCCCATGCCATCACCTCCGGTACAGTGGGACTTTTGAGGAACTGCCCATCTCTCTGCATGGCCGCTCCTGGACACTGGATAAAGCCCCTTCCCTCCAACACCAGCCACTTCTCCCAAGCCCTGGGTTCACTCCTGCCTATAGGCGTCGCTCAGATTCCTTAGCAGTGTGCCCCAGGTCGTGGGTGAGGTGACCCCAATAAACCTCTGCTGGCTGCCACATCAGGGAGCAGAGCACCTGTGAGAGGCAGGGAGAGGCAGGAACTGGCCGGCCTGGATCCGTGATCTGGGCTCTGCCCCTTTACCAGTTGGGTAATCTTGCGCCTCCGCATGTGCACCATTATCCTGGCACCCGCCTTCCAACATCGCTGTTGGGATGAGTTGGACACACACTGGTGACTGGCATCTTGAAAGTGGGCGTCAGCGATGTGGTCACTGCACACCTGTGTCCTGCCCTTGACTTGCAGGTCCTTGGCGAAGGCCTGTCTCTCCTTCCACGCTGCCCATCCGGGATGCGGTCACAAGCGCCTGGCCAGTGCAGACACTGACTGGCGAGAAGAGCATGTGGTCGGCACTTTTGGAGAGCGTGTCTTGGAGCAGATGGCCCCTGCGGGACACCCGCCAAGGCGTCACGCATCTGTCCTGCAGGGGTGACACTGGACGAAGGAACATGCGGGGCCGAGGTGGTATGCTGAGCCCCAGTGGGTGGGGGAGCACCTAGCGAGGTGCAGCATTGGCTGGGCCCATTGCATAAGGCCCCGCATAACCTGTTTCCAGCTGGATTTGGCTTCACCCCGGCTCTGTCCATTTCGCCACCATCCCGCCCTGGCAGAGCCATCGATCATGCTGAAGTATCAAAGGCATGTGGTTACTAATAATAGCCCAGCCATTCGCAGACATGGGGACACACTGGGGTCGTGAGGGAAGAAAGCAGGCAGAATGGCTTGGTTGAGTCAGGATCACGCCCTTCCCGGGACATGAGAACTCGGGTTTCCTTAGGGGCCATGAAGGCTTCTGAGACTCACCCCACCTGTGAATGCATTCGGAAATGTACGTATGTGGATAATACCTGGGGGGGGAGGAGAGGGAGGGGGAGCATACCCAGTGGAAGTCAGGGGCTAGTCCTGGCTCTGGACTCAGGAGTGACCCCTGGGGTGCCATAAGCAAGGGCCTGACCTGCAGCGTGATCTCTCTGGCAGCTGATACTCTTGAGATAATACAGAACAGATTCCAACTTGCAACTCTAGCTCCAAAGGTGTGTGTGTGCGCTCACACGCACGTGTCTTTTAGGCCACACCCAGCAGGGCTTAGGGCTGACTTCTGGCAGGTCTGGAGGACCATATGGGGTGTCAGAGACCAAACTCCAGATCAGCTGCAAGCAAACGCCCTCCCAGCTATGCTATCACTCTAGCTCCCACAAACCTTTCGCTCTCTGTATCTGTGTGACTGATACTAGTGTCCAACTGTAACGTTCAATCAGAATCTCTAGTTCCTTTCAGTGGCCTTCCCGTCTCTACCTTGAATGAGTCTCACCTCTTGGTGTCTAGTTTGGAAATGGAGTAAGAGCCCAGGGACTTCAGTGTAGGAGGCCTGGGCTCACAGGCCCACCCGCAAATAATCCCGGCCCTGCTTGTGGCCTCAAACCCAGTGTTATCTCAATCCTATATAGCAACCAGGATATTATGTATTAAATATCTTATATATGGTTTATGCATATTAAATATTTTATACAAGACGTAGAAAATGTTTTATTAAATATAATATACATAAAATATCAAGCCTGATATTTACAAATATATAAAAATAAATATTTGTTCTAGTAGGCTGCTCTCCCTTTATTTCTCTGCTGCAGGCTCTCATCAAATGCATATATGTCATGCGTACATGTGTGTGGTGCCAGAGGTTGAAACCAGGGCCTCACGCACACCAGGAAACTGCTTGACCACTGAGCTGCAGCCACGGCTAGTCTTCCAAAACAATTTAATAATTGGAACTGGAAGACATAATTGGACATTTCCAATTATATAATGACAGACTCAGTAGCATGGTATATAGCTGTTGCTCTGTTATACAAATCCAATAAATGTGTGGAAACTTCAATTTTCCACTTCCCTCAAAAGATAATTGAGAATGTGACCATTTTAAATGAGATTAACTGGCGATTAGGGTTTTTTTCCAATAGGTTCCTGTACAGAACAGGTCCTAGTGCTTCTACTGTGGGTCGTGACCCCTTGGGGCTTGGGTGGGGGGTGGGTCACATAACAACAACAAAAAAACAACCTGACCTGTAAGTACATGTCTGAGTAGTATATCTCTTTTATCTACTTACATATCTGGGGCTTTGTAGAAATTTCTTGGGTGGAAAGGGATGGTGAGTGGGAAAAGGCTGAACCAGTCCCAGAGGAGACTGGAAATCCACAGATCGAATCCTCTAGAAAAACACCGATGGGGACCAAAGCAATAGTGCAGATTGTACAGGTCGGGGGGAGTTGGTCTGACATGCAGCCAACCTGGGTTCGATCCCCAGTACTCCATGTGGTCCCCCAAGCACCACTAGGAGTGATTCCTGAGCACAGAGCCAGGAGTCAACCCTGGGCATTGCTGGGTGTGCCTGCCAAAGATATCTTGGCTTTGGATTTCTTGAGAAAACACTGAGCTTGTCAGTGGGAGCAGACACCCAGCCAGCTCTTGGGGCACACAGCAGAGTCAGGGGGCATCCCCTGGGCTTCGCACTCATTGGCTGCTTGCAGAAAGGCCAACGGGAGACTCAGAAAGAAGTCAGTGCCTTTGCGATCTTCCTGTCTCATACTCGGCGCTCTCACAGAGGATGCCCCTCTGACTATAGACAGTTTCGATATGTCGCAGCAACTTCAAAAGTGCCGCTGGGTTATATGGGAAGAGGCCCCTTCCCTGTAGGCGTACGACAGCCTGGCGGAGGTAACCGAGGCAGTTGAGGGTTCGGTAGCACAGGCCCCGTGCTGAGGCACTGCCTGCGGTGGCAGCGTCAGGAGCTGCAGAGAAGCAGCGAGCAGGGTCTTTCGGATCCACAGGTCTGGAAGGAGGCTCCCAACTGCATCCTTCTCCAACTCGACCTGTCTCCTGTGTCTCAGGCTTGGCTCGTGGTTCCACAGGGGAGAGATGCTGTCCCGGCATCTCCCCTTCAGAATCATCAGAGCTGTCATAGGCAACCAGACTCGGAGCCCCGCAGGGTGGAGACAGAATAGGACGGGGAGCCTGGGCCAACTGCGCACCCCTGTCTCCCTGACCACCTCTGGCAGCCCCAGGACCAGGATCTCCTGGGTGGTGCCTCTCTCGGGCCACAGGGGGGACATGTCCGTCATCAGTCACAGCAACTTCCAGCATCATTCCATCCCAGCAGGTGCACACGGTGATGAAGTGGGCCCAGTCTGTTCGTAGCAGCTTTAAGTACCAAACGAAATACTCTAGGAAGCAGGTTTCGGAGGAAATCAAAAAGTCAAGCAGCGTCGTGGGATCAAAGCTGACACTGCCCAGGACGGAGAGAAAGATGCAGTGAGGGTCGCAGCCACTGCTGTGCATGTCAAAGGTCCATGCTGCCTTTCCGCGGTGCCCGTCCTTTCCAGCAGTGTCGCCCGCTCTGAAAATAAGAACACCGGAGATCTCCGATAAAGAATTTTTTTTTGGGGGGGGAGGGGATTTGGGGGCAGCGGGGGTTGGGTTGGGTTGGGGGTGGGGGCGCCAACAGAAGCCACTTATAACCCAGGGACTTGCCCATTAGATTGCTTTTCAATCTCTGTGTTATTTAAAAAACGCAAACCAACTCCTTTCTATGCCAACAGACACAGAATGAAGTACACTAAGTCCACAGCCCGTGGCAGCTCGGGCCCAGGTGTTAAACAGGAGATGCACGCACTCTCCTGCGAAGCCGCATTCCCGGGCTGGTGGCTTCGAGCTTTGTCCGCCTAAGCCACGTCCTCTGGCACCTTCTCTGACCCAGAAGTAACTCCTTCCAGGTGGCGTCAGTGAGGGATTGACCCTTGTTGCTCTGTCCACAGGCTCTGCTGTGTGGGTCCCAATGTGGCCACAACCTGACCACCAGTTCCCACCTAAATCCCTGACCCACAAATTCTGTCCTGGCTTCCAGAGGCCTGGCCCAGTTGATGGCCATGTATGGGCAGAACTCGGCAATGTGGTACAGAGATAAGAACCCTAGCCTGGCTTGGGATCCCTATCTACATAGGCAGGCCAGCGGTCAACACGACCCCTGGGAAGGCCAACTACTGAGAGGCAGGAAATACGCTTCTCTTGGCTTAAACCATCTTGGTTCCACTCACAATTCTCACGATTAAGAATCCCCTTTAACACACGCACTCCTCGAAGAAGCGCAGGCCTCTTGGAACACCGGGGAGCTGGAGGCAGGTAGAAACTGACTTTGCAGAGAGCGCCCCGAATTCCCAGTACCCTCTGAGGTCCCCTGCAGACATGGCAGGGATTTTGGCCAGGGGGCACTCGCTGGGCATTTGGCAGCTGCTTGGGGCCACATCACATTATTCAAGTCACATGCAGGCGTTCGGGGCACTGGATTAGAACTTTCTCAAAACTTGGCCCCAACACTGGGGACATGAAGGGTGATGCCCTGGGAAGGGCCAGTGGTCACACCTGGCCCAGGGACTATGTGACAAGAAACCCCTTTCTCCGAATGAAGAGGGTAAAGGCCATCAGGATGGAGGTGGGGGGTGGGGGTGGGTGATCTGGCCACATTTGTCAGTGTTGCTCAGGAGTCACTCCTAACATACTCAGGGGACTATATTCTCCCGAGTGTGTGTGTGTTTGTGTGTGTGTGCGCGCGCACGCGCACATGTCCACTCTGGACTCATTATCAGCTATGAACTGCAGGATCAAGGACCGACATCTGCCATAAGAAGGTATTATTAGGGTCTATACAGTCAACACCAGTACAGCTGTTCCTGAAGCTGTAATGACAATAATGACAGAGGCACGCGCCCGCAAGGACTGCTGAGTGTCAGGGTGGGCACTACAGTCACAGACCTGCCAAATCTATTTCGGACATTTGCAATAAGACACAACAAATCAGCCCCACTTTAACTGGATGCTAACATAAACATACGGTACACAGGTACCTGGCTGAAATATTTTTTCCTTTTACAAGTCTATGCTTCCGTTCCAAAGGCAAAACTTAAGTCTTTAAGAAGTCTAATATACAGAATCAGTCTTCAGGGCTGGCTGGGGCTCAAGGGGGCGCGTAGGCCTTGAACATAGAGGGCTGAACTCGGCCCCTGGAACTGAAACAAAGTCTTCGAGACAAAGACAAACTGCAGCTAACTAAGACAGGCACAAAGGTCCCAAGTGACTCCTGGTCACAGAGAAGACCGTTGCCCTGATTTCCAGCCCTGGGCACCCCCCCACCCCCCGCCACTCAACCAAGCCTTCATGAGGAAATATAAGTGGATCTCTTATACCGTGTGCAAGAGTTACGGAAAGAAAATGGAAATAGCAAGGGAGAGAGAGTGTCAGGGATGCTTTCCCCAACGGTGGAAAGTAATATTCCAGCACATTATTTGAAATCTTTTCTGTTTTCTGGGCGTGTAGTTAGAACAGTTAAGTTCTGGGTTCTGCACAGAGCACAACAGACTGAACAGAGATTCTTCAAATACGAGGTGCAGGGTCAGGCCTCAGCACTGTATGGTCCCCGAGTACTCTCTGAGCACTGATGAATGCCCACCCCCCCACAATATGCCAACCTGGTGAGCTGTAGGTAGATGCCCAGAGATGCTTTGGCAGCCTCCAGCATGTCGTCATCTTGTTCGATGAAGACTTGGGACAGCCACATACATGGATGGTCGCACTGCAGGGCGGGCTGAAGGTGAGGCTTCAAGAAGCTCAGTAACTGGGCCATGAATCTCTGTAAATCATCTGCAACAGGGACATTATTTCAAGGAGCTGTGATAGCATGTGGACATGCTCTTCTCCTGCCCTTCTCTGAAGAATGTGAGACTGTGGGACCACAACTCCCACTTTTCAACAGGCCTGGGGCGACTGCAAACTAAGACGCTTGAGCTTGAGGCGGGGAAGGGGATGGTTGATGCAAGACAGTTCAGTTCAGATGTAAAGTGAAAATAGTATCTGTTTGCCAAAAAGGCCTAAAGAAACGCTCTTCTCTTTGAAATGCATTTAAATGAAGAAAGCAGAAGATGTGGAAGTATCTTTGTCAGATGCTAAAGTGATTAGAGGCACCAAGAGCTGAACAGAAATGACTGTTTCTGTTCATCAACTGGCATGGGGTGGGCGGGGGCATCAGGCACTCAGCCCTGCCACTGGAAGTAATTTAGCTGAAAAGCAGTGGGGAAAATGTTTGCCAGGCACTGAAAAGTAAATACTACTAAGCAGAGCACCGGAATAAGAGTTAATTACAACTTAAAACTTTGACACAAATAACAGATGCCACCTGGTGTTACAAATTGTAACTACATCAAATTATAAGCCAGTCAGGGAAGTTGCTACTTAGAATCTGAAACTTTCACTGCCAAAGTGTGCTGAGTTTGTGAGACATTTACTATGGTTTTCCCCACAGAGTGGAGGCCCATCTTCCTCAAAACCTAAATTAAAGGGCCATCTCTGACCTGGAGTTCACATCCTGGAGACAACACGTAATCACTTCTATGGTAATAAACCTCAGCGGTTAGTTTCAATTGGGTTACTAATGAGCTCTTCTACTAATGCAGTGAAGGTTAATATGACTAAGGAGCAAATGCCTGACTGTTACCTAGTATCACTGTCTCAGGAGCTGATCAGACACTACTTTTTCTACTCCTGCAACTACAGAAATCGACAGAAGCTGGCCTGTTTAATATTGCTGTCCTTTCTCTTCCCCTGAAGTTGAATTAAACATAGGATAACATGCAGCTTCAATGAGTTGGGCTCCTAAGTTCTGGGATTTGATCGTTATGAGTTTTTCACGTTTCTTCTGTGGTACAGGGATTGAACCCCAGGGCTCACCCATGGGAAACACAAGGTGTACTGCCCAGTTGTGATTATTATTTGACTTTTGGGAGTAATTACCCATTTCCTGGAGTGAAAAAAAAAAAAAAAAACAGCTGGGAGACTCACCTTTCCCCTCGATGGCTGTAGCACAGCGCTGGAACCTGACTTCTAAGGATTTAATGAGAAGTAAGCTCACTGCTCGAAGCATCACCTGGTCTGTGCCTGGGACAAGATCGGTCCCAGGCTGGATCTCTTCTCCCCCAAAGTGGGGCGCCTGCCCAGGGACAGATAAAGTCCTCAACAGACCCGAATCCACAGCCTGCAAAACCACGTCTGCCAGGGCTGTCTTGTCCATCTCTAAATGGGGATCAGGTGGCAGGGGGGCAGGGAGTGGGCCGCTGCTCAGGTCTTCACCCACTTTGCCAAGGAGGCACTTTTTAAGGGCGAGGATGGACTTCCTTCTCACGAACGCCGGGACAGGCCACAGGACCACATCCAGCATGCGGGCAGCTTTCTGGAAGAGGAGCCTCTGGCAGGGGTGCGGTGGCTGCAGGTGGGGCCTGGAGGCTGCGAGGAGTTCCAGCAAGTCCAGGAGAGCCAGCAAAGCGGCAATGCCTTCAGGATGGTCACGGAGATTTCCAAGACACTGGGCGAAGAAGGGATCATAAAAGTCTTCAAGCACAGCATCCAAAGGGGCCAGGAACCGCTGCAGGCTCTCTGCAGGGGGAAAATCACTTAGCGCCCCTCTGGAACTCTACCTTCAGGAAGTGCAAAGACAAAAAGCACCCAGATTCACAGCAGCCTCCTACAGGCCTCCTCAAAGTGAGTGTCAGGGAGCGGCATCTCCCCGGGCCCTGAGGAGATGAAACCAGGTCTGCACTGTTGCCCTCCACCGACAGCCAATGGAGACGGGGTCACAGCAAGCCTGTGGACAAATAAGTATCAAGAGTGCCAGACCACGTCGAGGATGTCCTTATAATAACAAAACGTTGTAGGTTTATTCCCCACCCCCACACCCCTTAACTCTTCCCTCCTAAAAGGGGTATCTGGGGCCTGGGATGGAACCAGGGACCTGGAACCTCTCTGCTCACCGAGCCCAGAGCTGAAGCCCCAGCACAGCCCCATCACCCTCTGCCATCAGCCACTGCTGGTGCCACCGCGAGGATCATCTCCCCACAAACGGGGGGGGGGACCCCTCAACATAGCGAGAGAAAAAGGGGCGTCCTCATCAGAAAGTATCTTTCTCACATTCCACACAGACCAGATGCCGCCAACCCAACTCTGCCCTCAGCCTAAGTCCTCCAGGACAGAATGATGCGGTTTGCCAGGGCACGGCCCTCATACCTGTTTTCTGCGCACCCGGATCTTTTAAGATTTCTTTGATGACAGCTGACAGGACCCACAGGCAACAGGCCACCTGGCCACTTGCCAAGGGTTCACCAAGACTGGTGCGGCAAAACACAACCCAGGAATCACTCAGTGGGACCTACAAGTGAGATGAATTTCAAAGGAGGAATTTGTTAATACCATTTATTAAGTCAGTCATTTTATTTCATTTATTAGGTGGGGCAACACTCAGCAGTGCTCAGGGCTTACTCCTGGCTCTGCACTCAGTGATCACTCTCAGTGGTGTTCGGGGGAGCCCGTGGGGTGGCAGGAATAAAACCAGGATCAGTTGCATGCAAGGCAAGTGCCTTACTCCCTGTACTATCTTGCTGGCTCTGATGTCATTATTTTAAAGATTTTCTTTATAGTTACGAATTGTCTACTACAGCCAGTAGAATTCCTGAGGACACTGTTTACCCCTGCCCGAGGAAGTCTCATCTGCTAAAACAAAATACAAGAGTGTCTCCATTTTGTTCCTTACACATTTATTTTCCCCAAATCTTGTCCCACAACACTGAAGAACTGAAGGACTGAGACTATCTAAAGTCAGGCTTCTATTAACTTAGAACAGAACAGACACTTTAGGGGGTTGGAGCAATAGTACAGAGCAGGAGGGCCTGTGCCTTGCATGAGGCAGGCCCAGGTTGGATCCCCGACATCCCATACTGTCTTCTGATCACCGCCAAGAGTGATTTCTGAGCGCAGAACCAGGAGTGAGCCCTGAGTACTGCCGGGTATGGCCCCAAAACAAAACCCAAAAAAAAAAAACTGAAACTCTAATCCTGGACACAAACTCCATTTGGACACCCAGAATTTACACAGCTGATGGTATGCACATACATTTTACAGACACGAGTATTTGCAAGGTTACATTAAATCCCAGAGAGCAATCTTTCCTTTGTCACTTTTTGTTTGGGGCCACTCTCCATGGTGGTCAGGATCACTCCTGGAGAGGCCAATTTAGATTAAGGTGTTTTTTTTGGGGAGGAGGGGGGAGACGAAGAGGGGTTTGGGGCCACACCCAGCAGTGCTCAGACCTTACCCTGGCAATGTATTTAGGGATCATTCCTGGAGGACTGGGGGAGGGACCAAATGGGGTGCCGGGGGGTGGGGGGGTCCAAACCAAGGTCAGCTGTGTGCGAGGCCAGTGCCCTGCCCATAGTAATCTCACTCCAGCCTAGAGACCAATTTTAAAGAAAGTACAGAAAAAACGCCAGCAAGCTGACTGCTTACCTACCTTTTCTCGAAGCTGGAAGTAGAGAAGCAGCCCCAGGCACTTAGCAGCCAGGTGAGATAAGAGTTTATCCCTGATCAGAAACAGACTGGTCTACAGGAAAACAAACAGATTTACCCACTGCTGGGAATATCTGGGAAAAATCTATTTACGAAAAAAGCCAACAACCCAGATCTTCAAAGAACAAACAGAACCACAAAGGAGCTTACTAACTGCAAATCCACTTCAGAGGATTTTAAAAGGATGTACAGGATCTCTCGGTATTTCTCCTTGCAGCTGGGTGCAGTCTCGGCAGACAAGACCCTGGTCACCATCACCTGGATCACTGTTAACTGTAGAAGCATTCGTTCATGGGTACTGGCCTTCAGAGAGGGTCCCCTTAAATTCAGGGGCGTGGCGGGAGAGGCTGGCTGGGCTGGGTCCTGGCCACCGGGGCCGCATCGTGAGGGAGAGGCCAGACAACCTTCACAGGAAACCAGTGGAGAGAGGTAAGAGACATAATCTCTGCTCTTGTTTTCTAGCTGAGCTCCGCGAAGAACTTTCCTATACAGGTGGTCTAAAACATCAGAGGAAGCTTCCATAGTGATTTCCAAATCTGTCCGCTGCAAAGGCAGTCAACTCCAGGTAACAGCAATCTCAGAAAGATGTCAAAATGTCTCAGCTGTTTCTTCAGCGAAACCTTCAAGAGAAAAGAAATTTTAAATCTTAAGTGCTATACACATTGCTATGCGTTTGTTTTCAGATGTCCCCAGTGGTGTTGGGGGGACCATATGTGGTGCCGGACACTTAAGCCGGGTCATCCACAGGCAAGGCAAAACATCTTACTGGCTGAACTGTCTCTCCAGCCCCCGTGCATCGTTTTTATAAGGGGAAGGCATCTGTTTCTATTTAAATTATTTATCTCAAGATAAAGCTGATGACCTCATTTCTAAAAACCGAATGAGTAATCATTATTTGAAGACCATAAAAGTAAAATGCATTGTTTCCAGTACCAATTTTCCCCTTCATTCTGGGCCAAGCCTAGTGGTGGAGGTGCTACTCTGGGCTCCGTGCTTAGGGGTTGCTCCCAGTGGTGTTCAGGGGACCACTGGAGGTCGAGCTTGCCTCCCACATGCAGCCCTGCTGTGCTCTCTCCAGCCCCTTCTGCTTGTTTTGGTACCACGCTCAGAGGTGCTCAGGGTTTACTCTTGACTCCCTGCTCAGGGGTCACTTCTGGGGAGGGCTTGAGGGACCAACTGGGGGGCTGGAGATCAAAATGGGCCAGCAAGCGCCCTCCCTGCTGTCCTAGCTCTTGGGAGCCTTGCACTGCTCTGTGACACATAAGTTTCCTTAAGGGCCAAAGTGAAAGTGCAGTGAGGAAGGTGGTTGCCTTGCATGGAGGAGACCCAGGTTCGATCCCCAGCATTCCATAGGGTTCCTGAGTACCGCCAGGAGTGATTCCTGAGTGCAAAGCCAGGTGTGTGACCCAAGTATCGCCAGGTGTGACCTAAAGTGTCAATAAATAAATAAATAAATGAAGTTTCCTGAGTGGGCTGAGTAGTGTAGCCTGTGATCATCCATCAGAAATTCTGTTTCTGGTGTACTTCTTTGGACACTCTGACAATAACATTTCTTTCCAGTAAAACTACCATTTAAAAATAGAATTCAGGTTTTAACTCGCAACATATGCCCTGCTCTATTATTACAATTTTCAGGAACAAAAGAATTATTTTTATTTTGGTGCTCCAGCAATAAAAATACTTTCAATGCTATTTCTGAAAATCATAAATCCTGATTTAACACAAATGAGAAAAAAGAACTAGTGCTGGCCAGCCACTTTAGACCTACAAAGGAGATAATCTTAAATGGTTTCAACTGCTTCAGTCCAGAGACTCAAGTATTACAAGGAAAAAGGAAGGGAGGGAGGGAGGAAGGGGTATTTCAGGGGGCAATGGGCGGTTTCCATCCGGGTGGGTGCCCAGATCTTCAATGAGAGTGTTGTAAGAAGTCAGGTTAGAGAGTTAGAGGCTCAAAAGGACCCTGTAAGGGGCCAGGATGAAGGCTTAAAGGGAGTACAGACTTTACATGTGGGGGGGTCAGGCATCCATCCTCAGCGCCCCATTATGCCCCAGCCCCCAGCACAACCAAAGCAACACCCCCAATAAGACCATTCCCTGCCCAGCACTGCCTCTGTGGCCTCCAAACCCTCAATGACCCTTTATAGACAGGATACCAGGTAGTAAATGAATGAATGAGTCAGAGGTGGCTTTTCTTATGTGTAAGCGTGACCTTCCCATCACAGGCTCTTTCAAACATTAATCCTGGCCCAAGCAAGGTCCAACAACAATGTCACAGGTCATCTGTCTAAAATCCCTGGAGTCTGCAACAGGACAGAACTAATTCTTTCCAAGCTTCCGGGTCCCTGGAGGAAGTGGGAAGGCCTGCTCGTCTGGAACAGACTTCTGAGCTCGAGTCTTACGGCTCTGGAGGGCCATTTTCCTTCCAGAGGAGCAATTCACAGGTGAGGGGAGGAGCCTTATCGATCGCAGGCTGGCCTAAGTCCGACACCCTAGCAGGCTGAAGACTGCGTTTAGGGCAAATTCTAGACATGAGCTCTATCCTAGGGCAGTCCTAATGTCTGTGAAGGGCAATGCCAGAAAGGTTCCTGAGAGGCAGGAGTCGTCACTGGAGCGAGGCTGACTCGGAGCTCAGAGCCCACTGGGAGACTCTTCCCTTCCTGCCCCAAAGCAGCTTCGGGAGCATTTCCCTGCCACTGCACATCCCTGCACTGAGAACTGCCCTTTTTTCTTTTGAAAAATAAAAGCAACACGAATGTTTCGCCGGAAAGTACAGATGCTGAGAGCTGAGTGGCCTGGTGGGGCGAAGGGAACTGGACCCTTCTTCCCTACAGGTTGGCCCAGCATGAGCTGTGGGACCTGGCTGGTCTGGGGGACGGGGTCCCCCTCCCATGCAAGTGACTCAGATGTAAAGTTCAGCATCTGAGAAATCCACTTCAAACGCTGAGAGGCTTGCAGTGGGCCTTAGGAATAAATGAGCTGATTTTTGTCTGGCCTGGAAAGGGAACAACCAGGAGGATACAATTAGGGCAAGTGACTTTGCAGGGCACCGCAAGCAGGAACCTCTCCATCCATTGTTACCCCCAGGACCACCAGCCACCCAGGCACCACTGGGTGTGGCCCAGGAACAAGCCACAACCATTTAAGGGCCTCTCCATGGCTGACCTACTGCAAACTCTGAATTCTCTATCTCAGCCTCCCAAGAACCATGTTTGCCTTATCGAAAAACTGCAACTGCCCAGCTGTTTTCACAGAAAATCAGAATAAAGTTTTTGCAGGCCTGCTATGGACCAGCTACTCTGAGAGTAAGAACTTCACAGTGGTAGGAGGTAGCAGATTAATCATCAGGAAGGAGAGAGAGATTGAGTCACAGAGCAAGTAATGTGGCAGTAAGGATTTGAGGCCACAGAATTTGACTGCAAAGTATGTGGCACACCTCAAATTTCCTTTGGGACTCCCCAAAGCACAGGACAATCACTGAAGAGCAAACTTACAAGTGAATTTCCTAGTAAATAGACATTCACACAGCTGAATCTTAACGACCGTCTATATCCACTATCAAAATATCTCAAAAAAGATTGTCCCTCAGCATTGTCAAGGCTGGGTACTATAAATGACTATAAGGTAATCGTGACTAATTATGTCAAAAGATACTTAGCAACAAGTTTCAAAGCTCAAACAATAATCCAGACACCTACACCTATTTGACTTTTTTTTTTTTAGGTCATGCCCAGCAGGATTCAGAGTTTACTCTTGGTTCAGGGGTCACACCGGCAGTGCCTAAGGACCCAAAAGGTGCCAGGATCTACCCAGAGTCAGCCACAATTAGGAAAGCGCCTAAGCACAGCACTATCTTTCCAGATTCTTGATGACTTCTCTACATTAAATTATTTTTAATAGCCACTAATCAGCCCCAGTATAAAAAAAATTAATGACTGGGCCCAGAGTGATAGTACAGGTGGAAGGCATGTTCACCTTGCATGTAGCTGATTCGGGTTTGATTGCCGTCACCCCATAGGTCTCCCAAGCACTGCCAGGAGAGATTCCTGAGTGCAGAGCCAGGAGTAACCCCTGAGCATTGCTGGATATGACCCTAAAAAGCCAAAAAAAAAAAAAAAAAAAAAAGAAAGAAAGAAAGGAGAACAACTAGTGATCATACTTTGGTATCAATAGTCAATGTCGTTTAACTGGGACCGGAGCAACAGTACAGTTGCTTCATCCATGCCTCGGCTGACCTGGGCTCCACCCCTGAATGCAGAGCCAGAAGCCCTGCACCCCCGCAATATATACACATATATCTAGAGTTTAAGAGCAATATGCAGGTGCTAGATTAATTTTACTTTACTTAAAATAATTTCAAACTTTCACAACCAAGTTGGCATGAATCAAGGTTTAAGTTTTAAAATCAAGTTTTAAGAGAAACACCAAAAAACAGAAAAAAAAATCTTTGGGATCCAAAGTGAGGCAGATTACGCACACTTAACCTCACGTAACTCAAATCGGTTAAATTAAAATTAAAAACAAAAACAAAACGCCCAAACCCAAATCAACCCTGAATTCCTAAATGCAAAAGTGGATAAAACTTGACCGTAACCAATTTCAAACCTTTGCTTGGTGTAAGGAAGTGAAAAGACGAGCTAGAGTTTGAAAGAAAGATCCAATCAGAATGCTGACAAAGGAAAAGTCTCTAGATCAGACAAAAAACTGACAAACCCAACAGTACAAGTGCTCAAGTGGAACATGGCGGGGGTGGGGTAAACTGACACCCCAATAATCATAAAAAGGTAAGTAGCCGGAATGAGGTCTGGCCACACTCCCTGTTAGAGAAATGCCACCATCTGCAGGACTGAAATAAAACGAGAGCAGGAGCTGGAGAGAGAACATACGGGCGAAGTGTTTGCTCGTACGCAGCAGAGCCCACTTAGATCCATGCAAGGTACACGGTGTCCTTGATGTCTCCGGGAGTGATCCCGGAGCACAGATCCAGAAGTAAACCCCAAGCAGCACCGGTATGGCCACAAAACAAAACCTTAAAATGTCCTGGGCTGGGGAAATAGCCGGAGATGGACCATGAACAGGACACCAAGCACAGCACGGCCCTTCCCAGCACCACTAAACATGGCCCAGTGGACCCGTGGACCCTCCAGCCCTTTAAAAAACAACAACAACAACAAACCAGTACCTTGACAACGAAAACTGAGCCAGCATAGCTTCTTACATTTTATTGCTGGGGCAGGAGTGATAGCACAGCGAGTAGGGCATTTGCCTTGAATGCAGCCAGCCCAGGTTCAACCCCCCAGCACCCCATAGATCCACGCCCACCAGGAATAATTCCTGAGTACAGAGTCAGGCTTAAGGCCTGAGCATCACCGGGCTGACACAAGGTTCCAATCCGTTCAAAGCCTCAGGGATGAGGCAGTGGCAGCAGCTGGGACAGCACAGGCCACATGGGGGAGCTCAAAGCAAAGGTGTTTCCCAGGACTACAGCACTCACTCACTCCCTAAGTCAGAGGGCTCTGGCAGACCCTAGGGCACTGCACAAACTCCACAACCTCCAGAGCACTACAGAGGTGCTGTCACCAAAAATGAAAATCTTAGGCTTGGGAGTCGCAAAGGGCTTGAAGAGATCAGCTGGGGGCTATGAGGAGTGGGGGCTTGCTGAGGTGGTCTCTGGGACACTCATATAATGTGCGCATCTAGAAAGCCAGGTGGGGAGACAGGAGGAAATGGGCGAGAAGGCTGAAATGACACTGTCGGAATGTCTGTTCCTCTCTCTGGCCATCTGCTTTTCACTGAAAATCCTTTGTGGCCATGAAAACATGTAAGGTGACAGACAATCATGTCCTAACCAGGGGACATCACGTTCCTGGGCTTCCAGAGAATGTGCTGTCCCCCGCATCAGTGCCTCTTGGCCACCCTTCTCTGACTGTTTCCTTCACTGAAGGTTTCATGGACAGTCTCTGGAATACTCTGGAGAGCCTGTGGGGCTGTGGGGGTCCGGTTTTTGGCTCCTGCTAGGGAAACGTTGTTTGAGAGCATACCAAGCTGCCTGACTTAACTGGTGCTATCAATCTGACAGCTCACTTGATCACTTGCCATGGATCTTGAAATAGTTTGGTTTCTGTAATACTTGTTAACTAATCGAACTTTTCTCGTTTTCCAGCTGATTTTCCGGTTGATTCCACGAGACAGATTTCATTTCCCATTTTTGCTGGGACCAGCAAAAGTCACACACAGAAGCACTGATTTCATTTAGGATAAATCTTTATGATGCTCGTTCATGAAACTCTGGCCCGGAATTGAGTCCCTTTGAGTAGGATGCAGGCTGGGAACACGTCAACATGGGCCTCAGCATGCCTGATTCCAGGGGTGCCCAGGTATCTCTGTGGCCCGGGGAGGTCAGTGTGTCAACAGGAACAGGAGTCCTTGAGCCAGGAGCCTGTGAGCTGGCACTCCCGTGCTCAGTGGCAGTGGCATATTGTTTTATTTTGGTTTTGGGGCTTAGGACTTATTCCTGGCTGTGCTCAGGGAAATGCCAGGCGGGCTTGGGGGATCTATGGGGTGCCAGGGATGGAACCTGGGTTAGCGCATGCAAGAAATACGACAGTCTAATTCAAAGCAAGTGCTTCCAAAGCCTGGAATGTATTGAGGAGACCGTCCCATTTTCTACTTTCTAAATCAACGGCTCAAGGTCACTAAAACGTCTTCTGTGACTGGGTCTGGAAGGGAGCTATCAGAGCCAGGTAATTGTTCCCACAGGAGAGGCTCTGAGCTTTACCATGGTTTCCTGAGCATCGCCAGGTGTGGCCCCAAACCAGACCCCCAAACCAAGTTTTCCTGATCTGTCTGCTCTCTGGCTCTTCTCAAATGAAAACTTGTATTTTGTTTTCTTTTTCCTGCTGGCTCACACCTGGTTGTGCTCAAATCTTACTATTCATTGTGAGCTCAGGGAACCCTCCTGGCGCCAATATTTTTTTGCTGGGGCCAGAGCAATAGGTTAACAGGGAGGGCCATTGCCTTGTACACAGCCGACCTGGGCTGGATTCCCAGCATCCCAGAGGGTCCCCCAAGTATGGCATGGAGTGATTCCTGAGTGCAGAGCCAGGAGTAACCCTGAGTATGGCCAAGCAGGTGTGACCCAGAAATAAGAACAAGGGGAAGAAATCTTTGGGGCTCATCAGGTGTCAATATTACCTTCAGGATCAGCCCACAGTGCTTTCTCTCTCACACATGAAGGCTCTTCTGAGCTCATCCCACTCTCTGCCTGTGCTCCCCCACAACACTCCAAGGCTGGGCAGCCTTTAAGATGGACAACTTCCGGGGTCTTCTGATCATGTCTCACAAACACAACTCCAGGCTCTGACAGGTTCTCCAGGGCTCTGCTGTGCTTGGCCTACTCTTACCAACCTAGATCACATTCAGCCTGTACCTTCCCACTCCCCACCTGCCACCTGGGACCCTCAATTCCAGGGGAGACTTTCGCTGACTCAAGTCAGGACTGGGCCGTGGGGCTGCCAGAAGTGGCATCAGCCCCCAGGCCAAGCAAGAGGTTGGTTTCCCCTCCCTGACCACAAGTTTCCTGCACGGAAGGGGCCCAGGCGCCCTGCACACACCAACGGGGGCTCACATGGAAAGTGCGAAAGGAACATTCTTGAAGGAGTGAATGATCTGCACACCAGGAGGCTACCTGCAAGTGTTGCTGAGACCCCATCTTGGCCACAGACCACCTAAAAGAAGACAGCTGGAATATTTCCTCTGGGTTAAAAGCGGAAAGGGGTCAATGCTTGGGACGCAGCTCAAAGAAATGCAGCACGAGTCTTCAAATCCGAGGCCCTGAGTCTGATTCCTGGCTCTGCATGCCTCTTCTCATTCTCATTCTCTCATATTCTCTCTCTCTCTCTCTCTCTCTCTCTCTCTCTCTCTCTCTCTCTCTCTCTCTCTCCCCCTCCCTCCCTCCTTCCAGCATTGCCAGAGCTTGTCCAGGGTCCCCGGCACAGGCCCTTAAAAAAGAAGTCAACTTTGGTGACTGCAACAAGCTGCAATAATAGGACTCCTTGCTGAGCTCTCCACTGAGCAGCCAGGAAGCACCCCCAAAACACGGAGAAAAAAGACACGACTTTCCCCCAAACATCGAGAAGAGACAGTACCTTCTCCTCTGCGGCAGAGCACGGAGAGATCTGCAGGCGCGTGACTCGTCTCCCGGGCCCGTGCCGCCCACCACGCACGCTTGCCTTTCTCGCTGGGCTCGCCAGCCGCCTTCCTTGCAGCGCCCGGGCACCGCTGGCGCTTCCCCGGGCTCTGGGGCAACGCGGCACGGCTTCTCTCTGCAGAGAGGTGCCCAGGTGCAGCGGCCTCGCTTCCTCAGACCCCGCGCCTTGGGCAACCCCCGCCTCCCGCACCTAAGGCCCGGCCGGGGGCGCGGAGCTGCGGGCCTCGCACAGGGAAGAGTCCGGGGTGCCGATTTTCGACATTACGGAACAATCAAGCGATTAAAGAAAAATCCCAAACCAGGCAGGCCCGGCACGGTGGGGCTCGGGGTGCAGCTCGCCCCCGGCTCCGCGTTCTACCTCGCCGCCGCGCGTGGCCCGCAGACGCCGCGGACGAGCCCCGCGCCCGCTGCCCTTCGCCCGCGGGGCCGCCCTCCCCCGCCCAGAGCGCGACCAGCGGCAGCGCCCCGGGGCCCACGGCCGCTCGCCTCGAGGTTCCCCCCGCCGCCCCTTCACCCACCCGCACACACCCCGGCTCAGCCCGCTACCTGCCACGCACCGCACTCCCGCCCCTCTGCCTCGGCCGCGCCACTCCGAGAAACGCGGGCCCGCCCGGCCACCGTAGTTCACGGAAACTACACGCCGGGCCCGCCCCCCGCATGCGCAGAGACCCGGCCCGGCGGCCCGCGTCTCCTAGCAACCGCGGCGAGTCCCGCCGCCGGGGGCGGGGCCTCGGAAGGGGGAAGGGAGGGCACCCAATCCGGGGCCGCGTCCGGGCCTGGCGCCGCACGCCTCCCGCGCCCGTCGCGAACGCGCGGGCGGCTTTACGGCAGCAGGGGGCGGGGCCAGGAGCGGAGAAGGAAGCGACCAACCAACCGAGTCGCCCCCACCCTCCCACCTCAGACCTGGTTTACGGCTCCGGGCTCCGGCGCCAGGGCGGCCGCTGATTGGCTGCTGGAGCCTTGGTCCCATCCCAGTGACCCCAAAGTGCTGGAGGGAGGGGGCGGGGGTGGCCCAGTGCAAAGTGCATCCCGAGAGCCCCCTGCCTGGAACCCCCGCGGCCGGCACTCGGGACCCTGCATGAGCCGGGACCTCGCCGCCCCGAGACCTCCCGGGACCCCCGAAGCCCGGCGCGTCCGAGCCGGAGCGCGGCAGCCCCCAGCCCCGAGCCCTCGCCCCGGGACTGCCCCCCCTTCCCCCGGAGCCGGCACTTCCTCCCCGCACCCCTGGCCCGAGGCGGCCCGGCGGCCCGGCCCGCCAGCCCCGGCCTGCCCGCCCGTGTGCAGCTCGCCGGGCCGGGGCCGAGCCCGCAGCCCCGGGGTCCGAGCCGCGTCGGGCGCTTCTTCAATGGAGAAGTTGGTGAGTGTGCAGGAGGCGGAGCGGGGGACGCGCTGCAGCAGCTGAGAGGACAGGTAAAGTCGGTTAGGGGCGCCCCCGGCCGAGGGGAGCGGGCAGGAGCGCCGCCCCGCGCCGCCCGCCTCCTCCCGCCCGCCCCCCGCGCCCCCCGCCCCGCCGCCCCGCCGCCCCGCGCCCCCCGGGCCGCCGCCCCGCTCACGGGACTGTCTTCCTCAGGTTGGAGCCGAGCCCCGGGACGGGACGCCGCCGAGAGCCGCCGCCTGCTGCACCCCGGGTGGGGTAAGACGCCACCCGCCCCCTCCCCCGTGGTGTACTCCGGGGGGACCCCCCAGCGCCGCCCTCGCCCCTCTGCGCGGTGCACCGGGGAACGCAAACACTCCCCGGCGCCCCCAGACCTTTTTAGGCTTTGGCTAAACTTCTTGAACACTCCCCACACGCTGCGTCCTCCAGCCCCCCACCTCTCCTCTCTGCACCCTCATTTGGACCTTAGCTTGGGTTCACAGGACCACCTTACGCTGCTCAGCTGCTCCGAGGCTTGGAGACCCTCTCTGAGGTCAACACCCCCGGCGCCCCTCTGCCAGCCCCTCCCCAAACTCTCACCGGGATTCCTCAATTCCTTGTTAATTGCTTGTTAATTCTGAATGGCCCTGCTTTTTAATGAAACCACAATTTTCTGGGGGCTCCCTCCCCCTTCCTTCCTATCACTTTTCACCTGCCACCCTCCACCTTCCATTAGGAAAGCTCTTGAGTTACTGGGAAGATGAAGCTTGTGGTTCTGTCCAGGCTGGAAATGGAGGGCTTTCATGGTGCAATCTTATTTTTTTCCCCCTTAAATTTCTCTGTAAAAGTTTGACTCGATTTCCCTTCATAGTCGGGACGTTTGAAAGCAGCAGTCTCCTGTGGAGGACTTCTGTGTAATTAACTCCTAGAACTTTGGTGTGTTTCTGTGTGACAGGCTTGGCCAGGCCCTCTGACACTGTTAGGAAGAGTTAAGTGAGGTTGGAGACACTTCAGATTTTCTAGGAGAGCTTCGGGAACTTTTTCCCACTTCAACTTTGCCTGCACCTGGGCAACTCCAGAGTTTGAAAAAAGGCACGTTTGGGTGTGTTTAGAATCTAGCTCTTTATCTTTTGCATGTCAATAAGATTTGTCATTTCAAAACCCTTGCAGGAAGTTGGCTAGATTGAAGGTTTTATGCAGTCTATATGTTGTGATCTCGTTGGAGCTGGATTACTTAGCTCCCTCTGAAAATTCAACTGGGTAAAGGTAAGTGGAGGTGTTCCAGGAAGGGGAACTGTGGACGGCGGGCATGGTGCAATTCAGAAAGTAGTCCAGTGGACGTTTTTCTCTCTACTAGCAACAGGAGCAAAAACTCGGTGCAAAAACAGGTCAACTCGGTGTTGACCTCCGAGTTATTTTAATATCTCAGGTGGTTTGGGGACTTTTAGGTACAAAGAAGGACTTAAAATAGCAAAAGCTGTTAAGCAATCTTTTCGTTTCTACATTCTCCTGGACTTTCTGCTTTCCACAAAGAAGAAATTAGATGCCCTTTTTTCCTCATCACTCTAACTGCCAAGACAGAGCTGCTGGGGAGGGGCTCTGAGGTCTTCCCCCCTGCACACTGGAGCAGAGGCTAATGAGAGTGCCTTGTGGTAAATGGGATTGGAGATCTGTATACCCACCATGCTTCCCCAGGGAACCCAGACCCTGTGTGTGGATAGATGCCGTCAGGGGCCTGGCTGTGGGACTTTAGTACATTTAACGGAGTTAAAGGCTAGTTTTTGTTTTTGTTTGGGGGGGCCACCTCTGGCTCTGAGCTCAGGGATCTCTAAGCTGATCCTGGAGAGGCTTGGGAGACCCTATGGGATGTCAGGGATTGAACTCTGGTTGCCCACATTCGAGGCAAGTGCCCTCCCTGCTATCTTGTTCCTCTGGCCCCAAACTTCTATTCTTAAAGCACATAAATGGTCAGAGATTTTTTTTTCTCTTTAAAGCAAATTGTAGATGGCCAGGGATGTGACTTAAGCAAGATGGGCTTGGTCTCCCTAACAGTCCATCCCCCCAGCACTGCCCATAGTGGCCCCCACAACAATTAAAAGATCCAAATGGGCTGTATTGCTTTACCGTGGGTGTCAGGTAGGAGGGGTGTGTGAACCCAAATGTGTAAATAAGCCGCCTTGCTCCACTCCCTGTCCCTCTCCAGACCCTCCCGCCCCCCCCCCCCAAATCTCCAGGCTCTCACATCAAGTATATTTTTAAGGTCCAAAGAAGCCATCTGTGTTATCCTCAGGCCATTTGGTGCCATCATTTTTGGTTTTTTTTTCCCTTGCATTCATTCCTGAGGGGTGCCCTCACCATGGGTCATTTCAATTTATTATTTTAAATTTGATTTGGGTCATTTTAATTTATTATTTTAAATTTGATTTGGGGGGCTCACCTGGTGCAGTGCTCAGAGGTCCCCCCCAGCATGCTATGGGACCATGCAGTACCCCAGGCCCGTGCAGGCAAAGCCTCCCTCCCCTCCCCCCCCCCACACTGCCCTGGGTGTTTTCAGCCAACACATTCACTTAGATCGTTTGTCTCTTTCACCTTGGCAGCTCGTGTTTAGCATTAATGCTATTGCCAGTCACCGGGGTTTTTGTAAGAGCTGAAATGTTCAAATCTGCTTGTTAGTGACACATTTGGAATTTATAATCACGTTGGAAGAAAATTGATCTTCAGATGATGCTTGAGTCAATTCTGATAGTGTTCTATGCATTCTTCCTAGAGGGATGCCCAGTTCACTGTTTAATCTCCTGACACGGATGGCACCTTTCTTTGATTCGCCTTTCCTGTGGTAGCATCCAGGAATGCAGCATGTACCTGGCCTAAAAGTCTAAAGTCAGATCAGAGTTGATATACGCATCCTTCATCCCTGGTGTCCAGCTTTCTGATTCTTTTTGGTCTAAGGCAGCCCCGAAGTCATGTCTGCCTTCTCTTTCACGAACTTCCAAGGCATTGACACAAGGCTACAGGGTGATAAATGCTGCCCGACAGGGTTTAAGAAGATAATGCAGGCTAGGCCTCACCATGTCTAAGTGAATTGTAAAACTTCCCATTAGGCCTCAGCAGAGTTTCTTTTGCTAGTTTTGTTGTGGGACCACGGCTGGCAGTGCTCTGGGCTTACTCCTCACTCTTTGCTTGGGGAGTCACTTCCTAGCTGTGTTGGGGGACCCTGCAGTGCTGGGGACCCAACCCCAGCCTCCCACATGCCAAATAAGCACTCAGCCCCTTGAGCTCTCTCTCCAGCCCTGACCTCCATGGCATCAAAATTATTGGGGTTTCTGCTGGAACTTGCGAGAGTTACGGGTTAAGTCGGGCTGGTCAGTAAATCTCGTGTCTGTGACAGAAGTGGGATGGCTCCAACTTCTGTCGGGAGCTCCCAGGACGTGCTGGCAATGTGGGCTGGCGCTGGAGTAACATTTCTACTGGATCATAAGCGCTAGGCCCTTGATAATACAAACCAAAGTCAGCAATACACAAGCAGTTTGCGAACTTTGGGCCTTTTTTGGGTATTTGTTTCCCTTTATTTTCCTCTTCTCTTTTAGGATTTATGAGCCATTGGTAACTTTTTTTTTTCCTTTCCTTGTTGCTGATTTTATTTACGTACTAGCCTGTATCTCCATTGACTGCAAAAGAAATGCTTGCTTGCTTTTGCTTTCTTTTTCTTTCATCTCTTTTTATTTTAACTTATTTTGCTTATTTATTTTTGCTTTTTGGGTCACACCTGGCAGTGCTCAGAAGTTACTTCTGGCTCTGCACTCAGGAATTAATCCTGGCGGTGCTTGGGGGACCCTATGGGATGATGAGGATCAACCCGGGTCCGCTGCGTGCAAGGCAGACGCCCTCCCCGCTGTACTATCGCTCCCCGCCTTCTTTTTAGTTTGAATGGCAAGGTTGTTTCTAGTTGGTGTGAAATCTGAAAGCACAGTTCTGATTTGTACCGCTTAATCACAAAAAAATCTGTGGACTTAGGGTGAGAATAACTGCACAAAGATATTAATGACAAGTCCCTTTGCCAAAGAAAGTTGGGGCCACATGGGCAAATTTAAGAAGCATTATGTGATTTTAGACAGGTCTTAAAAGTATTTTGGTGTGTGGTTATTTTATTCTTTGCCCTATTCCATGAATGTAGCCTTTTCCCTTTGATTATGTGAAACAAGAAGATTGAATTTTAACGTAATGATGTTCATGATGAATGGAAACTGTTTCACCCTTAAAATTTGGCTTCTAATGGGATCAATAGTATGAAGACTCCAAGGCCCTGAATTTAGGGGCTGAAGATATAGTATGGCAGATAGGGCATGTGCCTTGCACGTGGCCTACCCAAGTTCAATCCCCAGTATCCCACAGGGTCCCCCGCAGTCATCTCCAGGAGTGATTCCTGAATGCAGAGCCAGGAAGTAACCCCTGAGCATCACCAGGTGTGGCTCAAAACCAAAGGGAGGGAGTAAGAGGGCCAGGATGAATTTGTAAGCTTGTGTATAATATTGGCATTGGGTTACTCTGTTGCTTGTGAGAATGGCTTTTGTTGGGGGCCAGATAGATAGTACAGCAGGTAGGGTGCTTACCTTGCATGTAGCCAGCCCAAGTTCTTTCCCTGGCACCCCATATGGTCCCATGAACCCGCCTGGAGTGATTCCTGAGCGCAGAGCCCAAGACTGACCTCTGAGTACCTCTGGGTGTGCCCCTTGCTCTCCACAAAAAAAGACTTGTTGGATAAATGACTTCTTTTTGATGTCTTATTTCCAGAATTGTCCTTGTTTATATGTTTCTAACTCTGAAACCTGGCATGGAATTTCCCAAGGCTAGACCTTCAGAGTTTTAGTCATTCCGATTCTGCCTATCGTCATGAATTTGAAAGTGCTGCATCAAGCTTGGGTAGAAAGTTGTGTTTATGCAGAAAGTCATCTCCCCGTATCCCTTTATTTTATAGGTGATTTCCATTCACTATCAGATTTGCAGATTTGCTCTTGTGAGGAAATGAAATTCTTTCTCTTCTCATCTCTAAACTTCTTCTGTGGTTTTTAATAGGCACATTAACCACTTGCCACTGGATATTATCTTCACAAGAATCTTCTCCCCCTCCACACACACCTTTACTCAATAGCTATATTAAAGTTCAGTGCCCTAGATAAAATTAGCCGCTTGGCGACTCATTGGGGTTTTTGGGATCATCTGAGATGGAGCCTTTGTTATTCATGACTTCGGGGGTGCACCTCATGAACCACAGATGCCTCACAAGTGTGTCTGTTTCATTCTCTCTCTCTCTCTCTCTCTCTCTCTCTCTTTGATCAAAGCTGGACAATGCTCAGGGCGCACTCCTGGCAGTGCTCAGGGGACCAGATGGGATGCTGGGGATCGAACCCGGGTCGACTGCATGCAAGTCTAGTGCCCTCCCCGCTGTGCTATTACTCCAGCCCCTGTTTCATTCTCTAAAGAGGGACTCGTGTACGAGTGCTTTCGGGGTGTCACCTTTGGTCAGCAAGAGAAAAAACATCGTCAACATTTCTAGGATGGTTTGATGCCTTTGAAGCATTTGCTATTAAAATCCCACCCAGAGGTGATGTCGGTGGCCAAAGGCAAGCAGGGTGCCACAGCCCGTGACAGCCACTCATGAACCCTCGCTGTTTTGCTTGAAGTCACCACTGTGGGTTCCGGCAGGTTTGCGTGCTTACGCCTCATCGGAGGAAGAACTTAATCAGGCCCTTTGACTCATTGAAGGCTCCTCATCATGTCAGTTGTAATTTAATGCCACTATATCTCCTCCAGCTGTCCCATCCTTCCCTGGGAGGAGGACAGGATTCTTCCTGGCTTGTCCACTGCTCTCGGGAGATGATGGGACCCCAAAGACATGCTCAGCAGGGAGGGGCTCTGGAAACGTGTAGCTTGCACAGAAACTCATGTTGGAGTGACTAGAGCAGCAGTACAGCAGGCAGGATGCTTTCATTGCATGCAGCTGATGGTGGTTCGATGCCCTGGCATCCCATGTGGTTCCCTCGAGTCCCACCTGGAGTGATCCTTGAGTGCAGAGTCAGGCCTGAGTCCTGAGCACCGCCGGGTGTGGCCTCTCCACAAAAAAAGCAAAACAAAACAAAAAAAAACCTAGGGTGGAAAGAATCTTGTTTTATGCAATGCTAACGTTCCAGCATTGGAGACATGTGTTGCTTTTATTTTATGTTTTAAGTAGACTTCGAATGTTGGTGGTTTCCTCTCCACAGGAAAATGGAGACACTAGTATGGAATGCCCTTCGGTTCCACCCCCAGGAATCCTGTCACCTTCTTTCTTCGCAGATCTCTGCTCATAGCCACATCACTATTCACCGAGATCCTTCTCTTCTTCCCTTTCGCTTTTCTCTCGCCTCACTGTAGGGGACCATGTGGCAGTCACTTGTCATCTCTGTTCAGTTCTTCCTGGCTGGAACAGTTTCTCACACTTGTTTCCTTCTTGTGACATGTGGAGCATGGTCCAGAGTCTCGCTCACTCTCGTTCTGTTGGGATTTGTCTGCTGATGGGGGTTGGGGCTTGGCAAAATAGAGCAGAGGGTGAATTGTCATTCTCAGCCTCCTTACTGTCATTGGGACTGATGGCGTTAACCACCAGCACCTTGTGGCCGAGACCTGGTGACTCAGGTTTCTCCCGGGTGGAATCTGGTCCTGTGACCCTCACGGAAGGAAACGCTCTGCTTGGCCCATACTTCATCACGGGGCCTTCCGGGCCCCTGAGAGGAAGGCCGTTTCTCTGACTCGCAACTCCGAGCCCCTCCCCTTCATCCAATCCACTGCTTATGTAAGAACTGATTTACTGATATTCCTTATATGCAGTACTTGTTCTTTATGTTTGTTTGGGTATTGATATTGGTTTTGTTGACCATGCCTGGCTATACTCAAGAGCTTAGGGACCAAGATGGGGCAGGGGGGCTCAAACCTATGGTCAGCTGCGCAAGGAAAGCGCCTTAGCTGTGGAACTGTCTCTCTAGCCCTTGGAAGCTGTCCTTGCATCACTGTTCTTCAGATGGTTCCATTTTATATTTGGGGGGACTGGGGACACACCAGGCTCACTGCTTACTCCTGACTTTGCACTCAGGGGTCACTCCTGGTGGACTTGGGGACCCTATGGGATGCCAGGGATCGAACCCTGATTGTCCACGTGCAAGGCAAACCCCTCCCCACTGTCCTATCATTCTGTCCCCCAAGTGATTCCATTCGACAGTGCAGGACTTCCCTTTGAGGTAGCCCCACTTTTTCTTCTAGAAACTTCCTTCCTTGGGTCACTCAGCTCCAGGCATGTCTTCTATATTTCCTGCCCCAGCCCTAGAATAAACCATTTCTGAAAAACGTATGCTTTAAAAAAAACAGTTAAACACACAGTTTGCCTCATAGAAATCATGTAGATCATGGCTAATAGGCAGACTTTTGAATCAAGGGTTACTTCTAAGCCCATGCTGGTGAAGTCTTTGGCCATCCTTGAAGGAATTTGCCAAGGAAGTACTTGCTGAGAAAAGGTACTGGGAAAGAGAAATAGACTGTACTGATTTGTTTTGGTTGACAAGCCTGGTCTTGTTTGTGGCTAGAGGATGTAGGAACTGCCCCCATTAGGGTGGGTAACGATTTTCCCAGCTTTGGGGGAGATTCCCATGTGATCTCTGGAAATCCTTCAAATATGTTCTTAGCCATCATGGAATTTACAGGCCTTGGACTTCATTGACATGGAGACGGTTCTATTTCCTTTAAACTGCACAGAGTATTTTCTGGCGTTCCTTTGGGGAGGCCAGCAATCCCCTAACAGTCAGCAGGAATTGTGCAGTACCTTTTGGGCCTTTGGAGGATGACTCTCCCATTAGTGGTTAAATAGTCCATTGTGGTCCTGGACATCCTTTTTTGGGATGGACACAAACTCAATCTCCTCTCGTCCTCTTCAGGAAAAGCAGATGGCTAGTCACGTCGATTAAAACAGAATCATAGGGCTAGAATGATAGTAGATTGGGAAGGTACTTTGCACGAAGCCAAGCAACCTGGGTTCTCTCCCAGCCAAGATTGAGCCCTGAGCACAGAGCCAGGAGATAGTCCTGAGTACAGCACCAGGAGTGATCCCTAAGCACAGAGCCAGGAGTGAGCCCTGAGCACAACTCCAGGGGTGATCCCTGAGCACAGCCACGAGTGAGCCCTGAGCGCAGAGCCAGGAGTGAGTCAGCCCTGAGCACTGAGCCAAGAGTGATACCCGACCACAACCAGGTGTGACCCAAAAACAAAAAAAGCAAGAAATACCTCAGTCAAACGAAGGAAGTCACTTGAATCTAAATTCCAGATGTGTAATTTATTGTTTCCTTTATTCCTTTTCAAGACTCTTGGAAATTTTTAGAAAACAAATTTTCCAGCAAATAAATACTTTACAACCTCAGCGAGTGCGTCTAGGTGACGAAATCCTTTTCTCCAAGAATCCATTAGAATTCTTTCTCTGTGTCTTTCCGTCTTCTCAGGAAAATGCTGAGATTTAGGCGCAAGGAAAGGAGGGCAGGGCTGGAGGCTCTGCAGCACCTTGCTCCTTGTCGGCATTTTCCTGTGATGGCTCTTCTGTCTGTTTCCAGGTGAAGAAAGCTCCCTGGAAGGTCGGGACGGTCTCCGAGCCTTGTGCCCATAATGCTGTACGTGCACAATGGTGATTAGGTGGCCCCTCCAGCAGGCGAAGGGAAATCCTGTCAGGTAAGGAGCTCTGCCGCTCTGGGGTGTGTGAGACCCATTTGCTCCTGGAATGGGCTGGGCCATGTGCAGTGCTGAGAGAAGCCTCCTTTTGTTTTTGTATTTCTGAGTCTTTTTTTTTTCTTTTTGTGGTAGTGATGTTCAAGATACCCAAACCGTTCAAAGAGCAGATAGAAGTAGCTGCCATTAATTCTTTCTAATGAGCTTCAGTGTCTTTTCTTAGTTTTTGTTTAAATTTTTTGTTTTGTTTTGGGGGCAGCAAGGCCCAGGGCTTGCTTATGGCTCTGTGCTCCTAACCAGCTCGGGGGACCATATGGGGTGTCTGCGAAGGAACCGCCTCCAAGTGCTATCTCTCTGGTCCCTGTGCCTTTTCATAAACAAAAACCAATTCCAAAGACTCCTGTCTTTAAAGTTTCTCTTTAAAAAAAAAAAAATTGTTCCTTTGGGCCACACCTGGTGCTGTTTAGGGCTTTGAATTAGTCTGGCTCTGCTTTCAGGGATCATTCCCGGTTGGGTTCAGGGCACTCTGTGGCAGACGAGGGATCAAACTCAAGTTGGCTATATGCAAGGCAAGTGCCCTACCTGCTGTACTATCGCTCCAGGTCCCACCCCCACCAAAATTTCTAAGACAAGAGACTTAATTTTGGTATCAAGTTGAAAGGAAATAAAGTAAAGCAATAGGGGAAAAAATTGTATTTATTAGGAAAACAAATAATCAGGAATTATCTCAAGCCGGGGATTTGCTCCTGGTGGCTGTGGAATGTTTCTCAATTAGGTTGCTTAGTAGTGATTCATCATTTGTAATCACTGTCTCCTATGGTTTGCATTGCAGACTGTTGAGTTCTTGTCCTTCACACAGATGGTTTGACCTGAGTTGGGCCTCAGTTTACCTTCATGCAATCTATAAACAAGAAATTTTTGTAAGAGACATTCTCATTGGTAGCACGGTTATCCCAGGGTATGTAACCCACATAAAGCGATCATATGTCTTCCTTGCAGGCTTTTATTTTTAGAAGTAAAAGCCTGCTAATTAAGAGATGGCTTAGTCTTTTCCTTAAAATGGGCCCACATCGGGCCAAAGCGCCAGCCCAAGGAGCCCCACAGCGCTGAGCAGTACCGGGTGTGGTTTAGAAACGGGTGGGAAAGTGGCACCGTAGCTACAGTCCACCACGGGGCCCCCGAACATCACCCTGGTGCAGCCTCAGACCCTTGCGTGGCACTGCCAGCCTGGCAGAGTTGCTGGGGCAAGGGGGCCCCTGACCTCTTGAGCGCTGCTTGGGAGGCCTCTCACAGGCCAAAGACCAAGGCAATATGGGGTCCTGGACATGTCTTTTCTTACCCAGGAGCTCATGGATTCGTGAGATGGTGGTAGGGACGGTGGACTGCACTTGGGCTTTGTCTGCTTGCAGGTAGGGGTTTGACTGTGAGATGAGCACACGGCCCTTGTAGAACCACCTGGGGGGGCACACGGGCACCTCTTGAACTGTTTCTCAGTTTAGTGCGAGAGTCATTTGTTGCTGCTGTTGTTTTGGTGCCACACCCAGCAGTGCAGAGGGCTGACTCCTGACTCTGCACTCAGGGATCACTCCTGGCAGTGCTCAGGGGACCCTGTGGGGTGCTGGGAATCAAACCCAGGTCAGCCATATGCAAGGCAAGCACCCTTCTGCTTTACGATCACTCTGACCCCAGAATATTTTTTATACAATTAAAAAAAAATTGGAGGAATTTTTGGGTCACACCTGGCAGTGCTCAGAGATTACTCCTGGCTGTGCACTCAGGAATCACTCTTGGTGGTGCTTGGGGATCATGTGGGATGCTGGGGATTGATCCCAGGCCAGCTGCGTACAAGGCAAATGCCCTACTCATTATACTATTGCTCTGGCCCCTATAAAATTTTTGAAATCTTACTTGAGCCTCCCAAGCAGTGTGCAGGGGTCTCGGGCCCTGCTTGAGTTGCTGTTGGTCCAGTGCAGCAAGCAGCTCAAGGATGGGCTGCCACGGGGTCCTCCAGGGCCACTCCTGGCAGTGGGAGCTTTGCAGCGCCTGAGCTGGAAGCCCAGCGTGGGTGGGTACACTGACCACTAGGCTGTCGTTCCAAATAATTCCTCCTCCGTGGGAAGTCAGGTGGCTCAGGGCCTTGGAATCCTGGTTATGATCCGTCACACTTGTGGCCATCTGAGATGACAAAGGCCTTTGAGAATGTCCTCGGGAAGGAGGAGTTGATGACCCCGTAGAGTGGGGGCACAGAAACAGACGCGCCACGGAGAGGCACCCCATAGCTCACATGCTCTGAGCTCTGCCCGCTGCCCTGCTCCCCACTCTGGGCGCAAGAGAAAATTGTTGGAATATTTCAGGGCTCCACCCTCAAAGTTTTTTCTCTTTTTTTTTTAAACTGCTTTTCCTCATCTCATTCAGAGCTGATGCGGCCATATGAAACTGCCTCTGGGAGTAAGCGCGATAGGACAAGAGGGCAGGCACTGGCCTCGAGCATGGCTGCCATGGGGTCCCCCAAGCACTGCCCGAAGTAACCCCTGAGCATCACAGGATGTGACCAAAACCAGAAAAAATTTAAAAACAACAACAACAACAAAAAACACTTCTGTCTTTGCTCACTGATCTGTAATCATCTTTGGGTGAAAGAGTATGTATGTGTACACACACACACACACACACACATAATTAGTGGATGGGGGGATCTTCCCGGAGGGGCTCAGGATGTCTGAGGCCCCCACTGGTGTTTCTCAGCCAACCGGACCAAGTGCTGGGGGCTCCCGGGCTACACCCTGCAATGGTCAGGTCCAGGTGGCTCACAGGCCAAGCATGTTTGACCTCAGCACTCTCTCCTGGCCCCAGAACCCAGAAACTGTCTTTATTTTTACTTCTGGCGGCTCCTGGGATCAAACCCTGGACCCTTTCGCCCACGCAAGGCAGATGTCTTGGTTGTAGGTCTGGGTGGTCTTCGAATGGTTTATGCCTGCGGTCTTCAATCATTGGCCTGTGTCCTGGTGCAGGTGCACAGGCATCACGGGTTGCAAAGCTCTGGCCTGCATCTTGGTTGCCCTTTCTGATCCCTATACTAGTGTGCAGGGCACAGAAGTCGCTGGAAGTACCTTCAGTTTCTCCCACACCCGTTGGGCAACTCCGAAGACACCCTAAGAACTAATAGCCCCCAAGTTCCCATCTGGGTCTTCTCTGCTGGCCCAGCGCCTCCAGGCGGCAGAAATCATTCTGTTGTCAGTGGGTCTCCGGCTGCTGGCCAGGCTTTGTTGCAGGGATCGTGTGTTCATCTAAAGCTGGGGTTACCTGCTAGGGCTTCCCCATCGTGTGCCGTGGTTCGCCCAGGTCGGGGAGCCAGGATGTCCCGTGAACGCCGCGTGTCCCCCTCCTGCAGACGGCTCCCTGTGACCGAATGACTCCCGCGTGAGAAGCGGGACTGAGCGAGGATGTTACACCACCACTGTCGGCGGAACCCGGAGCTCCAGGAAGAGCTGCAGATCCAGGCCGCCGTGGCTGCCGGGGATGTGCACACCGTGCGGAAGATGCTGGAGCAGGGCTACTCCCCCAACGGCCGCGACGCCAACGGCTGGACGCTGCTGCACTTCTCCGCGGCCCGGGGCAAGGAGAGATGCGTCCGCGTGTTTTTGGAGCATGGAGGTGAGTGTGAGGACTTGGTGCAGGGCTGGGCATGGAGGGCGTGGTGGGGGAGGTGCCCATGTTGGTACGTTCCCACACTTCTCCTTGGTCAGTGCTCTCACTCTGAAGGAAGGCCTGGTCAAGGAATCTGTAGTCTTCTGTTTCAGAGCATCTGGGGAGAAGGTCATGGCCCCTCTTGTAACACATTTAGAGGCCACCGTGTGGTCCAGGGGTGTCACTCCAGGTGGCCTGCCCCACTCACGCTTGCCACACCCCCAAAATGACATGGAACCAAAATCTTTTTTGGCGGGGGAGGGGGGTTTCTTTTTGGTTTTGGGGCCACCCTGCAGTGCTCAGGGGTTGCTTCTGTCTCTGCAGTCAGTTACCACTCCTGGAGGTGCTTGGGAACCCTTTGGGACACTGGGGAAACCCGGGCCAGCCATGTGCAAGGCAAATGCACCCCCCACTGTGCTGTCGCTCTGGCCCCTGGACAGCTTCTGAGACCCTGTGTCTCTGTGCCCTGATGTGGCGCTGTTCTTCCTCCTCCCTCCTGCTCTGCAGGGTGCTCGCCTGGTGGCTCCTGTGTTGGGGCTTCTTGGTCATGTTCCTGCTGGGCCAGTGGCACCTGTTTTCTTTCCCAGCTTGGGGACCCTTGAACTTAGCAGTCTGCCTTTGTGTCTGATGGGTGGTCAGGAACCGTTGTTGTCCTTTTTCCTCGTAAAGGTAGCCTGAACTAGGTTGCAGAGAGAAAACTTGAGGGTACAGCCCCTGCCATGCACACGACTGGCCTCAGTTGGATCCTCAGCATCACCAGGAGTGGTCCCTGAGCACAGACCCAGGAGTAAGCCCTGAGACCCCTGGGTGTGGCCCAGAACACCTCCCCACCCCCACGCCCACCCCCAAAAAAGGTAGCCTGTCTGAGCTGTCCCTTGTGCAGCTGATTCTGGTCCCAGTTCTCCTTGTGCAGCTGATTCTGGTCCCAGTTCTCCCAGTTCTCCTGTGTGTGGTTCTGTCACTTTGGGGGTGGGGACAGTCACCCTGGGTTCTTGTTCTGATCAACACAGTTGCCCTCCAATAAAAGCTCTGCTCTCTACTTCAGTATTGGCAGTAATTATTGGGGATGCTGTTTTCTCTTTTGTTTTGGGAGACCAGTGCTCAGGGCTGATTCCTGACTCTGTGCTCAGGAATCACTCCTGGCAGTGTTTGGGGGACCCTTTGGGATGGCGGGGATCAAACCTGGGTCAGCCACTTGCAAGGCCAGCGCCCTCCCAGCACCCTCTCCCCTGGCTGTTACTCCACCCCCTGTTTCTGTTTTTTACCTGAGGCACTTAGACATGTCCACCTTTTCATCTATGTGGAAGGACGATTTCTAAGGGGAAATCCTCTATGAAATGTGCCACTGAACTCTTCGACTTCTTCTGGGACTCTTTATCACCATGTTTTAGGTGTATGTCAAGATGTTTTTCCTCTTTCCTTTGCTCTTCCTTTTTGTGTTCCCACTTTTAACACAATGCACACATGTTTTAAAGCCTCCATACACAGCCTCTGTGTAACTACCTTTCGTACATCCTAAAACTTTTCAAGAGTCATCATGATTTTTAGTAACTTTAGACTCGAACACATTGTTTTGGAGGGGAGTGGGGTAAAATTCTGAGTTCTTCTTTTAGGGTTTTTGAATGTCCAAAAAAGTCTTTGAACTTCTAAGCTTAAACAGGATACATAAATATAGTAGTCCCCTCATAAAATTTCAGGTAATGTTAGTGATGATGTTAGTTTGTAACTCCAATTCATACACAAGTTGTTAAAGAAAAAAAAGTGCAAAAATACAGTTAAAATAGATAAATTTATATGAAATTCTAAAAATTCCCTGACTTAAAAAGGCAGTAAAGAAGAAAAACACTAGAGGAGATAAATGGAAAAAACAGTAAATGCAGACACATGCATATGAATTACTGTACTAAGCGTTAGTGGACTAACTCCGCCCATGACAGCTGTGGACATTGTCGGGAGTGATAGAGGCGCAGCTCAGTTCTGTGATGGTCGCAAGAGGTTCACTTTCTGTTCCGAGGGACTGGGGGTTGAAAGGAAATGAGTGGAGGGATCTACACCAGGGGATGCTGGGTGCCTGCATGTTGCCAGACTATAGAGATTTCACAGGGACAAACACAGGAACCACAACCTGTAGGCGACCATGTCTCCGTGAGGGGGTCTTTAAAATACATGAGATGAAGCCACAAACAACCAAAGGATGCATTGGACTTAGCAGTTGAAAATTCTAAAACTTCAGTAAACTGGGGGGAAAAGAAAATTTAAAGGGACCAAAGCAACAGTGAGGAGGGAACTTGCCTTATACATGGCTGACCCGGGTTCAATCCCTGACATCCCTTAGGGTCCCCCAAGCATTGCTAGCAGTAAGTCCTGAGCACAGAGCCAGGAGTGACCCCTGAGCATCACCAGGTATGGCCCAAAAACAAAAAACTTTTTTTTTTTGTAGTAGAAAGCCAGTAAGTGAAGAAAAAACAAAATATACTGCCAGTCATGATGACTTAATTGGTATTTGTAGAAAATGATATTTACCCAGTGAAATGAGAGCATGTCAGTTATTTCCATGTGAGCCCCGGCGAAATGCCACAATAAGCCACAGGCCGGCAGTGAAGGTAATCAATGAATTTCTGAAAACTAATTACAGTGGAATTTTACTAGAAGTAAGCAGCAGCGAGCTGTTTAGGGAAGCTTCAGCCGTCTGGAAATTTGTATTTCAGGCCGACTGATAAAATAGCAGCTGAGAGTTTGTGGGATGTGCTTTGAACCTTCGGCTCGTCCTTCTGTGCTCTGTCCCACGTCTGCGCAGGCAGGCTCTTCCCATGGCCCTCCCCAATGCTGCGCTCCCCCACCCTCATCCTTCCCAGGCCAGTCTAGTGTCAGTATGTCTGTAGCCCCTCTGAAAGAACCCGGGGTGGAAGCCGGGGTGAGCCGCAGTGCTCTTGCTATGGCTGTGGATTTCAGCATGGACAGTGAGTGTGCCGTGCGCCAGAGAACATTGGCAGCCCCAGGGCACCCAGGTACATGGAAGGCAGAAGGCATGAAAGGGGCTAGTAGTCTTGTTTTGTTTTGTGTGGGAGCCACACCCAGCAGTGCGGGGGGGGGGGGGTGGTCTTCTCTGTGCTCAGGGATCACACCTGGTGGGGTTCAGGACACGCTGTGAGGTGCTGGGGATCAAACCCAAGTTGACTGTATGCAAGGCAAGCACCCCTGCCCCCTGCCCCCAGAGGTGTTCTATTTCAGCATATTGGGAGCAGCCAGACAGACAACATTGCAGGTCGGAAAAGGGTTACAGCAACAGTATCTGGGCAAGACTGACTGACTTATCTTTGGATGTAGGGGAAGCTTTTCCATTTCTTGCCTGTTTTCACTTTGTATTTTAGTAGCACTGTCCATAGCACTGTCCTCCCATGGTTCATCAATTTGCTCGAGCGGGCCCAGTAACGTCCCCATTGTAAGACTTGCTGTTACGGTGTTTGGCATATTGAATACGTCACGGGGCGCTTGGCAGGCTTTGCTATGCGGGCGAGAAGGGCGGAGGAATTGGACCCGGGTCAGCCCGGTGGGCCACGTGCAAGGCAGATGCCCTACCCGCTGTGCTATTGCTCCAGCCCTTGTATTTTAGTCCTTTTTGAAATAAATTTAGGTAAGTGAAAGAGCGGATCTAAATGAATTTGGGGAGAGGGCAAAGGCAACAGTGTGGCCCTTGCTCACTTCTGGCCAGTAGGTGGCAGCAAAGTACTTGGTCAAAATGTTTGGTGCCTCAATTTTTTTTTAAGTCATGAAGTAGTGAAGACCAAGGTAGGTACAATATCCTTATTTTCCTTCAAAGTATGGGAGTCATATTACCTTCAAATACTGCTGCCCATTTGGTAAGTTATTGGTTTCAGAATCTCAACTGATACGACTTTTAAAATGTTCACCTAATCTTACTTGGGTTTGGCTGGTCACTTCACTTCTCAGATGTTCCCTATAGTAGTATTGTGATTTTACATAACTTCTGCCACGTAGAATTTTCTTAGAGACACAGCTAGGATAGTATTTTTGGAACTGAGCAATGTATATGTATATTTTTTACTCCTATGATTGTTTTCGTTTTCTGGCCACCCCTGGCAGTGCTCAGGGCACCATATGGTGCTCCCACAGGCACAGCAGACCCTCCCGCCTCTGAGGCCATCTCCCCAGCCCTCTAAGCAGTACTAGATCAGGTGCAAGTGTTTCATCATAGAACTTTGGAAACGCTTTGCCCATACATTGGAAAATATTCACAAATCTTTCATTTCCATGAACAAGTCCAGCTTATGTACGGGTTCCTCTCAGAATACAGAGCGCGTGTTCTTAGGTAGGCCCGGCCTCTGGTGTCTCTGTCCATGCCCAGCATCGCCCAAGGGGACCACAGGGGGTGGTCATGTCAGTGAGGCCCGAAGCACGAGACGGAGGGTCGGGCCTCCCAGGAAGGACAGGTCTTCAGAGAAGGCTGAGACACCGTCCACAACACTGCCACCTTCTCAGAGTGGCCCGCAGGAAGTCGGGGGCTGTTTTTGGTCCTTCCCAGCCAGTGGGCTCAGAGCCAGGGCAGGTGAGACGTCACATAGCAGAGAAATCATTGGGGTCTGTCCCCATCCCCAAGGCCTTTCCTTTTGGTGGTGGTGTGTGTGTGTGTGGGGGGGGGGGGGGTCTTAGAATTTTATTTTCTCGGAGAAAATAAAAAAATTGATGTGCTAAAGTTGCCCCCCAACCCCCATTTCCCACACCACATGCCGCTAAATTCTTAGCAACCCCTGAGTTCTCTCTCAAACGTCAGGAATTCAGAATCAGCTTTTATCTTTGGGAAATACCATGTATTCCTCATTTCACATTTATCCTGCATGCTTTGGAGTTTTTACAGGCCACAAAAAAAGAAAGAAACCACCTTTTAAATTTTTTTTTTTTTTTTATCTAATATGCCCTAAAACAGCCTAGCTAGCCAGGCCACAGCACGTCAGCAGATGTTGCTACACATGCTTCTCTTTAAGACCGAGAAGCAGCTCACAAGAAAAAAAAGCCAAAAAGGTCCAGGAGTGGGGCAGGGAGGAGGGAAGGGGCAGGGGGACAGGAGGCCGGTGTCCACGCTTAGGTGTTTGGCTCCTTGTTTTGGCACCTTGGGAGTGGGAGTTGCTGTCCCTCACCTGCCCAGCCTGGGCCTCTCTGCTCATACGCAGGTCCTGGGCGACCTGCTTCTCGGAACCAGCTAGTGCCGAGTGTCTGGGGGTCCCCGGCCCCAACGATGTTCCCGGGTTCCCCCACCTAATGTGTCCATCTCGCTTCTGGCTCTAGCTGACCCCACGGTCAAGGACCTGATCGGAGGCTTCACGGCGCTGCACTACGCGGCCATGCACGGCCGGGCCCGCATCGCACGCCTCATGCTCGAGTCGGAGCACCGCGGGGACATCATCAACGCCAAGAGCAACGATGGATGGACGCCGCTGCACGTGGCCGCCCACTACGGCCGGGACTCCTTTGTGCGCCTCCTGCTGGAGTTCAAGGCCGAGGTGGACCCGTTGAGCGACAAGGGCACCACGCCGCTGCAGCTGGCCATCATCCGCGAGCGCTCGAGCTGCGTCAAGATCCTCCTGGACCACAACGCCAACATCGACATCCAGAACGGCTTCCTGCTGCGCTACGCCGTGATCAAGAGCAACCACTCGTACTGCCGGATGTTCCTGCAGAGGGGGGCCGACACGAACCTGGGGCGCCTGGAGGACGGGCAGACCCCCCTGCACCTGTCTGCCCTGCGGGACGATGTGCTATGTGCACGGATGTTGTACAGTTATGGCGCAGACACCAACACGAGGAACTACGAAGGACAGACGCCCCTGGCCGTGGCCATCAGTATCTCCGGGAGTGGTCGGCCGTGTTTGGATTTCTTACAGGAAGTCACAAGTATGTACAATCGTTGCTACTTGCCGTTTTACCATTGCCCTGTACTTGCTTGGTTTGGTTCTACTTCTGGTGTTCTTACAGTTTGCACACCATGAGGATAGGGGCCCAGAGCGATAGTACAGCAGGCAGGGCGCTTGCCTTGCATGCGGCCAATCTGGGTTCCATCCCCAGCATCTCAGAGGGTCCCCCAAGCCCTGCCAAGAGCAATTCCTGAGTTCAGAGCCAGAAGTGACCCCTGAGCATCACCCAGTGTTGCCCCCAAAACAAACAAACAAAAAATACTATGAAGATGGGGCCAGAGCTGTCGTGCATCAGATTAATGACTTGCATGTGGCCCACCCAGGTTCATCCCCGGCACCCAGCAGGGTCCCCTGAGCACCGCCAGGAGTGGCCCCTGACTCAGAATCAGGAGTCACCCCGAGCCCAAGTGTGTCCCCTGAACCCCCAAGAAAGCAAACGATGGAGACGGTAGCTGAGCCGTTCATCAGAATCTTGTTCGTGGGGAGTGAGAACCCCTGTCCCTGGAGCACGTACAATGCCCTCGGTCATTGTTCTGGGGGAACGACACGGCAGGAGAAGACCTGGAGAAAGAGTGGGCCCAGGAGTCAGGTCAGATCTCATAAGGGCAAGCCCGAGCGCTGCTCACAGCGTGACATTGCCAGGTGTTTTTGTTTTTTGTTTTTTGTTTTTAAATGACAGAAACAGATTCACTTTATTTATTTTGCCTTTTGGGTCACACCCAGCGATGCACAGGGGTCACTCCTGGCTCTGCGCTCAGAAATTATCCCTGGCAGTTCTCAGGAGACCATATGAGATGCTGGGAATCGAACCCGGTTGGCCGCGTGCAAGGCAAACGCCCTACCCGCTGTGCTATCGCTCCAGCCCCAACGTTGCCAGGCTTTTGCATTTTACAGACTGGAGACCGAAGAGCCCCGGGAGTTTGTGACTCCCTTGAATATGGACTATCTCGCTGAGCTGTTCACATCGGTTTTGGCTTCTGTGTGTGTTTACCACAGGAGCAAAGGGGAGATTTAATTGGGTGTTTGAGTGTGGCGGGCTGGGTGCTGGGGGTTTGTGAGAGGCCCGGCACCCTCAGAGCCTGTGGCCTGTCTGTGCCTGGTGGTTTGGGGTGCCTGCCTGTGGCTGTGACGACATCCCCTCCACTGTCCAGCCTCCTTGCTACCCATGAGTGTGGGTCTGGATTTTGGCACCCCCCCATCCCGCCCCCAACTCACATATGCACACACACACACACACACACACACACACACACACACACACACACACCAAGCTAGTCTGTGAACAAAGGCCTTCACTTTATCCTGTACTGGATTTTCATGTCCTTGCCTAATGTTTCCCTTGCTCTCATTGTTTGTGACGAAAAATGTGTTTTTGAGCTCTGGGTACTGGACTGGGAGCTTGGGAGGAAGTCCTGGACCCGCATGTCCCCAAGCCCTGGCTCAGACTTGGGAAGTAAGGATTAGATGGAGGAGTGAAAAATGGCTGGAAGCCGTGTGCTCCCCGGGAAGGAGAAGGACAGTGTCACCCTTGGGCCAGCCCAGGGCTGGGCGCCCTGCTCAGGGGCAGCCCTGCTCTCCCGTCCAGCTTTCTCTGTGACGCGCGGCGCCTTGGCCACTAGTCCCAAGTGGCTGTGAAGCCCTGATGTGGCTAGTGCCACCACCAAGCTCAACTGTTCTTTCCAGGCAGTTGCATTAATTTAAATTTAATGGCCCCAAGCGCCCAGCGGCTCATGTGTTTTAGAGCACAGACAGATCTACTGACCTTGGGGGGAGGTATTTGGGGTTGTCAGGGAGCCCCGTGGTCCCAGGCGGTGAACTCTTGTGGTGCCCGGTCATTACACAAAGACCAGAGATGTAGGGGGCTGGGGCTGGGTGGGCGGGAGAGGGGGAGGGTGTCCCTTGGCGGTGAACCCCGACTGTTGGCATCCGAGTCACATCTTGGGACAGATGGCCAGGAGGGGGAGAGAGGACCGTGCTTTGTATCACACTCCATTCATTTTATCATTACTATTACTACTAGCACAGCGGTAGGGCGTTTGCCTTGCACGCAGCCAACATGGCCGACCCGAGTTCGATTCCTCCGCCCCTCTCGGAGAGCCCGGCAAGCTCCCGAGAGTATCTCGCCCGCACGGCAGAGCCTGGCAAGCTCCCCGTGACGTATTCGATATGCCAGACACAGTAACAACAAAGTCTCCAATGGAGACGTTACTGGGCCCGCTCAAGCAAATCGATGAACAGTGATATACTATTATTTATTTTGGGTTTAGGGGCCACACTGAGGGATCACTCCTGGTGGGGCTCAGGGGACTGTACCAGCGATGGGACCCAGGTTGCTGCATGCAAGGCAAGTGTCCTATGCCTTGGTCCCAACCCAAGACTCTTAAACTGGAGGCACGGGGTCGTGCCGCTGAGCGTGGGAGTTGTGAAAACTTTGGCCACGGTGGAGGATTTCTGAAGCACGTGAGTCCCACAGGTCAGTTCCAAATCCACCGCGTCAGGAGCCCAAGCCGTCTCCGGCAGGGCTTGGCCTGGCCTTGCACTTTTTGGGTGGAAGGGGTCTCGATAGAAGTTTCAGGAGACTCACATCTGAGTTTGAAACCAGAGGCTGGGTGGAGTAAGAATCGGAAAGCCCCGCCTCCGTGGACACAAGCTGTGCCTGTTCATCTCCTTACTGGCCGATGAGCAAACCAGCAGCACTAAGGCTGGAGTGATAGCACAGCGGGGAGGGCAGGAGCGACACCCGAGCACCACCAGGGGGGGGGATCCCTGAGGCCAGCAAGCCCTGAGCAGCACTGGGTGTGGCCCCCAAACTCAAAAGACAAATAACCAACAAATCCACTTATAGAGCGCTCAGAACCTGCCTTAGCTTCACGGTCCGGTCACAGTCCTCCCGTTGATCATCGATTTGCTCAAGCGGGCCCAGTTACGTCTCCATTGGAGACTTTGTTGTTACTGTGTTTGGCATATCGAATACGTCACGGGGAGCTTGCCAGGCTCTGCCGTGCGGGCGAGATACTCTCGGTAGCTTGCCGGGCTCTCAGAGAGGGGCGGAGGAATCGAACTCGGGTCAGCCATGTTGGCCGCTTATAAGGCAAACGCCCTACCGCTGTGCTATCGCTCCAGCCCTACCTTAGCTTAGTGTATGATAAACTCATTCCTGGGACCCTCAAAGCATGCCTGTAAGAGGCAGAATTATCCTCGCTTTAAAGTGGAGTCATGGAGGCACGGGGTGGTGGCAGCCGGTCCCATGTCCCCTGCTTTCCTGCGAGGGTCTTCACTGTCCGGCCCAGCATTCGGCTCCTTTGTGCGGCTTATTCGTTGTTGGCACCGCCTGGGCCAGCGCTCGCTTTCTTGCCCTGACTGTTTTCTGGCCTTGCAGCCTGTCTTAGAATTTTTTCCTTTGTTTGTTTATTGAAGCCAGATGTGTCGTGTTGGGCAGGGAACCATAGTCTTCGGGAGGCCTTTTCAGTGGGACTCTGGCCTGAACAGGCAGCGTGTCATGATCACGGTGGCTGTAGGTGCAGCCACCTATGTATTCATGGTGGACACTGGGGGCTTCCTTTGGTCCTTGGAATGAGCCCCTTACCCTGCAGTTGCTGTTGTTGGTGTTGGGATGGGGACCCCAGTGTTTGTGATGTGGGCTTGATGTGGGCCCTTTTATTTGGGAGGGCTGGTAGGTTTGGGGGGCACACCCAGCCATCTCATGGCTCTGCGCTCAGGGGTCACTCCTGGTGGGGCTCGGGGATCCTGTGGTACCTGGGTCAGCTGCGTGCAAGGCCAGCGCCCACCCCCCTGTGCTATCACTTTGTCCCCCGAAGCTCCCTCTTTAGGTGGGTTCAGACTTCACGTGTGTGCTTCACCCCCACTCCTGAGTGCCCCTCACCTACCCAGGAAATTGGGGGTCCCGCAGCCAGGGAACTTCCCCAGGTCTGGTGAGACCCTGGTAGCTGGGAGAAGACCTTTCCTTGCATACGGGAGGAGTGCCTGGTGTCTGTCCCAAAGGTGAGACTTCTCCTTCTCTTGCCTGGACTGTCCGTAGGCGGGGGACTGGCTAGGAGGGACCTCTTAAGCCCAGACACTTCCTCCAGGCCACTGGTCGGGATGACAGACAAAGGCAGGAGAGACAGTCCAGGGCGCAGGGCAGTTTCCTCATGGGTGCTCAGTGCTGCTTCTCTTTCTGCCAGGATGCAGCCCCAAGCCCAGTTGGCCAGGGATCACTGGGGGACCCCTGGGCCCCTGTGCTCTGCTGGAGAGACAGACCCCAGTAAGTCAGTTCAGTGAGCAGGTCATTGTCACTCGAGGTGCCATGCGTGTCCCCAGACCTCCTGTCCTGACAGATCTGAGGTCGGGTGGTGACGCCAAGGCTCTGCAGACCACAGCTGCGAATGGCATCTCCTTCTTTGTGTCCCCATTTCCAAGGAAACTCCTGTCCATGCTCCCTGGGGGCGTGAGGGGCAGACCCCCCTGGGCCCAACTCAGAGGCTCAGTGCTCTCACACCTTGGCTGCGTTTTCTTGACCAGAGTCTGAGTCCCTCATTTGTTTGCAGGGCAGGCCAATGTTTGAGCTTTCAAGTGAAAGCTGCCCACAGAGAGCCCTGCAATGGGGGTCAAAGGAGAGGTTCTCAGTCAGATGGGGGCCCTACAGGTGACAGGGGCATCGGTATGGGGCCGCAGTGCAGGACCAGAGCATCAGCAGGGGCCGGAATGGGGGGCACAGGAAGGAAATGGGGTCAGGAGAGGGCCGCTGGGTGGGGACAGGAAGGTTGAGAAGTGCTTTTTTGTTTGTTTTTATTTGGTTTACACCTGGCTCTGCATTCAGGGATCACTCCTGGCCATGCTCAGGGGACTGTGTGGGACGCCGGGCCGTGTGCAAGGCAAACAAACACCCTCTCTGCTGTCCTGTCACTCCAGCCCCAAGAAAGGCTCTTTCAAATGACTCCACCCTTGGCGGAAGTATGTGCCACTCCGGCCCTGACCAATGGAAGCATGTCTGTGTGCTGTGGTCCTTCCAGGTTCTCCAGAGTAAATATTCGGATCCTGGAGTCTAGCTCCCACCTGCCCTGGTCCTGGAACCAGGGCACTTAACCCTTTCCCTCGTGATCACCCTTTCCAAGCCTGCCACGTGCTGTGGGTGGAGACAGGCAGAGGCTGTGCGGGTTGGGGTTGGGGGGTGGCACATACTGGGCGGGCCCCGCCACTGGGGATATGGCTGTCAAATTGGGCAGATGTGCTCAGGGGACGAGGCCTGTTGAGTGCCTGGGCCTTGGTGCTTGGAGAACGGCAGCCTGTGAAGGAAGCAGTTGTGAGTAGCACAGTCACCGGAAGTTGGTAAAACCCCATTGTGCTTGCAGGGATGAATAGGCCGTCTTTTGTCTTTGCTGCAGCAGCTGAATTTCAAACACAAAACTTTCAAACTTTGAAAAAGTGAAAACATCGAAAGTAGTATTTGTGTATGTGTGTTTGAAAGCAGCACTTAGATTCCTTGTTTTGTTTTGTTTTTTTTTCAAATCTTGGTTCTGCTTATAGGCCAGCCTTTTGGTGATTGATGGGCAGACACCCGTCCGTGTCCCCACCTGCATAGCGTGATCCTGAGAGTCCTTGTGTCTGTTAGAGGGCGAGGGCGGCCCATCCAGAGGACGTGGCTGAGGCAGCCGTGTGTGTGATTTATGCTCCATCACCTTTTCAAAGCCGATTTCCTCCGTTCTGCCAGCCCAATTACTCCTAATGACGGGTGTCTTCACCCCGTGGAGAGACTAAGAATCCTTTGAACTGTTATGTAATTCCATCGGAGTTTGTGGGCGCAACTCCCGGGCCCTTTTTTCTCCACCCCCCCAAGTGCTAGTGAGCCCTGAGCCAGACACTTTCGGGGTGCATCCCTTCAGTTTCCCAATTCCAGCCCCACACTCTTCTTTCTTGACAGGAGGGGCTAATGCCCACCACCTGCAGAAACCTGCCCATCACTGGTCTCTGTCTCTGTCTATCTGTTTCTCTCTCTCTCCCTCTCTCTCCCTCCCTCCCTCCTGTCTGTCCCTCCCTCTCCTCCCTCTCTCTCTCTCTCTCTCTCTCTCTCTCTCTTTCTCTCTCTCCTCTCTTCTCTCTCTCTTCACTCTCTCTTCTTTTCCTCTCTCTGTTCCTTTTTTTCCCCATTTCCCTCTGCTGGTTTAGTGCCTTGTTCAGTACCTAAGGGACACTCTGCAGATACTTTGGAATTGGTTCATTGACATGGAAATTGGTACATCTTTTGCATCCGTCACCTGTTTTAAAATGATAACCCTACCCCAAGAAAGAAAGAAAGAAAGAAAGAAAGAAAGAAAGAGAAAAAAAGAACTCTTTCAGCTAGTTTTGGAAACAGTGCTCACACAGAGCGCTTCCAGTTCCACTGAACTCGAGGCAGCCTACATTGGAAGGCCCCAGAACCCCTGATGGACTCTTGTCTCCCCTCACCCTCCATTTTCTACCTAAGCCCTGCAGATGCCATATTGCCCACTTGGTTGGATATGTTTTCATTTAAGTACACGTTGCCTACTTAGGTCAACTGATCCTCATAAGGTCTTTAGCCAGTAACCAATACATGGGCCAGTGGGAACCGGGGATTTCCTTTTATTACTAATTTTTAGTAACATGAGACCTAATGCATCAGAATTTGGGGGCTTTGTTTGTTTGGTTGGTTGGGTTTTGGTTTGGGGGGGCCACACCTGGCAGTGCTTGGGGCTTACTCCTGGCCCTGCATTTAAGGATTGCTCCAGCTTTGCTCAGGGGACCATACAGGATGCCGGGATCAAACCTGCATCAGCTGTGTGCAAGGCAAACGTCCTCCCCTTTGTACTGTAGTTCCAGCCCCTAGTAACTGGAAACTTAAAAAGAACCTGCCATCTCTCTCTCTCTCTCTCTCTCTCTCTCTCTCTCTCTTTCTTCTTTCTTTCTTTCTTTCTTTCTTTCTTTCTTTTTTAAAGAAATAGTCTTTAATTATATTTATTATTTATTTGACTTTTGGCCCACACCTGGTGATGCTCAGGGATTCCTCCTGGCTTGCACTGCAGAAGCACTCCTGGCCATTCTCAGCGGGTCATATGGGATGCTGGGGATCAAACCTGGGTCAACCTCATGCAAGACAATCACCCTAACCTGCTGTACTATCACTCCAGACCCCCAAACCTGCAGTCTCTTAAGAAAACCAAATTCTGGGGCTGGAGCAGTAGTACAGAGGGTAAGGTGCTTGTCTTGCATCTGGCCAACCGGAGTTCTATCCCCGACATCCAAGAGCGTCCCTGAACCTTCCAGGAGCGATCCCTGAGTACCACTGGGTGTGACAACAAAACAAGACAAGAAAAGTCAAATTCTCAAGCAGAACTCACGGAGCAAGCGGACAGTAGGGAGGGCACCTGACCTTACACATAGCTGACCTGGGCGAAGTCCTTGGCCCCTGAGCCCAGAGCACTGCCAGGCCCAGAAAACAAACAAACAAACAAAAAAAAATAAGACTCACATTTACACCCCTCCTGGTTTGCAAGGACAGGGTGACCGATTTTCTGACTCCTGGTCGCATAACGATCGGTGACAGGAAATCCCTGTTCCCAAGAGGTGGGGAAATGAGTGCCCATGGGGAGGGCATGTCTGGCATTAAGTGGCCACGCCTCAACAGGGTCACCCTTCAGCGAGGACAGTGATGAGCACTGCTGCTGTGTCATGGTCAGAGCTCAGCATCCAGGTGCAGGAGACCCTCCCCAGCTCCAGAGCACGCCGCTGACCAATGCACTGTGACACCACCATGAACGGATCCCAACCGCATTCAGACTGGTGGAAACAGGTGCCGATGTCCTCAGGCTCCAGAAATTTCCAGGTTCTTTCTGTTTGGGGGCCACACCCAGCAATGCTCAGGGGTTACTCCTGGCTCTGCACTCAGGAATCACTCCTGGTGGTGCTCAGGGGACCTATGGGATGCCGGGGATCGGACCCAGGTTGGCCGCATGCAAGACCAATGCCCTCCCCGCAGTCCTGTCGCCATGGCGCAGGCTCCAGACGTTTCTCAGAAAGTCGCCACTGCAGTGTCTGTGCTCCCAGGGCCGGGGTGAAGTAACCCCGGAAGGCGCGTGTTCCTACAGGCCTGGCCACAGAGCCGCTCTGAAGAGGCCTGGGCCCTTTATGAGGCGTTACTTCATTCTGGGTAATGGGGAGCAGCACCCTGAAGCAGGCCCGGCCCAGGCGGGGATTGGGTCCCGATCAGGCCGGGTGGGGGCCAGCTGAGGTTAGTGTTTCACAGTGCCGCGCTGTGGGGCAAGCAGAGCTGTGCAGAAGATGAGCTGATGTGGGTTCCACGGGGCTGAGGTGGGCTCGGGGGGTCCTCAAGCCTGTCCTACAGCTGAATGTTACTCTCCCATCAGTGTCATGTGTTGTCTGACAGGGAACAGGTTTGCTTTGGTACTGATTACATTTTTCATCACAGATCATTGTGATTTGGGGGGAGGGGGGTGTTGGGCCACACCTGGCAGTGCTCAGGGCTGACTCCCGGCTCTGCATTCAGAGCTCACTCCTGGTTCTGTGCTCAGGGATCACTCCTGGCTCTGCACTCAGGGCTCACTCCTGGCTCTGCACTCAGGGCTCACTCCTGGCGGGGCTCAGGACACCCTCTGTAGTGTCAGGGATTGAACTCAGGTCCGCCCACTGTGCTCCCTCTCTGGCCCTTGCTTTTCCTGCTGCGGCCACGCCCTCCGCCACCCTCCCACGGCCCCATCTGCCCTCCCCTCCCTCCTGCGACCTGCTGGGTTCCTCATTCTGTTGATGGTGTCTTGGTTTCACGGGCGTTGGCTCAGCCCTTTCTCTGGCTCTTCACACTCCACATAGGAGTGAGATCATCCCGTATTTGTCTTTTACTTTCCTTGGGGTGGCCACACCCAGAAGTGCTCAGTGGCGCTTCCTGGCTCTGTGCTCAGGAGTCACCCTTAGTAGTGGTGCTCAGGGGACCAGGACTTGGGCCCGGGTCAGTGGGCTGCCTTGACCCCTATCCTCTCTATCCAGCCCTTTGTCTATCTGACCGACTTCACTTAGCCTAGAACCCTTCGGTTGTATCCGAGTCATAGCAGTTTGCAAAATGTCATCTTTCCCCAAGCCATACCCCTCTATGCACCTTTCCCCCGCCCACTCTTCATGGGTGTTTGGGACTTGCCCAGATCGCAGGGTGCTTCCCGGGACCTACAGTATCTGCCTTTGAGAAGAGGGCTGCTCTGAACCCAGGTGTGTGTTTGCCTGTCTGCATGCATTTGTGTTTCTGTGTTCTTGGGGGAGATGCCCCGTGCCCAGGAGTGGGGTCCGCAGGGTCCCAGGAAGCCCTTGCCATCAAGTGTGAGCCGTCTACAGGCTGGCTGTTATTTCAAGGCGGACGAAGCAGTTCTGAAACTCCCCGGTCTTCTCTGGAGGCGAGTGCTGGACACCGTCTGCAGGAACAGAAGTTGGGGGCAGGGGACCGGTCCTCGGCATAGTTGTCAGGCTTGAGACCATGTAGTTGGAGGCCTCTCTGGTTGTGGGCCTGTTACTTCATCTCCCGGAGACGCAGGAGTCTGCGAAATGGGGCTGAGGATCAAAGCGCTTGGCTCGTAAAAAGGTGCAGCGAGTTAGTATCCGTCGGGAACCTGAAGAATGCCTTGCTCAGAGCGAGCACTGGAGCTGTGTTCAGCCTTTTTTATTATTACTGTTAAATGCCGAAGCAGAGTTTATGTGACTCCAAAGCCTGCAGACGCTGTGAACTGAATGTTCAGGCTTGGGGCCGTGGCCGTCTGTTCTGGTGGAACCAAATCCTCCAAAGCAGAAGACGTGGCCTCCTGACCACGTGCACTTGAGGTGGCTAACAACCGAGGGTTGTTTTGGTATTTTGTTGGGGTGGAGGGGGGGTGGGGGGTGGAGTGTGGTACACTAAGCTGTGCTTAGGGCCGACGCCTGGCTCTGCACTCGGGGATCACTCCTGGTGGCCTCAGGGGACCCTATGGGATGCTGGAGATCGAACATGCAAAGCAGACACCCCTCCCCCTTGTGTGATGGCTCAGGTGCCCAGCAGAGGGTCAGGTGGATGCTGACAGTGGCCAAGGGGTGTCTTTTCCACCTTTCTACCCTTAACCTACCCTGGCCCAATCACGGTAAGTAGACAGTGTGCCTGTGGGGGAAGCTCGAAGCAGTGACTGGTATCGTTCCAATGGTCCAGACTGCGACCTGTGGTGGGGGCAGATGTCGCCTCCCTTTCCAGGCGGACAGAAGGGAGGCCCAGAGGAATGGCGTCTCCCAAAGATGCCCCGGCCTTCCGGCTTTGTAGACTTAGTGGGCTGGAGTGGAACCGAAGAGCCGACCCAGAATCCCCAGAATGGGTGCTTGTGTCAGGCCCGGCACTCTCTCGGGAGAGCTGACCTGAGCCTGGCTTGAAGCTTGGATGTCCCCAGGCCCTTCCGCAGGACCCAGCTCCTCAACCCCAAACTCTGCACTTCTTCTGTGGAGTCACCTCGAGCCTGCAGAAGCCCCAGGCCTGCTCTACTCACTCCGTATCTCACTTTTTTGTTTTCCCTCTTATCTTCTAGGACAGCCGAGAAACTTGCAGGACCTGTGCCGAATTAAGATTCGACAATGTATAGGCCTTCAAAACCTCAAACTACTTGATGAACTACCGATTGCCAAGGTCATGAAAGACTACTTAAAACACAAATTTGATGACATCTGATCTCCACGGAACCGTGAGCAAGATCAGAAGTTCTATTCCAGATACTTCAGAGGCGTTCCCGCCTTGCGCAAAGTGTATCCTATGCAATTTCTGATTCGCTCTGAAGTCAGGAAGCAGATAGAGACCTTTTGGTTGATTGGTTGGTCGATTGATTTCCTCTCTGGTTGGTTTTCATTGTAGGGGAGGGCTTTTGTTTTATTTGTTTGTTTGTTTTTAATATATAAACACAAACACACATACATGCACATACACACGCCACGCTTGATGGTCTTAATTTGGTTTCTTGGTCCAAGTCAGAGAGGTCCAAGCTTTCTGTACAATACTGCATTTGCAACAGAAATGGTTTTTCCAAAAACAAAAATGACACAAGCAGATTTGGAGAATGTGCCCCTTTCCAAACGGACGGTCTCCCGGGCATGTACGGTATTCTGAACCAGCTGCCAGGGCTCTTAACAGGCGCACAGTTTCACCCAGGTTGGGGGAAGGGTGGGGGGCGGGGGGCCTGGGTTCCCCTGGAAAATGCCCGACGACATTTTTCTACCTGATGCTGTCACCTCATTCGTTATTACTGAGTCCTCACTGGCTGTAGCAGACGGCTCTGTTCCTAGTGAATGTCGCTTTGGGATGATGTCCAGTACCTCTGCTTTCCCGTTGACGTGCTCTTGTTTTTAACTTATTTTTGGTGTTGTTGACTTTTTTTCCCTTTTTTTTTTGTTTGTTTTGTTTTTTTTTTTCACAACTGTCATACACTACCCAGAGATGCGGGTCTCTTCCATCCGCCTCTAGTTGATTGTGCGTTTAAAATAACAAAAAGAAGAATGGGAAAGAGAACTTCCTAAAGCCAGTGTATTCTGTTTCGAAAGCAGTGCCTCCAGTGCAATACTGTTTCTGGTGTATTTGATCTGTGATTTCACACACTGCCCATCATTCCAGCTCGGACGGGCCCAGGAGGACGCACCCTGCCCCCTGCATCTCTGTTTCCGGCCACTGTCTGTCATTTGCAGTTTCCATGCTGGGCTTTCTCTTCTTCATTTTCTGTAACTGAAAAGTTCCCATCCTAATGGTAGAGTATTTTCCTAAAAACAGCGCCAAATATTGGTCAACCACTTGACTTTGACTGTTCAATAACTCAGTGGTTTCATGGTAGAGTTTTGTTGAGGGTTTTGTTTTTGGTTTTCTCAGTTAAAAAAAAAAGACTTTCTAAAGAAAGGGTAAAAATCAAAAGGGTGCACATGTGTATGTACATGTGGCAGGTTCCTGATCTGCTAAGGCGACATTCTCTGTCATTCTCAGGGGCCTGCAGTGAGGTTCTTGGGACAGTCCTTCCTGTTCTGGGATGATAGGGCATGTGCTCGCAGGAGAACCAGGGACCGGGTCAGTGTCAGTCACAGTGGAGAAAGTTCCAGAGGCATTGGTGAGCAGTGATGCCTTTGGACCAATACTCTTCCAGGATGTGTCAGCAGATTAATACTTGTGGCAGAAGAGCCTTTTTCAGATGTCCCAGTCTCATTCTTCAGAATGCTCGGAGACATTTCCCAAGATCTACACACTAGTAATAAATGTGTTCTCAGACGTTTACAAGATGAAGGGCTTCTCTCATCTGAATTTCTCATTCTCAGCCGTTAGTTCTAGACCTCTTTCACCTGAGAAGTACAGGTCCTCCGAGTTAGGAGTTGGCTTTTGTGACTTCCTCCCAGCCAGCTGCGGCATTTTTTTCTCAAGCACAAAGTTTGTTCTTTGGGTTTCCAACTGGCCACCTTGGTCTGCTGAACAGTACCTGGTTTTCTGCACAGGTAGCTTTGGATCTGATCCAGTGCTTCACCTTGGAGGGAATGCGGGCAGTGTGGCCGGGTTAGTGACCGACCATCACTGACTGGCCAGGCGCCTGGTGGAGTAGCAGGGAGACCCTGACTCCTTGCCCCAGGAGACAGCTCTCGAAACATCTCAGGGCTGTCTCACGCCAGAGTTCTTGTGTCAGGAGCCGAGCTCCAACGCTCAGCATGGCGGCCTGGAGCAGGAGGAGCCATTGGCAGCCCCAGCAGCCAGGAAGTGATGAAGTCTGGCAGCCCCTTGGAAAAGTGGGAGTGGGGCGGTCCCCAGGGGTCCTGCCTTCCAAGAGCCGGGCTGTGCCTGTCACTCCACAGAACTCAAGTCCTCAGCGCTGTGTGTTCATTGCATTCATTCCAAAGGATCTTCTTTCCCTGTCGAACAGGTCAGCCACTGGCTGTGAGTTAGGGGGCTTCAGGTACCGAGATCAGATGAGGTCAGTGCTCTGTTCTGTGTTGCTGCTGTCACTTCCGAGAGGGGAAAAAAAAGGAAGGAAAAAAATTATGAGAGCTCTTCCTGGGACTGAGATTTCTATTTAATGAAGAAGTATATAATTCCATTTTATTTATTGTTTGAGGTTTGATTGATTGGGACACGTACAAAGAACATTTGATTTTGTCATTTACTCAAGTCCATGTCACGGACCCTGTTTTACAACTAACACATTTGAGTCCATGACTGGCTTCCCCCCACCCCCACCCCCCAACCTCTTAATGGCAATTACAGGCCCCACGTTTGCATGAATTTGATCAGCCACGAAGCCCTCCATGGCCCCAAGAGTAGAGAAAACAGCTCTCTTCTGAAAACCAGCCGAGGGTCGCTGTTGCTTCCCCCCAGAATCTTGACTTGAAATGTTCAGAATAGCATCAAATCTGTCACTGTCTGTTTCCTTTGAAACTTATTATTTACGCCTATTTCTAAAACCTTAAAGGAAAAAAAAGATATATATTTGGCAGGTACACCAAAGAAGCCAGCTTTTTAAGAAAAAAAGAAATTATGATCATTAATGAACCACAAACCTCATGTTTTCAAAACAAGATTTTTTTTTGTAAATATTTGTTGAAAATTGTACAGCAGAGTAACAAGTGGGGTTTGTTTGGTTGTTTGTTTTTTTTTTTTAATTTAGATTATTTAATTCCCATCTTTCTAAACTATTTACCACAGAATAATCCATGCCTGTTAGCTGCGGAGGACTTGACGGTTTAATTTTTCAGTTCCTGGTCAGCCCTGCCCGGCCTGGCGTGGCCGCTGTGGAGCATGTGGGCTGCTGGACTGGGCCTGCGCGCGCCCACCTTGGGCGAGGTCTCTCGAGACATGCCAGGGGCGCGCGTCAGAGCCCGCCTGTGTCTGCGGAAGGGCCTGGCCCCACAAATTGAGCTTTTCATGTAACTCCTAGTGTGTTCTTCTTTCATGATGTATTTTGTTCTTCCTTTGTAATGTAAGTTTTTTTTGCTTTGGGTCAATTTGAATTAAAAAAAAAAAAGAAAAAGAAAAACAAATCTGGTTTAAAACAAACTGGAGTTGTGGGGGTTTTATTTGTTTTGTTAGATTCTTCTTCCTGACCCGCCTTGAATTTTTTCTTATTTCTGGCTACTTGGTGAAAAAAGAAGTCAAAACTAGACCTTTCTGCCATGACCATTTTAGGTCATTTGGGGATCTTGTATATCATACATGCCATCAAAACGACCATTTTAGACGAGAAAGGGTAGTTATCCCCAATATCCCCACCCTACCCCCACCTTTGAAGCTTCCCCTCGCCACCCCCACCCCCACACACACCTCTTCTTGAAGGTCAGCACTCAGCATTCTGGGTCTTGTTCACCGCTGCCGCCTCCTGAGAACTAGTGGGGAGGGCCCCCTCCAATCACTGAACCCTCAACCGGATGTCTGTAGCCTGCAGGCAAGAGAAACAAAACACTCTATTTCACAAAATTGTCCCCACTGCATAGTCAACACACCCAGTTTTTAATAATGGCATCACACTTGTAAAAAATCCACATAATGTGTGCACCTCACTTTTTTGTCCCGGAGTTCAGCATAAAATCTGCGATGATTATGTATGCCAATGAACCATAGTGACAAAATGCACCGCCTCTACATGACACAAGTCCAGTGTGGTGGAGAAGGACCCTCCAACTGGGAATAGCGGCCTGTGCAGGAGGGAGGCCAGACGGCACAGCACCCTGGGCAGAAGTGAGACGCCGAGCCTCGTCCTGACTTGCCCAGGGCTTGGCACGAGTGAAGACCACGAAGGAGCCATTGGGCACGAGGCCCACTGACCAGCAGGGAGCTGCCGCCGTGCGGCTTTGAGAGATCGTGAGTCACTCCCTCTCCCGGTGATGTAAGTGCAGAATTGTTTTTTCAGCTGAAAGACAATTTGCAAAACCGGCTTATTGATCCAACAGAGTTATCTCCTTGCTTCGGAATATATACATGTATACATATCTATTTTTTTCACATGCCAAGTAGTTTCCAAAATAGAAGAAGCGGGATTTGTATCACCTGCATCCAGGTGAGAACTTGGCACGCTGGTGACCCATCTCCCACATTCCATTGATGATAAAACTTTACCCATAGAAGTTTTAACAGCTCACTGCCAAATACTGATAATTGGACCCAAAGTTGGCACAAGTCTCTCTAAAACACAAAGGGAAGGAGTCTGTCCTATCAGTGATTCTCCAATCACCTAAGTTTAGATAATCAAAGGGTCAGGAAGTTTTAGATAATTAAAGAGTCAGGAAGATACTAGGTCGCATAATGTCTTGTAAATGTGCTCAAAATTTTAAAACAATTTTCCTAAGATGATGGTGCATTTGACAGATTTTTTTTTTGTTTGTTTGTTTTTTTGCTTTTTGTCTGGTGCTACTACTGTGAACCACCCTGAAATGCTTGGGGGCTGTCAGGGCCATTCGCATCAGTGCCCAGGGGTGCAGTGGTGGTGCTAAAGATTGAACTCAGCGAGGCTTATTCTCTGCCACTTGGAGTGACACCTCGAGACCCACGGATGTTTCTTCCTCCAGAGGAATTTGACTCCTGTGCAAACGTCTGAACCCCACGCCACAAACCGGTGCTTTGTGGACCCTCCTCCAGAGAGACCCTCTGTGTGAATCCAAACCCAGTCATGAGGTCGGAGAGAGGGTACAGCAGGGAGGGTGCTGGCCTTGTATGCAGAGGACCCAGGTTCCATCCCCGGCAACTCATAGGCTCCCCAGAGCGCTGCCAGGGGTGATTCCTGAGTGCAGAGCCAGGAGTAACCCCTGAGCATTGCCAGGTATGGCCCCCCAATCCAAAATAAACTACTCGAACCCCTGATCTCTTGTCTCCGAGGAGTCTTAAGGTGTGCTCTTTCATTTTTGCAGTGAGGCCCATTTTTGAGGGGGATTTCAGCTCAACCTTTACGGGCTAGCAGCGCCCGGGAAATAGTACCTAGTCCTGGAGCATTTAGTCCGGATTTCCCTTGAGCATCTCCAGGTCTCGCCCCTAAACAAAGCAACCAACATCCACAGGCTAAGTGATTTCCCATTCTTGGAGACCAGGAAACTTCTGGAGTAAAGAAAGCGCTGTAGAGCCAAAGAGTGTGCAGGGTCCCAGGATCCAGCTGTAATTCAAAGCAAACTAGTTGAAAATCACTCTCAGCTGCTTCCTGCCTCCTCAAAGGCCCTCCCAGTAGAACCTTGTTGGGCTTGATCGGGACAGTGCGTTCCACGATGCTGGGAGGCGCGGGCATGCCAGCTGCACAGTATCTGTTTTATCTGGCACACACTCACTCTTTATTCTCGAGCTGACGGTTCCTCCACAGGTGCCTATGTGGTTTGTTTGGGGGTCATTCCCAGCAGTGCCCAGAGGACTGCAGTGACAGGGATGAAACCCGGGGCTCCCACATGCAAAACCCTGGGCCCACGAACCGTCTCCCCTGGCCCCCACTGAAAGTGTTGGGCCTGTTTCCTGCTCAGCTTTTTCTGTTCCAGGACAAGACGCTTGAGGGCCTAAGTTTTCTATGCAAGTACCCATTTCTGTTTTCTCCAGAAGTTTTCTAGACATTTCCACCCTCAGGTGTGACCCTTGACCTTCCGCTGAAATACACACATGCTCCCGGTGACCTCCGCCCCAGCCTTCCCAAGCCGACCTGAGAGTTCCCAATTTCCCACTTCCCCGGCCATTCCCCGGGGAGAACTCGGGCCAAGCATCCTTCGGGGGTGACACACTATGGTGTCAGCCCAACCATGGTCACTTGCTGTCATTCGGAGCACCAGGCAGAGAGCTGCCTTCCCAGGGCCACGTTTGTCCCCTGCCGCTTCCTTGAGTGGATCCACATGACAATTTCTCTGCCTAGCAAATGCCCTGCAGTATTTATGAAAAAATCACGTCTAGTTCTAGGGCCCCAGCCTCCGAGTTGGGCCTTTGGCCTCAGCCCACGGCTTCGTTCCAGGAATCCAGGCCCTTGCGGGTTGAGGAGTGGAGGGGACAGTTCTCCAAGCTGCCGGTAAGTGGGGACGCAGTTTCTTGCATTGGTGTGGCCAGAGTCCAGCTCCTGGGGGAGCTCCAGCCTATGCTGCATGTTTCCACACACAGATAATGATCCTTCTGGGGCTGCTCCCAGCTTGGTGTTCGGGGTGGGGGAACGTGCAGTGCTCAACCAGAAACCCAGGGCATCATGTTTGTTCTCTGCAATGGAAATCCACCATAGGTGAAGAATAAGCCCTCCCCTTCCCTCCCCACTCCTTCCCTTTTTTGTTTCGTGGGCCTCTACCAGTGGTACTCAAGGTGCCAGGTTTCTCCTGGTGTGCTTAGGGACACGGGTGTAGATGTCTGAAACCCTTCCCCTGTGCCCTCTGGAAGAAGCACTTGGCAGAGGCCCTCCCTGCCGGCAGCCACAGAGGGGTGCCAGGCCCCCCGCTGTCCTCATGCTGAGCCAGGCTGGCTCCCGCACCTGCCGCGCAGGTAGATTAAAGGGTGGGAGTCGGCTCCAGCGCGGGCCACGTCCCCCGGCTCTGGGAGCAGCGTGGCCTGCCTTTGAGCGCTCCCCAGAAGCACTTACTCATAAAGCTGCCAATTAAGTAACCAGCCGGCTTCATGGAAACGCTTGATGTTCAGGAAGCTATTAGGGGGTTCAAAAAAAAACCCCAAAAAAGGCCTGATCTGAGACTCACTGATACCGCGACTTCCTTCTCCGTTTAATACATTTCTCAATTAAAAAGCGCTTTAATCACTTCTGCTTTAATGGCCGTCGTAAAAGGCCTGTTGCTGCTGCTCCGCCTCACGTGGCCTGTGGGTGGATGGCCCCAGCCTGGAGCCCCCGGAAACCAGTCCAAAGAGCCCTGGGCCCTGTGCTTGGTGGGGGGAGGGGGGGGTGGAGCCCCTGTGTATTTCTGCCTGCAAGGCCCCTTTGCAGGGGGAGAGGGACTTCCAGTCAGTGCCTGGAGACTTGGGGTCCCCTCCCTACAATTGTCCCCTAGAGGCTCCGTGGGTGGGCCTCAGGACAGGGTAGTGTTTGTGCCCTGCAGTGTCAGAAACGGGGTTCAAACTGGCAAGTGCCCTAACCCCTGTATCAGCTCTCTGCACCCCCCTCCCCAGGGCCCTTGTTTGTTTGTTTGTTTAGGGGCCCACAGCTGGCGATGCTCAGGGCTGAGTGAGTCCTGGCTCTGTGCTCTGGATCACTCCTGGTGATGCTTAGGGGACCCAATGGGACACCAGGGATCAAAGCCAGGTGGCGTACAAAGCCAGAGTCCTCCCTGCTGTCCTGTCCTGGCCCCCAGACCCTCTTGAATCTTTCCCGAGTCCATCCTTGCACGAGGATGATGCTCACAGCACCCTTTGGGGGAGATTCTGAGAAGACAGTCTGGGGGTGGGGGGTGGCGGGGACTCTCCGGGAGAATGAATGGGGGGGATGCATGTGCTTGGCCAGGGATTCTGGGTTCCAAATGGACACATTTAGGGTGTGGAAGGAGAGTCGCCCTTAGGGGTTGTGCAGGTCACACTAGAGCAAGCATCACTGTCCTCTCACTGTGGGGCGGGGGCATCACCCCAAGGGCGACTACATGTATTGCATATAGACCCCCACGTTGCCTCCCCAGAACTCAGGGTCCCTCCAGCACAGCGGAGAGCCTTCCCCGCAAAACAGCAAGCAATGAAACGTCTTGAGCTCCACACGCAGGTTGGCTGGTGTGGGAGCCTACGGGAAGCCAAGAACCAGGTTTCTGGACAGGTGGGGCAAGGGCGGGTCCATGACTGTGGTGAAAGAAATGAGTAAAACCATCATGTTTCAGGGCCCGAGAGAAAGCCCACCCTTGCACCCGGCTCACTGTGTCCGACCCCACTGGGTTTCCAGACTCTGCCAGGAGTGAGTCCTGAGTACCTCTGGGAATGGGTCCAAACCAAAAAAACGAAAAACAAAAACAACAAAAAGAAATTGTGTTTCAGGGCAGATCAGGGCAACAGGGAGGGCAGGGTTAAGGCACTTGCTTTGCACATGGCTAACCCTGGTTCAAGCCCCGGAAGCACATGGTCCTCGGAGCACTGCTAGGAGGGAGCTCGAGCAGAATACCAGGAGTCACCCCACCCCACACTCAACCCTGTGCTACAGCCCCCAAACCCAAACTGAAAATCTACATGGAAACAAAGTGGCTTCCGCACCACATCCTGGCCTCAGAAGTGCCACATAGAAGGCGTCCCTGGGTTTATGGGCCAGCCTTGCGCTGCCGCTGGGTACGTGTCAGGTTAACGACCAGGACAAGTCGCTGGGTGCGTTACAAGCCGACTCTGCACCCGGCCTTTGTGTCTCCAATTAGCCTTGGCGACGGACTGCGTCCTTTCAGACGAGCTGGTAGTCCATAGCCCTGTTAGCCGGCTGTCAGGCTTTCCAGCCTGGTTTAGCAGCTCATAAATACCACGCCTGGCAAACGTTCCCAGGAGAGTCCCAGCTGGCCCACCCGGGGCTAGGAGAGATAGTGATTTTTTGCCGCCTCTGTCCACAGGGGCCTGGAAACGCCTAGAGGGTGTTTCCAGAAATGGAAAGAAACTTGGGCCCTGTGGCCTTGCCCGTGGGGGCCTGCCTTTCCCAAGAACAGCCCAGACCAGACACAGCACCCCCATATTCCTGGAGAGAGCCCGGCTGCTGGGTGAGGGGCGCAAGGGGAACTGAGGGTGATGTTACCTGTCGAAAGAACAGAATTAAGATAAGCCAAGAAAGCATGAGAGGTCAGTCGGGGGGGCTGTTTTGAGGGCCCCCAGCACAGGGGGTGGGATCTGCCTAATAAAATGAAGAACCAAGTTCTAGAAAAAGGAAGAAGAGGAAAGTGGAGAGGGTGCTTGCCTTGCACACGGCCAAGCCTGGTTCAATCTCCAGTACCCTTGAGCCCCGAGAAGAGTGACTCCTGAGCACGGAGCCAAGAGCATCCTGAGCACCAATAGTCCCTCCCACCCCCCGCCACAACATATCTATGTATTCTTTTTCTATTTAATTTCCACCTTCCCTCTCCTTCCCTTTGTTGTGGTATTTCAGTGAAGGATGGTTCACACACACACACACACACACACACACTTGATTGCAGCGGTCACATATTGGCTGTTGCAGAACTTGTGGGCAAGATCTGCGCATGTGGGCAGCACTGGGCATCCAACTCAGGGCCCCACGGTTGCAAGGCCAGTGCCTCATGCCCTAATCTGGGCCTCTTAAACAGTGTCATTGCTGCATCTTGCTAGAGCAAATAAAACTGGCCCCACCGCAGGGGATCCCCCAGTTTAAGGGGGCCCTTAAAGCTGCCTTAGAAAGTGGGAAGAGAGTGGATAGCACAGCAGGGGCATGCAGCTGACCCAGGTTCCAACTCCAGAACCCTAGGGTCCCCAGAGCATCTCCAGGAGTGATTCCTGAGCACATAGCCCAGAGTCAGCCCTGAGCACTACCAAGTGTGGCCCCAAAACAAACTGGAAAGCAGGATGCCTGGCATTGCTGGGAGCGAATGGTTCTCTCAAGGGGGTGAAGGCAGTGGACATGTCCCCCAAAGGCTCTGGGGAACTTTTACCAGAGGTTTGACCTTCTGCATACCCCAAAGCTCAGGAAAGTGTCCACTGTGGACCTGGTGACCCTTTCACTTTGACAGAGCCACAGCGAGGGAAGGGGTAGGGGGAGTGAGCTGGATCGAATCTTTGAAGTCTTCGCTTTCTGGGAAGATTTCAGTAATCTCCACTAGGCTCACCAGCCCCAGCAGAACCCTACGACCTGGTGCTCTAGGACCGCCCCCCACCCCCCACCTCCCGAACCTGGGTTCTGTAATTTGAGTATCCTGAGGGACTGGGGAGAGGTGGGGAGTCTGCGACTGTCTCTAGCCTCTGTGTTAAGGTATTTACCCCACACCAAATGAAATGAGAGTGCTGTGGTGTTGGCCTTCATAAGCAGTCTGGTTTTGGGGTGGCTATCCCACTCTCGCCCCAGTTTGTGGAGCTGGGGGCAGGGATCCTGCAGCCCTCCTGTCAGGAACAAGTTGCAGTCACCTTGAGAGGAGAAAGTAGCACCGTCACTGTCCTCCCGTTGTTCATCGATTTGCTCTAGCAGGCCCAGTAGCGTCTCCATTGTGAGACTTGTTGTTACTGTTTTTGGCATAGCGAATATGTCATGGGTAGCTTGCCAGGCTTTGCCGTGCAAGCAAGATACTCTCAGTAGCTTGCCAGGTTCTCCAAGAAGGGCAGAGGAATCGAACCTGAGTCCCCCGGGTCAGCCGCGTGCAAGGCAAATGCCCTACCCTCTGTGCTATCACTCCAGCCCCCCCCCACCCCCACCAATTCAGCATTCCATGACCAACAGGGTTTCTATCGAGCCTGTGTTTTCACGTGTCCACTGGCTGTGTCGTGGCCGAGCCAGTGCTCGGACCCTGGGTAGAAAAATGAAGCTAAATCATGCAGCTGAGTCTGCAGCAAGGCCCTGGGGCCTTTTGCTTTTACTCATTTTCAGTTGGGGGCCACACCTGGCGATGCTCAGAGCTGAGTCCTGGCTCTGTGCTCTGAGATCATGCTCAGAGGGTTTGGGTGACCCTAGAGGGTGCCGGTGATCAAACTGGGGTCTGTCATATATAAGGCAGGTGCTCTGCCCACTGTCCTATCGCTCTGACTCTGTCCCCTCACTCACTCAAGGCACAAAGGCATGGCTTGCCCAGCCCTTATCTGACTGTCCTCAAACTGGGCCATGAGACTCTGCCTGCAACATGGGCCAAGAATTAGCAGAATTGAGTTAAAGGCACCTTGGCCAAGAGCGCTGCAGGAGGGCGGAAGGGAGCAACACCCTTTCCCCTCTGGGCAGAAATGATTGCCTGGATTAACGCATAGTCCGTTCACTTTTCTGCTCCAAGCTGCTGGGTTCTGCATTAAGCCCTTGTGCTTCTGGGGCTGTGGCCATGCTGGAGAGCCGCTCGTGGGGGGCAACTGTTGACCTCGGTAGGGCGTGAACTAAAACCTCATGGGAAGGGGGACGTTCTGGTCCGTCCTTCACGCCCTACCGAGGTCACCAGTTGCCCCCCACGAGCGGCTCTCCAGCACAGCCACGGCCCCAGAAGCACAAGGACTTAATGCAGAACCCGGCAGCTTGGAGCAGAAAAGTGAACGGACTATGCATTGATCCAGGCCATCAAGTCTGCCGGAGGGGAAAGGGTGTTGCCCCATTCGCCCTCTCCTCTCTGGAAAGAAAGATGGCGGCCACATGGGAGCCTTGTGGACAGCAGGTATGAGCCGGGAGTGTGGGGGCGACTAAAACCTCATGGGAAGGGGGGCGTTTCGGTCCGCCCTTCACGCCCTACCGAGGCCACCAGTTGCCCCCACAAGCGGCTCTCCAGCACGGCCACGACTCCAGAACACAGAAACCAATTTCTTAACTATCTGACTTTCAGTAGAAATACTTCCAGGGTCAATAGGTAAAATAGCAGAAATCCAAAACCAACATTTAATTCTTGAACCCAGCTGTAGAAAGCAAATCACTTCACAATGCTTTTTCAGCATGTCTGATTTGGGGGGGGGGGGACTCTAAATAATAGTGGTGAATCTTATTGAAACAATGAATCTAATCAAAGCAGATAGAGTGTTAACTAGAATTCATCTGCCTCACAGGGACGGGGAGGGGTGGGGGGTGGGGTTTTATTGGGGTTCTTCAGGGTAAAAAATAAGTATTGGTAAAGGGAAATGTCTTTGATATTTGCATGACTGAGACATAAACCTGAAAGCTTTGTAACCTTTCCCACAGTGATTCAATAAAAAAAAAAAAAAAAAAAGAGCGCTGCAGGACACTCAAAGGGCCAGAGAAGCCAGGAGGGCCAGCAGGGGCCTGAAGGGTCCAGCCAAGCACTGAACACCCCCCCCACACACACACTGCAGTCAGGGTGACCGCTAATGTCCACCCCTTTTCAGTGCACCCTCCTCTAAGTCTGTTCCTCTTAGCTTCTGAAAAGATATCCCCGGGTCCAGCCTCGCTGTGGAGGGTTTAACTCCGCCAGGCTCTCTTTGTGCAAGCGCAGCGGGCCGGCAAATGGGCTTAGAGGCCCCGTGATCACGGTGCCACTTTCGCCAATTACGCCAGGCTCTTCTGGCCACGGAGGTTAACACTAAGTAAGAGGCCCCGAGAAGCCGCCTGGCCCCTGTCTAATGAAATTAAATACTTGAGTGGAGACTCACAGGTCGACGCCTCCCATCCTTCCCCCGTTAGCCCCTGAAAATGACAGGGTCTTTCAGGACGGGGGTGGCCAGGGGGCTCCAGCTCAGCCTGGGGGCAGTGACCCTCAGCCCTGTGTGCCCTCCTGCCAGCCTTTTGCGTGTGTGCGTGAGTGTGCATGTGTGTGTGTGTGTGTGTGTTTGTGCGTGTGTGCAGGCCCGCAGGCATACAGCTGTCCATGGTGTGGGTCAGGGACCGGCATTACCCATGAGGCTTTAGGAGTGAGGGGCAGGCGTGTTCCTGTTCTAACCTGAGGAAATCTGTCTGGGATGCCCCTGGGTGGGCTGGGGCTGGGTGTTTCCGACAGGCAGCAGGGTGCATGCTGCAACGTGGGGTCACCTCATCCTTTGTACCGCTCTTTCTTGTAAACCTGTAGCAGGGGTAACCTGCCCCAAGCATTCATCACACCAGCAACGTTCAGCTTCTGCCCAGATAAAGGTCTGCAAGATTGAAGTGCCCAGCAGACCCCAGCGGGGTTATTCCAGGGGGTTGTAAAGTTGGCATCTTGCAATTTTGCTACATTTTCTGACTTTCTGCTTGTAGCCGCTTGCTTCTGAGCATGCATTCATGCACACACACATGTATACACTCACACATACATGCTCATGCACATACTCCTGTACGCATGCACTCACACACATCTCCACACATGCACGCACACACTCATGCACTCATCCATGCGTGCGCACACATGCACACTCACACACATGCACATGCACACACTTATCCACGCACATACTCATGTGTGCACGTACACATGCACACACACGCTCCCCATTAGGGTCGGAGTATGCCTATGCCTCTCCTCGGTCGGAGTGCTTAAGCATGCAATCACCGTGTGTCACTCCTGTGGTACAGCAGGGCGGGATGGAGTCAGTCATCCACAAGGGCCATCGAGACTCAGTCCTTGGCACCATGTGGTCCCCAGTTAGCCACTGCTACACTCCGACCCCATCTCTAAGGGGCCCCTCCTGTGCAAAGAATCTTCCTGACTTTAGAATGAGTGTGAGCCTGGAGAGGGGACAGCGCGTACATGCATGAGGAACTCTGCCGCCAGCCAGCACGCGCTTCGAATTCTGACAGTCCTGCAGTGCTGTGTCTGTGTGCCTGTAGCTGGCTTAGCTCTACTCACGAGCACAGTCCCCTTGCCATGGGCTAATGCTTAATTCTTGTGGTGGTGCAGTAAGCTCCTCCTCCTCCTCCACCACCACTTCTTCCTCCTCCTCCTCCTCCTCCTCCCCCTCCCCCACACTATCCCCCTTCCTCTTCCTCTTCTTCCTCCTCTTTCTCCTCCTCTTCTTCCTCCTCCACCTCCTCCTCCTCTTCCTCCTCTTCCTCCTCCTCTATTACTTCTGGTTTATTCCTGGCTTTGCACTCAGTAACGACTCCTGGCGGTGCTCAGGGACCATATAGGATGCTTGGGATCTAATGTGGGTCAGCCATTTGCAAGACAAATGCCCTCTCCACTATACTATTGCTCCAGACCATCTCCTCCTCCCCCTCCATTTCCTCCTCCTCTTCCTTTTTCTCTTCCTCCACCTCTTCCAGCTTTTCCTCCTCTTCTTCCTCTTCCTTCTCCTCTTCCTCTTCCTTTTCTTCCTCCTCCTCCCCTTCTCCTCCTCCTCCTCCTCCTTCTTCTCCTTCTCCTCTTCCTCTTCCCTTATTTTTTCCTTGTTCCTTAGAAATCTTATACTTTGCTTTCTAAATATTTGGGGGATCCTGCAGTTACCTGATTTATTTTCATAACAGAGAATGTGTTTTGAAAATTTTTTTCCTTAGTTTTTCTTTTTTCTTTTTTTGTATGAAACCCTAAACATCATGATTTACAAAGTTATACACAGTCCAGTGGCGTCCAACGCCAGTCTCACCACCAGTGTGACCCTCCATCTATCAATGTCCCCAGTGTCCCACCCACCTCCCAACCTGCTCCCTTAGCAGGTACTAATTAATTTACTCTGTCTTGCTTGTTACAACATAGATCTCGTAATGGGGTTGCTAAAGTCATGGCCTGGGGATTTCCTGAGCTGTCAGGTACAGCTGGGCCTTCTGCATTACTGTTTCCACTCACTGAGCTCAGTGGGTTTCTCCTCAATTTTCCCAACCCCTTTTCTTGTCTCTCCTGGGCTGTGGGCTCTGTGAAGTTTGGAGGTGCTGCTTCAGAGCTCTGGAGCCTGGCTGACCTGCTGCAGGCATCTGTCTGGCATCTCTCTGGGATCAGCTGGGAAGCTGGGCCATTTCGGAGCACTGGGGCCTTGGCAGGCCAGAGACTTGTCTATCGGCATCCCCCAAGGCTCCAGAGATCTGGAGTGGTTGGGGCTCCCTGGGATAATTCGGCTGCCAACATCCCTCCGAGAGCAGTCATAGAGAATGTGCTTCATAAAGCTTGAGTTCTTCTAAATGGACTGAGGCCCTTCCTTTCCCTTGAACGGGGTATTGTTTGTTCAGCATTCCCCGGTGGCGGAAAGAACATAGAGGCAGCCGTTATTGGGGGCAACAATGTCAGAGATCAGAGTTGCTGGCACTGTCACTGACATCTTCTCTGTAGCTGCTCACTTGCTGACTATTCTGCCAGGAACTAAACGTGAATGGTGTCGGGGGTCGCACAGCCACTCTGCCAGCCACCATCCATGCATGGGGCACTGCGTCGGGGCCAGTTCTTTCAGATGGTTTCCTTGGCTGCCACGGTGACTGAGGACCGCCAGGCCTGCGTGGAAGCAGTGCCCACCGGGGATGTCCTGTATCTGGCACATACCTGGGGTTGCTTCTGCTGCTGATGGTGCTGGGTCCAAGACAACAGCTGAGTTGCCAGGATGGAGCCAGTGCGCGTGGCAGCACCAGAGATCAAACTCAGGGCCTCCTGCTCTCCAGAGACCTTCTTTGTTTGTTCGTTGTCAGGCCACACCCAAGGGGGCTTAGGCTGATGCTCAGGGATCACGCCTGGCCCAGGGAGGTGCTGGGGATCAAACCTCAGACAACTGCATAGCAGGCAAACACTATGGTTACAGCACTGGCCTTGCATGCAACTGACCTGAGTTTGATTCTCAGCATCCCATTGGGTCCCCTGAGCACTGTCCGGCGTGATTCATAAGCACAGAGCCAGGAGTAACCCTTGAGCACCTCTAGATGTACACCCCCTGAACAAAATAATCCAAAAAGCAGCAGAAATTCTCTCATCTACTGGAATACCCAGCCCAGCTCCAAATTTCTTCCCTTGCCAAGACTGTTGGTGAGGAGAATTGCGATATTCTTTCCATGTTTATTATTCTAATGATGTCGTACTTGATCTTTCACGCTTGTACCATCAGGTCCTCAATGGATGCATCTGATGCTAGCGTACGTGCATTGAAAGTACAGACGATCATTTTTGTCTTCAGTCGTTGTGGCAGCCTAGTTCGGCCTTGAGATTTTATCGGCCTCTCCTTTCTCATCCTTCTCAATGCTCCCATGTTGGTGAAGCCTTCAGGGTCAGGTGAATGAGACCCATTGTAATTACTGGTTTTGGCATATCGAATATACAACAGATAGCTTGCCAGGCTCTGCCGTGCGGGTAGCTTGCCAGGCTTTCCAAGAGGGATAGAGGCTTTTGGGGCGACCTCTAATCGCCCTTGTAGGTGTTACCATATTTGAACCCTATCAAATATGGTACGGCAATTCCGGAAGATGGGTATTTAGTGTCTTATAATGTGTCACACAGAATCTCTGTCCCTGGGTCCGTTGAGCCTGGAGTCCAAGATCTCAGAGAGTTCGGCTTATCTTGTTCTGTGGGTCTTCAGTCGTGCGTGAGTCTCGGCTGGAGCTGCCACGCGGGTCAAGCGTCCTGGAGTGTGGTGGCGGCTGGGTAGTGGAGGTAATGTCTATTGTCTGTCATCTACAAGTTGTTCACTCGAGTCATCCTAAATAGGATTGGCAGAACACTAGATGAAGGACAACCATGCAAGCAAGCCGGGTTCCACAAAGGATTCAGCACCATCGACCATATCCACACGATAACCAAGCTCATTGAGGTTTCTCGGGAGTTCAAGATGCCGCTCTGTCTAACGTTCATTGATTTAAAGAAGGCCTTTGATTCTGTTGAGACGGAAGCGGTCATTGAAGCCCTAGCCAATCAGGGCATTCAAGCCCAATACATCAGGATCCTCCGTGAGCTGTATTGCGGATTCACTACCAGGATCTCACCATTCTACAAAGAAGTGATCGTTGATGTCAAGAGAGGGGTGCGGCAGGGTGATACCATTTCACCGAAACTCTTCAGTGCCACCCTCGAGAACATCATGCGATGACTGGAATGGGAAGGAATGGGAGTGAAGATAGATGGTCAGCAACTACACCACCTCCGCTTTGCTGATGACATTGTTTTAATAACACCAAACATCAGCCAAGCGGCACAAATGCTGGCCAACTTTGACCGTGAGTGTGGAAAGGTAGGACTATAGCTGAATCTTACGAAGACAATGTTTATGAGAAACAGCCTTGTTCCTGACGCCCCATTCGCTCTCAATGGAACGACCATCTCCAAATGCAACAGCTATGTGTACCTAGGTCGAGAGGTCAACATGACAAATGACCTGGCACCCGAGCTGCGCAGGAGGAAGAGAGCGGCTTGGAACGCCTTCAAGAACGTCGAAGAAATAGCTAAGAGGACGAAGAACCTCCGGCTCCGGGCACATCTCTTTGATTCCACTGTTCTTCCTGCATTAACATATGCCTCAGAGACCTGGGCCCTACGTAAACAGGATGAGAATGCTATTCGGGTCTCCCAAAGAGGAATTGAAAGAGCTATGCTTGGAATATCACATTTCACTCAAATGAGAGAAAGAATCTGGAGTTCCGACATCCGTCGACGATCAAGAATCAGGAACGCTGTCTCGTTTGCCAAGGCATCAAAAATCAGATGGGCTGGTCACATAATGAGATTTAAAGACAACCGCTGGACTAGAGCTGTTACCAACTGGATTCTACGGGATGTCAAAAGACCGCGTGGCCGCCCACCTACCAGATGGTCAGACTTCTTCATCAAGATCATGAACGATCGGTTTGAGGCTCTTCGTGTTCCTAGAGCGAACAGACGCCGTTGGGCCACACTAGCATGCGACAGGGACAAATGGAGACGTTACTGGCGCCCGCTCGAGCAAATCGATGATTAACGGGAAGTCAAGTGATCAAATGATCAAGTTTATTATTCTGTTGTTGGTGCCAGGACCCAAGCTGGGGTCTCACACCCGTGAGGCATGCGTGACACGGGGCACGGGGCCTCTGAGCCCCATGACACTGCTTTGGACTCTTCCAACCAAGGCTGCTAGGCTGCAATGGCCTCTAGAACATTCTTCTTGCCTCCTTCACACGCTTCTTTCTCCTGTGAGGTTGGTGGGGCATCCCCAGGAGTGGCCTTGGCCTTGGCATCACCCAGATTCTGTGTGTGTGTGTGTATGTGTGTGTGTGGGACCGTGGGAGCTCCCTAGAGCTTTCTTCGGAATCAGGGTCCCTGAGGCAGCCAGGCTCGGGGCCCTCGCTGGCCTGTGGGTGCTCTGGAGTCCCAAATTCCTCCTCTTCTCTCCCCTCGAAAGGGTGGCCTGCCCACTCAGGCAGGTCCCACGAGGAGAGCATCCTTCCATCAGGCCTCTTCCAGTGCTCCTGGGACCAGGCAAGGTGCGAGCATGCCTCACACTCTCCTCCAGCAGCTGAGGTGGGGGCGGCTGGGCTGGTTTGGGGGCCTGGGGAGCCCTGTGTCCCCCCTTGGGGGGTTCCTTCTCTCCTGCTCTCTCTTCTCCAGCCCACAGCCCAGTGGCAAAGTGAACAGAGGCCCCAGGGCCTGAACTGAGGCAAGGTGCTGCCCTGCCCAGCACGGAGACAGCGCCCCTCAGACCTGCGTGTGCACACACACGCTGGACAACTCATACACTCTAATACACACACACACCTGACAACACACACACACATTCTCACATGCCTGAAAATGCGCACATCCCACACCTGACAGTATACATACACACCACACACACACACCACACACATACCACACACACCTGACAATACACACATACAGCACATACCTGACAGTACACTCACATACAGTGCACACACACATACCACACAATACACACACATACAGCACACACACCACACATACCACACGCCACACACATATTGCACACACCATACACACCTGACAACATACACACATACAACACACACGCACACATACCTGACAACACACATCACACTATCACACACACTCTTAATAATACACCCACATACAGCATACACATGCACATATACCACACACACCTGACAATTTACACACACTATCACACACACCTGGCAACACACAGAGACACACATCCCCCACACACCTGACAATACACATACATACAGCACACACACCACACACACTTGACAACACACGTCACCCACACCTGATAATACACACAGACAGTACACACATACACACACATACCACACGTGCCTGACAACACACACACCCACTCTGACATCACACACCAGCCTTGATGACACAAACTCTCACATGCACAGACTCATTCGCACACACATCTGACAACACACCTGTATGCCATTCACACATGCACACACACACATCTACTCCTGTCACACTCACAGACTCATACACACAGCCCGCAGGCAACGGCACCTTCACACGTTCGCACCCACATTCAAACACGTGCCTTGAGAACGCCCCCCCCCCCCGCCCCCCAGCACTCCCCAAACCAGCCATCTGCTGATGGCTCAACTCCTGCTCAGCCGGGAGCTATTTTCAAATCATTTCCTTCCTGTCGCAAGGCTCCGGAGGAAAGGGAATCAGACCTCCTGAGGCTGGTGACCAAAGCATCATTCCTCAATCCCTCTGTTTCTCCCCTTTCCCCTCCCATCTCTAGAAGATTCATAGATGCTGTGACCCCTGAAGATGTGGGCAAGGTCCAATTCAGGTGGGACCCCCGGGACTCCATATGGTCTCCGAGTCCCGCCAGGGGTGGTCCCTGAGCTCAGGGCCAGGAGTCATTCCCGAACACCCCTGAGTCTGGCTCAACTGCATTCCCCTCCCCCCAAAAGCTGCTCTGGTCAGAGGTCATGTCATGGTTGCCTCAGCCCCCTGGCACCAGGAGGGGGTCACGTCTCATTCTGCCAAAGCCAGTGAGGATGCAGAGGCCCTGACTCAGTTCTTTGGGGCTCTTCTTCCCGTAATCATCCAGCTACGCCCCCACTTTGGTCTCTGGAAGAGGGACGAGCCCAGCCAGGCTGGAATGTGTTTATCCGTGGTCTCAGTGGGCGGCTGCTCCGGGGCCACCACCACAGTCCCCGTCGCCATGCACCGGCCTGGGAGTGGCCACGTCTTCTGGGTGGAAGGGGCCCATGGAGACGTGTTTCAGAGGGGCACCCCCAGCTCCCCACTCCCACATTCACAGTTTCAGACAAGAGGGGGTGCCCAGGACAGAGCAGGGGCTGTTTGGGAGTAGAAAGGCAGCTCTCTGGAGGGGTCTCTCCTGTGCACGTGTGTCCCCACAACCTGCACAGGGAGCCCTTTGCGGATTCCTAAGGCGGCCGCTAGGGGACTTGGACCAGGGTCAGTATGTTCAAAGGTGTCAGGAGGAGGGAACCGAGAGTCGAGAGCCGGTGACCTTGGGCAGTACAGGAGGAAAGAGTCACGGGGTGGAGGGGTCCTCCTTGCGACCTCACGGACGGGCCCAGAGGGGTGCGGGTGAAGTGAAGAAAGTGAGAGAGAATGACAGTGAACTGTGATGTCACTCCACGGGCAGATGAGAAGACAAAGTGGGGTGGGATCTGAGGCACTCCTGGGCAGGAGGAGGATCCCCTGTTCCATCCCCGGCGCTGCAGTTCTCCCGAGCATCATCGCAGTCAGCAGCCCTAGGGGTGGCCTGAGCACCATCCCCCCGGCCGCGCAGGGCAGGACACAAACAATGCTGTGCCCCTGGACCTGTACATGGAATCTCCACCAAGGAAAGATTCTCAATCTTGGTGGAGAATCTCGAGAAGGGGACCCCAGGTCTCCGGAGCACTATTTGGGAGTTCCCTCCCCGACCCGAAAAAAGGTCAGCGCCTTGCAGAGGTACCACAGGGAGGTGGGTGTTTATTTGCATCTGCTCCCTGCACTGAGTGGGGAGATAACCTGTGTGTCCTCGGACCCTGGTGGGACAGTCCAGGTGCTGGGGTGTGCTGTGGGCTGTGGGGAGAGGCTGGGTAAAGATGAGGACCCCAGGTCGGTGAGCTGGGGTCCGTCTGGGAGCTTGGGGGCTGCTCCCCCACTTGCAGTGACCCCTCAGGCAACAGAGGGGCAGGCGGCCAGCAGAAGCACCTCAATCCTGGACATGGGGGTGAGTGGGGAGACAATCCTGCAGGAGTGACCCATCCCCAGCCTCTAACCCCTTTCCTGAACAGTCTTGGAAGCAGTCACCCCAACCACCCCCAGGCAGTGGGGTGCAGCGGTTAGGCACGAGTCGTGTGTACGTGCACACGTGTGTATACATGTGTGTTTGGGGCCACGGCCTGCAGTGCTCAGGGGCTATTTCTGGCTCTGTGCTCAGGAGTGACCCCTGGCAGTGCTCAGAGGACTGTATGTGATGCCAAAGATTTGAAATAGGGTCATGGCTGCCACAGCCACATGAAAGGCAAATGCTTTTCTTCCTGGATGACCTCTTTGAGCCCCTCGAATTATTTCTGGGTATATATTTCCAGGGGACAACTGGAATTGATGCAAACTTCAGAAATCTGGACATCAAGGCCGGGTCCCAGTCCCCGGGTTCACTGAAGACTAAAACTTTCCAATCCAGAACCCAGACCCAGTTCCTGTGACCCCAAAAGCATCCATCACCCCATGTGGGCATGACGGGGGCACGGAAAGGCCGTGTGAGGGGCAAAGCAGGAGGCTATGTTGGGAACAGGAGAGAATAGTTGCTCTCCCGGAAGAACTCTCTTCAGTGTCATGGAGAGCTCTGGAATGTTCCTCCAGGGGGCTGAGTAAAGAAGCTTCCAGACCCCGGCACCAGGCTGAGACCACTTGCTGCAGAAGACCTTGCTGCTCTTCCACACATCACACCCCCCAGCCCTCCCCCAGGCACACTCGGCCAAGGATGATTTAATACGTGAAGCTGCAAATGTGAGTGGGAGAGGGCAACTTCATCATGATGATTAAGCGGGTCAGCAGATGTTCTGCCAGAAAGTTCAACAATGTTGTAATCAGCCGCGTCAAAGCTTCTCCGCGGTGCAGAGCCTCTGGGTGGGGTCCGAGCAAAGAGGTGGCCGTGTCCCCCACAGTCGGAGTGCATCGAGGGCCACCTGGTAACCAGCTGGGGGCCTCGGGCTTCCAGAAGAATTCAGTGACTCAAAGAGGGAAGTCACTGAGGGAAGCCCTCAACCGGGCCACAGCAGCAGGAAGGAGAAGCCACAGGATAAAGAGGTTTGCAAATGGTCTATCTCACAGTCATTCAATAAAAAGAATTATAAAACAAATTAAATAAAGTGAGCAGCTAAGTGCCCAACTCCAAAAAAAAGGGGGGGTTGCAGCCTCTGAATCTGGCTGAGACTGTTGCCCCATCATGGACCGAGCCCCCCAGTATCTCCCTGGCGAGAACCCCAGGCTGGCAGGAACACTGCCCAGGGCCAGAGCCCCATTGCACCCCCTCAGACCTCCGCTCAGAGCCTCAAGATTGGAGCCCTCAGGCCTCCACCCCAGAAGCTCCTGAAATTCCCAACGCCCAGCCTCACCCAGCTGTGGACAGGGCTTGGGGTGGGAAGATCGGGTCCACGGAGGGACCGTCAGAACTTTCCTGAAGGCCAGCCTCCCCTCCCTGCTCCACGGGAGTCGCAGGCCAGGGTGCCCTGTATTGTCCGCCAGCCTGCACCTCCCCTGTCCCTCCAGGTGCCTGCAGGTAGAGCCACACATGTGGCCCAGATGATGCTAGAAGCCAGAACACTTGTGGACTAACATCACCTCAACCCCACCCACTGCCTTCCCCCCTGACCCCCATCTGAAATTTTATTTAAACACAGTGATTCTCAACGTTGCTCATAATACAGTCAGCTCAGACATTCGCTATTCCAACACCAATCCCACCACCTGTGTGACCTTCCCTCTACCAGTGTCCCAGGCTGCCCATCCCCTGCCCAGGCTGCCCCCTTAGCAGGCACAAAATGATTTACGTTCTCTTGCTGGCTACACCATGGATTGCATAACGTGATGCGGAATTCCTTGTCCAAGGCAGGATCTGCAGAGCTCTGAGGTTCGAGCTGAGCCTTCTGTGCTATTGTTCCTGCTCACGGAGCTTGGAGGGCATCTATGCACCACCCCCATCTAATTGGCTATGCTGTACGGCCTGTCAGTCCTGTGAGCTGTGGAGCTGGAGTGCGGCCGCATCTGTGGCTCCGTGCTCCAGCTGCTGTGTCACTGGGATGATTCATGACTAAGGCATCTGACGCCTCCCAGGCTTCCTGCAGTAAGGGACAAGACTGATCAAGTGCAAGCAGAAGCGGGATGGGGGCCGCTGAGCCCTCCAGCAAGGCAGGGGCTCGGCATAGTCCATTCCAAGAGGGTTTCGGTGGTCTGGGCCCTGAGACTGGGCCCATCAGGTTAGGCGTGATGGTGGCTTCTCTCCAAGCCCCCACCCACTGCCTTACCCCAGTGCCATGGGCTACAGAGGTTGGGCCTTGGGGTGCGGGAGAAGTTCAGACAAGATCACGAGGAAGAGGAGCTCAGGGTGACAGGGGTGGGTTACAAGACAAGCAGGCGCCCCCGGACAGGGCACCCTGCAAGAAGATGGTCATTTGCCAGCCTGGCCCAGAGCTCTCGCCAGGAGCCAGCTCTACTTGGGGGCCCAGATTCTGCCTGTCCAGAACTGTGAGGACTGGCTGCTCCTGGGCACCAACTCAGTGACACCTTAGGGTGTCTCCTGGGACCTTTCTCACAGGATGAGTAACCAGCTCAGTGTCCAATGGAAATCCACCACTGTCACTGTCACTGTCCTCCTGTTGTTCATCGATTTGCTCTAGTGGGCCCAGTGACATCTCCATCGTGAGGCTTGAATCCACCACCCTACATTTTTCTTTCTTTTTTCTTTGTTTTGGGGATTTTCTTGATGGCAGGGTAAGGTGGGGCAGGACCCTCTGACGTGCTTAGGGTGCCACAGGTAGCGTTGGTATCTGAACCATTGTCACACTGTCATCACTGCCACCATATGCAAGGTGGTACTTTATTGCTCAGCACCAGATCTCTGGCACAGAGCAGGGTTCTCTGACATGGCCAGGACATTCATTCCGGGGCTACCACCAAAATGTCAAGTCAGGAAGGCAGCAGACTGACCCAGAGTCTCCCAGGGCACTTGGTCCCCTGGGGCCCACAAGCGTCTCTGGCTCCCTCTCACACCCCTCCCCCACCCATGGGACCTGGAGTGCGGGCTCTGGCGAAGGAGAAAGGTAGGCTGGTTCTCAGAGACAAGATGTCTGTTGTTGCCCTTGATGGTGCCCCCTCACCCCTGGGGACCATGTCACACCATTGCCCTATGAAGGGGGGTGCCCTGCCCTGCCCGACTGATCTCACATTACTCCCGGGACCCTGGGGGAGGTTCCCTTGTCCATTTCCCTGCCTCTCCTAGGAAAGCCAGCTTCCTCCAGGCTTGGGGGGCATCAGGGAGATACTCCAGCTCCCTTCATGTCATCACGCCTGTGTCAGAACGTGGCAAGTGTGCAGGAAGGTTCCAGAGAAGCCTTGGGTCTGGATTCCCCCAGGGGGTTTGTCTGAGAGACTGTGTGTACAGGCAAACATCCATGCACGCACACACACACATGCACACACACACATGCACACACACACACACACACACACATGCACACACGAACACCAGCCCCAGAGTAAAACCCAGGGCCCGAGATCTAGCACAGGGGTGAAGGAACTTGCCTTGAATTCTGGTTTGATCCCTGGCACCATATACGTTTTAGTGGGCACAACCAGAGCTCAGTCCTGAGCACAGAAATAGGAGTAGCCCCTGAACACCTCAGGGGATGGGGTATGGCTCAACCCTTGCTCCCCACCACCCCCTCTCCAGCCAAATACACTATGGTGGAGGTGGAGCGATAGGACAGCAGAGAAGGCTGTTTGTCTTGAATGCGGTGGACCCAGGTTCGATCCTCGGCATCCCATAGGGTCCTGCAAGTGCCACCAGGAGTAAGCCCTGAGCATCGTGAGGTGTGGCCCCCAAACAAAAACAAAAAGTGAAGAATGAAACGTAGTGGTTTATTCCTTGATAATGACCCCTGCTCGTTCTTCCTGCACTGCTAGCTGGGTCGCTCCTCCCCGTTAGTCTATTTTTTGGAGTATCAGGAAGAAGAACCCCAGAACCCCAGGATGAGTGACGTGGCCTGGGGAATCTACGAGGCAAACCAGAGTCTGCAAAGGCCCCGGGTGAGAGTTCTCCCGGCAGTTCCTAGAGAATGGCCAGACCATGAGGCACCTGGAAACTCGGCTGCAGCCGCCCACAGTTCATGGGTCCCTCAGGGGACTTCTGGGGCAGGGCCCCTGCAAAGGCAGAGTCCAGTGCATCTTGTTCCAATTTGCAGAATCCATCGCTCAAGAGGTTAATGCATTCTAGGGACGAGGGAGTGGGGTCACCGGGATGGAAACACAGGAAGCTGCTCTTTGCCAGCTGCTGCGTAGCTGGTGCGAGCCAAGTCTGGTCACTCCGTGGTCATCATCGTTCCTTTCCTTGTAATTCCTGGAGTGGAAACCTCCCTTGGTACCTCCGCTCCCAGCCAAACGGTGTTTTGCTTCCAAATGAATGAGATGCCTTGGATTCTGGAGCAACCCTGACTTCAGAAACACGTGGCACCCCCAGCGGGCATCCCCAGGGTCCCACGGCACCCTCCCCCACCACGCACTGCCCTGCTTGCACACACATTCTTTTCCTGGAGGTTCTGGCCTCATTCAAGCACAGGTTGTGTGTCTTACAAATGTCCGTGTGGCGAGATGCATCTTGGGCAGGTCTGAGGGCCCCAAGAATCAGTCTAGAAAAATGGTCTCAAACACTGTGGAGCATCTGAGAAACATGTCCACTGGCTTGAAACATTTCCACAAGCTCATGGTTCACCCATGGGCCTGTGCTTCCGCAAAGAACACTCTCCACCACTGGCCACCAGTTCCTTCCTTTGGAGTAACGGGAACTCCGGTTCCTTCTTCTGTGTTTAAATAGATGGTGCTTGGTGGAGGAGGGAAAGCATGGATGCAGTGCCAGGGATTTAACTCTGGGCCTCGTGCTTGCCAGGCACCTGCTTGGCCACTGCACTGCTATGCCCACCCCCCCTCTCCTGGGACACTGGCTGGGACCTGTCCTGTGTCCTATCCCTTTCGGCCCCGGAGAGTCCCCAGGGAATGGCCTGATCATGCTCAGCCCCTTTGTGGATCTTGGTTTGGGTCCTCAGAGGCAGCAAAGACAAGGCTCAAACAGAGCCTGTGACACTGCAGTCACCTGAGGGGCTAGATGAGCGCAGGGAAACACGGAAAGCAAGGACCTCTCCAGCCTGGTTCCTCGGACTTTTTTTTTTGGTCTTTTATTATTTGGGGGGGCGGGACGGTGGGTGGCACACCCAGCAGTGCTCAGGGCTGGATCCTGGCTCTGCACTCAGCACCACTCCTGGTGAGCTTGGGGGACCCGATAGGGTGCCAAGGATCAAACCCAGGTTGGCTGTGTGCAAGGCAAGTGCCCTCCCTGCTGTACGTACTATCAGTACAGTCCCAACTTTTTCTTTTCTTTTCTCTTTTTAGTTTGGGGCCACACCTGGTGGTGCTCTGGGCTATACTTGTCTGTGTGCTCAGGAACCACCTTGGACGTGCTCCTGGAGGTGTTCCGGAGGCCCTGTGCAGTGCCAGGGATCAAGTTAGAGTTAGCCACGGGCAAGGCAAGTGCCTTCCCCCGGGACTGTCTTGCCAGTCCACATTGGTTAGTTCCTCTGCAGGAGGTGGGGAAGTAGGGGGGCTTAGGCCACAGCCAGAGATGCTCAGGGCTTACTCCTAGCTCAGAGATTGCCTGGCGGAGCTTGAGGAACCCTGCGGGGTGCAGGGGATGGAACTGGGCTCGGCCATGTGCAATGCAGATGATGTCATTACTGTACTAACCTTGTGGGTATTTTCCCCAGGGGTCTGAAGTGTGTGGTTCTTGGGATGCAACTTCTGAGGGACTGACCCCCCACCCCATCCCTACAGCTGTCATCTGCCCAGGTCTACTCAGGGCACCTACAACACCTCTCTGTGGAGGACAGGCACCCAATGGTTACACCACTGGGTTCTCCCTAGCCATGTGACCCCCGTGCTGTCGGATAACAGTGGGGTCACCCCTGCTCTTCCTTTCTCAGGCCCTGAGCAATGCCAGACTGGGAAGAAAACCAGGAGAACGGGGGTGTGTGCATGTGTGCACATGTGTGTGCACGTGTGTGTGTGCATGAGTATGCATGCGTGTGAGTGTGCATGCGTGTGTGTGTGAGTATGTGTGTGCATGCAAGCAAGTTGCGGAGGGTGGGGTCAATAAGGAACAGTGACTTGCGTGGAGATGCACCCAGGGGAGGGGGCGTCTCAAACTGGAGAGTGATGGGACAGACTCTTATTGACTCTTGGTGCCTGCGGTTAATCTTTGTAAGTTTGGGAAATTTTTTTGGTTGGGGGGGGGTCACACCCAGTGGTGCTCAGGGCTTCCTTCTGGCTCTGTGCTCAGGGTTCATTTCTGATGCGGCTCAGAGGGATCAAAACAGTGACTGGATTGAAGTGGGGTCCACTAGGATTAGTCTGCGTGCCCAGCAGAGGTGATGGCAAGAGAGGAAGGGAGAGGGTACCCCCATAGTGCAGTGGAGCAGGGGGGCCTGAGCTCTGAGTGCGAACCGCTGGTCTGCACAGGGTGTCGGTTACCTTGGCACTAGCAGGGGGGGGGGGATGGAGAGAGGACAGACAGATGAGGGAAGGAAACTGGGAGAAACGCCAGGGGGGCGCTCGCTAACGATGCCTTCTCTGCTGCTTTTGCCTGATTGTTTAAACACTGGGCCCGCATTCCTTCATCCCAGAGGTCATCAAACTTTATCTTGTAAACTTGGTCCTAGAACGATGGTGCAAACAGGAACACGCTGTTCTCAGGAGGGGTGCTCGGTTCAGCTCAAGGGGCTCTGGACGCTGCAAACCTTAACCCTTAGTGCTAGACTGAGGAGGAGGCTGGGGGGACCCCTGTGCTAGATTCTAGGGGGCAGATGGGAGGAGTCTAAGAAGGGGGGGTCTCTGTGTGTGTGAGAGAGCAGGAATGAGCCCTGGGGAGTAAAAAGTGGGCCCCAGCTCCTGATTGTCTGTCCGTTGGGGCCCTGGGGCATGTCTCCTTGGCCCTGGAGGGATGCGGCAATGCCTCACATTCCGAGTATCAGACAGTCTCAAGAATGATGTGTAGTTTTGTTTATAAGGAATCATGCCAAGCCCCTGAGAAAATTCCCAGAACAATGATTGTAACTCATGACAAGACAGCCTGTGAAGGTTTCCTGGCGCCTTCGTGTTGAATCTTCTGAAATCTTCTCTTTCTCCCTGTAGGAAGTTCTGATTATTCCCCCCCTCCCCCACTTCTCTCTTCTTTCTGATACTGATTGTTAGAAGTGATGCTTTGGGGGAGAAGTCCCCCCAAGTGCTGAGATCAGGGTCTGAAAGACTCTGCTGAGTGTCGGGGGCTATAAATCATCGCTTTCCACGCAGATTGGGGGTTGACTTACAGCCTCGTTATCACTCTGATACTGGCTTTTAACTCCGGGGTGGGGCGGTATGATCCTGGCTTAATAAAATTTTTAATTATCCCAAGTCCTTCGAGCACACACGATTGCATGACAGCAGAATGTAAGCTTTGTTATGGATTGATCAAGGAACACCGCCCAGCAACACCATCCAGACTTCCCTCAGTTCTGAAAAATGCAGATCCTCTCTCCGACACTTTGCCCTCTTCTTTCTTCTGTGATGGGCTAATTCCATCTTCCACATCTCTTAACCTTTCCTTCATATTTTTAATTTTGAGGGGCACGCTCTCTGCCCCCATGTTTTCAATTTTTAAACACGTGTCTCAGCATTCATTTCTGGATCATTCCTACTGCTATACCTTTCTGTTGCCAAGTTCTTTCTTTAGCATTTTTTTCTAACTCTTTATACGGGGCTGGGGTGATAATGCAGCTGGGAGGGCGCTGGCCTGACCCAGGTTCAGTCCCCGGCGCCACATATGGTCCCCCAAGTCCGCCAGGAGTGATCTCTGAGCTGAGTCAGGAGTACGCCCTGAACACAGCCAGGTACGGCCCAAGCACTCCATGTGCCCCCAAAGTTCCTTGGACCGGAAGGAAGGGGACCCCAGTGTGATGCTTGGTGTGAGACTGTCAACTCTCACCCATGTCAAAGATGATCACTCAGAAATTGTCACCCATCTGGTTGATTTCAAAAGTGTCATCTCTCTGCTTAAATCTGAATTTCTATGTGCTACACTTCATGATTGACAGGCCATTAGTACTGGTTCTGGGAACTGATTTCTAATATCATTTAAAAATATCATTTTCCCAGACCCAAGTTTGATCCCAGGCGTCCCAAATGGTTCCCCAAGCACTGCCAGGCATGACCCCTAAGTGAAGAGACAGGAATAATCCCTGAGCATCTCCAGGTGTGGCCCCAGGACAAAACTAAGTATCATTTGCCTTTGAATTCAACCTGTTTTTTTTAATCAGTTTTTTAAACTTTTATTTATTTTAACTGAATCACAGTGAGATATACAGTTACGAAATTGTTCATGATTGGGTTTCAGTCACATAATGTTCTAACACTGGTCCCCTTACCAGTGCACATTTACCACCACCAATGTCACCAGTTTCCCTCCCCCACACTCTGAAGCCTCTGTGTAAGGCACTTCTCTCTCTCTCTCTCTCTCTCCCTATCTCTCTCTCTCTCTCTCCCCCTCTCTCTCTCTCTCTCTCTCTCTCTCTCTCTTTACTTTCAGGCATTATGGTTTGCACTACAGATACTGAAAGGTTATGTATATCCCTTTACTTTCAAAACTCAGTTCCTGTCTGAAGTGATCATTTTCAACTATCATTTCAACATTTCTGAGTTTTTAGAAATTAAAATCTGCTACTTGAACATGTCCTATCCAGTAGTGCTTCCTACCTTTGTGTTTAGGGGTCACTCCTAACAGTGCTAGGGGACGATACTCAGTTCCAGAGATCAAACTGGGGTTGGCTCCATGCAAAGCAAGTGACTTAATCCCTGTTTTACCTCTCCAGCCACAGTGCTTGCTTTCTAAGTATCCTGCCTAGAAATTCTTTTTGAGTATTAAATATGAATAATTGTCCATATATATGTATATATATTCTGACACTGTCATATATTTGTTTTTCTTTTAGTTCTTTTGGATCTGATGATACAAAGATCTAAGTAGTTTAATTTTTAAATACTAGTTGGTTATTCTATTTTATTCTATTTTATTTTTATTTTAGTTGGTTATTCTACCCCAATTTATTAAACAGTCTAGTCTAGGTAAAAGGGATTTTCTCATATCCTAAATTCTTAAATGAGGGAGCAACTGTTCCAAGACTTGCTCTTCTTTCCCGCTAAGTTATTTTTTGCTTTGGGCATTAATACCACACAATGTTTTTGTAACTGTGCCTTTATAGAGTAATAGGCTATTTGGATATCTAGTGTGTCAGGAAGCTTCTTTTCCTTCTTCTTCAACCACTACAATTAATTGACTATTTGATGTACAGACTGCTTTTTAGATTTTCAAGGACTACTTTAGGACTTGAGTTTTGGTTTTACCCAATCTGTACATCAGCTGGGGGATGGAACTTTATTTTCCTATTACAAAATGAAGCCCTTATAAAGAGGGCAAGAGTCATTCAGACTTTGTAATATTGTCTAGTAAGTTTTGGAATTTATTTTTTCATATAGAATCTCTCATTTTCCTCAAAGGGCATCTTTAACGAATGCATTTTCTGCCAGTTTAGTTACAAGTGGTGATTGCCACATGATGGGACTATAGAGGGGAGGGAGACGGAGGTGTTCAGGGCAAGGAGATGGGGGGGCAACAAAAATTATTTCCTGATTTTCATGGGTGCATTTACATTTCTTCACCATTCTTTTGCAACATATGTGAGTCATTGATATTATTACTTCAGTGATTCATAACTGGGCATTGGGTGGATACACCTTCTGGGAGGGATATTAATATACCTCAGGGACTTTGAAATGTATTAGGAAATATTTCATATGTATAAAGAATCTGTATCATGCCTATGTAAGGAATAGAGGATATAATAAACGCTCATCTACATCCACCCCAGCTTAACAGATAGAAGATCTCTAGACCTCCGAAGGCCTTTTGGACCTCATCATTTCCTTATGTTGGGAAGGAAGGAGTGTCCTGAGCGCTTAGCCTCATCTTTTATTAACCTTTTATTACTTGTGCATGAGGACAATTTTCCAAAGTTGTATACATAGACATTCTAAACTTGTTTTTTTTCTTTCTCTCGGATCCTTCTAAATAGGTTCTTGTCAGAATGAAGCCCTAGAAACCATAGCACTACGTAGAAATGGTCAAGTCTGGGTTTTAAAGACCCTAATATTTCCATTCTTTACCATCATAGTGAATGCCTTAAGTATTTGTATCCTTTGGCTTTTATTCTGCTGCACTGATAAGTTTATTTCTCCAGCAGTAGTATGCTTTGCTGATGAAGTGTTTTCTTTGCCTTACTTGTGTCTTTACCTTTCTTGTGTCTGGGAGCACATTATACCTCCGTGTTTCAAGCCTTTCTGCCTATTACCTTTTAGTTTATTAATACTGTGGAGTCTCTTGTCATGCTGGCATTCTGATCTCAAATCTTAATACAATTGACTCATTATTATGAATTAGAAACTCCCTATCCTTTATCCATTTGTTAAAAAGTCTTATTTCCATCATTTGAGTTTCAAGTTTTCACAACAGGGCTTGCTTTTGAGCAACAGAAATCATATATATATGTATATAAAATATATATATATATATATATATATTTGGACAAGGGGATGATCCATTTGGTTTTATAAAAGACAGATCATTTATTTCTCTAAAACAAGGTTTTGCTAATCACAAAGTGTCTGTTTGAAAATGTTTAGGCACGGGCTGGAGCCATAGTGCAGTGGGTAAAGTGCTGGTGTTGCATACTGTCACCCTGAGTTCAAGTCACAGGTACCTCATATGTACCCCCAGCCCCAGCAGGAACGACCCCAGAGTCAAGTGTAAGCCCTGAGTGCTGCTGGGTTTGGCCCCCACCACCAAAGGAAAAGGAAGGAAGGAAGGAAGGAAGGAAGGAAGGAAGGAAGGAAGGAAGGAAGAGGAAGGAAGGGAGGTAGAAAGGAAGGAAAGAGACAATGTTCAGACAGAACAACTTCATTAGTGGAAGAGGTGAGTATCAGATGAGAGTAAAGAAAAGCTCTTTTAAACTGTAAAGCAGTACCTAAATAGTTACTTCTTGCTCTGGTTGATGGAGAAGGCTACATATTTCAGAGCAATAAGTTAACACTTTTGCTTAAGCTTATTTCCTACTCATGTAAGATTCGGTGAGAACTAATAGATCTAGCCACCCAGTGACTCACCGATACTCTCCAATTTTGCCCCAGGAGAAGAGAGCAACCGAGGGCAGAACTCTCAGACACCCAATGCTTGCGCTGTAAGGAAATTCTCACAGTCCATTGGCCAGAAAGAGTCATGTGACCTGATCCAATAAGGAAAGTTCTCATAGTCCATTGGCCAGAGCTTCATGTGGCCTGAGCCAATAAGAAAAGTATGGGCATATCATTGGCTGGAGCTCGTCATGTGACCTGAGCTGTCACTGGTTTCTAGGCTGGCTTCAAGGGCTGGTGATGAAGGCTGCAGGCCAGGTTTCCACGACCCCCAGCTCCCTTCTGGTGATTTCCCGGTCTCGCGTGATCTGAGATGTTCCAGCCCCCAGACAGTGGATCTTGCGCAGTGTGGCAAAGTGCAGTGAGCCCAGGTGGCTGTCCTACATTTCTCACTTACGCCCTCTGGTCTTTCCTGACACGGCCTCACAGACTCATCCGCAAAGTCACTTAGTCATCATCTCTGCTTCCTCCTGGGTGATGGCTGGCTCCTGAGTGTCAGCTGGGCCTGGGTACAGTGGAAGGTCGGATGCATTCACGGAGGCCTCCCTTGGAGGACTGAGGAGAGCCCAGCCAGGAGAGCGACCACTGTCCAGTGGCTCTGGCCCTCAGAGCTTCCTACCTACTTTTGTTTTGGCATCACATCTGACAGTGCTCAGGGGTTGCTACTGGTTCTGCACTTAGGGATCACTCCTAGCGTGCTCGTGGGACCATACGGGATGCTGGGGATCCAACCCAAGTCTGTCACATGCAAGGAAAGCACCCTATCCACTGTACTATCATTCTGGTCCTTATTTTTTGTTTTTGTTTTCCCCTTAAACTTTTTAAAATTAATATTCTGTGATGTGATCGACAATACCTTTGGTAGTTTCTCACGCACGTAATCCAACACCACACCTGTCACCAATGTACTCACCCCAACGACCCCAGTGCTCTCCCCTTTAAACCCAACCCCCACCTAACAGTTCTCGTCTTACTGTGGCCCCTGGTCTGCCCCTGAGACATGGTAACTGTGTGGTTTCCTGACTTCTTCACTTTTCCCTGTCCCACCATAGCCCATGACAGACTCTCCATCAGTACTTGTCACCCTCATAAATGGAGACAGAGTTGATGTGAGGTGAGCCAGAGCTCAAGAAGGGTGCAGGACTAAACCTAGCTGGAGCCAAGATAACCAGGACCCGAAGACCCAGCATTCTTATCCCCCGCTTCGCCCCCATCCCCCCACTCCCCGCATGCTCCCTCTTCGCCTTTGGCTAGAATGTGGGCTTCCTGTGGTCCACACCCTACTCCATGACTGGCTGGGCTAGAAATTTCTTGGGAAATATTAGTGCGGGCCTCCCCCACATCCATCATACCTCCACAATCTTGGCAAAAGGTCTGGGGGAACTCAGGATGGATCACAAATGCCCCTGATTGCACACAAAGGAGGGGAGGTTTTGCCTCCCAGGAATGTGTTAGAACAGCTGTCACCCCGTGGGCGGGCAGGGCTGCCCAGAGCAGTGCTAAGAAAGAGAAGGAGGTGGCATGGAGAGATAGTACTGTGGGTTTGCATTTGCCTTGCATGTTGATAGTTTGTGGCCAACCAGGGTTTAATCCCTGGCACCCCAAGCCCTGCCAGGAGTGCTTCTTGAATACAGAACCAGAGGTAATCTAAGAATGGCAATGAAAAAAAAGAAATAGAAGGAGCAGGCTGCCTCGGTTTCCCCCCTTCACTATGCCTGGAGATGTTTCTGGTTCCCCATTCTGTGTTTTAGGATAAGAAGGTGCAGCTGCTATCTTTCTTGGGGGTGATGCCATTGGAGGTGGGAGTAATGATGGTGTAGTGGTGGAGGCGATGGTGGCAGAGGTGATCCTGAGGGTTCAGGAGATGGAGTGAACAAAGGGGTTCATGGAGGTGAACACAGACATAAAGGGTATCATGCTGGTCCCAGTGGTAGGTAGATGGGGTGTGGTGAGGTGTTCCGGTCAGCACTGGAAGGGATGGTGGAGGGGTTGACAGAGGCAAAGGCCTGAAGGTAATGGTGGCAGGTATGCCGGACTGGTGAGGAGAAGGCAGAAGAGGTATCTCAAAGTGCAGCTTGTGGAGAGACATATCAATGCTTGGCTGTGGCTGGGGACGTCTCTCTCCAGAGAGTGAAACCAGGATCCAATGGGCCCAGCAGATGGGTCAGTGTGTGGAACAGTGGGGTGAGCTCAGCTTGGACACGGGGCTTTTGAGGGATCAGCAGAAAGACAGGGACCCCTAAGCATGCTGCTGGAGGAGCTGTGGGTTCTTCACAAGCAGCTCGGCCGCACCTCCAGATTGGAGTCGGTTGTCCTGGCAGAGGAGGAACCTGGGGAGAAGCAGAGAGGAAAAGGGTGGGTGGGAGGGAGGGTGACTGTCTCCTGGTGTTCAGTGGGTGGTGATGCGACACTCACATCACAGACCCATGGCTGCTCCAGCTGCCAGAAGTTTCGGAGCCTGCATCCTGGGCCCCCCAGGGCAAGTGGTGCTGTTCCAGGAAGGAACGGCAGCTGTGTACCCTGGGAACTGGGGTGAGCCTGTGGCGGCCCAGCCCTGTCAGTCACAAACCCCCGGGATTAGGTTCTGGCTCTGTCATGGCTCTGTCTGAGCTTGTCCCAGATGATGCCAGGTGGGGCGGAGGTGAGCAGGGACAGACCCTACCGCTGTCCTCAGGGCTAGGCCTGGATTGGGGAAGGTGGGGAGGGGGTCTTGCCGCCCAGGGGCTATGAGGATGCACCTACTCTGGTTCCTTCCAGCCAGGTTCTGCAGCAGCCACATGCTGCCATAGGCCTCAGCTGCGTTGGGGTCTCGGCAGGTCTCTGCAGCATGAGGAGGCTGGTTGGGGCACAGTGGGCTTGGTGGGGTGCTCTTCTCCCTCCCCCCCTGCTTTGGCTGGAAACATGGACGAAGCCCCCAGACCTCCTGCAGGTCAGGACACAGTGACTAGGAGGGTGGCCCCAGGCTGGAGGGGGCAGCCTTCAGCTTGTGAGTTTGGGGTCCTCTGAACTCCTGCTGGACTCTGCAATGTCGGGAACACTTTCCCACCCAGACGCCCAAACTGTGCCCCCTGCTCCCCCCCTTCCTTCTGGAGAGCACCCACAAGTATGGTCGCTGGCTGGGGGCTCAAGTCATCCAGCCAGTAAACAGCCTCCCTGTCACAGGCATCGGCGGTGGCATTTGTCACCCCTCACCCGCGGGGTTGGGGTGTCAACCTTGCTCCACCCAGCTCTGCCTGCACTGCCCTAGGGGGCAGCTGTGGCCAGATGCCAGCACCCAGGACACTGCCCAGGTCGGAGGCAGCTCGGGAATGCGCACAAGCCTTCGGCCCATCAGCTGCAGCCCAGCCTGCCTTTATCCCTGGGCCGGGTGTGGGCTGGGAATTGCTGGAATGATGGAAAGACCTCTGTGGGGACAGAGCTGGGTCCCTGCTTCTAAGGGAACTGAGTGCAAGCAAGAACTGAGAACCGAGTACCTCGGGCTGGGGGTCGGACACGTTGCATCCCCCACCCTCCCAGGAAAGTCCATGGCTGGGACATCTCGGGGGTTCAGGGGTGGCCAGTAGGAAGTGTGGGGAGCCAGGGGCATAGGAGCCAGGGGAGAGGGGCAAGGGTGAGGGGGGGGAGGGGGGAGGGGGAGAATGCACTCCTCTCTGGGGGTTAGTGCTGGGGTGGGATTCAGGAGTCCTGTGGGGTGTGGAGCTGAGGAGCTGGGCTGCAGGGATTGACCCCACACTGGGGTTTCAAGAGAGCCCTGGGCTGCGGCCGGAAGCAAAGTTCTGCTCTCTGCAGGAAGAGGCCGGCCCGCCCAGTCTTCCACACAGGCAGGAGTTTCACCGGGAGATCAGTGGTGAAATAAAGACATTTTAGGGGCCACTAGAAGTCCAGCTGGGGCAGCCTTCCCTTGCACGTGGCTGATTTGAGGGTCCCCGAGCCCCACCGCCAGGAGTGATGTGTTCACACACAAGCAGGAGTTAGCCATGGGTACCCCCACTGTGCTCCCTCCCCCCGGAAACAAACAAACAAAGCAGGATATTTGATTCTAAGGGGCTGAGAAACAGGGGGAGCTTGTCTGGAGAGGGAAGGGCTGGGGGACCCAAGGCGGGGCTGTGACGGGTTGGTGGAGGGGAAGGACTTTGAGCTTGGGGGAGCCTCCTGTCAGAGTATTTCAGGCCCTTCTCTCCAGGTGCCTGTCTCCCAGGGGGGTCAGCATGTGGCCCATGGTCCCGTGTTCACAGAGCCGTCCTGCCGTCTCCACTTGGCACTGGCCACAAGGCTGACTTGGCCTCAGTCTCCTGGCCAGGGGGCCCCAGCCCCACCTCACTGGGGCCCCCCCTCTGCCCTGCGTCCCCACACTGACTTACCCGGCGTGCTCAGCCCCCCACCCTCGAAAGTGGGGTCACACCGGCAGAATGGGCCGCTGCCTCCGGATGCCTTGGCACCCTGGGAAGAGCCTTGGGAGCAGGCAGACAGAAGCTGGCATTTCCTCCCAGGAGTCATTCACAGTCGGACAAGTGCCCCACAGGAGGACAAAGGCCCCGTATTGTTCCGGGCCTGTCACTGGTGTCCTGAACAGAACCCGGATTCCAACCCACTGACTCACCTCAGAGCCCCAGGATACCTGGAGCCCAGACAGGGGGGCCTGGGCGGCGGGATGGGGAGGGGGAGACAGAAGCTAAGTGACCCAGATGATGCCAGGCGCTTGAGGTGCTGACCCTTGATGGCCCAGGCCAGACCTTTGGCTCCTGAGGCCAGGGACAGTCTCCCCCGCCCCGCCCCCCTCCTCCCGGCCACTGCCTTGCCCTGCTGCTCTCGGGGCCTCCAGAGAGCCCCCTGACACCTGGGCCTGGTTCTGAGCATAGAACCAGGAGAAGGGCTGGCAGCTGGGGGTGTGAAGGGGTTGAGGGTTCCTGCAGACCCCACCCCTCATTTCTGCTTCTTTAAGGTACAGAACTTTGTTTGCTTTTTATTGAATCACTGTGAGATACAGTTACAAAGCTGTTCATGGTTGGGTTTCAGTCATACAGAGATCCAACACCTGTCCCTTCTCCAGGGCTTGTTTCCCACCACCAATGTCCCCAGTTCCCCCAGCCCCAACACCCTCTGCCTCTAGGGCAGACACTTTTCTCACTTTTCTTCTCTCTCCTCTCTCTCTCTCTCTCTCTCTCTCTCTCTCTCTCTCTCTCTCTCTCCACCCCCTTCTGATTTGCAATACAGATACTGAAAGGTTATCAGGTATATCCCTTTTAGGTGCAGGATTTTTGTCATTGGGGTATGCAGGGGATTGGGCCATACTTGACTCAAGGCTGACTCCTGGCTCTGTGCTCAGGGATCCCTCTTGGCAGGACTCAGGGGACCCTAGGGATGTCAGGATCATACCTAGATTGGCTTCGTGCAACGCAAACGCCTTCCCCACTGCTGGATTCTCCCTGGTCCCCAGAGAATCATCTTTTCTGATGGCAAAACATGTGCCAAGCCTGATGGGCCTGAGCACCTTCCTGGGCCGGCCTGGGACACACACCAGGAGCTCCTGTCCCCCCACCTGTCCTGTCCCGTCTCCCCTCGCACTGTAAGTCTAAGCCTCCGTCTCCTGGTGGAAGGGACACAGCCAGGTTCAATCTCTCTGTCTCTGTCTCTCTGTCTCTGTCTCTGTGTCTCTATATCTGTGTCTCTGTATCTGTATGTCTCTCTCTGTCTCTGTGTCTCTGTTTCTGTGTCTCTGTGTCTGTCTCTCTGTCTCTCTGTCTCTCTCTCCCTGTCTGTGTCTCTGTCTGTGTCTGTGTCTCTGTGTCTCTGTCTCTGTCTCTCTTTCTCTCTCTCTCTCTCTCTCTCTCTCTCTCTCTCTCTCTCTCTCTCTCTCTCTCCTCTTTCCTCTCTTGCTGGCCCGGGGCCTAACCATCCATAAACACGGCTGAAAGAATTCTGGAAACTTGCAGTGTTTACTGGCCGGAGGCTGTTGGCCCTTGGTTCAGCCCATCTGTCTGCCCTCTGTCTTCGGGGGGTCTGGCAGGCCCTTGGGGGCGCCCCGACAGCCCTTGGGTCTATGGCTGTCCCTAGGCCAGTGCTCCGGGCTTCCAGGAGCCAGGAGAGGAAACACTGGGAGCCTGAGTGGTGTCCATAGGCCTCTGGTCCGCATGGGGCCTGGGGTGCTTCCTGCTCCCTACCTCTGTTCTGTGGCTATGTTGGGGGACCCGGGTGGGGGCCTCTGCCACCTGGTGCTGCTGGCATGGATGCGTCTGTGCCCTGCGGGTTCTGGTCAGAGTTAAGGGCACTGATTCTATCCCATGCCCGGCATGCATGCATGCTGGTCGGCATTCATGGAGCTTACCTGGTTTGTCCCAAACACTCAGAGAGGCGTGAATCCAGCCTGCAGGTGGCCCTTTTTGGGCACAGAACAAGGGATCCCAGAGACTGGGGTGCCCGCAGGTCATGGCCTGCCTGGAGCTACAGTGAGAGTCTCTGCAGGGCACTGGGCGGCCACCATGGGTTCAGGCCATCCTCCGTGGCTCGAACAGGGTCCTGAAGCTGGGTGAGTGGGGGCAGAGGGTTTGGGACAGAGGGGACGGTGGAATAAATATGAATTTGGGGGCTAGAGTTGGCCCCTGCACCTAATGTGCTCATTTAAGGAAAATTTTGAGGCCTGGTACTGGCTGGAGCCCGATGAGAGAACTGGAAGCACCAAGTCTGGGTCCTATGGGCAGTGAAAGTACAGGGGGTGGGGACTGGGGTATTTGTGATTTGGGGGCCTGTCCTAGTCAAGCCTCTTGCCCTGGGACAAGTGGTTGAATGAACTGATACGTCCTGAGACCTTGCTGGGGCCCGGCATTAAAGTAGCCTCACCTGGCAAACATCTTGCGCTTCCAGCCCCCTGCGGGGTCCTGCGCTCAGTCCCAGGGATGTGGTACTCAGTGTCGGTCACACTCAGCTCACCTGTCTCCTGAGCTCAAGCATCCAAGTGAGCCAAAAAGAAAAAGGGGATCTCCAGAGGGGAAATGGGTGCTGCTGACAGAGAAGCAGTGGGGTCACTGGGGTGAGGACTGAGGGTGTCACTGGTGCCAAAGGCTTGTGTGGTGTGTGAGAGCAGAGAGGAGCATGGCTCCCCGTGCTCCCTGGAACTCCTCCCAGCAGAGGTCAGAGGGCATGAGCCAGACTCACACTGCCAGGGTCGAGCTCTGGGGCTAAGGGTCTCCTGGGCCATAGCACCCACGGATACTCGAGTCTTAGGGGGGCATGAGTTGTGGCTTCGTTTCCCCAGAATAAATCAGGGTTGATATGGTCAGAGATGGACACACCCAGACACCCAGGAGACACCAGGGAGTCTGGGGAGAACAAGGAGGTGGCCAGGGAAATGGGATCCTTAGTGAGGATGATGTTCGAGCTGGAAGGTGCTTGAAGGTGAGTGCGTGCCTTGGGCAGGAGCCAGTGGTGAGGCTGAAGGCCATGGTCAGAGTGAGAAACACTCAGGGAGGGGGAGCTGGATGCTGTTAAAGGAATAAGAGAGGCAGGACACATTGTATATGGTAGGGAAGGACACACTGCATATGGTGGGGAGGAACACATTGCATATGGTGGGTAGGGAAGGACACTACATGTGGTGGGAAGGACACACTGCATATGGCGGGGAAGGACCCTGCATATGGCAGGGAAGGACACACTGCATATGGCGGGGAAAGACCCTGCATATGGCAGGGAAGGACACACTGCATATGGTGGGTGGGGAAGGACACTGCATTTGGTGGGAAGGACACACCGCATATGGAATGGAAGGACACACTACGTATGGTGGGGAAATACATGGCATAAGGCGGGAAGGATGGGTGGCTGGACTTTCCTACAGGGTGCTGGGAAATATGGGTGGCTCCCTCCATTCGCTTCAGTCTTCACATGTGGAGCATAAAGTGAGGTCATCTGGAGAGCTGGGTGCAGTATAGTTGTTCAACAAAAGCACCAATCTCAAGGAAGGCAGGTGCTGGGAGGGGCAGAGGTGGGGGTGGGGTCTCTGAGTACTGCTGGGGGCTGCTGAGCCTTGTCTGGTGGACTGAAGTCGATTTGTTAATCCAACTTGGTTGTGAGACTTTCTGCGATGGTGACACGTATGGAGAAGACACCACCAGGTCAGCCCACCTGAGTGGACCCAGTGATTTGGGACCAGTTTGACCAGTGGGCCACAGTGACCCTCAGTGTCAGGGCGGGCAGGGGTAAAGGGTGAGGAGGGGCTGAGGGAGGGCAGCAGGGAACACTTAGCAGGAGGATGACTGGCGATACTGAGGCAGGGCACAGGGGTCAGTGGTCTCGGGGAGGCTCTGGGCATGGCCACTTCAGACAAAGGAGGAAACTGCAAAGGGGGGGGTCATGGAGAGGGGAGGAGGCCAGACCTCAGTAGCCGCTGGGCAGGTGTCAGCCCCATGGCGGGTGCCAGGAAGGCCCCAGAACTCCAGCACCTGGCAGAGGGAGATCGTGTGCGTGTCTCATTGGGATGCTCCTTGCCAGGACCCCGCCCCTACTTTCTCTGACCCCAGCATCCCTCCCCTCCCCAAGAGGTGGCAGGGCAGGGGAGCCAGGTTCCAGTGAAGGGCAGGTGGAGAGAAAAGGTTGGGGAGTTCCTGGGTAGGGCCTGGGGTGCAGACGGAACGGGGGAGTCAGATCAGATTAGGGAAGGAAGCAAGTGAGTCCCCGAGCTCCGCCCACCCGGGAAGGACAAAGGCCACGCTCACGCTGGCACCCGCCCTGCACACTCGCTCGTCCCATTGTCCATTGTCGGCCTGTGGGTGGGGGCGGCTGTGGGTGGCGGGTGCGTGCATGCAGCGTGCTGGGGGGGCTGTGCCCTCCCAGAATCTGTTTCCTCCAGCCCTTTGTATCCCTGTTTATCTAAGTGACTAACCCCGCTGTGGGGAGGGCCCAGCCTTCCGTCTGGGTCCCAGGGCTGCCGAGGCGAGTTACTCATGAGCAAGACTTGGGCGGTGACCGTCCCCACGCACCGCGCTGGTTTCAGTGGGAAGCGGGCTTGAGGCAAGCCTCGCACCTCTGCTGGGCAGAAGAGCCAAGGTGGGTCATGCCAAGCTCGTGGGCACAGACCCCTCGGTTCTGCCTGGAACTCCTGGCCAGGGGCCATTGAAGCTTCCAGAAGCAGCACTGTGAGGGGGCAGGGGGGAAGAAAGAGCTGAAGGTGGGTCGAACCTGAGTGATGCTGCCAGGTGCCACAGGCCACTGGCCGGCAGGTCAGGGTCCGTGTGGGTGTTTGTTCAGATCTGATTTAAACACCGTGATTTGCAAAGCTGTTCATCATATGGTTGTTTCGGGGCTTCAGTGTCCCAATACCAGGGTGACCTTCCCCCACCAATGTCCCCAGCTTCCCACCCAGCTCCCCCAGCCTTAGCAAGCCCAGAATAATTGATTGCATGTTGCTTGTTATGTTGATTTCAGTGAAATTTTCAAAATGAATAGCTTAGAAACTTTGTGAGCATCATTCTGTCTCACAGTGGGTCGGGGACATCCATATCTAAGCTGCCCTGAGCCGTGTGCTGGGAGTTGGCTTCTATGTTCATGGGCTCCCGGCATGTCTGGTTCTCTGTGCTCCTGCTGGGCTGTCAGCGTGCGGGAGTCTGGCAGGTCATGTGGCACAGCCTCGCTCCAGGAACCCCAGGACCTGTGGAACAAAGGCAGTTCTCAGCTCGCCCCCGTCCGAAGGGAGCCCCAGGGTTTTCTGTCACAGACTAGTACTGGGGGGCAGGGGAAGGGGGTCCCATCAGTTTGGCAAGTCTTCCCCAAACCAGCCGTGAAGCCGTGGAGCCAGGCCACTTGCACGACAGTGGCTGTGGGGTCCATTTAGTTTTGTTCTTTTAGGGCCACACTGGGCGGTGCTCAGGGCTTGCCCCCAGCTCTGTGCCCAGATATCTCTTCTGGTGGGCGTGGGGGATCGAACCCGGGTTGGCTACCAGCAAAGCAAATGTTGTACTGTAGCTCCAGCCACGGTTGGTGTCTCTGATAGGACGGGAGGGGTGGGAGAGGGTCTCTTGGGAGCACCTCTCTGAGCCCTGAGCTGGCCCTCAGTAAGGACTGCCAAGAGTGGCCCTTGCAAAGGGGTCCGAGCGTTTGCAAGCAGGAACGAAGGGAGCTGGGGAAACGGCAACAGAACAGCAGGGAGGACAGTAGGGAGGGCACTGGCCTTGCACGGGTGAGTCGGGTTCGACCCCTGACACCCCATAGGGTTCCCCGAACCCCACCAGGAGTGATCTCCAAGGGCAGAGCTGGGAGTAAGCCCTGAGCACTGCTGGGTGTGGCCCCAAATCCAGAGAAACAATTGAAGAGTGAAGGCAGCTCGGACCCTCAGCTGAACGGAGAGTCTCCCCACTTTGACCCCCCACCCACTGGCTTCCTTAAGGTACTTCCCGCAGTCTGCGTTCTGAGAGGGCAAGGAACCAGGTTTCCGGGGATAGAGGTCTCTCAGTGAAGGTGCTGATTGGATCTTCCCTCTCCCCCACCCCCGGGGAGCTGTTGATATTTTGGCATCTCGAAGTCCCAGTGCCAGAATATTCAAGCAGGCTCCAGTGGGCCCAGAGACTCCCAGGCCAACCCCTGGCCCAGAATTCACAAACTGCCCACCTTCTCACCCCCACCAGAGGTGCTTGGCTAGAAACCGCCCCCCCGCCCACTCCCCCACAGACCACCCAGCCACATGGGCTGAAAGCCTCTGCCGGGCACCCCCTCCCACACCTCCTTCCTCTGGATCGCTTCATCAGAATGATTTTATGTTTGTTTCTAAATGAGTGCTGCTCCTTTGACTTGGAGTGGGGGTGGGGCACACTCCCTGCTCAGTGCTCTGGGAGCTGTGAGGTGCTGGGGAAGTGGACCCAGGGTTCCCACATGTGGAACAGCAGCTCAGACCTTTTGAACAGCCTTGAGAGCTTGACCCCACTCCCACCCCCCAGAGCCGAGGCCATCTCAAAGGCCCCTTGGAGCAACAACAACAAATTGGGGCCCAAGAGATGGTACAGTGAGTAGGGCACTTGCTTTGTGCACAGCTAACCCCAGTTATGCTGATCCCCAGCACCCCTGTCTCCCGAGCACTACAAGGAGTGATCCCAGAACACAGCCCTGAGCACTGCCAGTGTGACCAAAAGTATCCACCAACTGACCAAAAATGTCAGCTCACTTGGAGCCGGGCTTTTCACATCAGACATGAAAATGTAGCTACCCAGGACCCCCCTGGGTGCTAGCACATCCAGGTCCGTTCAGGGTTAGTGAAAACGAAGCCACTGGCATCTAGACAAAAGCGAGTTTTTGTTCATACCTCTGGGGCCTGGGCTCTGACCTTTCTCAGTGATTCCCACAGGACTGACCACATCGGGGCACTTGTATTTGTTTTTATTTTATTAAAGCGTTTTGATTTAAAACGGGCGGCTCCACGTCAACCTTCATTCCTTAGCCGTCGGCCGAGGGAGGCAGAAGCAGCAGAAACGCTGGACTCCGGTGCTGACCTGGGCCCTCGAGGCTGTGGGAAGCTCGTGGCTCAGCCTGTCTGGGCCACACCTGGAAAGCCACACCTGGGACCTTCCGGCTCCCGAGGAAGCTTGGCTGCACTTCCTCTGGCCTATGTGAATGTCGTCACCCCCCAGACCATCTCCTCTCTGCTTCCTCTTCCCCACAGGGTGTTGCCAGATTCCATCTTCCAAGGGCCGCGAGTCTCGAGGGGGGCTTGGGCCAGTTTTGGCGCCGTCACTTCCTCCATCCTGGCGAGGGCCCCGTTACCCTGGCACAGCAGGAACCATCTCCGTCTGGCTCAGCCCTCTGGGCCGTCTTCCTTCTGGGCCTTCCCAGGGCGAGACTATGGCTGTTTTTCACCCGCGCCCTCCTGGTACCTCCCCGCCCCAGCTTCTAGACCCTCTCTGCTCTGTGCCGAGTGGCCCCAGCTCTGGCCTGCCCCTCTGTCCTCCCACACCAGCCGGCCTTCTCGAAGGACACCCAGGCCGCTTCGTGTGGTCTGTCTCCTCCTGTACGAGTGTCCGGTTGTGGTGCTTGGGTCGGGCTTAGCTCTGGCTGCTTGCTCTCCGCATTCTGCGTCAAGGGGCCCAGGTGGGCTCAGGCTCACTGCCCGTGAGAAGCAGAGACAGACGCCCCAAAGCACCTCCACCTTCTCTGCAAAGTGCTGGGTTACATCTGTTTGGTTTGAAGTGTGTGTGGGGAGTGGGGAGTGGGGGGGGGGGCGGCTGTCTGATTGCTTGGGGGCCACACCTGGTGGTGCTCAGGGCTCATTCCTACTGGGCTCAAGGGATTGTCCAGTATTGGCCACGTGCAAGGCAAGTGCCTTGACTTATCCTACACTCGCTGCCTGGGTCACCTCTGCACTGCACTGGCAGACCCCAAAGCCAACCTGAACAGCACCTTGTCTATTCAGATGTCACTTTGTTTTGACTCCTCTGTGACCCCACAATGTCTGTGTGTGGGGGGGAGGTAGGCGGAGAGGGACCCTTAAGTGCAGGTGACCCCAGCTTCCTGGATGAGAGACCACCTGGACAGGATAGGAAAGGGAGCTGGAACTAGATCCAGCCGATGTCTCCCCAGAAGGCCCTTTGGACTCTGTTGTCAGCATCTTCAAACAGCCTGTCTCCTGCTTTCCTGAAGACACTCCACTCGTGTGTAAGGAAGCCCAGCCCAGCGCACCCAGTCCCACTCATGTGGCCCTGAAGTCCTCGTTAGGGAAAGTGGCAGGCAAGGAAGGGACCTGTGAGCAGGGTGCGGGGGGCCAGGGGGGGCAGGGTGGGGGTAAGGTCGGTGACTGTTAAGCAGCCAAAGGAGAAACACCGGCTTTGCTCCAACAGGACACAGGGTGTGGACGGGGGCGTGGCTGCCCTCCAGCCCAGAGACATGTCTTTCGTGTCATTTTCCTGTGTCCCAGCAATGCCTTTCTGGGCCCCAAGAGAGAGTCCAGCAGGTAAGGGGCTGGCTATGCACCGTGGCCACCTGGCTTCCATCCCCCACCCCCACTCTGGCCCTCCAGGAGTGACCCTAGAGCACAGAGGGTGTGACCCTAAAACACAAGCAAACCAACCTACATTCTTCTATTTAAAAAAAAATTCTTTTTATTGAATCACAGTGATATACACAGTTACAATGTTTACCAAGTTGTTTATGATTGGGTTTCAGTCATATAATGTTCTAACACCTATCCCATCCCATCCCTTTCACGAGTGCACGTTTCCCACCAGTGGTCCCCTCCCACCCCATCCCCTACCCCGCCTGCCTCTATGGCAGGCACTTTTCTTCTGTCTGTCTGTCTGTCTGTCTGTCTCTCTCTCTCTCTCTCTCTCTCTCTCTCTCTTTGGGCCTTATCAACCTGCTTTCTTATTTCCTTTCTTTTTTGTTTGTTTATTTGTTTTTCAACCATACCTGGCGATGCTCAGGTGTTACTCCTGGCTCTGCACTCCGGAGTCACTCCTGACAATGCTCAGGGGACCATACGGGGTGCCAGGGATCGAACCCGTGTCCACTACATGCAAGGCCAGCACCCAACCCACTGTAGTATCTCTCTGCCCCCTCCTCCTTGCTTGCTTTTCTTTCCTTTTCCTCGCCCTCTCCTGTAACTTCTGAGTTTGACTCAACCGAGGTGACTTGATCTACTTAGTCCTCACCTTTAGGCTTTGGGTGGGCCAAGCAGCTATATCTTCCCCACCTCCAAAGAGCCACGACCCTCCACCACTGTCCTCCGGTCACTCCTAGTCCCCTCCCCTTCCCAGCCTGCCCCCATGCTGCCACTTGGTACCACAGCTCCAGCGCCCTGGCCCAGAGCGTTTCCACTGGCCATCAGCCATTCCTCGCCTCGTCTCTCAGACACCTCATGTGGGTGCGGTCGCCTGGGCCTGTGTGTCTCCCTCTGTCTCTCTCAGCACGGCACTCTCTATTCCGTCTAGCCTGCAGCCTGAGCAAGGCTCTCGTCTTTCCTCCTGGCCTGTGGGAGGACCAATTCCCTCCTCCATTCCTCCAGGTGGTGCATTAGGGCCACTTCCAGCTCTGCAGGGCTGAGGTTGTGCGAGCCGCTGTGCCAGAGAATGCTTCTGCGTCCCTGGGATGGAGGCAGAGGAGCGGAACTGCTGAGTACTGAAGAGGCTCTCACTGTGGTTTGTGGGGACCCCAGACTCTCTCCCGTGAAACCAGGGCTCGTGTCTTAGCCACAGAGAGTGGAGGGTCCTTGTCTACCATGTCTGCACCCACCACAGTTGTTCACGGTCTTTTCTTTGATATTTAAATATCAAATGAATATATAATTACCTATTTAAATATTTAAATAAATATTTATTTATTTGGCTTTTGGGGTCACACCCAGCGATGCTCAGAGTTTACTCCTGGCTCTGCACTCAGGAATCACTCCTGATTAGGGAACCATCATGGGATGCCGGGGATCGAACCCAGGTCAGCCATGTGCAAGGCAAACACCCACCCCACTGTACTGTCACTCCAGCCCCCTTTGTGGGCTGTTTAATAGTTGCCGTTCCCCCTGATGAGGGGTGATGATATCTCATTGTTTTGATTTACAGATCCTGATTATCAGGCACTTTATTTTTGCTAGGCCTGTGGTTGGCTATTTGTCCATTGTCTTTGAGGAAGTGTCTGTTCAGCTTCTCTCCCTACTTTGAGGTGGGGTTGGGCCTGTTGACTCTGGTGACCATGTGGGGTGCTGGGGCTTGAACCCAGGAAAGCCATATGCAAAGTGGGCACCCTCCCCGTAGTCCCATTTTTCCAGCCCCTGTTTGTTTTGTTTGGGTATGTCCTGTGAGTACTTTACATATCTTGGATACTAGTCCTTTGCCAGATATATGATGTACCAATATTTTCTCCCATTCATAGAATTTTTTTATTCCTTTTTTGGGTCACACCTGGCAATGCACAAGGGTTACTCCTGGCTCATGCACTCAGGAATTACTCCTGGAAGTGCTCAGGGGACCATATGGGATGCTGGGAATCGAACCCAGGTCAGCCGTGTGCAAAGCAAATGCCCTACCCACTGTGCTATCTTCCCAGCCCCAGATTTTTTTTAATGCCTTTTTTTTCCTTGTTGTTGGGATTGGGGGTGGGGAGCACATTCAGTGGTGCTCGGGGTTTATGCTTGGCTCTAGCTCAGGGATCTGTCCTGGCGGTGCTCGGAGGACCCAGGGGGATGCTGGGGATCCAACCCAGCTGGGCTGTGTGCAAGGCCAGAGCCCTCTCTGCTGTCCTGTCGCTCCACCCTCTTGAGACCATTTTAAATGCAAATACAGACATGGTGCTGGACGAACTGGCAGCCGGAGGAAAGGACACTGGACAGCCTCCGTGCCCGACGGTCTGCACTGAAGCTTAGAACTTTATGCGCAAATTTCAGACTTTGGCGGTCCCACCCAGCAGTGCCCATTTCTGTGTTCAGGGAACCATGTGGTGCCAGAGAGGGAGCCTGGGACCTCCTCCCCCCCCCCCCCCACACACGCAGAGCCGGCACTCGGCCCCCGAGAAGCACCTCCAGCCCCTGACTTAGATTGTTCGCATTTCAGAGCTTCTTTGCGGCCCTCACTTCGTTTTCCTGAGCAGAGACCAGGGCACGTTTTCACGAACATTGCGTTTAAATGAAGGGAAGGGACAAGCGACAGGACCACGCCTCTGTGTCATGTCGAAGAAATTCCACCCGTCCTCAAGGAGGCCGAGCCTAATTGGAGACAGCTGGGCGCAAGGAGCGGCTTCTGCACTCGGTGCATTGTGATAAATCATATCGCGCAGCCTGGGGAGGAAAGAAGATGAAAAGTGGGGAGGAGGGCCGGGAGGTTTTAGGGGAAGAGGTTTGACCGAGCAGAGACCGCGGAGGGTCCCGGGACGCATCTCAGAACCACGGGTTAGAGCCACGGTGTGATTGCGAGGGGGCTGGATGTGTCTAGGGGGCACTTTGGCCTCTTTCTTGCTCTCTGGACTATTATTATTTGAGCCCAGGATCTCCCTCCATTGCACAGACACACACAAAGCAATGCTTCATGGTTTCAATAGACTCAGTCGTTTCTGAGAATCCAGCTACCATGTCAGTGGAGGGAAGATTGAATGTTGTTTTGTTCAGGAGTTGAGGAAGAGTCGTTCATCTTTTTACTCTCTGTTTAATTCCATTTAAAAAAAAAACTTCATTTAAACCTCATGGTCTACAGAGTTGTTCGAGATACAGCTGTTTGGGGTATGACCTGCCCTCCCTCAGTGTCCCCAGCCTCCCACCACCCAAACCTGACCCCTTTTCTAGGCAGAAAAGAATTTCTATTGCTTGATACAATGAAATGGTCAGTGAAATTATCCGAGAGATAGTTTGGTGCAAGAACGTTTGTGAAAATCGTTCTACCCCACAGAGAAACTGTTGTGTAAACTGTTCTCCCGCGCATTGTCTGGGATGTGACTGGGCTGTTTGGGCTTGCTGAGTTGTTCTACCTGGGACTCTGGTCTACTCGGCACGTCTCTGCAGAACTTCATGGTGAGGCAGTGGAGTTGGGCTGTCGGCATTGCCTGGACGTGGGGGTGGGTACGGCTGGGGCTGCTACAGCAGCATGGGGATTCTGCCCACCCCCCTCTAGGGCAGCCCTGAATTTTCAGCTGCAGACCCGTGTACCTGTGAGTTTGAGCCGCTTGGCTTACTTCTGAGACTAGTCATGAAGCTATGTAATCTATGTTATTTGTTTGTGTGTTTGTTTGTTTGTTTGGGCTTATACCCATCGATGCTCAGGGCTTTCTCCCATCCCTGAGCTGAGGAATCATTCCTGATGGTCGGCACTTAGGGGACCTTGTGGGATGCCTATGGGATTCTACGGGATCAAACCCGGGTCAGCTGCATGCAAAGCATGCACCCACCCTGAGGGACTGTTGCTCAGGCCCTTCTTGAAGTTTGTTTTGTTTTTGGCTTTCGGGGCCACACCTGGAGATGCTCAGGGGTTACGCCTGGCTCTGCACCCAGGAATTACTCCTGGCGGTGCTCGGGGAACCCTGTGGGATGCCGGGCATCAAACCTGGGCCTGCCGCGTGCACCTACTTGAGTTTTGAACAATCTGTTTTCCTTAGGGTGCACCCTGCCTTGCTGCCCCTCTCGGCCTCCCACCCCCACACCCCAGTTTGTCTCCTGAGGAACACCTGCACCGTCAGACCAAACCCTCGTCTGAGAATATTGCACGTCCACAAATAGCCTCGGAAATGACCCGAGAAAGGCCCATGGCACTCTCGGCTCTCCAGGGCGGGCTGAGTTTGCAGCCTGCGTGCATGTGCCTGCATATTCGCCGCTTCCTATGGTCCCAGGAATGGACCCTTGTTTCCTCTGGGATGAAGTCTGTGGGCCAACACAACACATTTCTTTATTGTTGTTGTTGTTATTTATTAACTGAATCACTGTGAGATATGTAAGTTGTTCATGATTGGATTTCAGTCATACAGTGTTTCAACATCCCTCTACCAGTGTACATTTCCCATAACCAAGGCCCCAAACTTCCCTCCTACCCTCCCCCCCATAGGCCTGCCTCTATGCAGCACTTCTTTCTCTCTCTCTCTCTCTCTCCCCCCCCCAATACATTTCTACAAGAAGACTTGCTTGGTCTTGATTTGCAGTGAGATGGGTTTGCCACGGAAGTTCCGAAACAACAGAACATACAGACCATAGTTTTTTTTTCCCCTAAACAAAACATCGAGCTTGCCTTTCACTCCGCAAGCCCTCTCTTAAGCATCTGCTCCCCTAGGCCCCAAGACCTCCATCCTGAAGGACACCCATACACCTCTGTTCCTCGCAGCCTGGTTCCCAAGATCCAGGATCTTTGATCTGCTCCGTTCCCAGAGACTGGGGAGCAGAGACGCTATGGTCTGCGCACCACGGAATACCACTCAGCTCCGAGAAAGGAGGAAGTCGTGTCACTCGCCGCCGCCGTGGGGAGGGACTTGGAGGGTGTACTGCTAAGTGAGGTGAGTCAAGGAGAAAGATAAACAGCAGACGATCTGACTCATCTGCAGAGTATCAGGAAACCAGGCAAGGAACTAGACGGTTCCCAAAACAAAACACCCTGAGAAACAATCCGTAAAAATGAGATCTCAGGGGACCAAAGGCAGGGGGCCTGTGGAGAATCTGGGATAAAGGCGGAGGATGGGGCACCTCAGGGAGGCCGGGGGTAGCAAGATCCGGGGATAGGTGTGGACACGAAGGATGAGGTACGGGGGCGGGGGGGAGTTGGTGTGATCTGGGGATAGACGCCTGACGGCACTGCAATGCCAAACGATAATATTGGTCTATTGTTTAAAAACAAAATATGACAATTACTAAGATAAAAAGATATTCAGTAATTTCAAAAACCTTTCCCCAGTAGACCTGCGATTCGGAACGGGGCCCAGCCCACTGCCAGCCTGCCAGGGCTCATAAGTCACACTCACTTCTCCCCAGCTCTCGGCCCCTGTCAGGCCCCCATGAACACAACTTTGTTCTCCATTTCTGTCACCTTGTCACTAAAATAAAAATAAATAGTTTCACAGCCATACAACATCTCATGCTATTCATAACAAGCAATACAAAATAAATTCTCTCGCATCTGCCTATGGGACAGGCTGGGGTGGTGGTGGGAAAATTCGAAATAATGGTGGTGGGATTGGTGTTGAAATATTGAATGTAATTAATTATTGTGAACAACTTTGTGGAAAATGAAATTTTAAAAATGGTTTGTTTTTGGACCACACCCAGTGGGGCTCGGGGCTGACTCCTGCCTCTGTGCTCAGGGATCAGTTCTGGAGGTGTGCTGGGGGCTGTAAGGCGTGTGGGGCTAGAACCCAGCTCACTGCATGCAAAGCCAGTGTCCTCCCTGCTGTGCTGTCGCTCTGGCCCCGCGTGTTCTTATGCAGGGTCTGCCTTCAGCTTGTGGAGCAGGGAGCCCTGGTGGAGGGATGTGGAGGAGCACAAGACCAACATCATCCCTTAGATATTTGCCCAAGTATCACAGGGAGCAGCTGTTTCTTTTTCATTGCTCCATAGTATTCCACAGCACACTGTTCCCTGATTTGTTTTATTATTCACCCTCTGAAGGGTCTCCAGGTTATTCCAGTTGGGGGTTACTATGAATAAAACTACTATGAATATTCTTATAAAGTTATGGGAGTGTTGTTGAGGGGGGCAAAGTAAGTCTTCATTTCTTTGGGATCAATGTCCAAGAATGCAGTATTATTATTTGTGTGTTTGGGTTTCTCAAAAGAATACAACTGCAAAATCCTCTTCCAGGGTGGTTGTATCACCACCAATATATGCATGATCTAATTCGGTGACTTCATTTGATATCGTCACTGATCTTTTCTCCATCCAACCAGTCAGTAGTGTGTGATAGTCTAGTGCCATTGCTACGAGTATTTCCCTATAGCCCCAGGTTGCAGGATTGTAAAATAGATTAATTAAAATAGATCAATTAGTTTCTCCCCCTTTCTCCCTCTTTCTCCCCTTTCTCTCTTTCTTTCCTTCTCTCTTTCTTTCTTCTTTCTTTCTTTTTCTTTCTTTCTCCCTTTCCTTCTCTCCCCTTCCTTCCCTTCCCCTCCCTACCCCTTCCCTTTCCCTCCCCACCCCCTTCTCTTCCCCGCCCTGCCCTTCTCCCCTCCCCTTCCCACCCCCTTTCCTTCCCATCACTTCCCTTCCCTTTTCTTCCCTTCCCTCACTTTCCTTTTCCTCTTCCCTTTACCTTCCCCTCTCCTCCCTTTCCCACCCTCTACCTTTCTTGAAAATCTTGAACATGAACAAATGTTGCATTTCATAAAATGTTCTTACTGAAGTTGTTTTTCAGATTAACAAGACCCTGTGACTTTCAGGGGCAGCTCACCTGACAGTTTTCAGGGGTGCCCCCAGCTCAGTGTTCAGGGGTCACTCCTGGCTGTACTGAGGTAATCGGACATTGCTGGGGATCGAACCCAGGTCACCTGCATGCAGAGCATGTACTGCCCCCCGTGGACAGTCTCTCTGGCCCACGACTTCCCTGACTCTAACTGTCAGTATGGTGGACTGCGTCCGTTCCTTTGCTAACGCTGACTTGGTGACCCATGCCTGGAGGGTTCAGGTGACTTGTCGCCTGGATCTGGTACCAGAAGTGCTGGAATATGAAATGAGTTAGGAATGTTCCTGCTGCTTCTTGTTTAGGATCAGTGTTGCTGCCTCCCTCAGGGTTTGGTAGAATTTTCCAGTGAAATCATGTGGGTAATTTCTTTTCGGGGAGAAATTCTAGCTTAGCAAATTTCCTCAAGAGTTCAAGTAATCTACTTCAAAATGGGTGAGTTGTGAACATGGGTTGTGGCTTTTGGGGACCATACCTGGTGATGCTCTGGGGTTACTCTGGGCTCTACGCCCAGGAATCACTCCTGGTAGTGCTCTGGGGACCCAATGGGATGCTGAAGATTGCCCCAGGTTGGCTGTGTATCCTGGTAGCCTATCGCTCCAGCCCAGACATTTTGTTACTTTTAAGGCAGTGGTAAGTTATTTCTGAGATGTAGAATTTCTACCTATTGAATTCTCCTTAGCATTCTCATACAACCCTTTTGGTGTCTGCAGGATGTGAGTTTTTGTTATTGTTTTATCACAGATGTAGATATTTGTGTCATTTCTCCACTCTTGGTTTTTCTAGAAAATTTTCCATTTCACTGATTTTTTTAGAGCTTTTTTAATAGAACTTCCATATGACCAAGCAATCCTACTTTTCAGTATCTCCCCCAGGAACACAAAATCTGAACTGGAGGAGGTATATTCACACCTGTGTTCACTACAGTGCTTCCTGTTAGAGGCGACGTACAGAGAAAGCCAGAAATCCAGTGCCACGGGCGGGCAAGAGGACAGTGGAACAGTGTGCAGCCGCAGGAAAGCAGCCACAGCCCAAGTGGGTCTGGAGGGCATCATGGAATGCGGAATAAACCAGAGAGAGTGAGACAGACACTCTGATACCTCTGGCATCCAGAGGAGCAAAACCAGGGCCCCAACATGATGGAATGGTGGCAAACCCTTGGCCTTTGATTGCAGAACTGAGAGTGCTGAGGGGGGCAGGCAGGGGGCTTGGGAGGGAAGAGGCAGATTAGAAGGGGCTGGAGAGATAGGATAGCGGAGAGGGCACTGGCCTTGCACGCAGCTGACCCAGGTTTGAACCCCGGCATCCCATATAGTTCCCTGAGCCCCACCAGGAGTGACTCCTGAGCACCACCAGGGTTGGCATTCCCAAAATAACCCTCAACCAATTCTTTGTTTTCTTGTTTTTGTTCTCAGCTTGTCTAAACTTCATTGCTTCCTTCACTTATGTGTATCATTACTCTCTTTCCCTTGCTTTGAATTTATTCTGCTGTTTTTATACAGATTCTTTCTTTTTAATTAGTGAATCACCATAAGGTACAGTTGTAGACTTACAAACTTTCATGCTTGGGTTTCAGTTATACAATGATCGAGTACCCATCCCCTCACCAGTGTCCATTCCCCACCACCAATGATCCAAGTAGCCCTCCCACCCCCCACCCCATCCCCCTCACCCCACCCCAGCTCTGTGGCAGGGCGTTCCCTTTTGCTCACTCTCTTTTAGGGTGTTGTAGTTTGCAATAGAGGTATTGAGTGGCCATCGTGTTTGGTCTATAGTCTACTTTCAGCACACATCTCGCAATCCCAAGTGAGTCCTTCAGATATCCTCTACTTAGTGTTCCCTTCTCTATCTGAGCTGCCTTTACCTCTAGCATGTGCTGCTGGCTTCCAAGCCATGGAGCAGACCTCCTGGTACTTATCACAACTATTCTTGGGTGTTCGACTCCCATTCTGTTACTTTATATTCCCCAGATGAGTGCAGTCTTTCTGTGTCTGTCCCTCTCTTTCTGGCTCATTTCACTTAGCATGATACTTTCCATATAGAACCACTTGTATGTAAATTTCATGACTTCATCTTTTCTAACAGCTGCATAGTATTCCATTGTGTAGATATACCAGAGTTTCTGTAAGCAGCCGTCTGTTCTCAGGCACTCAGGATTTTTTAAAATTTGGGCTAGTGTGAACAGTGCAGCAATGAACATAGAAATGCAAATGTCATCTTGACTGTATTTTTTTGCCTCTCCAAGATATATTCCCAGGAGTGGTATTGCTGGGTCAAATGGGAGTTCAATTTCTAGTTTTTTGAGAATCGTCCATACTGTTTTCCAAAAGGGCTGAACCAGTCGGCATTCCCACCAGCAGTAAAGGAGGGTCCCTTTCTCGCCACATCCACGCCAACACTTGTTGCTTTTGTTCTTTTGGATGTGTGCCATTCTCTGTGGTGTGAAATGATATCTCATTGTTGTTTTGATCTGCATCTCCCTGATGATTAGTGATGTAGAGCATTTTCTCATATGCCTTTTTGCCATTTGGATTTCTTTTTTGAGAGAGTTTCTGTTCATTTTGTCACCCCATTTTTTGATGGGGTTGGATGTTTTCTTCTTGTAGAGTTCAACCAGTGCTTTGTATATTCTTGATATCAACCACTTGTCGTATGGGTATTGGGCGAATATCCTTTCCCATTCTGTAGACTGTCTTTGTATTTTGGTCACTGTTTCTTTTGAGGTGCAGAAGCTTCTTAGTTTATGATAGTCCTGTTTGTCTATCTCTGTTCTCACTTGCTTGGCCAGTGGCGTGTCATCTTTGAAGATACCATTAGCTTCAATGTCGTGGAGGGTTTTGCAAACCTTGTCTTCAATGTAACTTATGGATTCCAGTCTGATGTTGAGGTCTTTAATCCATTTTGATCTTACTTTTCTACTTGGTGTTAGGTAGAGATCTGAGCCCATTTTTCTGCATTTAGCTGTCCAGTTTTACCATCTCAATTTGTTAAAGAAGCTTTCCTTGCTCCACTTCACATTTCTTGCTCCCTGATCAAAGATTAGATGGTCATATGTTTGGGGGGAGATGTCAATATATTCCACCCTGTTCTATTGGTCTGTGGCTCTGCCTTTGTTCCAGTACCATGCTGTTTTAATTACTACTGCTTTGTAGTAGAGTTTGAGGTTAGGGATGTTGATTCCTCCCGTTTTCTTTTTCCCAAGAATTGCTTTAGCTATTTGTGGGTGCTTATTGTTCCATATAAATTTCAGGAGTATTTGCTCCATTTCTTTGAAGAATGTCCTGGGTGTCGTTATAGGGATCGCATTGAATTTGTACAATGCTTTGGGGAATATTGCCATTTTGACAATGCTAATTCTCCCTATCCATGAGCAGGGGATATCTTTCCGTTTCCTCATGTCCTCTTTTATTTCCTGAAGTAGCCTTTTGTAGTTTTCTTTGTACAGGTCTTTTATGTCCTTCCTTAAGCTGATTCCTAGGTACTTAATTTTCTGGGGCACAATTGTGAACGGGAATTTTTTTTCATGTCATTTTCTTCTCTCTCTTTATTTGCGTGTTTTTATACAGATTCTTGATGAAGGAGTTGATGAATAATTTGATGCATTTTTTTAATAATGTAGATGTACTGCTATTTGTTCAGCCATCGATTAAGCTGTTTGAATTGGGCATGAACTCCACATTACTTTTTTATTTTATTGTATCACTGTGAGATAGAGTTACAAAGCTTTCATGTTTGAGATTCAGCCATACAATGATGGAACACCCATCCCTCCACCAGTGCACATTTTCCACCACCAATGTCCCAGGTGTCACCCCCCCCCCCCCACACACACACACACACATCCCAGGCGTCACCTTGCCTCTATGGCAGACAATTTCCCCAAAATACTCTCTCTCTCTAATTTTGGGCATTAATTTTGCTCAAATTTTCCCACCACCATTCAAGCCTATCCACCAGGGGCAGACTCTAGATAATATATTTTTCCATAGCTCATTTCAAATATCAAGAGAGCTCACATAGCCACAATTGTAAATGTAAATTTCTAGATTGTAAAGGGTTGAGTTCCAGAGGCATCTCTGTATGGCACTAATCCATTTGGGGATTCAATTGGGAGTCTCTGGGCCAGGGCTGTTGGTGTGCTAAGATGGCATCCGGAGGCAAATTGTGAGCTTGACAGCCAGTCTTCTGGGTGAGCAGTAACCCGGGGAGGGACAGCCTGGGTCCTCTGCCACCATGCGGCCTGGAGATTTAGTCCTGAACCCACATACCTGGGCCTTGCTTGTGAAAGCTCTTGGTCACCAGGATTCCATCTGGAGTAGGCGGGGAGACTTCACCTGTTCCATCTGGGGTGCCCCGGTGATATTGGGGCCTGGACAGATCTCTGGCACTGTGGTGTCTTCTGGGAGTTGCGGATGTGTTTCTGAACCAGGGCTGTTGGTACACCAAGATGGTGCCTGGAGGCAAATTGTGGGAGTGCCCGGGACTTGCCTCTGTGTCTCTGAGCCAGGGCTGCTGGTGCGCTAAGATCCGGTCATGGTCACAGTCATCGTCCTCCCATTCATCAATTTGCTCGAGTGGGCCCAGTAACATCTCCATTGGAGACTTTGTTGTTACTGTGTTTTGGCATACCGAATACATCACGGGTAGCTTGCCAGGCTCTGCCGTGTGGGCAAGATACTCTTGGTGGCTTGCCAGGCTCTCTGAGAGGGGCGGAGGAATCGAACTCGGGTCGGCCCTGTTGGCTGCATGCAAGGCAAATGCCCTACCGCTGTGCTATCGCTCCAGCCCGTGCTAAGATCCACATTACAAAATTTTCAGCAGAGTATATCTTGGTGAGGTCCATCCTGAGACGGTGGAGTCAGGCTGGGGGTGTGGTGGCAATTTTAGATTGTGGAAGCAAGTGGCTGCTGGGGACTCTGCTTGGGCAGGCACAGGCCAACCCGTCCCCTCCAATTTACTCTGGTCTGTTCAGCCATGAATGAGTCCGAGCTTAACTGAGGCTTTTGATCTCTTTTGAGATTTATTTAGGGGTCTCTGAGGCAAGGCCAATAATAGAGCTTAAAGGGTGGCGCTAGAGTTGTTTCATGGGGGTGACTGCCAGTGCTTCCCATGTATTGGGAAGTGGGGGAGGTAGCCCATCCCAACTCTGAGTGAGCTTGTATAGCTGAGCAGGAGGTGGTGTGTGTGTGTAACTCCCACATACCTAGCAGCCTTTGGCCGTTTAATTTCTTGGTAAACTTGTTCCCAAGTTGTTGGGGTCTGGCCAAAGGCACAGCAGCAATTTTGGGGTATCAGGAAGCCTGAAGGCAACGTCAGGCTGCTGATGCACTCTCCCCACAGGAACAGGTTGACCTGTTGGCGGCACCATACTCCCTAATTTGATCCATTCTTTTCTCTTTTTTTCCCTCATCTGTGTACTCGGTAGTATCAGCTTCCCTCTTGGCACCATAAGGGCACCTTCCAACTTCGAGATGTCGTAGTTCACTTTTCATTGCTTTCCATCTATTTTAAGGTTGATCCTCGAGGTCACACAGATGACCCTGGGCTGTTCGGTTTCTGAGGAACTTCCTTTCATTCGGGGGCTTTTAGTGTCGAGCTGGATTCTGTTGTGGTTGGTGAGCCCATTGCAGGATTCCAGTTCTTTCCAATTTCTGCAATTTTGGGGGTACAGTCCAGGAAATGGTCAGTCACCATGCATGCTGAGGGGCCCTTGGGGAAAATGTGTCTGCTCTGGGGCACCGTGTTCTGGGACAGTGGGTGATGGCCTGTTGTCTATGGATGTTGCGGAGACCTGTCTGGCTGATTTTCTCAAGACTTCCTTTTCCCTTTGGGAGAAACTGCCATCCAACTTTCCATCAAGGCTGAGGTGGATATCGTCCACCCCAGCAGGGGATGAAGGGTTCCTCCTCACCTCAGCCCTGCCCACGCTGGCCATCCCCAGAATGTTCTGTTTTCGCTGGCATAAGATATCTCACTGTTCTTTGGGTTTCCGTTTTCCTAGTCATATCTGGACCCATTTTCAATACATCGTCACCTTCCTGTCTTCTCAGGGGAAGTATCTGTCGATCTCCTCCCCCAACTTTTGTTGGGATTGTGTGTTTTGTTTTTGTTTTTGCTTTTTATAATGTAGGAGTACTGCTATTTATTCAGCCATTGATTAGGCTGATTGAATTGGGCATAAACTCCACATTATGTTTACTTTTTAAATTCAGAATGTTAATTTTATTGTATTATTTTATTGGGCTGGAGCGATAGCACAGCAGTAGGGCGTTTGCCTTACAAGCGGCCAACATGGCCGACCCGAGTTCGATTCCTCCGCCCCTCTCGGAGAGCCCGGCAAGCTACTGAGAGTATCTCAACCGCACGGCAGAGCCTGGCAAGCTACCCATGACGAATTCGATATGCCAAACACAGTAACAAGTCTCATGATGGAGACGTTACTGGGCCCGCTCGAGCAAATCGATGAACAACGGGAGGACCGTGACCGTGATTATTTTATTATTATTTCCTCCACCCCCCTTTTTTTTTCGATTCACCATGAGATACAGTTACAAAGCTTTCATATCTGAGCTTTGATCATACAATCACCAAACACCCATCCCTTCACCAGTGCACATTTTCACCACCAAAATCCCCAGTGCTCCCCCACCACCACTCCTGTTCCAACCCTTACCCTGCCTGTGTGGCAGACTGTCGAGTGTTTTGTTGTTGGGGGGCCTGTCTGGGATTTACTCAATTCCCTATTTGGGCCTGCTGAGGTCTGGTTACTAGGAAAGATGAGCCATTTCTAATGATGATGATGATTAGAAACGGATATGGATAGCTATGGATATCGGAGAAAGAAACACAGATAGTCATTTCATTCAAAAGTCATAGATCAGGGACAGGAAAGCCTTGGATCTGCCAAGACCCATTTGGACGTTTATAACGCCATTCGCAGGCCACTGTCCATGCAGGTGGACAGTCCGCGGGCAGCGGTGAGTATCATCTGTGTCTCTTCCTTCCTGGGCCAGGCCTGGACCCTGTGTAGGTCATTCCCCACCCTGCCTTAGACCCTGGGTTCATTCGAATGTGGGGTTTGTTCTGATGCCGCTAAACACTTAGCAGGAAGAAACTGTTCTTTGTCAAAACCTGCTCACCGCTGCTTGGAGCAGGGATGCCCTTGACAGCACGTTGTAAGACAAATAGTTTTCTGCCAAGTTCCTTCCGTTTCTGGGGAGCAGAGAGTTGGCGTGAACCCAGCGATGTATAGCGCTCACAGAAGAACTGAGGTGAGCCGGATTGCACACTTCCATTTCCTGCCAGGGCAGGATCAAAAGGCCAAGTTTCCTGTTTCACGAAAATCACCCAGAAAGCTACTAGTTCTTTCTAAGGGACTTGGGAGTGACTTGCTGGCATCTGCCCTCGCAGGATGGGCTCAATCAAATCTGTTGGCAGATTTGCACTTGGAGGAACTTGGTGAGGTTTAAAGTTCCACTTCTCTCCCTTTCACCCTTCAGGGGGGGAAACCCGAACCACCCGCCCTCCACTCCCGCTCACTTGCTTTGTGTCTCCATCATTTTTTCCACTAGAACCTTGGGGAGCTAGGCAGATGCTTTTGGATTCCTTTGTCCAAACTAATGACTTGTTTCTGGACAGAAAAATGTTACCATCAACAGGATTTTTTTTTTTAATATTATACAGTGTTTGGTCCAGGCCAGCAGTGTGGGCTGGGGAGTCAGGCTCCGGATTCGCCAAGATGTTTATGTAGCAGGAATGCGGCTTATGTAAGCCTGGAAGCGTTCCGAACCGCCCTCTGCATCTCAGCTTTTTCTCATTAAGAAGTCGCTCTTCCTTTCATGATACCACATTAAGTGGCTAAAAAGAAAAGCAAGAAAAACAAAACAAAACAAAAAAAACTTGTTTACTGTACAAAATAACCCAACTGTCCACAAAACAAAACAAAATAAACAAACAAAAAAAAGCCATTGGGTTCAACGAACCATAAGGAGTTCTGGAAAACGGGACCATGGTATGGGGTTCTCTCCTCCTGGCTTGGCCCCTCACTTCACTTCCTCCTGCTCCCCAGAAATCATCAAACTCAAGTACCGGAAAGAGAAATAATCTGGAAGATGAAAGCGAATGAATGAGCGGAAGCACAAAACATTCTCTTTTGTGTTTCTCCCCCCATGGGGCTGAATTTGAATTTCCCCTGAGAAGCTATAAAATCGAGGGGGGAAGTCATCAATGTAAGACGTGAGTGAAACAGGACTAGAAGTAAAAAAACAAAAATGTCTAAAGTGAACACTGGCAAGACATGAACAAAGCATCATCAATGAGCAGGTCAGTAAACATGGTCTGGCCTTGGACCTGGGATGCCCCTGTGAAGCCCAGGTGGAGAGAAGCCAGGCCTGGAAGTCAGGGAGATGGGGGTGCCCAGCCCGCCCACTGACCCCACCCTCCTGCCACCTGGTGCGTCAGCCAAGACCATCCACGCTCGTGATTCTCAGAAAATGGTGTCGACACTGGCTGATAAAAACAGGCCAGCCCCCAGGGTCAGCTGGTCCCAGCACCCACCTGAGCCCAGCAGCCCTTCCTGGCCAATGCAGAAACTCACCTGCCCTAACATCGAGAGCTCCAGTGGGGGTTGCAGAGTGGTGTTCTCTATAGAGGAGATCTCTGACAGGCTCTGCACTCCTTGCTTTAGTCCAGATGGGTGTCGAGGTGATGGAACTGCTCTGACATGACTTTGAATTGGGGAGGGGGTTGGAAGCTGAGAGAACAACTCTTAAACTGGAAAGTGAGGTCTGTGTGTATGTTTCCCCTGGTCAGAACACAAAAATGTGGCTATGAAAAGATCACAGCACATTACTAGTCAGCTTAACACAATAGCCAGGAGATGAAGATGACCCAGATGTTCAAGGGTAGAGGAGTAGATAAAGCGGGTGTGATGGAAATGCAGGGTGGAATACTATACAGCTGTAAACAAGACAAAAACTTTGCCATTTTCTGCAACTAGATTGGAACAGGGTGGGCATCATGTTTAGTGAAATGAGTCAGGAGAATAGGAAAGCACTGGATAATCCCACTCAACTTTGGTACACAGAGAAAGGAAACAAGGTTGTGGATCACATAGAACAATAACAAGCCCTTGGACTCCATTAAAGAATTGACTTTAGGGGCCGAAAGATAGCACTGTGGGACGGGTGTTGCCTTGAATGCAGCTGACCCAGATTGAAGCCCCTGCATCCCACGTGGTCCCCTGAGCCCAGCCAGGAGTGATCCTTGAGTTCAGAGCCAGGAGTCAGCCCTGAGCATCTCAGGGTGTGGCCCCAAAACAAACAAGATACTTAAGCTTAAATCCAGCCCCATCCCATTGGGCGGAGCAATGTCACCTAGGAAAGGGACCCCCAAAGCATCCTTCTGTACTCACCCCTTATATATTTAATTTTATTAAAGCACCATGACTTACAAAGTCCTTCCCGGTTGAGTTTCAGGTGTGCAGACCCACCCAGGTCCCCTACCTGCCTCTCAAACAGGCTCTGTTTGAAGCCTGGCTGTCATGGTCTGGGTTTCGTGTTTCCAGATTTGTGGGTCCATCACCGTAGAACCCTTAGATGTCCAGCCCTGCCCCATGTAAGTGAGGCCACTGCCTTCTGTCCTCTCTCTTCAACCCCTACTCGGTTTCTTCCTTCCTACCATCAGCTCCATGACCCAGGGGCTGGGGAGGGGGGGATTTAGGCATCCCCCAGCCTTGATACCTTGAAGTCCCCATCACGGGTAGGTGAGATCACCCAGTGTTTGCCCTCTTCCTCCAGACCCCCTCCACTGACCGTGAGACCCTGCAGATCTGGCCAAACCCTTCCATATTTGTAGAAGAATGACTGAGCAGTGGAACACCTTTCTCTCGAGCTGAGCACTCTCTACATTCCCATAAAATAATTGACCAGCATGCTGCTTTGCGTTGATTTTGCTCTGAGGGGTCCAAAGTCTCTGAATTTGGGTGAATTTCAGGCTCTCTGCACATCTCACGGAGATCGCCATCATTTCAAGGCACCAAGTAACCCTCCCACCCCACTCCCACCCCCTTACCTGGGACTTGTAGCTCTCAAGAAAGTTCTAGAACCTTTCTGGTTAGCATCTGGATCATGGGGGCTGAGAGTGGGGTCTGGCTCTGGAGCAGTCAAGGCCAGCACTGGGGCTCCAGAGGACGAGGCGCCGAGAAGGATGTTGGGGTCCCAGGGCAGTAGGACATGGGTCCAGACGGCTCCTGGGCCCCAAACGTGCCCTGTTTGTGCCCCCAGCCCAGAGGCCTGGGGGTGCCTGCACAGATACACACCCTGGCCCTGGTGCCCGTCGCCCGGAGGAAGGAGACTTGCCACAGATCATTCTTTGGGGAGCCGCATGAGCCAGCACATTCGGGGGGGCAGGAGCCGCAGAGCTGGGTGGTCTCCCCTCCAGAACTCTGATGACGTTCGTGGCCACGGCCGTCACCACCATGGGCCAGGCGTGGTGCTCGCCACTCTCCCCCCAAGTTGCCCCCGCCCCTTCGTGGGAGGTGGGGATTAGCACCCTGCTCCATGTGGAGAAAACCAAACCACCCCCCAGCCCCCCGGGGCGGTCAGGGTCACGGGCGGACAAGGAGAGGCGGAAACGGGCCAGAGCTGCTGCTTCCAGGTGCCCACCCCCGGGGCCTGGGTGCTGTGGCCTCACCCAGTCCAAAATCTCCGCCCAATCCATGTCAGAGTGGCCTCAGGCACCCCCATCGGTCCCTCAAGCTGGCCTTCTTGCCTGTGTCTGCAGAGGTCAAGAGAGAGCCGGGTTCCTGTGACTTAAGGCAGGTCACACAGCTGGGGAGGAAGAGAGGGGACGGGTCCTTTTCCATGGGCCCTGGGCCACCTCCAGGCACTGGGCCTCAGTGGTCATATGTAGCAAGGGGTTTCAGATGGGTGGGTGAGATGAAGAGAGACACATGGAAGGAGTGTAGAGTGTGTGTGTGTGTGTGTGTGTGTGTGTGTGTGTGTGTGTGTGTGTCTGGCACAAAAGCGCCCCCTTTTTTCTGAAAGCAACAAAATCCAGCACCCTCCTTACCTTGCCCCATTTCTTTCTCCATGGGTCTCCTTGGTTCTGTTGTCTCTGTCCCCTGCTTTTCAGGTTTTATTCATTCCTGTCATCTATTTGTCCCTCCTTAACTTGCTTGTGTAGGGCGAGACCATTCAGGGCCCCTCTCCTTCCCACTTTGTGTCACCAAAACCCCTGAGTTCCATGCTGTGGCCAATGGGCAAATGTCGTCCCTTAAAAATAGCCAAGGGGAGCGGGGGCTGGAGCCATAGAACAGCAGGGAGGGCATTTGCCTTGCACACAGCCAACCCGGGGTTCGATTCCCAGCATCCCATATGGTCCCCTGACCACCGCCAGGAGGAATTCCTGAGTGCAGAGCCAGGAGTAACCCCTGTGCATCGCCAGGTGTGACCCAATTAAAAAAAAAAAGCCAAAGGGTCAGAGCGATAGTACAGCGTGAGAGTAGGGATTTTGCCTTGCACGCACCAACCCGTGTTCAATCCCCGGCATCCCATAGGGTCCCCCAAGTTCCACCAGGAAGTGCAGAGCCAAGGGTAACTCCTGAACATCGCCAAGTGTCACCCAAAAAAGAAAAAAAATAGCCAAGTCGTATCCCCAAGCATAGATGCCTCATACCATCTCAGTCGCCCCCAATGGGAACTGGGTTTGTTTCCCTCTGAATGGGTACAGATAAGGCTGCCACGTAAGGGTCGGTAGAACTTCCCCACTTAAGTTTCCTGGGGGTTCGCCCAATCCCCCATCCGTCGGGGACTGTGAGGGGGTTTCCACAGAGGGCAGGGGGTAAAGGGCCCAGCTCCATTGGGAACTGGGGTTCTGATCCCTCCCCCATCTTCTGTGACTAAGACCCCAGCGGAACCTGTGCTGATTGGGAAGCCTCGGTTTCTCTGCCTGTGATGTGGGCACACACCTGGCAGCCCCATGGGCGCCCCCTGGGGCAGTGCTAGGGGGTAGGGGATGGGGAGGGGCGCGGCTGGAATCCTTGGGGTCTCCGTGATCCGTGGGTCTCATGCGCTCAGAGAAGGTCCTTGCTGAACTTCCCAGAGTCCCTTCATCGGAGGTCCCGGGCCCTGCACCCCAGCCACCGTCAGCACACAGGCAGGCTGCGTAGCTCAGGTGAGAGGTGCCACTTGGGGAGGGGAGCAAACTGCACCCCCAGCCCCCACCCCGGCCGTGTGCTGGTGCCTAATGAAGAAAAGCTGCAGCGTCTCCCACGGAGGCATAAATCATGGGCCACTCGGGATGTGCCCAGGGTCAGCTCCTAATTCCTCACAGCTGGCCCGGGATGGGGTGCGAGGCAGGAAGGGCTGAGAGCCAGCCCGGAGAGAGGGGGAGAGGGACAGAGACAGGCAGAGACCGCGGGTGGGGGGGAGAGAGGGAGAGAGATGCTGACACAGAGGCAGAGAGAAGCGCCAGGGACACGGAGAGACAGAGCGAGAGGCAGAGACAGAAAGCAAGGAAAAATGAGAGTGGGCGGGGATGGAGGAGATGGGGAGGGTGTGGGAGAGAAGGAAGGGACGGAGAGGGGGAGAACGGAGAGAGTGGTAGGCAGGAAGCAGAGCCCCGCAGGCAGAGGAGGGGTGCCGGGTGACCCCCGGGAGGACAGTGAGATGAAGGCCACGAGCCCCAGGCTGGTCATAGGCTAGCCCTGACTTTGGCAGGGATTGCCACTTGGTCCCCCAGTGTTCTCACTTTGCCCTACCTCCTTGCCAGAACCTCTGTTTCTGGTCTTTTCGCTAACTAACAGATGTGGGTGAGGCCCCTTCATGGAGCTGCTGGCCTTTAGCAGTTGCGACAAGGAATAGAATATTGCACGTCGCCTTTGCAAGCCCACCTCGGTACCACTCTCTGATTGGTTGGCAGGGGGAGAGGGGTTCACGGATCCTCTCTCCATTGGCCACGTTGACTAGGTTGGGCGTGAACACGGAGCACTGGCTGCACCAATCACAAGCTTCCCTGGGATTTTGGGCGGCACCAGAGTTGGGCGCTCCTGCTGGCAGGAAGCTGGCAGCTGTGGGGGCGAAACCCCTGGGACAGATGTCGCAGTGCAAGGAACTCTTTGAGAACTCACTTAGCAGGAGAAGGAAGAAGTTGGGGGTGGTCGTTCCTGGGAAAAAATCTTCTAATAAAAAACAAGATGACCACCAGGAGGACAGGAGGAAAGCTCCTTGTGAAACTGCTGCTGGGACTAGCCCAGCTCCAGGCGGGGCATTTGCAGCACTGGCCCGTGTGACAGTCGGGGACTCCCTCAGCCTACGTCACCCCCCAGGATGTGGCCAAGTCTGGGAGCTCCTGTCAGCCTCTGAGTGGCTGCTGGCCCCACTGCTCATCTTTGTTTGGGGGACCACACCTGGCGGTGCTCGGGGCTTACTCCTGACTTGGTGCTCAGGGATCATTTCTGGTGGTGCTCGGGGGACCATATTGAGGTGCCGGGGATCGAACCCAGGTCAGCCACGAGCAAGGCAACTGCTCTCCCCATTGTTCTGTCTCTCCGGCCCCAGCACAGTTCATCTGTACCTTCTCGTGCACCCTGGGCTGCCTCTGGCTTTTTCTTGTCCATCTTCTGCCCTGTGGTCTGAGGTGAGGAGCCAGAGATGCCTCAAGGAGCCACTTCAGGGGCGTGAAGGGGGTCCCAGATGTCTCATTCTCTGCCCCCCCCAGCACCCATCTTCCTTTTCTCTGTCCATGTGTTCATGGCACTTTGAACCCCCTCATTTCTGGTTAAATGACTTCCTGATTCACAGTCAGATCTAAGGGTCAAAACCTGGGGCAGGGAGGGAGGGGGGACCCTTCAGTGCTGGGGGCCGGGGCTGGTTGCAGATTACAGAGGAAATAGCAGCAGTGCAAAACTCAAGTGCGAAGCGGCCGGGGAGGACAGTGGAAGGGCTGGAGCCTGAAAAGCAGCGGGCCACCACGCTCTACAGCTGGGCCGTGTCCCTCCCACCCACGGAAAGTAAAACAAAAGGAGAGGGAAAAAAACTGAAAGAAAAGAACCAAACTGCGGAGAGGCTTGGGTCTCTCCAAGAAGGAGGCTCTTGTGCTTCCTGTCCCCAGGTACCAGGCGCATAAAAAGCCCATTTGGAGGCTCGCACGATCTCCAGCATGATTTCCAAACCCCGTAACTCACATGTGTCCGGCCAACTTTGCCAAGTTCTTGCAGCGTGACACGGACAAGCCGGAGCATGGAGGGGAGCTGGCCGCTCTCAGTGTTGAGAAAGAAACCCCTGAGTTGGTTTTCTGCTTATTCCCGGGGTGTTGGGTCTCACCAGTGCATCCCGCACTGCTCGAGAGCAGTTGGTGGGTGTCAGGACACGAGCCCGTCACCCGGTGCATGCCAGACCTGCACTCGGACCTTTTTCTCCACCCCAAGCCCCTGCCCCTCCCCCTCAAGCCTCAGTGGCCAGTTCTCAGCTGGAGGAGAGACTCGGAAATGGAAACTCGCCTTCCAGAGTCTGTCCTTGAACAGTCCAGCTGAGCGACTTGGCTTCCACCTGGCCAGGTCGGGGTGAAGCTGCTGGTGACTCCAACAGCTAATGAGTCTCAAGAACATTCGGGTGTGAGCAGCCCCCAAGGGACCGTGAGCTGACAGAGTTAGAGCATGGACAGCACGGTTGGGCTGGGGGGGGGGCAGAGGGTGTCACTGGCCTGGCATCAGGCCGACCTGGGTTCCACGCCCCCTGGGCACCTGAGCTCCCTGGGCGAAGAGCCAGGACTCAGCCCTGAGCACTGCCGTCACCAAGGGCGGCTTCCTCCCCTGCCTTCGTGCCCCCAAAACAAAAGCAAACCCAGAAAGGCCCAGAGGAGGCTGGGGCCGGGGGCTGGGCCCCGCCAGGTGCGCCCTCCCCCTCTCCCCACTCAGCCTGCCTTGCTGACAGAAGATTTCCAGGTGGGATGTGCAGCATCCTGGGATCTCGGGGGGCCGCTGCAGGTCCAGATGTTTGGCGTAGACAGCGCCCCTGGGCAGCAGACGTTCTTTATGGCGTGTCGGCGCAGGGTTCCAAAGGAAGCATCCTGCCGCCCCGACGGATTCCAGGCCTGGGTCCAGGCACCTTCTGCCGCTCCCCCTTCCTCTCAGGTGCGGGAAAACCCAACTCCCCCCCTACCACCACCACCACCAGGGATGGCCGGGGAGGACTGGCGGGGGTGCTTTAAATTCGTGTTCCTGCTACACTGTAGCACTTCAGGATCTATCAGGCAGCCTAGCCTAGCTGGCTCAGGACACCCCAATTCACCGGCTCCTCCCTCTAGAGCCCAGTGGGCCAGCAGGAAGCCCCAAGTCTCCCGCAGCACCCCAGGCCTCAGCCCCAGCGTTTCCTTGAGGGAGCCGTTGTCCAGGCACTGGGGACACGCTCACGGAACACTCAGCCCAGCCCAAAGCATGGGGCGCCCCGCTGGAGCGGCCACTGCTGTCCAGAGTCCCCTGCAGGGAAGCTTCATGCCGGCTCAGGGCGCCCAGCCTGGGAGTGTCGGGCTGGACCAGAGCTGGGAGGAGAGGTGGTCCCTGGAGAGAGTAGGGGGTGGCATTAAGTGAGGGTCAGGCCTTCCCCCTGCTCTGATGCCAGCCACCAGTTGGTCTCCCCAGACCCACCGGGCATAAGCCAGCAAGAACCAGGACCGGCCCAAGCATTGCTGGCTGTGCTCTGGCCAGCTGTGACCCCCAGCCTGCCTCCCCCACCGGCCCCACACGCCCAGCATGTGAATGAGGAGACCCTTCAAGATGCCCCCAGCAGCTCCTGTCTCGCTGTGACCCCATGAAACCCTGATGACCACCAGGGCTGCCCAGGAGAGCCCCCAGAAATGAGAGGCAAGTGGTGGGTGGTTGAAGACACTAAATGCGGAATTAGCTACAGGTCTGGAGCAGCACAGGGATGAGGGGGCATGTCTTGCACGCAGCCAACCCAGGTTCAATCTCTGGCTCCCCATATGGTCCCCCGAGCTCACCAGCAGTGATCCCTGAGCAAGAGCCTGGAGTAAGCCCTGAGCACTGCCAGGTGTGACCCCAAAGACCAAAAAAAAAAATAAGAGGAGGCAAGGAGGGGAGAGGAGGGGAGAGAAAAGGGAGGGAGAGGAGGAAAGGAGAGGAGGGGAGAGATGAGGAGGGGCAGGGCCACTCTGGCCTAATCCCCAATCCCCGACCCCTGATCCTTGATCCCTAATCCCTGATCCCCATCACTGATTCCAGATCGCCAATCCCTGACCCTTTCCCAGCCCCCCATTCCCCCAGTCCCCGGACCCTCAGGCATCTTTCCCAAGGTCCTTTGGAGACGGGGTGGGCTCTGCCCATCCCCCCGAGACCTTTCTGCGGGAAGACCCCATGGCTGCCAGCAGCCCTTCCAGCCACAGCCGTGGAGCAAGGTTGCCCACGGTCCGGGACTTGGCCCCCTCTCTGCAGACAAATGTTTTCCAGGAGCCTGAGACCACCCCCTGCCCCTGCTTGCAGGGGCTGGGACAAAAAGGCTGCCTGGCAGCTAACCACCCAGGCAGGCCCCCATCCTGTGGGCCTGCTGAGGGCGGGGACTGGCAGAGGCAGGAGGAGAAAGACGTTAGCACCCAGGTTAAGCTCTGGGGCTGCGGGTTCAGTTCTTGTCTCCTTCGTGATATTGCTTGGGAAGCACTCATGGCGGGAGTCAGGCAAAGCCTGGGACTGTGTGTTCCCCCAACCCCACCTCCAACATGCAGAAAGGGGTCTAGAACAGTTCACAGAGGGCCCCTGGAGGAGGGAGGGGAGGGTGAAAGGGGGGACTTCCTGGATCACTGCCTGGGGTCCCTCCTGGACCCAGCATCTCCCCCACCCCCCTCCCAGCCACTGGCTGATAGATGATGGCATGCCAGGTTGATTTCAGCAACCGTAGCTGGACCATTGATTTCATGGCCATCCCGAAGTGTCCGGCAGCCCTGCCTGGCCCTTCCGGCTGCATCCATGCCTCCCCCATTCCTGCTCCCTGCTTCATGGGAGTTTGGTTTGTTTCCTTGTTTCCTGATAACACAGCCACGCTCCAACATGGATCTCAGCAGGAGGGGAGCTCCAGAGGGGACGGCTGGGATCCGGGGGACACTCACGGCTCCCACAAAGCCAGGCTGTCCTGAGCTCTGGCATGTTTCCAGGTGAGCTGAGATTTCTCTTTGCCTGGCCCTGGTATGTAGGGCCAACAGATGGCCCAGAGGCAGGAAGCCCATCCACGGTGCTTCATACACGGAGGAACAAAGAAAGCTCTCTCAGCCCAGAGGGAGAGGGAGGGTCAAAATGCGGGTTCTTTGCTCTTGACCCATTCTTGGGCTTTTCGTTTTGTTCTCAGTTTTTTCTTTTTGGGTCACACCCAGCAATATTCAGGGATTCTCCTGGCTCTGCACTTAGGAATTACTCCTGGCGGTACTTGGGAGACCCTATGGGATGCCAGGGATGGAGTCTGGGTCCTCTGCATGCCAGGCAAACACCCTCCCCATTGTACATCGTTCAGGCCCATTCCTTCCGGCCCATTCTAGAAGCAACTTACAGTTCAGAGGGTATCAAACTGGGTCCTGAGTTTGTATCTTGTTCCTCTGCTTTTGACATCAGATTGACACTGGCCTCACAAAATAAATTGGTGTTCCTGCTTTTCTGTTTCAGGGAGAAAGACTGGCAAAGCTGTTCTCACTACTACTTTAACTTTTGGTAGAGTTTTTTTTTAAAACCCTGATATTTGAATATTTCTCTTTCAGGAGATTTTAGGCTATAAATTTGATGTCTTTGATACTTAAGGGCAATTTCATTGTCATCATAATTGCTTGGTTTCTGAGGAAACCGTGAACTCACTTTATGTTGCCCAGTTTGTATGTTGCTGGAGTTCATTAATGAATAACCTCATAATCTCTAACTGATAAGATTATAGTCTCCTATTGGTGAGATGACAGCTAATCTGAGAATTGAATTAGCTCCTGAGCAAACTAGATGTTTTATTCCACTCCCGAGACCTGGGGTTCGTGTCATCTCATTTTAATATGTTAGGCCAATGGGTTTATTCCTTTTGATTTTTAAAAAAGGAAACAGCTTTGGGCTTCAGTACTTGTCTCTTCCTCTGTTTTCCAGTTTCATTGGTCTCCGCACTTCATTGTTTTCTTCTGTCTTGGTCCATTTGGCTCTGCTGCTGCTTTCCTGAGGTGGGTCCTTACTCACTGAGAGCTTTAAACCTCCCTGCTTCTGGCCCATTTTTCGTGGCTGTACTTTGTTCTGGGTTTGAACTGGGCTCTTCCAGGACCTCCTCTGTACCCGGGGGCTCCTGCAAAAGCGACTTCTCCTCCTTCGCTTCCTTTTCCCCTTTGGAAATCTCCTTTTGGCGCCTCTCTCCTTGATTCATCCCAGCGATACAAGAGACTCTGAAGGGTGCTTTTGTGTGTGTTGGTTTGGGAGCCAGACCCAGCAGTGCTCAGGCCAGACCCCCAGATCTGTGCTCAGGGGTCACTCCTTGTCACCCGCAGAGGTTCTCAGAGCTCTGTCCAGTGTGGAGCGAGAGGCAGAGGACAGCTCAGGGACCTCTGGTCGAAGTGTGGAAGAAGTCCATTTGGCCTAAAGTGGGAGGAAATCCCGCCAGGGCTCCCCCCACCCCCACCCCAGGAAGGACTCCTTCCAGCATTGCCCTGACCTGTCGACACAAGGACTTTCTTTTTTTTCTTTTAATTGAATTACCATGAGATACAGTTACAAGCTTTCATGTTTGAGTTTCAATCATACAGTGATCAAATACCCATCCCTCCACCAGTGCAGGTTCTCCACCACAAATGTCCCCAGTGTACCCCCCTTTCCAACCCTCCCCCTGCCTCCACGGTAGACAATTTCCCCCATACTCTCTCTCTACTTTTGGGCATTATGATCTGCAATAAAGATACTAAGAGGCCATCGTGTTTGGTCCTGTATCTACTTTCAGCACTCATCTCCCATCCCAAACGGTTCCTCCAACAATCATTGTCTTAGTGATCCCTTCTCTATTCCAGCTGCCTTCTCCCCCAGCTCATGAGATAGGCTTCCAACTATGGGGCAATATTCCTGGCCCTTGTGTCTACTGTCCTTGGCACAAGGACTTTCAAGCCAGTCATACAGTGCTCAGAAAGCATCTTCCAGAGGAGAAATTATAAAAGTTTTTCTAGATATGTTTCCTGGACTTCACTTTCCAAAGTCTGACACCAGGATCAAATAGTTTCCCCACCTTCATTCCTACCTGCCCATCCTGTAGTTAACATGCAAGGAGACTTTCCATACCCAGCAGCTCTGGAAAACCCCTGGACTGGGCCACGGGAGGTGGAGAGATAGCACAGCGGGTAATGTTTGCCTTGCACATGGCCAGCAAGGGTTCGATCCCCAGCACCCCACATTGGCCCCTCAAGTACTGCCAGGAGTGAAACCTGAGTGCAGAACCAGGAGTCAGCCCTGGGCACCTCCAGGTGTTGTGACCCCCAATTAAAACAAAATAAAAAAAAAAAACTTGGGTTTCAAATAACTGGCAGCGAGGCTGTGAGTAAACACACACACATACACACACACACACACACATACATACACACATGCATGCACACACCCCAGGGCCTTGAGTGTTTGTTTTAAGATGGTTCATGCTTAGTCTTTCCACAGAACTGGGGACAGTGGGAAGAATAAGTACAAGAGCAAAAAATCAGTGCAATATACAACAGAAAAGCAATTAGTTATTTCAGTGAAACCCAATATGGGCCTTGGGTCAAGTCCATAAAATCGCTAAAGTGTGAGCAGGATGGACCAAGAGGAGAAGGTGACATGCGCAGCAAATAGAGTCAGGACAGGGGGATTTTCAGGACAAAAGCACAAAAGTGAAGCAAGGCCGACAGCTCGGAGGATGTGCGTATAAAGGCTAGGAATGAGCCAGCTCCCAGCCTGGAGCCACGGGAGAGTGGGGCCAACCTGGGTTTGATTCCCAGCACTGCATAGGGTCCCCCGAGTCCCACCAGGAGTGATTTCTGAGCACAGAGCCAGGAGTCAGCCCTGAGCACAGTTGGGTATGGCCCCAGGGAATGTCTGAGAAGTCACAGATGACAAAAATATACCCCCAGAGAAATGGTGTTGTGGGTGGTGCCAGGGCCATCCCAAGGTAGAGAGACCCATTCTGCCTGCACAGGGGTGCTGTGTCAAGGAAAGTTCTAACCATGCAGCAAGACCATGGCCAACAGCTTCACCCAGAAGAAAGAACTCAGACCCTGTCCCACACAAAGAGCCCATTGCATTGGCCTGCTGGAGCTGGCTGACCCCCTAATTCGTTGACCCTCCAGTTGGATGACCCCACCAGCTGTCTGAATCCCCAGCTGGCTGACCCCCCACCAGATGGCTGATACCCCCAGCTTGGTGGCCAACCCGCAGCAGGATGACTCACCCCCAGCTGGATGACTCCCCAGCTAATGACCCCCTACCAGCTAGAGGATCCCCAGATGGTAACCCCCAAACAACTGACTGAACCCCCTTGGCTGACCCCCTCCAGCTGGTTGACGCCCCCAGCTAGCTGATTTCTCCCCAGATGGCTGATGCCCCCCAGATAGCTGATGCCCTTCCCAAGCCAGCTGACCCATCTTGGGGCAGGGGACAGAATGGGGCTCGGGGCTGGTCTCTGCTGCTGGAAGATTGGGCCACTGAGCCCGGGAGAGCAGGATCTCTTATTCCTGTACCCCCCTTTCATTACCTGCAACCCCCTTCCTGTACCTAGTTAGCTCCAGAGCCCAGTGGCCATATCCGCGGTCAACGGGAAAAGAGGCTGGCCGGCACCCCCTGCCTCTCCTCGGTGACTAACATCCTCTGCTTTGCTGTGTTAAGGGGTTAACACAGAGGCCAAAAAGAAAGCACAGCAGGGAGTGCATATACCTTGCACGCAGCTGACCCTGGTTCCACCCCCAACACCACATATGGTTCCCAAGTCCCACTGGAAGTGATTCTTGAGTGCAGAGCCAGGAGTCAGCCCCGAACACCACTGGCTGTGGTCCACCCCCCCCACACACACACACACACACTCCTGTGAGCTTTTAGGGAAAGGTTCGTCAGATGGAGTAAACAAAATCAGGCCAGTGGCGAATGGCAAGGCGGGAAGGAAGAGTGTTTGCACATGTCCCCAGCTGCCGGGGGATGGAAAACGACAGAGCCACTCGGGAGAACAGTCCTACAGTCTGAACGAATAGAGCGACCGTCCGTGTATGGGATCATGCTGATGGATCTGCAGGGGGTCATGGACATAAAGGGACGAAAGGTTTTCACCCAGGCCTCTTGTCAATCGCACTGGTACCGTAATTCACTGGACGATTATAGCCACCGCATGATGGCATACCCGGGTTTTTATTGTATTTTTCAGCCCAAAGTTGTTTTATAGGCTTAACAGAACTTCCCATCATGAACACAGCCCAACTCTGGGGCACCAAAATATTTGGCATGAAATATGTGATGATTATGTGGTGAAATATGGTATGACATTTGGGGGAAAAAAGCAAGAGTAGTCAAGGGGATAGATAAGTGGTTGGCAGGGCGGGGTGAGGGCAGAGAGGAGAATTTTAATTAAAACAGACAACCATGGATTTCTTTGGAATTGTTTTGTAGAAAATCACAGAACCAGTCCAAGGAAAAGTTACCGTATATACATTAAAGTGTTGGGAAAAAGATGGAAGTTTCAAATTATATACAAGCTAAAACAAAGTGTTATATGCATATATGTATGTTTCAAATCTCTTAAAGTCCTTCTGTAGTATACAACTTTTACCAGTGGATTGGAAATTTTTAAAATGAGGACAATGAGTGTGTGTGAGTGTGTGTGTGTGTGTGTGTGTGTGTGTGTGTAATGGGGGCTATGGGGATCATTTTAGAAGGCTTAATTCTACATAGTTTATTGGTGAATAGAGTCTGTAAGGTTTACCCCGAAAAATTATTTTTTTTCTTTGCGGGCATTCAATTCCTAAAATTACAGTTGTCCCATTTCTTGGGTATAATTAGATGTGGAATAGCATTTGACATTGTTTAAAAAGAGGGGCTGGGCAAGAAATATCAGATGCTTTTCTGTCTGGCTTTAAATGATAGGTCAGGTCGTTCCGCATGGCCCTGGTGTGGGAAGCGTTTGGGCCGATTGCCTCAGGCCTGAGGGGTGCGTGGAGGGTGGCTGGGACCTGCCCCAGCCGCTGGCTCAGGGAATCCCTTTTAGACAGTGACCAGAGCTGGAGAAGAGAAGGAAGGTCACTGTTTGGGCATCGGGTAACAAGGGTCTCAAGACAGAAACCCCAGCTCGTGCCCTGCAAGAAGCCCCCAAATCTCGGGCACTAGGAAGGCTTTTACCCTGCCCTGCTTCCAATCACAGTTGCCCTCAACAGAGTCCCGGGAACCCCCAGCCCCCCCTGGCATCTTGGCGGACCAGAATGGTGCCCACTGGGCGGTCACCTCCCTCCTGCGGGCAACAAACTCTTGTATCCACCGGCCTCCCTGGGCCGGCACCGGCAGTGGCTTGGCCAGTGCTTTGCTCTGTCACCCCGTGTGGGGTAAGCGGGGCACAGGGCCCACGTGCTCTGATGGGGAACACTCTGGAAGCTGCCCACCCACGGTCAGAAATACGCTCTCCACTGGCCTCCGCCCGTGCCCCCAAGTGCCCACACCATTTCCCCTCTGGGTGAGGTGACTCAGACACAACGGGATGGGGCCAGGCCAGGGCCGAGGCGCAGGCCAGAGCCTGGGCACCTCTCCCGGGAGGAGCACTGCAAGGAAAAAGCCTTCCAAGAACCGGGCGGCTCGGACGTCAGGGCAGCGATGCCCGCTGTCCCGTGGTGAGGCTGGGCCATCAGAGTGAGGGGCGAGCAGGCGGTAGGGAGGAGCTCAAACCCCCCTCCCTCAGACGCCCATGTAATGACCAGGAGGGTGTCTTCTCCGGAGCACCTGCCGGGCACCTTGCCGGCCCTGGCCCCGAGTCCAGAGAGAGTCCACGGATGCCCCCTGCTCCTGCCATCTGGCAGCACACGAAGCAGCAGCAGCCGTGCCAGGGCGTTATTAGAAACAGCAGGGGCTGCACGGAGGAGGCCCTGCCCCCCTCCCCCACACCCCACCACTAATGCAAAGCAAATGGGGCAGTGTGTTTGCTGGGAGAACGTGTGAGGGAGGAATTTTGGGGGAATCAACGCCCCTTCTCCCAGCACTGGGGAGTGTCTCTGGATCTGTCTCCACCAGACCTTAGGCACAGGTGGGCTGGAGAGGGGAGTGGGATGGGGTGGGGGAGCGTGGAACGGGGCGCCGGGCGTGAGAGGAGTTGCAGGGTTCAGCCGAGGCTGGCGCAGGGTTGGGGAAGGCCGGGTCCATCTGCTCCATATATCCTGATGCCTCTTGATTCGGGGTGCCCACCACACATCTCATAAAAGGGAATGACTTCTGGGGGACCCAACTGCCAAAGACATGACCCTGAGATGCCCAGCCTCCTAGTTGAGAAGTGAACCCCTTTGTCCCCAACAATGGGGAGGGGCCCAGCCCCCTCCACCCACCCTGCCTCCGGGAGCCCTCTGAACCCCCTTCTTCCCTCTAACATTTGACTTGGACTTTTCTTTTAACCGGCTTCGCTTTGGGGACTACCTCAAAAGAAAAAGTCCGAACTTGGAAATTCCAAAGTACACCCCAAGCTAGAGAGACCAGGCACAGACCAAGCTCACTGCAACAAGGATGAGGTCATGGATTCTCCCCTTTCGCTCCCACCCTGGCTCTCCATCCCCCACCCCGCCCCACTGGAGAAGTGCAGAGAAAAGCCCAAACTTCAGGCCACTCTGTGTGGAAATCCTGAAATTTAGCCCCCGAGTGAAAGATTTGTTTGGAAGGGGGTGGAAAAAACAAACATCATCTTCCATCTAAATTTTGTAATCGCCCAAAGTATTATCAGGCATCTGGGACTTGACCTGCGCACTTGCCCTCGACGGGCTGGACGAGGAGTGAGTCACTAGAAGTGGGACACTAGAAGTCAGACCCCCTCCTCAGAAACCATTGAAACCCTTCAATCCCCTCCTGGTGCCCATTCTCTCTGCCTTCTGACTCCATTCTAAGTCTGGCAGAGGAAAACTATGGCTCTGTTCAGGGGGTGCACGATCCTCTGGGCCTGTATTTTATTGAGGTGGGTGGGAGTCTCCTCAGGGAGCACTCCTCACGATCCTCAGCCAATCAGATCAGCGAGATCAAGGTTCAGATCCTGACCAATGTTCTGGTGGTGCTGTGGCTCCCGGATCCAGTTCAGACCCCCTGCACAGCAGGCCCCCACTTGACCTCAGCTCTATCCCCAACCCGGGTCCCCTCATCCGTTGTCTCTTCTTTGGCTGGTCTTCAGTGGAGACAGCGTGCAGCTGCCCTTCATCATCTGTGAAGTGGCACCACATTGCAAGGCTGTGGTGAATGTGGAGGGTGATACTGATCAAACACCTGGTCTCGGGGGAGCTAAGGAGGGTGACATTGGTCAAACATGCAGGTCTTGTGAGCATTAAGGAGAGTGACATTGGCCAAACACCCAGATCTCATGGGTGCTAAGAATGGTGATATTGGTCAAACACCCGGGTCTCATGGGAGCTAAGGAGGGTGACATTGGTCAAGCACCGAGGTCTCACGGGTGCTAAGGGTGTCCCTTTAGTTTTTGTTCTAACCCTGATGTCCTCAGATGGACATCACATGTTCCCATGTCACCCACACAGCTTCCACCTCACTGCCTGTTACTGGACTCTCAACCTACCTATATCAGGATCCGCCAGAATTTCTGACCAACAGCACAGCACTGGGTCATGATTGTCAGTTCCTGTATTTAGATCTCTCACGCTTAATGCAAGGGCCAGCGTGGTCCCCTAAGTATGCCTCTTGGTCATCTCTTTCCGAAGTTTCCTTTTTCTGGCTTTTTTGGTCGGTTAGATGTCTTCTAGAATTCTATTTTTATTTATCTGGAGTCAGTTCAGTACATCTCTCTTAGTAGGTTTTTTTTTCTTTCAGTGATTTCCCTGTATATTAAGATTTGCATCTGTGTGAAATTTAGCATCATCGATACTATCTAAACTCACAAGTGTAAACGATAAGCAAAAAATTCTTAAAATTACAATGGAAATAATACAAATTTACACAAACAAACATGTGGTTTATTACACACGACTGGTATCAGTATGTCACCACCTCTAATAAAATGTAGAACTCTCCTTTAGCAATCCCTTAACATACATAGATACTGTCACTGTCACTGTCCTCCCGTTGTTCATCGATTTGCTCGAGCGGGCCCAGTAACATCTCCACTGAAGACTTTTGTTGTTACTGCGTTTGGCATATCGAATACATCATGGGTAGCTTGCCAGGCTCTCTGAGAGGGGCGGAGGAATCGAACTTGGATGGGCCATGTTGGCTGCGTGCAAGGGAAACGCCCTACCGCTGTGCTATCGCTCCAGCTCCATACATAGATAGAAGTAGTAGTAGTAGTAGTTCTCCCGTTGTTCATCGATTTCCTCGAGCGGGCCCAGTAACATCTCCATTTTTTTTGAGACTTGTTGTTACTGTGTTTGGCATATTGAATACATAGATACTATGTCATTTAAATATTTGCTCTCTCTATATTGGGTAGATACCAAATGGTTATCATTTTTTCCCTTTTTTAAATTTTTTTTACTTTTTGGGTCACAACCAGCGATGCTCCGGACTTACTCCTGGCTCTGCACTCAGGAATTTCTCCTGGCGGTGCTCAGGGGACCATATGGATTGCTGGGGATCGAACCTGGATTGGCCGCATGCAAGGGAAATGCCCTCCCTGCTGTGCTATTGCTCCAGCCCCAGTTATCATTTCTGCTTTGTCATGGAACATGAATTTTAAAATTCAGGAGAGGATGATCAGATTTATTTGTCCCCTTGTGACCTATTGCATTATTTTTTCCTTCCTCATGTTCCAAACACTGTTTGTTACTCGTTAGAAAAACTTCCTGATGTAATTCTTCTAGTGTACGCCTCCTCATGACAACTTCTCTTGGTCTCAGTTTATTTTTATTTCCTCTTCATTTATTAAGGAGATTTTTGCCGGATATAGAATCCTAACAAATCTTTTGTAGCTCTTGAAAAAAAAAGTGTCACTTCCTTCTTGGCTTGGTAGTTTATGATGAGAAATACGTTGTCTGAATTGTTCAGGCGGATTGTTCAAAAATTTAGATGGGGTGAGGATGCTGAATTTTTTTCTAAGCAATGCGCCGTTTCTCTCTAAAAGCGTCTCAACATCTTTAGTTCACAGATGTTTGATGGTACTTTCTAGCATGGGTTACGATTAGGGTTAGGGATTTCTTTGGTTTATCTTTGGGATTTGGGCAGCTTCTTGGATCTAGGTTTGCCCTTCTTTCCAAATCCGGGGACACTTTAGGTATTATTCCTTGACCCGTGTTCCCAGCCTGAATAATAAGAACATGAGCTATTCCATGGTCCCACCAATCTCTGAGTCTCTGTTCATGCTCTGCCCATCCGTTCTCTATTTTGTTCTTTTGAACTCGGTGATAAATTTAACTCTATCTTCAGGAGCCCTGAAGACTTCTTCCTCTTATCTGGTTTGTAACCAAACAATCATATTTTTAAAAATTTATATTGGTTGGGTTTTGTTTGGTTGAATTTGGGGGCCACACCCTTCAGTGCTCAGGGCTCTGTGTTCAGGGGTCCCTCCTGGCAGGGCTTAGGGGCCCCTCTGGAGTGTTGGGGATCAGACCCAGGTCGGCCACATGCGAGGGGGATGTGCTGCTTGCTGTTCCACCCCCGGGCCCTGGGTTGGAGTTTTTCTTGGGCCTGTCTATTCCACTCAGCTATTTTCATATGTTTTCCCCATTTCTTTGCTAAGATTTTCCATTCGCTAAGGTTTTCTAATTATTTATTGCAGTAATTTATAAAATTATGACTTTTAAGTTCCAACATCTGAATCTCCCCCCACCTTAGCATCTGTGGATTGTTTGCTCAGTTTGTCATGTTCTTGTTGCCTAATATAAAAACAAATTTTTGTTTGTTTGTTGTTTGGGCCACACGGGGCAGTGCTCAGAGCTTAACTCCTGACTCTGCACTCTGGACTCGGGTGGAGGACCATCTGGGGTTCCGGGTTCAAACCCAGGTGGATGGGTGTGAGACAAGAGCTGTACTATCACTCCGGCTCCAAGACTGATTTTCTTTTTAATGATGTCCTGAACGTTTGTTACATGACTCTGGGCCCTATAGATATCTTCCATTTTATTTTATTTTTATTTGGGGCCCCACCCGGCGGTGCTCAGGGGTAACTCCTGGCTCTGTGCTCAGGGATCTCTCCTGGCGGGGCTCTGGGGACCATCTAGGGAGTTGGGGATTGAGCCCGGGTCAGCCACGTGCAGGGCAGGTTCCCTCAGCGCTGGTGTGCAGGTGAAGCCGACTTTCTCGCCCTCGCTTGGAGCTAATGTGGAGAAGGGGCCGGTATTCACGCCCTCCAGAGTGCACAGATGTTTCCTCATGGAGGTTTATCTTTTTAATGTTTGAAACTTGATTTTAACCCTGTGATTCACCAAGTTGTCCATAATACAGTTGTATCAGGTATACCATGACCCCCCCTCCCACCAGCGTGCGTGCCCTTCCCTCTCCCGGTGTCCCCAGTGTCCCTCCCACCCCACCCGTCCCCAGCCTGTGCCCTTCCAGGCACAAAATCATTTCCTTTCCGGTGTGACTGAAGTCGCTTTCTGGGGACTCCCCAAGCTGCTGGGCAAGCTGGGCCTTCCTATTCTCCCTCGCTGACCTCGTGGGCTTCCTACGACTTTCCCATTCCATTTGCTGCGGCCCTACTGTGCTGTTGGTGCTGAAATCTGGAGGTGTTGCTTTAGGGCTCTGGGGAGCGTGGAGCTGGGGTGATTCAGGGCTTGGGGTCTTGGCTGGGAGCGAGCACAGGGCCCTCCTGCAGACCCCAGAGAGGCACCCGAGACCTGCCCGGACTCGGGCCTATCTGTGGATGGGCCCTCTACAGGCCATTCAGGGCCTGGCCTCCCTGGCGCCCCCTACCCCACCCCCACCTTCCTGGGGAAGCAGTATCCGGTCTTTCACTCTGGGGCCTTGCAGCTCCCACTCTGGTGTGGGAATCCACGTGTCCCTGCTGTGCCTGAGGAGCAGGGGCCAGGGGCTGGCAGTAGATGGCCACCTGTAGGTGAGTCCAGGAGATTCGCAGCCCTCATCCTGGCCCTTGCACAAGAGCACAGGGACTTGGGGACTCGGGACTTGAGGCTGGGAGATAGGGCGGTGCTGAGGGCCTATGCCTGGTTTGATCCTCTGCACTACCTGGTCCCCGGGTCATCACCCTGGGGGGCCCAGCACAGCTGGGGGCCCAGGGAAACTGTGACATGGCATCCACAGGCTGGGAATCACCAGAGGGACCTCCGGGCCTCCGGAGCACCATTTGGGAGACAGGCAACCCCCCCCCCCCAAATACAACAGGTGGCAAAGGGGAGGTGCCTCTCCAAGGAAACCCTCCTCACCCTGGTGGAATGTGACTCTCCTCGTCGGCTCGCCCCACCGACTTGGCCTCTACAGATAAAGATTAGACTCAGCAGCGGCCGAGCCAGTGCTCATTAGCCAATCAAGTCAAATCACCAATTGGAGAACCCACCACCCCGGCCCTCAGCGGGGGCTTAAGTGCTCCCCTAACTTGTCTTTGCGGGCACAACCTCTCATAACCTCTCCATAATTAACACCGGCCAGCCTCGTGCCTCCCGACAGGACAGCGAATCAGCGCGCTGGGGCCCTAGACGGGTAATCTGCCTCTGGAAGTGATGCCGGGCCTGTAATCAGTTGGTCGTGGACAGGCCACACCAGCCGACCCCTGGGGAACGTCTTCATTTCTGGCCAAGGCCTTGTCTGGCGGAGTCAGGGCATACAAGGAGCCTCTGTCCACCTCTGATGGGGTCATGACAGAGGGTCCCTGGTGCCACGACCAGGAGCACTGTGGTGGGAGCCGCATAGTTGGTGGCACTGGGGCAATGCGCCCTGCACAGGAGCAAGGCATAGACACTTGTATGTGTCTGTGCATGTGTGCATGTGTGTGCATGTGTGCACGTATGTGCTTGTACGCATGTGTGCATGTGTGTGGCGTGTGTGCCCATGTGTGTGCATGTGCGTGTATGCGCATGCCTGTAAGTGCATGTGTGTGCGTGTGTGTGCGTGTGTACATGTGTGTGTCTGTATGCATATGTGTGTGTTTGTGTGTCCATGGACCTTGGGTCAAGTTGGGAGCAAGCACCTCACTGTCAGACTGGTGGGTGGTCAATCCGCTGGGCTTAGCGAGAAGCTGTGTGTCCCCAGCTGTCAGGGGACCCAATTCCATCCCCAGCACCCCTGGGGGCCTGCGAGCTTCTCTGGGCACAGCCTCCGCAGGTGATGTCAGTGATTATCAGCACCCCAGGGCCCAGGCAGCACCACGTCCTGGGGCCCCGTACCAACCCGTCAGCCTCATGGGCTGAGATTCACCAGTGGGGCCCTGGTACCCCTCTGGAAAAGAAGATTCCAACCATGGCTTCAAGGCAGTGTAGACAGGATTACCACTGGACTGTGTGCAGTCAGCGTAGACGGCTCAGGGGAAATCACCACTGGACTGCGTGCAGCCAGTGTACAAGGCTCAGGGGGATCACCACTGAACTTTGTGCTGCCAGTGTAGACGGTTCAGGGGGTATCACACTGGCTATGTGCAGCCAGTGTAGACGGCTCAAGGGAAATCACCACTGGACTGTGTACAGCCAACATAGACGGCTCGGGGGGGTCACCACCGGGCCGTGTGCAGCCAGTGTAGACAAATCAGGGAGGATCACCACTGGACTATGTACCCAGAATAGACGGCTCAGGGGCGGGATCACCACTGAACTGTGTGCAGCCAGTGTAGATAGCTCAGGGGAAATCACCACTGGACTGTGTGCAGTCAGTGTAGACAACTCAAGGGGATCACCACTGAACTTTATGCAGCCAGTGTAGGCTGCTCAGGAGATATCACCAGTGGACTATGTGTAGCCAGTGTAGACGGATCAGGGAGGATCACCACTGAACTGTTTGCAGCCAGTGTAGACAGCTCAGGGGAAATCACCACTGGACTGCGTGCAGCCAGTGTAGACAACTCAAGGGGATCACCACTGAACTTTATGCAGCCAGTGTAGACTGCTCAGAGGGGATCACCACTGGACTGTGTGCAGTCAGTGTAGATGGCTCAGGGGGGATCACCACTGGACTGTGTGCAACCAGTGTAGACGGCTCAGGGGGATCACCACTGGACCGTATGCAGCGGCCGTGGCCCTGGCACTCGTGGGGATAGACACGGGTGTATGGGGAGCTGGCCCCAGGATCAGCACTTCTCAGGGGTCCGTCCTTGGGGTGCACTCAAAGCCCTGCTTCTGGGAGCCTGGCTGGAGTGGGGAGGGTCAGGATCCCCAGCAGGCCCCGTCCTGCCCCAGTCCGTGAGCTCTGGAGGTGCTAAGGCCCGGAGACAGGTTCGTCTGTTTAGTCTGCAGTTTCCAGGTGCCTGAATGTGATAATCTGGGGCCCCCCTCACCCCAGTCTCGGCTGTCTCAGAACTGTGCTGCCCCTCCATGTTCCCATCCAGCCCAGCCACCTCTATCAGTGCCCATCCCGGTGGCCCTGGGCACCCCGACCTCCCTCTGGCATCACCCCCTTCCCCGCTCCAGGTTCTTTGATTGGCATCAGGACGGGAAGGAGGAGCAGGCCCACCTGGGAACGTGGCCAGAGAGCCACGGAGAGGGTGCCGGGCGGGCACCCACGGCTGACGCCCGGAAGGAGGTGCCCTGGGAACGAGCGTCGGGAAGTGAGGAACTTTGCATCTGTGGGTCTCCGTGAGCTTCCAGCAATCCCCAGGTAACTCCTCCGGCCCCACCAGCTTCTTTCTTTCCCAGGGGTGCCGCCTGCCCAGACATGGGGGAGCATGGCTCTCAGCGGCCATGACCTTCTAACCTTCCTGGGCCCTGCCCTAAGGCTGTGATCACTATCTTAAACCGGGTTGGAGGCAGCTGGTTCTCAGGGTGTGACGCCGTGACTAGGCTGCAGGCCTTCTGACGTGTAGGTGCCTTTTATTTTCTCTGATTTTTTTTTCTTTGTTAGAAATCTGTAAGGATTCCGGTGGCTTGTTGCAGATGAGACACCGACTTGAGTGTTCCAGTCCTTGCCGTCAACCCCCTTCCCGCCTCCGTCCCGTGTCCCCAGCCCTGCCTCTTCCCCCTGCACCAGCCTCACGTTTCCCTGTGCACATTTGCTGGGGCATTATTCACAACGCAGAATTCCAGAGCCTCAACCCCGAGGCGTCCCTAAAGGATCATTAAGTCACATGCAGAAGAAATTAGGGCACAAATCACTATCAGGGTCGTGAGGAGAGGTCTTGCCTCAGCAGAACACACGAGATGGCGGTATGCAGGCAGAGCCAAGCGCCAGCATTCCCCTGGACTGTTCCGGAGATGGGGACAGGAAGGAACATGACCCAGCCAGCCTCATGTCACCGTGGAGTTTCGGGGGTGGGGGTGGGGAATGAGAGCAAAACCAAGGCTTGAGAAGAAGTTGAACAGAAGGGCTCTCAGGGGCTGAAGAATGCCCACGTGCCCGGTGAAGTCACCCCACAGTCCCCGTCTGTCGGCTGCCATCAGCGCAAGGACCAGGGAGTAAGGCTTGAGAGTGAAGGACAGGGACATGTGTCTCCACCAGAGGGTTCAGGATACCAGCAGCAAACCACTTTTCTTTCACTGTGCCCAGATAAGCGCTCAGGGAAAAACAAAACGAAACGCTTTCCCTTTCTCAGAAAACTACTAAAGGAGGCAGCTGGCCAGAATGAAGGGGTTAGCCAAAAAAGAGAAAGATGTAAGGGGGTCTGGAAAGTGACGTCCAAGGGAAGGATGGAGGGAAAGGGACCTGGTGGGCTAATGATGAAGGAGAATCTGCCAGCTTGGGTCCTGAGAACTGGGATTGCAGGACGAGACTCGAGACGACAAGAGTCAATGTGGTAGGAGGCCACATGTGGACGCAGTTGTTAAATTGTCAAGCTCTGGGCAAGCCCTGGCTCAGCACAGCCATTATGAAAACCCACAGCAGGGCTGGAGGGATGGAGCCAAGGGTTAAGAACAGACTGTGCAGTGGGGTCCCGGGTCCCACCCACACACCATGCGGTCCCCTGAGCACCACCAGATATGGCCCCCCTCAAAAAAATAACAGCAAGACAGTGTGTAAAGTAAGGAGTAAATACAATTCTGAGCTGGAGAGAGAGAGAGAGAGAGAGAGAGAGAGAGAGAGAGCAGTGGATAGGGCCCTTGCCTTGCACATAGCTGACCGGGTTCAATCCCTAGCACCCCTTGTGGTCCCCAAGCCCCGCCAGGAGTGATCCCTGAGTGCAGAGCCAGGAGGAAGCCCCCAACATAGCCAGGTGTGACACCAAAATTTAAAAAATAAAATAAAATAAATAAAAACATATGTTCAAAATTTGTCCCTGAAATGATCTCACTGTTGAGGTTTGGGCCAGGCAGAGGGTTCAGTCAGGTGTGAGAGGCTCATGTTGGACTCTGTGGCACTGTGTGGGTTACTGACCTCACCGGGAGTGGCCTCCAGCCCCTTGGGGATATGTCCCAATTTAAAAAAAAATAATCTAAAATATGAAATACCAAAATGATGACATTCTAATGTGAAATTAGAAACCAAGGAAAAGATTGTCATCTTAATGATAAGCTCTCAAGGGGTGGGTGTGTGCTGGGGGGGCGAACAGAGCAGGGTGGGGAGACCACACCCAGCAGTGCTCAGGCTGACCCCTGGTGCTATGGGCTCACTCCTGGCTCTGTGCTTGGGGCTCACTCCTGGCTCTGTGCTCGGGGATTACCCCTGGTTCTGTGCTCGCGGCTGACTCCTGGCTCTGTGCTCAGGGCTGACTCCTGGTTCTGTGCTCAGGGATCACTCCTGGCTCTGTGCTCAGGACTCACTCCTGGCTCTGTGCTCGGGGATTACCCCTGGTTCTGTGCTCGCGGCTGACTCCTGGCTCTGTGCTCAGGGCTGACTCCTGGTTCTGTGCTCAGGGATCACTCCTGGCTCTGTGCTCAGGAATCTCTCCTGGCTCTGTGCTCAGGGATTACCCCTGGTTCTGTGCTCGCGGCTGACTCCTGGCTCTGTGCTCAGGGCTGACTCCTGGTTCTGTGCTCAGGGATCACTCCTGGCTCTGTGCTCAGGAATCTCTCCTGGCTCTGTGCTCGGGGATTACCCCTGGTTCTGTGCTCGCGGCTGACTCCTGGCTCTGTGCTCAGGGCTGACTCCTGGTTCTGTGCTCAGGGATCACTCCTGGCTCTGTGCTCAGGAATCTCTCCTGGCTCTGTGCTCAGGGATTACCCCTGGTTCTGTGCTCGCAGCTGACTCCTGGCTCTGTGCTCAGGGCTGACTCCTGGTTCTGTGCTCAGGGATCACTCCTGGCTCTGTGCTCAGGACTCACTCCTGGCTCTGTGCTCGGGGATTACCCCTGGTTCTGTGCTCGCGGCTGACTCCTGGCTCTGTGCTCAGGGCTGACTCCTGGTTCTGTGCTCAGGGATCACTCCTGGCTCTGTGCTCGGGAATCTCTCCTGGCTCTGTGCTCGGGGATCACCCCTGGCTCTGTGCTCAGGGCTCACTCCTGGCTCTGTGCTTGGGGATCACTCTTGTGCTCTGTGCTTGAGGCTCTCTCCTGGTTCTCTGCTCAGGAATCACTCCTGGCTCTCGCTCCGTGCTCAGGGTTCACACCTGGCTCTGTGTTCAGGGCTCACTCCGGGCTCTGTTCTCGGGGCTCACTCCTGCCTCCCTGCTTGGGGCTCACTCCTGTCTCCATGCTCAGTGGTCACACCTGACAGGCCCAGGGGACCATATCGGGCACCTGGACTGTGCACATGGGATGTAATAGTGCATGCGACTGCTCAGCAGGTCACTGAGTTCTGGCAGTCAGAGAGACCAAAATCAAAGCATGTCAGGTCCAGGAACTTGCCCCCACCATCCAGCACAGGGCTGGATCCACAGAGTAAGTGCTCAGCTCACATGAGTCAATGCTCTCAGTTGCTTCTATCATTAGTGCTCATGGTCCATCAGTAAAAATTACCTTCCTATAACGTACTGCTCCTGAACCGATTCGCAGGTACCGATTACTGAGCATAGCAGCCACCTGAGCACAGGACAGAAAGTTCCTTCACCCAAACAGAACTTTATGCTCGTTCCCAGCCCCGGCAATGCCTGACCTCTTTCCTCGGCCCCAGGTCAGCCCTGGCCAGGATACACAGGGTAGGTGACCTTTCCCGCCAGGTTTATCTCACTTAGTGAAATGCCTTTGCCGCCCGTTGGACCCTCCAGCATACCAGCAGTTCCTTCTCCTCGCCCGGAAGAATCCCTGGCCTCCATTTCCAATTGCCTATTGGTCCCTCTGCCAGAAGGCTGGATGTTATCTCACTGGGATGCAGTGAAGGATATTTCTAGGTGTGTTCCTGAACAAGAGTTCCTGCCACCAGGTTCCCTCACTAGCCGCAGGGTGAGTGGGACATGTGATAAGCAGGTGAGGACTTTGATGAGAGACAAAGTGTTTGTCCCCAGCAGTCCGTCATTCTGTGTTCTCGTTAGCAATGTGTGTTCGATGTCCGTGTGTGTGTGTGTGTGTGTGTGTGTGTGTGTGTGTGTGTGTGTGTGTTAAGAAACATTCTTGCAGGTACTCCATGATGGCAGGAGTTTCCAGCTGAGTCATTTAGAGAGGGAGATTTCTTGGTGGTCTTAATTTGCATTGAATACCTTGCATCTTATTCTCTCTTTTTTTTGACCTCCAAAACAGTGCTGGGGGTTGGGGGGGCCAGGAGCCACTGCTGGTGGTGCTCAGCCATCAAAGGTGTTGTTGCCTGGTCCCTGAAACACTGGGCATCACCAAGGCTACTGCCAGTATCCCAGGGAGAAGGGCTGTGTCAGGATGAATGGTGCTTCCCCCTTCCGCCCATGACTTCTCATAAGCTCCCTCTTGAGTATCTTTCCCATGTGCATCATCCTTCTATCATCCTTGGTGCAATATCTGGCCTTTTTTTTTTTAAGCGGGTTGTTTTCTCATCATTGGGTTTCACAAATTCTTCCTGGAGCCTGGATGTAAGTGCTGGGTCTGACAGACAATTCCCCGTTATTTTCTCCCAGGCCAAGACTTCTGCTTTTAACTCTCTTAACCATGCCCCCTGCAGAACAAAGGACTTGGAATGTTGATGCTGGCCCATTCTCAGACCTTTGCTGTGAGCTCATGGTGGCCCGTTCTCAGGCCTGTGTCCCTTTGTTGTGCTGCTATGGCAGAAGGAACTTCGCTCCAACACCTGCTCCCCTGTGCCTCATGAGAAGTTCTAGAACTTTTCAATGGTCCGTCTTGCATTCATTCCCATTATAAAGTATGAAGTCTGGTCTGTGGTTGTCCAGAGGTGTTTTGTTTTGGTATTGGTGGGGTTTATGTATGTTCGATCATTCTAATTCTTAGCTAATATTAACTCGATTTTTTTGCCCCTTCTTGGAATTTTCTCCGCAGATTAAAGGGATTTTTTTTCTTCTTTTGCTCACAGTGAGAATGGGTGCCTGGCATATGGTTTATGGAAAAATAAGTATCAGTTGAAAATAGACACGCAGAAGCTGAAGCAAGGAGGGCATTTGTCTTGCAAATGGTCAACCCAAGTTTGATCTCTGGCATCCTGTATGGTCCCCCAAGCACCACCTGGAGCTATTCCTGAATGCATAGCCAGGAGTAACCCCTGAGCACTGCAAGCTGTGCCCCCCACCCAGAAAAAAAATGTAAAATAAAATTGAGCTACAGGGGCCAGAGAAACAGGTCGGGGGTGGAGAGGGATTAAGGCACTTGCCACTTGCCTTGCATCCAGCCAGGTCCACTCCCTTCAGTTCTGACACTACATGTAGCTCCCCAAGCACTGCCAAGAGTGACCTCTGAACACAGCTGACTGTGTCCCCCAAAACAAAAACTCGAGCTGCAGTTGGAAACTGCAGTCACCCTGGAGTGATAGTACAGCAGGGAGGGCATTTGCCTTGCATGTGCCCAGCCCGAGTTCGATCCCTAGTATCCCATAGGGGCCCCCCAAGCACCTCCAGGAGTGATTCCTGAGTGCAGAGCCAGGAGTAAACCCTGAGCATCATCAGGGTGACCCAAAAAAGCCAATAATAATAATAATGATAATGATAATAACCCAAACCTGTGCTCACCCACTGTGCCAATGGAATGTGTTCACATGGGGTTTCCTCACCCTCCTATCTAGTCTCTCCTCGTCACAGACCCCCGTGTCTCCCCACAATCCATTTACCCAGGACTTCCAGTGTGATCCTCTGAATCTGACCTCCCTGGTTTATTTAGGAAAGAGGATAAGAGGAGACAGGGAGAGGAAATGGCCAGCAGCTGTAGTCAGTGATGGTGTCATGGCGAAGCCCCTGGTACTCAGGTATGTATGCATCACTGTACTCCTGCATATTTGGTGGGATCTATCAAGAATCAGTATCAAGAATCATATCAAGCATTAGTATCCCCCTGTATACGCCATTAGAGTAAATATTACTGTCTATTTTATATACCCTATTTTGTCAAATATTAGCATATACCATATATACTCTATTATAGCTAGCATTAGCTTTTTTGTTGTTGTTTGGGTTAGGGCCACATCCAGTGATGCTTAGGGCTTGCTTCTGGCTCTGCACTCAGGAATTACTCCTGGTAGTGCTCAGAGAACCACATGGGATGCCGGGGATTGAACCTGGGTCAGCCATGTGTAAGGTAAGCGCCCTCCCCGCTGTCCTGCCTGTCCGGCCCAAGCATGTATTAATACATTCTGCTTTACAGAGTACTGGTATTCTACCCCTGTGGACTCTTATATTGAGCATCAGCATATAATTTATAAACTCTAGTTATCGAATCTCTATCAGGGTGAGGAGCATTGTGTGATAATAGCTGAAATGAGCTGAAAATGATCCGGTCACTCTGGGGTTCTGGGGTGCAGGTCCTGAGGACCCTTCACACAGACATGCCACACCCCTGCCCATACCTTTGTCTCCACATCTGTAAAGCGGACTTACTGCTTTACAGAGCAGATGGGGGCTCCAGCATGGGCGGGCATGGCCCCAGGAGGACCACGAAGGAGTCAGCCTGGCAGTCGGGGAGGAGGTGGGAGAGGAGGAAGCCATACAAATGCCTGGGATCTTTGCACCCGCATAAGTCAGCCGTCTGTTCTCCCAGGAGAGGGTTCAGATGCCACGCGGGCATGGAGGGAGCCCGCCTGGCCTGGGCTGGCTTCCTCTGTGTATACGAATTCCCCTTTTTAATTAAAACAACTAAACCAAGTATGAAGCCAGTAATAAGCCGAGAGTCTTCCTGCCCTGGCTGGAGGAATTTCTCTCTGCCCACTGACGCTCACGCTATCAATAATCTCAATGATCGGCGAGCTTGATGTCTTGCCAGTTCCACTGGTGTTGACAGACTCCAGCTCAAAAGTCCCTTTGTTCAACCTTGTCCCTCCAGAGAGTTTGCAAATTGCTCTGATCTCAGCAGACAAAGCCGCGCGCTCATTCCCCAATCCCCGCATCCTACACAATACCACCAGAATTGGCGAAAAAATCACCCCAGATAAAGCGGCCTTTGGAACATCAAAGCCCTTGATTTCCAGGCTGTAGTCTGCAGGTATGTGACTTGTCTGACAGGCCAGATGGACAGCAGAGATAAGGCCAAAAAAAGTGAAACCCTTGGGCCAGCGAGCACACCTTGCATTTGGTGCTCACCGTGGGCAAAGGGGATTAATGTTACCCGCCTGGGCGTGAGCACCTTCTGCGCTGTCCCTTCAAATCCAGGTCAGCAGCACAGATAACAATCTGAGAAGGGGCTTCAAAATCCCCGGGGACTGCAAACCTTCCTTCTGCAGGGCGTTTGGTTTGGTGTGTGTGTGTGTGTGTGTGTGTGTGTGTGTGTGTGTGGTGTTTTCATTCTGCTGTTTCCCTCACCCCTTCCCTTTGTTTGGCTAAATTCTTTGTTCTCAACTTGATCACATCTCTCTCCTTTCCCCTTTCTTCCTCATCGCGACAGCAGTGTTGCCTACACTCAACATTGCCAATGGATTTCGGCAAACCTGTCCCTTCACTCAATCAAACCTAAATATTCTGCGTAGGATAGCCACGTGGAAGCTTTGCGCACGCACACACACACACACACACACACACACACACACATACACTCACACTCACACACACACGTGCCATACACACATGCACATGAGCTGAAATCAGCGCTGAGTTAGAAATTCAAATTTTCTCTTGGAGAGAAAAAAAAAGAGGATGTCTCTTGCTCCCAGCAAACTTGCTCATTCTCTTTCCTGCAAATCTGTCTTTGTGGGAAGGAAATATTTTTACCGTCAAGCCAAAAGAAGCGTGCATCTTTTTATCTTTAACAGCTGGTTCCTTGGGCTTACTCTGTCCAGGCAATGAGAATTCTATGCAGAGGAAAGCAAGCTGGTTGATCTGAATTGAAACAGGCTCTGGGTTCTCGGGGGTGAGGACAGGAAACAAGAAAGGTGAGTGATGTGGGGTAAATTCAGACCCAGAGGAAGCAAAGCGGGTTTGGTGGCTTTCGAAGTCATCTCTAGGTGCAACTGGTCCCTTACAGATTACAGTTGTTCCTGATTGGGTTTCAGTCATATAATGTTCCAACATCCATCCCTTCACCAGTGCACATTTCTCACCACCAATGTCCACAGTTTCCCTCTCATCACCCCACCCAGCCTGCCTCCATAGCAGACACTTTTCTCCTCTTCCTCTTCCTCTTCCTCTTCCTCTTCCTCTCCTCCTCCTCCTCCTCCTCTTCCTCCTCTTCCTCCTCCTCCTCCTCCTCCTCCTCCTCCTCCTTCTTCTTCTTCTTCTTCTTCTTCTTCTTCTTCTTCTTCTTCTTCTTCTTCTTCTTCTTCTCCTCCTCCTCTTCCTCCTCCTCCTCCTCCTCCTCCTTCTTCTACTTCTTCTTCCTCTTCTTTTCTCTCTCTGCCTCTCTCTTTCTATTAGGGCATTATGATTTGCAATTGCAATACAGACACTGGAAGGTCATCATGTGTATCCCTTTACCTACTCTCAATACTCAGTTCTTGTCCATTCCAGAGTGATTATTTCTACCGATCATTGTCATGCTAGTCCCTTCTCTCTCCTAACTGCCCTTCGCCCCATGCACACTTGTCTGCCTCCTTTTTCTCCTCGACTTACCACTGGTTTACATTATTGTGGAAACGCAGCCTTCTCTTCTCTATGGATTTTAGTTCCTTTTAGTTCAAAACATCAGACATCCAAGTACTCTTTTATATATGTATTTCTCACCACTTCTACCACTGAAGTTCCAGGACCATCACCCTTCTTTTCACTTCCCCACCCCCTCCCTTGGACCCAGGATTAGTTTTGCCGTTTTTCAACAGTTCCTTTGCCTTAGTTTTTCCTATCTCATCTGGAAGCAACACCACTCCCTCCCCTCAACCAATAACTGTCTCCCTGACTTATGTCACTGAGCGAATCCTTCGGATCCATTCACGCTGTGGAACCATTTCAAAGACAGTCGTGACTATTCAATATAGTACTGGAAGTACTTGCAATAGCGGTTAAGCAAGAAAAAGGATATTAAGGGCATCCAGATATGAAAGGAAGAAATCAAGCTCTCACTATTTGCAGATGATATGATACTATATCTAGAGAATCCTAAATCCTCTACCAAGAAATTCCTAGAAACAACAGACGTGTACAGTAAAGTTGCAGGCTATAAAATTAATACCCCAAAATCCATGGCCTTCCTATATGCAAATAATGAGACAGAGGAAAGTGACATGAAAAAAAAAACAATCCTGTTCACAATCGTGCCCCAGAAAATCAAGTACCTCAGAATCAACCTAACTAAAAAGGTAAAGGATCTCTACAACGAAAACTACAAAACACTACTCTGTGAAATGAAAGAGGACAGGAGGAAATGGAAACATATCCCCTGCTCATGGACAGGAAGAATTAACATTGTCAAAATGGCAATACTCCCCAAAGCATCATACAGATTCAATGCGATCCTTATAAGATTATCCATGAAATTTTTCAAAGAAATAGATCAAGCACTCCTGAAATTCATATGGAACAACAAACACCCACGAATAGCTAAAGCAATTCTTGGGGAAAAGACGTTGGCAGACATTACCCTCCCCAACCTCAAACTCTACTGCAAAGCAGTAATAATTAAAGCAGCATGGTACTGGAACAAAGGCAGAGCCGCAGATGAATGGAACAGGGTGGAATATCTTTACACACAACCCCAAATGTATGGACATCTAATCTTTGATAATGTGCATTGGAGCAAGGAAAGCCTCTTTACAAATGGTGCTGGCATAACTGGACAACCACATGCAAAAGAAATGAGCTTAGACCTCTACCTAACACCATGCACAAAAGTTAGATCAAAGTGGATTAAAGACATCAACATCAGGCCAGAATCCATAAGGTACCTTGAAGACAAGGTCAGCAAAACCCTCCACAATATTGAGGCTAATGGTGTCTTCAAAGACGACACTCCACTGACCAACCAAGTGGAAACAGAGATAAACAAATGGGACTATCTTAAACTAAGAAGCTTCTGCACCACAAAAGATACAGTGACCAAAATACAAAAACAATCTACAGAATGGGAAAGGATATTCACCCAATACCCATCGGACAAGAGGTTGATATCAAGGATATATAAGGGACTGGTTGAACTCCGCAAGAAGAAAACATCCAACCCCGTCAGAAAATGGGGTGATGAAATGAACAGAAACTTTCTCAAGGAATAAATATGAATGACAAAAAGGCAAATGAAAAAATGCTCTTCATCACTAATCATCAGGGAGATGCAGATCAAAACAACAATGAGGTATCATCTCACACCACAGAGACTGGCACACATCCAAAAGAACAAAAGAAACCGGTGTTGGCACGGATGTAGGGAGAAAGGGACCCTCTTACACTTCTGGGGGGAATGCAGACTGGTTCAGCCCCTCTGGAAATTGTTGCTACTGAATATGGACGATTCTCAAAAAATTAGAAATTGAGCTCCCATTTGACCCAGCAATACCACTCCTGGGAATATATCCCAGAGGTGCAAAAAAGTATAGTGTAAGTGACATCTGCACTTGTTTGTTCAGTGCAGCACTGTTTACAATAGCCAGAATCTGGAAAAAACCCAAGTGCTCGAGAACAGATGACTGGTTAAAGAAACTTTGGTACATCTACACAGTAGAATACTATGCAGCTATTAGAAAAGATGAAGTCATGAAATTTACATACAAGTGGTTCTACATGGAAAATATCATGCTAATTGAAATGAGTCAGAAAGAGAGGGACAGACATAGAAAGATTACATTCATCTGTGGAATATAAAGTAACAAAATAGGAGACTAACACCCAAGAATAGTCGAGATAAATACCAGGAGGTTTGCTCCATGGCTTAGAGGCCAGCCGCACATGCTGGGGGAAAAGACAGCTCAGATAGAGAAGGGAGCACCAAGTAAAGGGTGTTGGGAGGATCTGCCCAGGATGGGAGATGCGTGCTGAAAGCAGACTATAGATTGAACATGATTGCCACTCAGTACTTCTACTGCAAACCACAGCACCCAAGGAGAGAGAGAACAAAAGGAAATGCCCTGCCACAGAGGCAGGTGGGATGGGGGTCTGGGGAGGGAGGGATACTGGGAACATTGGTGGTGGAGAATGGGCTCTGGTGGAGGAATGGGTACTTCATCATTGTATAATTGAAAGCCAAGCACAAAAATTTCTAAGTCTACAACTGTACCTCATGGTGTTTCACTCATAAAAAACAAACAAACAAACACTGTCCTCCCGTTGTTCATCGATTTGCTCGAGCGGGCCCAGTAACATTCTCCATTTTGAGACTTGTTGTTACTGTGTTTGGCATACTGAATACATCACGGGTAGATGGCCAGGCTTTGCTGTGCGGGTGAGATACTCTCGGTAGCTTGCCCAGCTCTCCAAGAGGGATGGAGGAATCAAACTGGGCTTGGCTGGACTGGCTTCGGGCAAGGCAAACGCCCTACCACTGTGCTATCACTCTAGCCCAATAAAATTTAAAAAAATTAAAAAAAAAAAAAAAACAAAGACAGTCATGATCTCTGCCTGAGGCAGCGGGACAAGTACTGAAAGGAGTAGTTTTGTTTTATTTTGTTTTGTTTGGGGGCCATGCCCAGCAATGTTGAGGGATTACTCCTGGCTCTGCAATCAGGAATAACTCCTGGCAGTGCTCGGGGACCATATGGGATGCCAGAGATCAAACCTGGGTCAGCCACCTGCAATGCCCTACCCATTGTACTATTGCTCCAGCCCTGCAAGAAGTATTTCGATGCCTGTTTTTTGAACTAAAATGTCTGGGGCACATGGACCTAACTGATCGGAGGGTGCCTCTCTCAGGACTCAGCTCTGATAGAAAAGCAGAGCTAAGCTGCAGGAGACAGACATGCCGGGGTTATGCACTTTCCAGGAAGCCCCCAGGGCCTGTCACCCTCACCCCCCACAGCCTCCTGCATCCCACATCACAGACAGTTTGCAATTGGGAAAGAAAAAGTTTACCAACTATAATCTTTATTTTTCCTTACCAGAAAGAAATGGTTTTACAACTGTTTGCCTGAAGCTTCATCCTGGGTGCCCGCAGCCCTAAGCTATCCCGCCCAGTGGCATTTCAGACCCAGGTGCCGAACTAGAGGGAAGCTGGGAGACACCTTGGCTCAGGGGTGACTCCCGGCTCTGTGTTCAGGGCTGACTCCCGGCTCTGTGCTCAGGGCTCAATCCCAGCTCTGTGCTCAGGAATCACTTCAGGTTCTGTGCTCAAGGCTGACTCCTGCCCTGTGCTCAGGGCTGACTCTCAGCTCTGTGCTCAGGAATCACTTCAGGTTCTGTGCCCAGGGCTGACTACTGGCTCTGTGCTCAGGGCTCAGTCCTGACTCTGTGCTCAGGGCTGACTCCTGGCTCTGTGCTCAGGGCTGACTCCTGGCTCTGTGCTCAGGGCTGACTCCTGGCTCTGTACTCAGAGCAGGCTCGCAGCTCTGCACTCAGGAAACACTCCTGGCTCTGTGCTCAGAGTTGATGCCTGGCTCTGCACTCAGGGATCACTCCCAGCAGAGCTCAGAGGACCCTATAGAGTGCCGGGGATCGAACCCAGGTAAGTCGTGTGTGAGGCCAGTGCGTGCCCCGCTGCACTCTCTCTGTAGCCCTGCATGCCATGTTTTCTGGGCATCGTCTTGTGACCTCAGCTGGCAACCATGTGGTATGTGAACCACGCCCCGAAACAGCAGCCACCCCGGGTTTGGGATATGCGGAACCCGATCCAGCCACAGGCCGGGCTTTGCCAGGTGGCAGTTGGCTAGGGGCCCCTTCCTCCATACCACAAAGATTCTCTTAGGGGGTTCTAGCCGCTGACCCAGTAGGGGCCCTAGCAGCTCTGGGAGCTCCTCTGGGGTCTGAGGATAAGGCTCATTCGGTGCGGTGGTGCCCATGGGGTACCAGCACATGGACTTGGGTCTCACATGAGACAGGCACCCAGCACAGCTATTTCCCTGGCCTCTGAACACACAGCGTTTTCTGTTTGTTTGTTTGTTTGTTTTGTTTTGTTTTTTTGTTGGGTTACACCCATCAATGCTTGGGGGTTACTCCTGGCTCTGAACTCAGGAATTATTCCTGGCGGTGTTTGGGGACCATATGGGATGCCAGGGATTGAACCCTGGTCAGCTGCAAACAAGGCAAACGCCCTACCCGCTAGACTATCGCTCCAGCCCCCACACAGCATTTTTATACAAGATAATGAACTAAAAAAGATCTGACATACACAAATGCAAACACACCCACTTTCAATTTTACCACCTTACCTTAATTACGGTGTCATTTCTGCATTCTCCCTGTCTTGGATGAGTTACCCCTAATTGTACTCTTGTCTTTCCAAAAAAAAATTTCCCATACACACATCTTCTAGCATGTCAACACATGGTCTAGCATGTCTCCACACATATTCTACAGGTGAATATACACATTATAGCATGTCGACACATAGTCTAGCATGTTCACCGTTTAAATTGCAGGTGGGCAGAGCAGACACCAACCCACTTCCAACAACCTTGCTTCCTTTCTGGGACCTCCCCACCCCCTCGTTTGTGCCATCCCTCCCCATCGATGATATTTTTCACCAGTCACCCCCTTGGAAAACTCTGGGGGCCCACAGTTGGAAAATGTTGGTCTCAGACAGACAAAGAAACTGCCTTTTTGTCTTTGACAAGCATCTAAAGACCCAGAGCATGAGTCTGAAACTTCTCAAGGCACGCCAAGTTCTCCTCCGACTTGGCTGGGCGTGGGTCAGAGGGGTGTGTTTCCACCTGGATGATTCTCCTTGAGCGGGGCATTTGGAGGCCCACCCAGATGCACCTCTGTTTCCCCACTCTCCTGCTTTCTGGTTCTCATGAGGGCCGTGGAGTCCCCTCGGCCAGATTCAAGCCATTTCAAAGATGACTTCCAAGAGGCATCTCGTAAGGAAAGCGACCTTGGCTCCCAGCCTCCTCACACTGCGCACCTCCCGGTGGGCTCGGCGCCCTAGCTGGCTGTCCGTCAAAATCAGAAACGTTCTCAACTTGCCATTCAAAAAAGTTCCAGTCAGCCTAGCAGGAAGGGGTAAGGAAGCATGATTGGCTGCACCCAGCAGATCCCAGAGTGAAATGTAGCTGCAGATTTCTTGGGGCTTATGGCTATCATGGACAATTATAGGACCCAAGTGACATGTCTGTGAGTGTGTATCTGTTCCTAAGAGTGTCACTTCCATGCAGGCCAGAGTTATAGTCCAGCAGGGAGGGCGCTTGCCTTGCACATGACTGACCCAGGTTTAATCCCCAACACCCCCTATGGTCCCCGATCCCCACCACCTTGGGTCGTGCAAGACATCTTTGCAGCAAACTCTATCTGCAGCAAGGAACAAAGACTCACCCTGTCATCGGCTCCTGTTCCCGCCCAAACAGACAAATCCAAGACCTGGTGGAAACGCACAAGAAAAACATATCGTCATGCCCTAATTTATCCCGAGACCACCTTCAAGACCACCAGCCTGCTTTTAAAAAATAACTGGAGTTTTGACAAGAAACATACAAGATGAAAGTTTCTAGCCCCTCCCCCAACCTGTGTGATTGCTGTGAAGCCAAGGGACTGGCCGGCCTCCCTGGCACTATGCTCTCTGAGGGAGCCTTTCTGGGCTTCCTCGTCTGGTGTCTGGAAAGCCATCACAGACGACAATTTCCACAGGTAGTTGGGGGTGGCAGGTCCAGATATGAAAATTCAGACCAGGGAGAATCAAATGTTCACTCCACAGCTTTTTGCTTTGTTTTATTTTTTTGGGGGGGGGGTGGCTTTTTGGGTCATATTCGGCAGTGCTCAGGGGTTACTCCCGGCTCTGGACTTAGGAGTCACTCCTAGCAGTGCTCAGGGCACCCCATGGGATGCCGGGGATCGAACCTGGGTCAGCTGCGAGCAAGTCAAACACCCTCCCTTCTGTACTATCCACCACGGCCCCCTCATAAGTTTTTAGACGCAGGATTTCTTCCAGCTCAAGTGGGACCAAGGTTGAGCCATTTCTCTCTCTCTCTCTCTCTCTCTCTCTCTCTCTCTCTCTCTCTCTCTCTCTCTCTCTCTTCCCCCCCCCCCCCCGCACCAGGAGCAGGAGAGCACAGAAGCAGAAGGCCCTAAACATGCCACTTGCAAACCGGCTGGCACCAGCTCAGGGACACTCAGAGCCCAGTCACAAGGCAAGAGATCGGCTCCAGGCCCTCCCGTGCATCCGGGGAGGCAGAGACACGGGGGTCTAATTCCCTCATCCTCAGGGGGCCTTGAAGTCCATTTTCCTCCTCGTGCCCAGCCTGGACCCGTGCTCATGGGGTTTCCCAGCTAGAGAATCCAGGGGCTGATGGAGTGACCCCCTAACTCCCACCCACCCTCATCCTCAAGTTTCCGCTCTCGTCCCCTGGTCCATGCCCTCATGTATGTGACTCCTGGCCTCTTGTCCTTACCCATCTCAGAGTCGATGACCTCAAGTCCCCCAGTAGCCTTGCTCCTCAGCTGCTGACTTCCTGTGAGACGAAGCAAAAGGAGCTTGAAGGCCCCATAATTGGAGCTGTGGTTTTTCCACAGTGGCTTGCCCGCAATCTCAGGTTCTTTAGGTCACTGTCACTGTCACTGTCCTCCCGTTGTTCATCGATTTTCTCGAGCGGGCCCAGTAACATCTCCATCGTGAGACTTTGTTGTTACTGTGTTTGGCATATTGAATACGCCACGGGTAGCTTGCCAGACTTTGCCATGCAGGCAGAGATACTCTCGGCAGCTTGCCGGGCTCTCGGAGAGGGGCGGAGGAATCGAACTCGGGTCGGCCATGTTGGCTGCGCAAGGCAAACGCCCTACCGCTGTGCTATCACTCATGCCCAGGTTCTTTAAGTAGTGTCCCAATTCCACATCTGAGAAACTGCCAAGGTATCTCCTGGAACAGGATGCAAGATTGAACCCTAAGGGACTCCAAAGATGTTTGCCCCCAAACAGCTCATCCTCCAGGAAGTAAGTCCCTCTGACTCTAAACCAAATCTCTGAGGGGCTGCAGAGGTTACTGGGCACGGTGGGTGCTTGCCTTAAACGTGGCTGACATGAGTTTTGACACCTGATTTCCTATATGGTCCCCTGAGCACTGCCAGGAGAGATCCCTGAATGCAGAGGCAGGAGTGAGCCCTGAGCATCGTCAGGTGTGGCCTCAGAACAAAACTAAAAAGCCTGGCCTTTCTCAGTTCTAGGGGACACATGTAATGGCCCCATTAGGCTATTGCTCAGATAAAACATATTCCAATAAACTCAGTTTGATTAAGTTGTTCATGTGCATACATTGACTGATTCCTCTGACTTAATTCATGTGAGTTGCGAGCCCCTGCCAGTAAACATAATCTTGCTCACTTAGCTGACTCAAAATTGCTAGAAAGATCCTGATGGACATAGGTAGGTCTGGGAAAACCTATTGCAGGTCACCTTGAATATTAAATGAAATGGGGGCTGGGCAATAGTACAGAGTCCTTGCACATGGCCAACTCCAGGTTTGATCCCCAGCGCCCCATATGGTCCCCCAAGCACTGCCAGGAGTCATCCCTGAGCTTTGCCAGGAGTAGCCCAAAAACCAAAATAAATAAATTAAATAAATATGAAAATAAAAATTTCAAAAAACTATTTGGAGTGGGTGGGTGGACCGAGCAAATACCATGAAGATTTTGTTTTTCTCTTGTTTTGTATTTGAACACTCAGTCAATGGGCAGAGATCGACTTTCGACATGGGCTATTATTTTTAGTTTCTTCACGGTAGTGGGTCCCGCTAGGTGCTGGCAGTGACGCAACCCCGCGGACCACAGGCCGGTCCCGGGGAGAATCAGGTCTGTTTCACTCTGAGAAAGTGACCCCAACGGGCCTGGCAGCTGTTGGTCATGGTTCTGCTCAGGGCTAAATGCTGACCACCACCCCCCAGCACGGTCTAGGTGAGTCGGGGTTCCCCTCTACCCCCACCTCGTTCAACTCACAGCTCCGTGTTTTCCCAGTTACTACATGCATCGGGTTACGGCCGTGCTGCCCGACCCCCTGTGAAATCACAGATCTGAAGAAACCAAATATTGCCGTGTCGGAAAAGCTGCATGCGAGCAGCGTGAGCGCCGGGTTCTCAGGCCCAGAGAATGGCCTCTTTGTTCAGGAAGGGCACACCTGGGAGCTCTGCTGGGGGCGGGGGTCCCCGGGCCCCGGCCCAATCGCTGCCTCTGTCTGCAGGGGCTGGCCCCCCTGCACGCGCACGCACACACATGTGCACGCAGACGCATGCACACACACATATGCACACACCCACACGCACACATACATACGCATGTACACATATGCATGCACACACACATGCACACACATATTCACACACGCGTGCACACATGCACACATGCACACACATGCACGCATGTACCCACACATGCACACATACACATGCGCGCACACACATGCACACACGCGCGTGTACACACACACACACACGAACCCTACTACTGCTCCTTTGCTTTATTTCTTCAGAACTTGGCTTTGGCCAAATGGCAGAGGGCCTGGATGTGGGAGGATGACAATGGGCTCCCCTTGCCAGGACAGAGAGGTGGACAGTCAGTCTCGTGTCCCCAGACCTGGAGCAGTGACAAGAGAAGGGTTGAGGGTACATCTCTGGGACTCAGGCTGAGTTTTGTCAAGGGATAGATGCGGGGGACACTTCTTCGAGAGCCCAGAATCGGGGCTGGGAGGTAGCACAGGGGACGAGGGGCGTGCTTGCAGCTCACTGGGCCGGTCCCCAGCACTGGCGGCCCGACTTTGCTGGGTGCAGTTTCAAAAGGCCCCCGAACACCCTTAAACCCTCATGTTGAATGGCTGGTCCAGGTGGCAGAGGGTTACTAAGAATGGCCCCTAGTCGCCCTGAACACTTCTTGGAAGTGCGTACCCCCAAAAGAAAATAAATTTCCACTATCAGGGCATTCGGTCAGAGGACTAGAGCACAGGACGCCTGGGGCCCTAAGTTAGACCCCCACCTCACCTGGTCTCCTGGGCAACACCAGCTGTGGGCATTATGTCACCGTGGATCTGAGCACTGAGCAGTCTAGTTTGGTTGGCCCACTATCACTGAGAATGCCTGGGGCTTTGCTTGGGGGGCCCCCACCAATACGTAGCATCAGGTAAAATTCCCCAGAGTGCCCGTTTTGTGCCACGTGTTTGCTCCCTGGATGAAGCTGTGTCTGAAACAGTTGAGTGTTCCATTAGGACCGTCTGGAGGCTGGCGTCCAGGCTGGGGCCAGGACTAGCCTGTGGCACTGTGACCTTAGCCCTTCTCTCCATACTGGCCAACCCTGAGGTGCAGGAACTAGAGTCCCCACTGCTTCTGTGAGATAATTCCTTATTCATGACCCAGACAGACAAAAAAAAAAAACAGCCGAGATGAATCTGGCGCAACTGCCAGGCTCACCCTAAAATACAAAGCAGCAACAGCACAGCCACTTTCCTGCACCTCTGGCCAACAACTCAAGCTCTCCATCAGTGTGCGAGCTTGTCCCTTGGACCCAGGGGCCCAAGGACTGGTTTTTGCCCCCAGCCTCCGTCCCCAGCTCACAGAGCCCATCTGTCAAAGACTTGCACTCTTCTGCTCTTTGAAGCACATCCCCCTGACGGGATGGAAAGCCCGCCTGGTCCCTCCAGGTCTCTGAGAGCTGCCAGATACCTTTGCCGAGAGGGTCCCTTGAAATGAGCTGAGAGATTTGGTTTCCCGGTGCGCGCATCTCTGTCCCGCTGGCCAGCCTGTGTCCAGGTCAGATCCAATGTCCCAGGAGAAAGATGCAGGCCAGCTGCCCCTGGGCACCCTGCCCTGGGCTGGGCAGTGAACAAACGGGCCTCTTCCCCAGGCCCCTGAGCTGAAAACTGTCTGAAGTAAGCGAGGGAGATCTCTGACTGTGCTGGAAGCCTTGTTGGGGTGGGGTGGAGGCCCAAGGCCATACCTCTTTTGTCTTTTCTATAACACTAAAGTTGTTTTTTTTTTAGCTTTCATTTTTTTTTGCTTTTTTTTTGGGGGGGGGGTCATACCCGGCAATGCACAGGGATTACTCCTGGCTTTTCACACAGGAATTATACCTGCAGGTGCTAGGGGACCATATGGGATGCTGGGAATCAAACCCAGGTCGGCCGTGTGCAAGGCGAATGCCCTACCCGCTGTGCTATTGCTCCAGCCCCAAGTCTTTCACCAAGACTATTCACACAAACCCTCAATATTCATGGAGAGAAGGTTCCCAAATGCCCGTCTCTGAGTGCCACTCTTTTCTCCTGCTCCTCCGGATGTTTCCATCCTTCCCTGGTGTGCTACGGAACAGGCACTGGCGCTGGGTGAACGTGCGCAGATCCCTCAGCAAACAGGCAAGCAGCGTTTTGACCTGCTCGAAGCTCCCCCTGCCCAGCTTGCATCCACATGTTTGTTTCTCCTGCGTATCCGGCAGGCCGGAAGCGCCCTGTCTTGACTCTAACCGTCTGTAATTAGGCAGGTTTATCATGGCCCCCTAATAGCCCCGAGGAGACAGACCCAACAGTGATCTTGGAGGAACTCGAAAAATATTAGTAGGCGGGCTGTTCTTTTCTTGTCTTTTCACCCAAGTTCAATAGCTCGGCTGTTCATTTCCTGTTCCCAATAGCCAAGGTCATTAGACCATAATGAGACCCTGCCCGGGGAAGGCATCTGAAAGTTGAGACTATTTGCGGCACAAACCTGCAAGTGCAGATGGGGAGGGGGCGGGGTTTGCCTTGTGTGTGGGGGGGGGGGGGGAGAGAAAGTTCTAGAAGGAAAACATTTCTTCCAGGAAACACAGTGAAGTACCAGGGAGCAAAGTGACTCGGAGCCTGTGTTTTGCAGGATCATCAGTTCTGTTTTTCCCTGAACCACATGTGAATGCTCCGAGGAGGGCTGGCCCCTACAGAAAGGATCCTTGCTGCTTATTCTAACTCTGTTTAGTTTTCTATAGAAGACCGCATGCCAGTGGCACTGTGCATACATCTGAAACGCACCTCTGCACCTCTCGTGAGTGGGCCAGGCCCTCAGGACTCCTCCAGGGGCTCTGCTTCAGGGGCCACAGGGAGCTGGGGATCGAACCCAGAATCTTGAGCATGCCAGGTCAGTAAAGTCATACCACCAGCCTGCTACTGGGTATTTGAAGAATTTTTCACTTTTGTATATTCTTGCAAAAACACCATCAAGATTACACATCACACACACACACACACACACACACACACACACAACCTCTAGCCCAAGCCATGGCTGACTGACCTTACTACATTTCTGGCCTGCCTGCTCCCATGCCCACTGTCCACCTCACTTTCCTCTTGGAAATGCCACTCACTCTGTGACTTGGTGCCCCTTGTTCCGTTGGCCTTGGGCTGTGGGGTTTCCACTCAACCACCCAGACATTGGGGTATGGCATGGTTTATCTCTCCTCTCTGTCTCTGCCTCTGGCTCTGGCTCTGGCTCTGGCTCTGGCTCTGTCTCTGGCCATGTGAGGGCATCACCTTGGCCAGTGACCCTCCAGCCCACATTGGGCCTTTAGATAACTGGCTAGAACCGCCGGCAGCTTCTTGTTGAGCTCAAGTCACCCAGCTCATCTGCTCCCAGATGCTGAGTCAGAAGACAAACATTGGCTGTGTTGGTTCCGTCGCTGAGTTTGGGGTCTGTCTAGTAAACAGCCGGAGAGAGCGAATGCAAATATTTGGCACCCACCAAACAGTCCTGCTTCTGCCTTCCGGAAGCCTCGAGGGATGACCTACAGAACCGCCACAAGTGCCTGGTGGGAGGAGGGGTTGCAGGGGGTGATCAGGACTCCCTCTCAGTGCTACTTGGGAATGAAGGTGCTAGAGAGAGCACCGCCAGGGAGGCGCTGGCCACCCCGGGTTCAATCCCTGACACCCTCCTATAGTCTCTGAGCCTGCCAGGAGTGCTCCCTGAGCACAGAGCCGGGACTCAGCCTTTAGCACCGCTGAGTGTGGCCCAACCCCTCCCCCCCAAAAAAAGCAAAATCAAACCCAAAAAATGCTTCAGGCTCCTGGGGGGCCCACTCGGCAGCATCCTGGGGGCCACATGGTGCTGAGGATGGAACTCCGGGCCTCACACTTGCCATGTGCACCACCCTCCCCACCCCACACACCCCCATGGGCCTCTGTTCATACAAGTGGGCTAAGGGAACGCCAAGAAGATGCCACCAGTCACCTCCTCCAATGTGCCGTGAAGGTGGGGTGAGAGCCAGGTTGGGCCTGGACTGTGGGGGAGGTGGCTGGCCTGGACCGTGGGGGAGGTGGCCTGTGTGCAGCAGCCCACCCCGGAGGCAGAGGAACTGAAGGTGTTAACGCCCCTGACCTACAGCCGCAGGCTCTAAGGCAGCACGGGTCGACCCTCGGCTGGCTTTTCCGGAACCCCAGAGAACTGGAGGGTGAGGTGGGGGGAGGGACGCGGGCTGGCGGGGACTGATGTGGCCACCCAGAAAACAAAGGCAGTGAGGGGCTGTTTTCTTTCCTTCCCTTCCCAGATCAAACCCCAGTGCCTCGAGGCTCCGCTGCGGTTTGCAGCTTCCTCTGGGCCTGCTCGCAGCGGCAGCGGCTCTGCCCAGCTCTCCCGGCCCAGCCCTCCCGGCCCCTCTCCCAGAGAGTGTCAGGAAGTCGCTGGAGTGAAACGCCTTGTGCTCATTAAAAGTCCACAACGAGAGTGATGGGAGGAAAGGGGGTGCGGCCTGAAGCCCTTTGTCCCCCCGAGGAACCAGAGCCCTCCCCGCCCCCCTCCCCATTCGCATGTGCTCAAGCCCCTCCACAGAGCCAGGTGCAGAAGCCCCGTCCTCGCCAGTGCCAGCGCGACTCCTTCATGCCCCTTTGCAGAGCACTGACAGGAGGACACGGTGGATCTGGGGCCGGGGAGGCTGTGTGCAGCCCCGATCAGGGCAGCCCACCCCCACGCCCCATCCAAGCTGCATCCCCACCACGGTCGGCTTTGAGGCGTCCTACGCTCCAGGGACCAGACCCCGGGGCCCTGGCACGGCCGTGCCCGCTAGCCTCGCCGCTGACCAGGGGCAGGGCGGGTGCTGGGCCCCACTAACGACATCCGGCTGCGGCTCCTGACTGGCCCTCGTGGGAACGGACAATGCGGGCTATTGTGTGTGTCTCTGAGCACCGGCTCCCGGCCTCCCAGACGCTGCCCACCCCGAGCAGTGGCGCGCTGCGGTTTCCCGAGCGCGGCCCAGGGGAACCAAGTTCTCAGGGCTGGGAAGAGGCTGGCTGGCCACCCGGGCTCCGGGCAGATGGCGGTGGCCACGGGGGAACCTCACCGCACCCGTGAATCTCGGCAAAGGCCAGTGTGGCATGTCACAGCAAGGGCCTCTTGGCCGCACCTACTGTGAGCTTCCTTGGAGTGGGCCAGGCCCTCAGGACTCCTGGTAGGCTGCCTGGAGAAGGAGGAAACATCAAATGTGTTTTCAGGGCAGTGGCAGGAAGGCACTCTGTTACCTCCCCATCTGCCTGCTCACCCCCAGGGGGTGCAAACGGTGTCCCCAAAGTAGCTGAGGTCGGGAGTTTCCCTCTCATCTTCCACCATGTGCCTCCACACTGAGCCCCGATGTGATGTGTTCTAGGGGCGAGGGTCTGTGATGAGAGCAGGGGCCTGAGTAAGGGTCAGGTTGTGGGCAAAGGGGCTCCAGTTCCCCCTTTCCCGGGCTTTGGGCACCAGCTCCCAGAGGACCCAGAAGGCCACTGAGATTCTGGAGTGAAGGAGCACCAGTCTGGGGCAGAGGTGGCATTCAGGAGCCAGCAGGACGGGGCTGGGGGCTTCTCCCTGATTGTGAGGGGCCCCCAGTCCGAACCCTGGCACCACACCAGCCCCCCACCCCATCCATGCTCCACTGAAGGCCCTGGTAGTCCCCGACATGACTGGGCCCAGCGTCCCTGGGTGACCCCCTAGAGCAGCCTGAGTGAGGGGCCAGGGAGGCTCTGAAGCGGAAGGAAGCCCCTTTACCCTGCGGGCCTCTGGGGTGCTCGGACATCACTCAGAAAAGGGCTCAAGCCCTGCGTTTCTCTGCTCGTTTGAGGCCACACCTGGTGGTCCTGGGGGTTGTATATACCAGGTTTGGGGCTCCCGGATCGTCCACATGGTGCTGGGGATCAAACCCAGGCCTCTCGCATGCCAAGTCTGTGCTCCAGCCATTGGAGGGTCTCCCTGGCCCTCCAGGCTTATATTCTTGTCCAGGCCTGGGGTCGCCTGAATCTCCCAGTCTTTGCTATTCTTCACCAGCTCCCAGAGGACATCAAATGTGTTTGAAACCCCAACCTCAACACTCAAAATTGACCTTCTGGTGTGTACGGGGGGAGGGGGCCCTCGGAGAACACTCGTGGGGTCCGGAGACCTCAGGACCCACCTCAGCTGAGCAGTCTTGGCCTCTAGCAGGCCTGTGGCCACGAAGGCCCGCCGTAACTCCACGTAGGGGGGATAGGCAGATCCGACCCAAGAATCCCGTGGCCTGGCTCCACTCAATGAAACTGTTACAGAACGACTCAGTGCCCCACTGGGCTGCTCCGGGCCAAGCCAGGCAGTGCCCAAGGGACAGGGGAGCAGACGGATTTCCCTGCTGCCCAGGAAAGCAGCAGCCATCGTTCCTGCATCCCCGAAGGAAGCCTGTGCTGGCTGTTGGGTTCACGGCCTCACCTGCCACGGCCTCTTCCGTGTCCCTAATGCTGTGGGCCGCCCAGTGACCGTGACTCAGCGCCATCAAACCTCTGCCCGGTCCCGTGTGCCACTGCACCAACGTCACGAAGTCTGTGATCCATACTGGTTTTACATTTTTTCCTAACTTGATTCAAACACCCGAGTTCACAAAGTTGTCCGCAACATAGTTGTTTGGGGCGTCCAATGTCCCAGCACCAATCCCACCACTAGTGGGACCTTCCCTTAACCATTGTTCCCAGTTTCCCACCCCTACCCCCCAAGACTGCCTCTTTGACAGGCACAAACTAATTTATTTTATGTTACTTGTTAAAATAAGTGGAATTCTCAAAAAAATGGTTCTGTGAAAGAAAATGTGTGAGAATTGTTTTCTCTCACCATGGGGTTACTAAAGCCCTGGTCGGAGGGTTTCTGAGCTGTTTGGTGCCGGTTGAGCCGTTGTGAGCTGTTGTTCTTGTTGCTCAGGTCTAGTGGGCTTCTGGCTGCCTTCCTATCTAATATGCTGTGCTCTCAGGATGGTGGAAGTTGGGGGCAACGTGTGGCCACATATGTGGCTGTGAACTCCGAGGGCTCCAGAAACTGCAGAACTGGGATAGTTCTCAGTCTGCCCCACTCCTGGGGAGACCCCCAGATTTTCCACTGGAACACTAGCATTCGTGGGATTTGCATCCTAGATGAGGTCTATAACAAGTCCTTTTGCAAAAAAGTGGGGTACAGTGAGCCAAAGAGATGGGATGGCATGTATGGCACTGGCTCTACCAGGCATGCCCTGAGCATGGAGAAGTAGAGACAGAAACTAAAACACAAAGTGGGGTGCAATGTTTCCAGGAAGTTGGGGAAATCAGAGCCATGTCCAAAGGGGCCCAGAGGCTATTTCTGGCTCTGTGCTGGGGAATGATTCCCTGGCAGTGCCTGAGGGACCATTTGCCAGGATTCAAATGTGGGTCGGCCGCATGCAACGCAAGCACTGTGTCCTATACCTGCTCTGCAGCCATTGGTGGCTTATAAGGTTATAGGGGTTGGGACGATAAGACAGTGGAAAGGACATTTTCCTTGCACGTGGCTGACCTAGGTTCGATCCCCAGCGTCTCATAGAGTCCCTGAGCCCCATCAGGAGTAATCCCTGAGCACAGAGCCAGGAGTAAGCCTTGAGTAATGCCTGGTGTGCCCACCTACCCACTCCCCCTCAAAGAAAGAATTTTAAACCCAAAACAGGGTAGAACAGTGGTAGAGCAGCGCTGATTATGTGGAGAAATACGGTAATGATAAAGCCCTGTGCTCAGGGCTTAGCCCAGCGCTGCAGGAGGCCGAGCCTTGGACATGTCTCTGGGCAGCTGTGAACTCTCCACAAAGGCGTTGGCGGAAATACAGGCACTTGGCCAGCAACAGATGGGACAGGAGTTTTCCCTCCCCCCGACACCAAGGCAGAGCCGGGATGCTTTGGGCCTGGGGACACCACACAGAACCTGGAGAAGCAGAAGCCAAACCCACCAGTCACCTTGAAGTGGGCTCAGCAGACCCAGGTGCTGAAAGGTATAGGAAAAAGGAGAAAGAGAAAAACACCGCAACGTGCCCACGTATGTCTGGCCTGCCCTCCTCCTCCAGGGCCCTAGCACCCCGCCTGGTGTTGAATGGACGTGGTGGGGGAGGGGCCTTAGAGCAAACAGGATCGAGAGTGGGCCAGGCCAAAGGCTTGACTCCAAGACACGAAGTCGCCTGGGATGATGCACTTCTTAAATCAACAAGCAGAATGCCGCTGGCGCCGCGGGTTCTTGGAAGTTTCTGGAACTCCCTGGGCATCACTCTCAGCACCACTTATGCGGGTCACTGAGTCCCCTTCTTTCTCCTCCCGCCCCTCCCCCAAACATTGGCTTCCCACCGCGTCTGGCCTCATGGAACATGGGAAGGCCCCGTTTCCCCAGGGCTGAAGCGAAATGAGGTTCAGCTGAGCAGACTCAGGATGCATTTTGGAGGTGAGAGACCCACCCATGGGCTACAGGAGCTGCTAGAAGGCCTCGATTTCTTGCCTCTGGGCTTCAATGCAAAGCTTGGTTCTCTCTGCTTGCAATGCTTGTTTTTACCTCATATTGCCTTGCACGCGGCTGACACGGGTTCAATTCCTCCGTCTCTCTCAGAGAGCCCGGCAAGCTATCAAGCGTATCCCGCCTGCACGGCAGAGGCAAGCAAGCTCCCCGCGGCATATTCGATATGCCAAAAACAGTAACAACAAGTCTCACAATGGAGACATTACTGGTGCCCTCTTGAGCAAATTGATGAACAATTGGAGGACAGTGCTACAATGCTACAGTGCTACTATTTGCGTTACACTGTCATTTCCGGGATATGAAAACACTGATCTTGCCTCTGGGCTTCAGTGCAAAGCTTGGTTCTCTCTGCTTGTGTTGCTTATTTTTACCTCCTACTGTTTGCTTTACACTGTCATTTCCAGGATATGAAAACACTGATCTTGCCTCTGGGCTTCAGTGCAAAGCTTGGTTCTCTCTACTTGTGTTGCTTATTTTTACCTCCTACTGTTTGCTTTACACTGTCATTTCCGGGATATGAAAACACTGATTTAAAGAGCTGTACCTATCATGAGGACAACTGCATTCATTAGGTGTTCATGTATATAGCACCTCCTTAAAGGCTCAGGGCTTAGAAGCTGTTGCAAGGGCCTCAGGCACTCATCTTGCACGTGGTAGACCCTGGTTCAAATCCCCTAGTACCACATGTAGTCCCCCCCCCAAGCACTGCTTACTCCTGAGCACAGACCAGGAGGAAGTTCTGAGCACTGCCGGGTGTGGCCCCCAAAACAAAACACACTAGTTAAAAACACAGTTATCAGACTAAATGCCCGTCAACAGACAGCTGGGTTCAGAGCTGTGGCCTATATACTCTGTGGAGTTCTACTCTGTCATTAAAAAGGGGAGGGGGGAGATGAAACCATGTACTTTGGATCAACATGGATAAAATCTGAGGTGACCTAAGTGAGGAGGTGGAAGACAGTTGCCAGATGCTTTCACTCCTATGTGCAAGAATTGTCAAGAAACAACAAAGCAACCCTAGACTCGGTGAAAATGGGGCTGATCAGAGGGAAAGTGGTGAGGAATGGGTGAGGGTCTCTTTCAGGGATGGGAGGAACTTTGGAGGTGGGAGGGTGAATCCCGTACACATTTGGAGGTGTACAATTCTATAATATTTTAAACTAAAGATACATCAGTCAAAAGAGCAGAAGTGAGAGCTGTTAGTTGTCTACCAAAAGGCAAGTTTTCTTCTTGAATACCAACTCGATATTGTCCATGGGCCCAGTCTCAACAAACTAGCTTTCTCAGGTTTATGTCTGTAAGCAGAAGACATTAAGTGGATGTGTGTGATTCAGACAACGTTCTTCAAAGTGGGGCCAATTAAACCAGGAGGCCAGCTTTCTCTGTTGTCTCGGGATGTAGCTGTGATGGCTGGAGCCCAGCAACCATGTTGACATCCCATTAAGCATGGCTAAGCCAAAAGATGGACGAGAATCTTGAACGAAGGAGCATGGCGCTGCCTCCCAGCCCTCAACTCCGTGTCTCTGTGAAGAGAAACCTCTGTTTTTCTGTGTGTGGTTTCTAGGCTCTGTGGTAGCAGCTGAACTAAAAAGATGTTCTCCTCTCTCTTCACTTTCCCGTTCACACCTGATACTTCTCATCGTGCACCAGCTTCTGCCCAGTCTGAAATGCTCTGGGGTCCCCTGCGCAGTTGTTCTTTCCACCTCTGCATGCTCCATGCCCAGTACATAAGAGCAGCAAGACAAGTGTTTGCTGAGTGAGCCCCAGAATATGACCTGCTGTGGCTGCACAGTGGAACCTGCCTTCTGCTGAGAGAAAAGATGACTTAGGACATAGGTGACAGAACTCTGGGGATGCTGTGGGAAGCTGGCCCTGCAGGATTCCGTGTGTCAACTGACAGGGGTTGCGCGGGGGATCCCACTTATTTTGGATGTTTTTATAATAATCAAAGGGATGGTCCAGTCCTAGCAGAAACCCTTGGACACTGTGTAGGCAGCTGGTGACATGCCCAACTGTCGTTCGTGCCCCCCACTGTTAGTCTGTTGCCGTGGACACTGTCCCCAAGCCCCAGCTATTCCTGTGGGACTCCAGGTGTTCTGCGTCCTTTTGCTGGTCTGACTCAGTCTCTCTCTGGGGAGGAAGCTGGGTGACCCCAAGATCACGGGGGTGGGGGCACATGATGGCGCTGAGGCTAGTGTCCATATCGAGCTGGGGTCAGTGTCCATGTTGGCACTGGGGATAAGGTCCATGTCTCGTTGGAGTCAGGTGCCAGTATTGGTGCTGGGGCTAGTGTCCACCATGGCGCTGAGGTTGGTTATCCAGGATGGCCTCTCAATGGGCCATCCCTGCAGATACATTCAAGCCAGAGCTCTGCCCGAGTGAGCACTGGGTAGGGCTGAACAGGGAGCAGCACCCCCCCCCCCCCAGTGCTGGCCAGGGGACCCAGAGTGCGGGGAGCTGGAGAGAGTGTGACCGCGGCAGCCCAGGCTGGGCTGTGAGTCATTGCCCAGACGCACATTCCCACCAGCACCACACCTACCTCGCCCTGGGCTTCCTCACGCAGGAATTCCCCGTTGAACAGTGCAGGTGCAGCAGGAAGTGGGGACCCCTGGGGTGCAATCCCCGGGAGGGGAGGAGGAAGCCGGAGCCGCGGGGGCGCGTTTCCTGGGGTCACCTCGCAGCCTCTCGCTGGCTCCCCAGCGTGGTTTGGGAAACACAGTTCCCAGGGCAGCTGGCCACAAGCTCAGCTGCCTCGGGGCTGGGCAGAGGAAGAATGTAATGGGCCGGGAAGGGAACCACCAGGGCCAGAAACAGGCGGGGCTGCTCTTCTTCTGTCCGCGATGTTCTGTCGGTGTGACGGGTGTTCGGGTCGAGCTGAAACGTGTTCACGGCACAAGCCCCAAACGGGGTTGGCTGTGTTTGTCCTCACTGGGTGGCAGGAGGCCTGGGGGGGAGGAGGAGGCATACGCATGACCCCAAACCCCGTTTCTTCCCTCAAGCTGGTCGGAACAGGGAAGTGGTTCGCTGGCTGGTGAGGGCTGTGGCTGAGGGGTCTGTGACGAACAGCCCGACCTTCAGGACTCGACTTCCCTTCTCATACGTAGATGCTTTAACACAGCTGTTGGACAAGCCCAGCACCGCTGTGGGGAGACAGGAATGAGTTTCTTTTTCTGCTTTTCGTTTGGGGGCCGCGCCCCATGATGCTTAGGATTTATTCCTGTCTCTGCCCTCAGGGATTGTGCCGAGTGGAGCTTGGGGGTGGGGGTGGGGTGGGGGCAACTATGGGATGCTGGGGATCGAACCCAGCCCAGCTAAGAGTTTCTTCCATTTCTTGTTTGCTTGTGTATTTTCTCTCAGGCACTGTGGCAAGCAGTTTTGAGGAGGGCAGGGCTGTGTGCATGAGACCTTCCAGCACCACACCCCCCACCAGCGTTCCCCCAGCGCCCCCCGGCCCATCCTGTACCCCACCTCCACCCTCACCCCCACAGCAGTTTGCTTTCCACTAAAGACCCGGTCTCAGTTTCTGTTGCTTTGGGGGTTGGTTATCCCATGCTGTGTTCTATGAGAAACAAGAACTAAAAATCACCCTCTCTCGTGGGGACTGGGGATGCTCAGCTTGGGTTGGGGTCCAGCCATCTGAGTCCAGTCCAGGAGGCCGGGTAATGGACCTGGGATCTGAGCAGTTCTCTGATCCCGGCGGGCATTTAGGACCCAAACACATCTCTGGTGTGAAATGCATCAGTGAGACTTTGCTCTATAGCACCCGAGGCAGGTCTGCCCCAGACATAGAGACCTTGAGGAGTAGAAACGGCAGATGGGGAGACGAGACGGGAGGCCCAAGACTCAGGAACCTGGAGCCAGAGCAACAGGACAGCAGGGAAGGTTTGATCCCCAGCATCCCATGGGGCCCCTGGAGCACTTCCAGGAGTGATTACTGAGTGCAGATCCAGGAGTGATCCCTGAGCAGGGACTAGATGGCCCCAAAACCAAAACCAAACAAAACCAAAAAATAACCCCTGTAGTCCCCACGCTGTCTCCACAAACTCACCAGGAAGTGGGGCACTAAGGAGGGAGAGGTCTCAGAGAGATTTAAGCCAAATCATGTTATTGGTTGGCCCTGGACAAAGCTCCTTCTCTTTTAGGACAGTGTGACAATAATGATTAGAAATGATCACTCTGGACAAGAACTGAGTATTGAAAGTAGGTAAAGGGATAGACACGATAACCCCTCAGTATCTGTATTGCAAACCGTAATACCCAAAAGGAGAGGGAACGAGAGACAGACAGACAGAGACAGAGCCTGCCATAAAGGCAGAAGGGAGGGAGGAGGGAAACTAGGGACATTGGTGGTGGGAAATGTGCACTGGTGAAAGGACAGGTATTGGAACATTGTATGACTGAAACCCAATCAGGAACAGCCTTGTAACTATGTATCTCACTGTGAATACAAACTAAAATGTTTTTAAGCTCCTCCTATTTAAACACCTTCCTTAGGCAAATCTCTCCCCTAAGCAACAGCTCATATTAAAAATGAGCCAGTGGGGGCCTGGCATTCTGCACAGCCGACCCGGGCTCCGCATGGGGTCCCCCAGCACTGCCATGAGAGATCCCTGAGCACTGAGGGTGCCCCCCCCACAACAATAGCAGCCAAAGGCCAGAACAGCAAGTGTTGGCAGGGTGTGAAGACAAAGGAAACCCCCCACTCACTATTGGGAAAGTTCCAGCCCCGTGGGAAAATTCAACAATTCTGCTCTCAGCCATCCCCCCCAAGCTCACACACAAATGCTCATCAGAGAAGGGCTGTGCTTTTGCCAGCGCTGTTGGTCACAGTGGCGTTTACGATGGCTGAGACCTGGGAACGGACCCAGTGCATTGAATAGCATGTGGAAGAGAAGGTCCTGCATCTGTAAGCCTGGGGGCAAGGACGGAGATCCAGCCTTTGGCTACCACGTGGATGATGGAGTTTGAACAGCACGGATGATGGTGTTTGGACAATGAGGATGATGGAGTTCGAACAGCATGGATGATGGAGTTTGGACAGCACAGATGACGGGACTAAGAGAGGGCCCTGCAGTTAGCAGTTGCCTCACTTATAAATGGGTCGGTCAGAAGCAGAGCAGAGGAGTGGACCAGCCAGTGCAGAGCGCCCTACTGTGTCCACAGCTCAGACACTATTGGTGAGTGACCCAGTTCACCGCTGGCGGCAGGGCCCCAGGCAGAAATGAACATTTGCTGTTTGGAGAGTGCAGGGGTCCCCTGAGAAGAGGAAGCACCCAGCTGTTCTGGGACAATCTCGCCCCCTGCTGGTGGACGCGAGGTCTCAGCAGTGGGTTGCCCCCAGCACCAAGCCTTGGTCCACAGAGCAGAGACCCTGGACCAAGCTTGGGAGCAGCAGACCACATGACCCAGGGTGGGGCGATGCTCACCAGAGGTTGCCCAGGCGGGCAGGTGGTGATTCAGGATCAGGAGAGTGACATGACACTGAGGGGTCCTTTCTCTCCTCCTCCAGCTTTGCTGAGTTCCCACCCAGTCTTCACATCCCTCTCTCCTGACCTCTGCCCCAGAGAGGGTTGGAGGCATAACCTCCCCCCCGCCCACACACACACATATGGACCCTCTTTCATAGAAAGGCCTGTTTCCAAGAGTCCAGAATCAGGGTCCAGAGCGATAGGGCAGCAGGGAGAGTGTTTGCCTTGCATGTGGCTGACCCAGATTTGATCCTGGCATCCCACAGGGCCCTGTACCCCACCAGGAGTGATCCCTGTGTGCAGATCCAGGAGGAAGCCTTGAGCACTGCAAGGTATGGCAAAAAAAAAGAGGGGAAAAGAAAGAGTAGAAGCAGAATCTCAAGCCCTCCAAGCCGGGTCCTGCTGGCCACTCCAGGTCCCAGAGGTAGCTGAGAGGCTCAGGCCTGCTGGGGCACCCAGTGCGAGCCAGGATGCCCCTAACTACCATATTTCACTGTAGAGTCACTGCAGATTTTAGCAAAACAGGTGAAGTGTGGCCTTTAGGTATATGACATTTTATTTTTTAATCATACTGATATTACTTGAGACACATTTATCATTAAATTATCTTTTGGGGAAGCAGGGCACACCCCACGGTGCTCTGGGATGATTCTTGACTCTGTGCTCAAGGTTGAATTCTGGCTCTGTGCTTGGGACTGACTCTTGGCTCTGTGCTCAAGGTTGAATTCTGGCTCTGTGCTCGGGGCTGACTCTTGTCTCTGTGCTCAAGGTTGACTCCTGGCTCTGTGCTCGGGGCTGACTCCTGGCTCTGCACTCAGGGCTCACTATTGGTGGTGCTTGGGAGACCCTATTGGGATGACGGAGATCGAACCCAGGTTGGCTGTGTGCAAGGCAAATGCCTCCCTGCTTGCCATCTCTCGGGTTCTAAGCTATCTTTGTAGCAAGATCAGGATGCACAGGTCATTGAAAGGGAACTAGATGCGCAGACACTCGTCCCTATGCTGCTGGTGGTCAATCCGATGTGTCTCTCTCTCAAGCGCTGGAATGAACAGCCTTAAGCCAAGCGACAGTCAGGCAACAGCCGAGACCAGTCTGGGGACTGGAAAGGCAGGGCGTGGTGCGGAAGGGCGTTGGCCCCACGCCTGTCCCCAGAGTCATGTGCCCGTCAGAGCCAGCTGATCAGACCTGCCTGTGGATTCATTTCTCAGTGCCACGGCGCTCATCGTTCAGCTTGTCCATGGGGATAGGTGATGTTCATTATCCTGCTTCCTTAGTTTCGTCGGATAGTTGACGTGTATCAAAAAAGCCAGGCAACTGATGAGACGTTCAGGGGGTGAAGTTGCACACAAGAGAGCGATTCCCCCCCCACCCCCCCGCCCGCCTGTGGGCCCTCCCTCTTATCCCAGTCCCGTTCAGGGCTGGCCCAAGCATTCAGTTCTCTGAACCAGCTGGCCAGGGACTGGTGAGATTTCTCAAGAGCAACCCCAGAGAAGAACCCACCCTAGACCAAGCAGAGACTGACCCAGTTCTACCATTCCCATGAGACTGTTGGGGAAACTGAGGCACAGGGCATGTAAAACACGAGGCTGACACATGAGTGGGTGGGGAGCCTACGAAGTATGTCTAGAGCAGGAATGGCCTCCTGGGCCCATCAAATTTATTCGCTGGCATTAAAACATCTATTTCACTTCAAGGATGTCTTGGCTGTGCAGGGGTTCCAGGTTGGGGTGGGGGGGGGGATGGTACGCAGAGCAGGAGGACGGGTTGTCGGATCTGGGTGGGACAGCGGGGGGGGATGGCTTAGTATCTGTTATCCTGCAAATGTGGGGTACATCCCTGCTGCCGGCTCATCCCACTGAGCCCCCGAACCCTGTTTCATTACAGGAGCGTTGGGGGAATTCCTGATTTTCACAGCAGAGCAAACTACTGGGCACAACTTTCCACTCAACTTGGCCCCGCGACCTCTAGTGGCCGTCCAGGGAGTCGCAAGGGCACCACCGACCTTGGGCGGGCAGGTGCAAATCCCAGGCGGGAGGTAAAGGAGGGGCAGAAATTCCCGACCACCCAAGCGTGCACGAAATCTGTGAGAGGCACATCTGCCAGTTAGAGCCTCGACGTCTGCGCTTTCCCCCCTAACCTTTGTGTCTGCTTAGTTCGACTGGTTTCAAATGCACGTTTATCCAACCCATGCCTTTTCATAGAGCATGTAGCCACAACACTTGTGATGCTGCAGCCGTGATGCCCCATCATGTGTGTGATGTGATAGGTAATCTGTGTCATCTGGTAGACAGCCTTCCACACACCTAAGTGTCATTTAACCGAATCAAATAACACAACCCCAATTCTAAGTTGAAACATGCCCCATCCACCCACCCCACCCTCAGCCCCAACAACTTTGGTTTGTCTCTTCCCCTACGACTAAAGTGACAGTTCTAGCATCACCAGGGTGTCCAAACCAAGCAAACAGGCTGGGAATGTCGTACCCGTCCATTACTCCTGCCTGCCCGGGGCTGAGCTCCGGCCTGCTTTCACAGAGCCCTTTCTGATCGTGGGGGCAGCCGAAAGAACTTGCAGAGCACAGAGACAAAGTACAAGAGATTCCCTGAGCTCTCTCTGCTCAGAGGCCACAGTAGGAACCCCCAGGGCCTTCCCGCCCCTGAGTCCCCCCCCCATCCACAGAAAATTCCCAAGCACTGGGTCACCTTTTTCGGGGAACTTCTGATTGAAAGACGGGAGGAAAATATTGTCACTTGGGGCTAGGTCCACTGGACACGGGGGGTGGGGGGGGATTTGCCAAACCATATAACTCACTCAAATTAGTTTTCAAACATTTAGGGTTTGGCAAAAGGCATCTTGCTAAGCCCCCTTTCCCGACATTTTTATGCCCATGTGAATTTCCAGGGAAATTTAATATGTATGTTTCTGATTCATTGAGGCTTAACTCAGCACAGTTGTTCGCCGAGGGCCACTTTGTGTCCCGGAATCTTCCAGAACCTCGTCTTTTTATTTCTTTCTCTTTTTTTTTAATAAGCCCCCTTCAGTGATTTCCCTTCTAACCAGGAAGTATGTCTTTGTCCAGGGTAAATCAGGACGCAAACCTCACACAAATGCACCCTTGGTTGAGGGCAGGGACGGTTTGAATGTGGGAGAGGAGTGGAGAGTGCTGAGGAAGCCCGGGGTGAGCTGCATAGTACGGAGGGTCCTGGGGTCCCAGGGTGGAGCCTCGTGGCCCTGTGTGTGTTCAAACCGTGGGTCTGTCTCTCTGGGGAGACGGGGCGCTGGAGTTTGGGGGTCGCTCAGTGACTTTCAGGAGCTGTTCCTGGCACTGTGCTCAGGAATTGCTCCCAGCAGTGCTGGGGGAATCATTTATGGTCCTGAGGATGGAACAGGGGTCCCACGTGGTAAGCAGGTGCTTTACTGCCGTCCTCGTTCTCTGCCCTGTTAGTCTCTGGGGGCAGAGCTGACCTGGCCATGAGTCTGCCCTGTCTCTCAGCTTGGCTGTCTCTACCGTGCTGAAACAGTGCCAGGGGCTAACGTGTTCGAGCAGCTCTGGTGATGGGGAGTGTCAGGAGAGCCTTTGTCCTTCCGTGGGATCCAGTGGCCAGTCCTGGCCACAAATGCAGTAGTGGAACCCCCCAAGGCGGCTTCCTTTCCCAGTGCAAGTTTTGTTTTTTATTTTTTGTTTTGCCATAAACCTGAGCACAGAATGTTCAGAGCGCTTGATTCAAGTTTAAAAAAAAAAAAATTGAGCTGGTGATAAGTTTTTTTTTTAATGGACTGCTCTTTCTAGCCAAAGATGACATAAGTCTCCCACTTCCCACGTGAGTTTAGAAGTTTGTTTTTCTAGGCCTGGGGTTGAGGTGGGGTTTAAGTAACCAGTTCTATCACTTAGGACTAGGCTCAGCCACACACAACAAATGTTCAGATAGTACCCTTAAATAATTCACTGATTGACTCATTGATGCCGTGAGAGAAATCCAAAGGTGGAAATCCAGGGCAGAAAGCCTGGTCTCAGGGGCCATGGGGCCTCAGGCTCTTGCTCTGTTCCTCCTTGGACACCCTTCACCATCCTTTCTCAAAATTGCTTTCTGGTCACAGGATAGCTGCAAGAGCGCTAGCCCTCACGTCTCTGTTCCAGGCTGCAAGAAGGAAGAAAAGTCAGTCAGCTGATGGGGCCCCCGCAGAAAGCACTCCCATGGAAACCCCACTCCCAGACTCCTGTTTGGATGACATGAGCCACCCTGGTTGGCAAGGAAGACAAGAAAATGTGTCCTGGCAAAGCACTCTGCTGTTCCCCTGGCCAGAGAAAAACACACGGTCATTAACCAGCTATGCTCCCCGGGCCTGGCCCTCACTCTTAAGCCTCGGGGAATTACTGGTGGACGGTGAGCCAGCAAGAAAGTTCCAGAAGCCCCAGGGCCTCCCGCACAGAGGTTTCGGGCCTCTTCTGTGCTTTGATTTCTGCGACCTCAGTGTCCAGGGTGCATATTTGCCTGTGCAGTTGGGGGCATGGATGACCTGCACCAGCAGAGGTCAGCGGGGCCGGAGGGGGCACCACGGGACCACGATCCGGTCCAGTGTGTTCCCAAAAGCTCACCACGACATGGGGCCATGCTGGGAGCAAGAGCAGGAGAGGCTGGAAGGCCCAGCAGGAATCGTAGAGTCGGGCTCAAGGCCACAGCCCGGGACAGACAGAGCGTCAGTGTTCCTACCGCTGCTTCCCGGCCCTGGGGACACACCTACGCCTGCCTCCTCCTACCCACAGGCCCAGCCCTGCGGACATGGGGAGCCTGGGAGGATCCCCTCCACCCTTCTCCCCCATCCTCAGCTGGACCTCAGCCAAAAGTCCCACCAGCCAGGGGCTCCCTGGCCACCAGCATTATCAGTCCCCCTTTCTCCAGCTTGTCCACGACCTTCGATCTGGGGGATGACGACCTCAAACTCCCATCTTTACCTTTGTCTTTTCTTTGTGCTCCTTCTGGGGTTTTGTTTTGCGGCCACACCCGGCAGTGCTGGAGGGTTTCTCTCAGCTCAGTGCTTGGGAGTCACTTGCCGCAGTGCTCAGGGAAGCGTGTAGCGACGGGGATCAAACCCAGGATCCTGCATGCGAGCCTGTGCTCCTCCCACGGAGCCCCTCCCCAACCTCGGTGGGCATTTTTGTGGCATCTCCAGCCGACCAAGCAGCGGCTCAACTGCAGCCCCTGGCCTGGTCAAGCGAGAAGGGCACTGCACAGGGTACACGAGTCTGATGCTTTTGAGGACACAAGGAAGCTTCCAGAGGCTGGAAAGAAGCCATGGGCACCTCTGACCTCCGGAGTGCAGGGGCTGAGCTCCGGGAAGAACAGGGAAATGAGGAGCCCACGCACACCGCAGTCTGTATGAGCACTGGAACCTCAGAGGAGCTGCCGTCACCCCCAGACTGCTGCAGAGAAAGGAACACTGAGGCCTGGCAAGGAAGGGCTGGGCCTGGGGCTGGGGTGCTGGGACAGCAGGAGGGCGTTTGCCTTGCATGCCGCCGACCCAGGTTGGACCCCGGCATCACATTGGGTCACCCAGCATCACCAGCAGTGATCCCTGAACACAGAGCCAGGAGTGATCTCAAGCACAGAGCCAGGAATGATCCCGAGCACAGAGCCAGGAATGAGCCCCAAGTACAGAGCCAGGAGTCAGCCCCGAGCACAGAGCTAGGACTGATCCTGAGCACAGAGCCAGGAGTGAGCCTCGAGCACAGAGCCAAGAGTGATCCCTGAGCATGGCCAGGTGTGACCCAAAAACAAAACAAGAGAAATAGAGGATGGAACATGTCTCTAGCGCCTTCAGTGCTCAGCTGCTGCCTGAAACCTCTTTTCTGTCCACTATGAGAGGCAATGATCCATCGCCCGTGTGCACACATGTGCACACACATGTACACATATGCACACATACACATATGCACACATAGACTCACACGCATGCACACATGCACACAATACACACATGCATGTACACACAGATACACATGCGTACATGCACGCGCATATATACGTGCACACACACACACACAAATGCACATGCACACACAGACACACACACCCCCACCCTGGCTGTCTGGGTTCCTCTCCTGCCGGGATGTCTGGGCAGGTACACACACGCCTCAGTTTACTCACCTGTAAAATGGGCCTGAGCGCATGTTACCTTCATCCCTTGCGCCAAATGGCAAGGGCAGGGCAGCACAGGCAGCCTGCCAGTCTGGACACGCCTACGTCAGGCCCCTCCCGCTGACCGGCGGTGCCCGCGGCCCAGCGTGCTCCCAGGACCAGATGCCACAGCAGGCAGGAAGTGGCCCTGGGATGAGGCGAGGCTGCTCCCCTCAGCCGGCCGTGGCACCTATCCAGTGTCCACCTCCTGGCCAGCAGGCTCTAACGGAATGGAACTCAGGGGCCTGGAGTGCTAGGACAGAGAGGTGGGTGCTGGCCTTGCCGGCGGCTGACCCAGGTTCCATCCCCAGCACCCCATCGGGTCCCCGATGCCCATCAGGAGTGACTCCTGAGCGCAGAGCCAGGGGTCAGCCCTGAGCACCGCCTAGTGTGGCCCACAAACCAAACTAAAAATGAAATAAAGGGACAGAAGTCTGAGCCCCCTCCCACCAGTCTGTGCCGTAACTGCTTCCACAAGCCTCTGCATGGGGGCAGATGGTTCAGGGGCCGACTCAAGGCCCCGATAGGGTCCCCAGCACTGCAAGTTGACCCTGACAGTGCTCGAGGAGCCCCCCCCCCCGGGGCACCACCAGGCCCGAGCACTGGACTGTCGGGTCTGTTGGCTGAGCCCACTGGGCGTGGACTCCCTGAGCACTGCTCAGCTGGTGTGAGATTCTCTGGGAGCCCTGCTTGGGAGCACCCACAGGACTCATCAGGACTGGGAACCAGATGTGACGTCAGCCGGCCCAATGGGGCGGGGCACCCAGGGGCCCTGGTGTGGAGGGGCAGGACTCTGGTGGGGCAGCTGGGCAGTCAGGGAGAAGGGCCAGGGATGAAAGCCCCCAGCACTGGGGCCACCCAGGGACAGCGGACGGCAGGAAGGCACTGGCCTGACCCCCGCCACCTGCTGTGACTCGCAAGAGGAAATGCCCTGGTCAGGCAGGGATTAAATGGCCAGTTCATAGACCACAGCAGGACCTCGAACCCGGAACCGAGGGAGGAGAGGGCGGGAGAGAGGGGAGAGGGAGACCAAGACAGTGGGGGAAAGGGGAGGGGGAGAGGGAAAAATATTGGGAGAGAGACAGAGACAGAGAGGAGAGAGAAGGAGAGAGAGGGGAGGAGAGGAGAGACAGAGACAGAGAAAGGAGAGAGGCGAGACAGAGAGAGGAGAGAAGAAGAGAGGAGAGAGAGAAAAGGAGAGAGGAGAGAGAAGAGAGAGAGGAGGGGGAGGGAGGGACCAAGGGGGGGAGAAAAGGGAGGAGAGAGAGGAAAGAGACAAGAGAGAAAGAGAGGAAAGAGAGAGGGAAGGAGGTGGGGGGAGAGGAGAGAAAAAGGGGGGAGGGAGAAGGGAGGGACCGAGAAAGAAGGGGGAGAGAGAGAGAAGGGGAGAGAGAGGCAGCAAAGAGAGGGAGGGAAAGAGGGAGACAGGGAGACCCAGAGAGGCCGGGGGAGGGGTCCAGCCAGCCAGGACCAGCGCCCGCGCTTCCTGGTGGAGGCCGGGGTGCGCCCCCCAGGTCCCAGGGTCCCCAGGGCCGGGCGTCCCGCTAGCGCGGCGGGTCCGCGGGGCGCGGCAGGTGCGGGGGTCGGGCGGGAGGCGGGCTGGGGTGACGCCGCCGCCCGCCCTCCGGCTCCCGCAGCCAATTAGACGCCCCCCTCGGGCGCTCCTTAAAGCGCCGGACTGTCACCCCGGAGCAGCTGCGCCCCGCCAGGCCGGAGCGGCGCCCGCCAGAGCCAGCCATGGCCACCCCCAACGGGGCGCTGGACAGCAGGACGCCGCCGCGACCCGTGCGCAGCCTGGAGGTGAAGTTCACGCAGGTGAGCGCGCGGCCGGACCCGACGAGGGTCGCTGGGGCGGGCGGCGGGGCGCGGGCGGCGTGAGCACCTCGGGCACCTCGGGCACCGCCAGCCCTGCCCCTCGGTGAGGGCGCGGGGAGGCGGCTGCGGGGCCAGCCCGGGGGCCCGGGACCCCGCACAGCCCCGCCCGGGACCCCGCACAGCCCCGCCCGGGACCCCGCACAGCCCCGCCCGGGACCCCGCACAGCCCCGCCCGGGACCCCGCACAGCCCCGCTCGGGACCCCGCACAGCCCCGCCCTGGAGGGACGCTCGGGGCCAGCGCGGGGCTGGCGGGGCCGGCCGGGGGCACGGGACCCCGCACAGCACCGCCCCACCCGGGACCCCGCACAGCCGCCCCACACACACACCGGGAGGTGCGCGCGGGCCCCCGCGCGCGGGGCTGGCGGGGCCGGCTGGGGGCACGGGCGCTCCCCGGGCAGCCCTCCACCCGACTAGCTCCTCCCGCGCCCCTCTCCGGCTGACACGGGCGCCGGAGAAAACCCCCCGCCCCACACCCCATCAATTTTACTTTCAAAAGTAGCAATTAGGTCCCTCGAATAGTTTTAATCAGGCGGAGAAAGTGGCGGACCATTCTGTGTGGCCTGCAGATTTGGGGGGTTCTTGGCACTTCCTGGCGGCCGGGCCTCTGATCACAGGACGTTTAAATTGCCCGTTGGGGGCGGGCTCGGATCAGCCCTGACGGGCCCAGCCGCGGGAGAGGGCTTTTGAAAGCGGGTCCCTGACTGCTGCCTCCGAAGAGGAATTCCTGCACCAGTTCCGAGACACCTATGAGCAGCCCTGACAAACTGACAAATCAAATGTGGGGTTTTTTTTGGGGGGGGTGTGTTTTATTTTTTTTTATTTATTTTTTTGAAGTCTACCACTGGGGCTGGGGCTGAGTTTTATTTTGGTTTTGTTGTTACTGATTTTCTTTTTTTTTTTTTTCCTTTTGGTGGCAGGGACCAGGGGAATCTTGAGATTCTCAGCCAGCCAGGCTGGTAGTTCTATGCAAGGGCTTGAGAATGCAGTGCCTCTCAACACTGCAGTGCCAGGGATGACCCAGGGGTGCTAGGAAGTGTGTGTGTGTGGGGGGGGGAACCGTGAGGTACCAGTGATGTACATGCACAGCCAGCCACATGCATGGCAGGTTTCGGAAGCCCCGTATTGTCTCTCTGGCCTTTATTTGGTGGTTTATTTTCTGCCTGTGTTATTATTTTTCTTGTCTACCTTTGAGTCTTATTGTGCAAACCAGGCACTTCTGCAAAGTTTGCCTTTCTCTGCGAAAAGAACAAGTGGTGGTGGGTTGGGGGGGCCGAGCGTTGGGGCCCCCTGGAGGTGCTCAGGGGCTGCTCTCTGCTTGGTGCTGGGGGCTCTGTCCTGGTCCCGGAACTGAGCACACACTCGCCCTTGAGTCTGTCCACAACCCACCGTCTCCAGTCCTCTGAGGCTCGCCCCAAGTGTCTGGGGGCGTGGACGGGAGTTTCTGGGCAACCCCCTTCTCCCAACCCATCTCAGGGCTGCTGTCTGGTCCCAGCGACAGGAAGTGGGTTTGGGACCGAGGCTGAGGGCGCAGAGACAGACCTGCAGAGCCCTCAGATGCAGGTCAAACAGCTGCCCGCCTGCCTCTGACTCGTGGCTCCCTGTGGAGACCTCCAGGCCCTCTCACTCAGGGGGCCCAGTCAAGCTCCCGGGCCTGCAGTGCTCAGGGAGTGTCAGGGAGCGTCCGCTTGGAACACAGCCCTGAGGGCGAAGGAAGGAAGGAAGCTCTCGAGCCAGAGAAGACAGCAGAGTAGGGGCCGGCCGGGCAGTGGGCACTGAGAGCCCAGTGTCAGCCTGGTCAGCCTGTTCTTTCGCAAACCTGACTCCTGGGCTAGCATGTTTGATTCCCTGGGTGTGGCCCCAAAGCCCGAAGCAAAGACCTGGGCCCTGATGTTCTTGCTAATAGAAGACCCTCCATGGGGGCATGGGGGGTGTCTGAGCACTTGCTGGCAGGGGGCGGGGGCCGGGGGTGGCTGTGCTGTTTCCCAGGAAAATTTTGTTTCTGGGAGGCTGACTCCACTGTGGGGGAGACGTCGCTCTGTTCTCACAGTTCAACATGAGCCCCTGGTCCCAGAAGCCCCCTCCGTCCTCCGGGCTGTCAGCTTCCTCTTTCAGGAGCCCCTTCCTCTCCTTCCAAGACTCTGCCAGGAGCAAACATTCACTGACAGAATTTCCGAACTCTAAAAGCACAGGCTTTCTTCTGCTCTTTGATGGAATTGCCCTCAAATCTTTCTTCCCAATGCCTCCGAGGTGGATGCTAGCAGGGAGACGAAAGAACTCGCTTGTGTGCACCCCATCTTTCCCTTCACCCCAAGGCACACAACCCCCGCACACCCCCCCCGCCCCGTCTTCTCTAAACTTCTCCGGTCACCCCAGTGGGGCTTCTGCACAATGTCAGTCCCACCAGCCAGTTCAGCAGACGTGATTTCTCACCCTGTCTGAGGGGGGAGGGTCCCCAATTCAGAACGCAAGCGGGACATGTTTTCTAAACCCGTGATCCCGGTGTCGGGCTCTGGGTCCTGCGGCTGGCCTGGATGGTAACAACCCTCCCAGTGGCCCTTCCTTACTTGCGTGTTTGTGGAGAAAATGATCAGCCGTCGGAAGCACGTGGCCAAAGAGCTTACTAGCACCATTCGGAGAAGAGCAAAGACAGGAGGGGCAAACATGATGCCTGCGGAGGGAGCAGAATTTCATGGGTCAGTGTTTACTTGAATGATGGACCCTGACCCAGATGTCCAAATCCTCCCCCGAAACTTGCAGGAGGCGTGGTGGGTCCTGCAGACGGGCCCCATCCCCCATTCACACGCTGTCTCTGCCACCTTCTCATCTTCCAAGCCCCGTGGAATGCAGAGCAGGAAGGACCCCGAATCAGCAGTTTTCCCCCGCCCCGGCAGGCTCTATTATCTAACCCACGAAATTTCATCTCCCCACAAATGGGCTTCCCTTCCCGGCCGCGCCAGCCCTCGCCAGCCCAGCTCTGCTCTGCCGCCCGCTGTTTCTCGCGGTGCCTGCGGGCTGAGTTGCCGGGTGGCAGAAGGGTGCGCTTGGGTTTGGTTTCAGCTGGAAGAAGAACCCTGTAATTGTAGCCCGGCCTTTTCTGCGCTCTTCCCCGGGGGCCCCCAGCTCCTGCAAAGGGCACGGGCTTCCAGCATGCAGAAGGCCCGGGCCAAAGGGGCAGTCTCTGCACTGGACTCCACCTCCCACTGCAGCCCAGGGCAGAGGACAAGGCACGGACGTGCTCCCAGCCAGCAGCATCGCTCCCTGATGAGCCTCAGGGATTCCAGGAGGCCCAAGGGAAGACAGGAGCGAAGCTTCTAGCTCACTGGCCGACAGGGAAGTGGGGCGGGTGTGAGGGGGCGTTGGCCCAATAATTGAAATTAGTCTGACGGTGACCTGCTGTCAGGACACAGAGCCACCGGGACACAGTCCTGAGCATGGAGAATCTTGGGCAGCACTTGATTTTCTGGGCCTGCTTCCCAAGCGGTTCTTCCCGCGTCTCGGCCGGGGCCTTGCTCAGGACCACAGTGGACAGTGAGGACGAGGCTGTCTCAGGCGCAACTCTGAGTCCTGTTCCCTAGGACGCGGGAGCCGGGTCTGTGGGCGTGGAGGGTGTGCATCTGATGGGCAGGCCTGCTTTGAAGGCACGGGACCCCATTTCCACCCCAGTGTTCCCCGAGCCTCTGAGCACTGACAGGTGATCCTCCGTGTCCAGACAGGGTCATACTCTGGGACCTGAGCCTTGAGCTGTCATTGCAGTTCCCGACCTGCCACTTCTGTCCCTACTTCATCCCCCGAAGCCATCTTTTTCAAGAAATGGATGCTTTTAAAAGCAATTCAATCTTGGAATAAACCAAGCCAATAAATCCCCCCATTTCAGTAGCTGGATAAATGTGGATTTTTTTTTACTTTGATTGTAGTGCTTTATTTTTTAAAAAATATTTGGGTGGGGGGAGTTCATCCCCCACCCGGCAATGCTCAGGGCTGACTGCTGGCTCTGTGGTCAAAGAGTGGGGAACTTGTGGGGTGCCAGGTTCTTGGGCCATGCCCTCTGTGCTCTCTCTCGGCTCGTGATGCTTCGTTCCGGCCTCAGCTGTGCTCTAGACATTGCGGGGTACCAACCAGAGAGCACAGATCATCAGCCAGTTCTCCAGTTCTGGGTGGACATACGCAGTTACTGACTGCGTCTGTGGATAGAACCAGAACATTCCCTGATATTTACCGTCGGATCCCAACACTGGCTCTTATGATGCTCAACAGGGAAATCAAAGTTGTAAGGAATGTGGGGGAGAGACTGCTGTGAGCAAGAGAGACAGATCCCTGGCCGAGAGCACCCCTGCACCGTCCGTCCGGGCGGGGGGGGAGGTTGCAGCAGGTTGGGGGGAGAAGCAGGTGCTTGTGGATAATTTACCCTCTAGTAAAGCCCCATTTCCTCTCCCTGTACCAAACTCTCGGAGGTCACCGCCTCTAATTTGCACCTTCATTTAACTGTTGAGCTTAGCCATCCATGCTTCTGCTGATGCATGCTGTTGCTTAAAAAAAAAAAATGCAAAGGCTTCAGAAAAAGTCCAAACAATTGTGACCCAAGAGTGCTGCCCGGCAAACGTGATTAAGAGGCTTGGTCTCCACTCCTTGGAGCACGAGACCTTTCCCTCTGCTCCAAAGACCCCCTGTAATGTTGAAGGCAGGGGGCTAACGGTGGGGGGGGGGGTTAGGAGAAGACAGGACGTTACCTAAGGTCCTCAGCATGTTGGAATGATGATTTCGATTAAGCCTAACGCATTACAACTTCCTCTCCTGGTTAGATATTCATCAACAACGAATGGCATGCGTCCAAGAGTGGGAAGAAGTTTGCCACGTACAACCCCTCCACGCTTGAGAAAATATGCGAAGTAGAAGAAGGAGATAAGGTGGGTGCTCCCTCCCCTGCCCACTTCACACCCCCCCCCCGAGTAATTCAATTACAGATAAACCCCAGCGTCGGGAAGCGGGTTGGCTGGCGGGCTGAGCAAGTCGCTTTGTAGACACATGGGCCAGAATGGGATCAATTAGGCGCCCCCCACCACTGAGAGCCACTTATGTGATTGATAGATGGGCCTTGGGCTCTGAGGATGACCTCAGCCAGCCTCATCCCGGCCCACAGCAAGGTTTTTATCAATGATTCGATCCTGACGGGCGCTAGAGATGCGTTCCAGAAAGCACTTCCAGCCGGTGTGTTTCCCTAAGCATAGCCTTCCACCAGAGAGGCTTTTTTGAGAGAGAGAGAGAGAGAGAGAGAGAGAGAGAGAGAGAGAGAGAGAGAGAGAGAGAGAGAGAGAGAGCGCAAGAAGAAAGTGTGTGCAGGAGTCACAACATCTCACAGTTCCAGATTTCTCTCCAACAGAAACTCCCAAGGCTGGTGGTTATCCGCCGCCTTCCCACCTGATGGAGCTCTGTGCAGAAGCCTGGGTATTGCAGGCACAGAGACGCACACGCAGCTGCAGGGTTAGGGGCCTGCTTGACTTTCAGGGAGATGATGAGGCACCCGAGGTCATTTCCCTTAGCTGTTTCATCTCTAGGGTGAGGACCATGAAGGCACACGGACTTAGCTTCTGGTGAACAGCAAATGAACAAAGCAGGTGTTTGAGTTTCGTTTCAGGGGCTACACCTGGCGGTGCTCAGGGATCACACTTAGCAGGGCTCAAGGACCCTGTGGGGTGCTGAGTATTGAACCTGGCTCAATCCTGTGCGGGGGGGAAAAGAGCTCCCCACTGTGCCATCTCTCCAGCACCCCCAGGGCCAACATTTCTGCCTAGCTCACCAAGGGTGGGTTGTGGGTTTCTGACAAAGTGGCATGGGTGAACATGGGTTCGCTTGGCTCACCCAGAAAAGTGTGTAAGGTCAGCCAGTATAGAAACATGAACGTGTTTCTCCTCAAACCGTTCACTTGGACCTCTAGAAATCTGGAAGAGAGGACACGGGAGATTAGGAAAGACAGATCAGGGCCCGGAGTGATAACACAGCAGGGAGGATGTCTGCCTTGCATGCAGCCTACTGCGGCTCAATCCCCAGCATCCCATATGGTCCCCTGAGCACCGCCAGGAGTGATCCTTGAGGGCAGAGCCAGGAGTAACCCCTGAGCATTGCTGAGTGTGACCCAAAAAGCCGCTTCCCCCCTAAAGAAAAGAAAGACAAATCAGTCAGGAGCCACTGCTGGGAGGGCTTGAGCATCTGCCTTACGGGGGTTCAATCCCCAGCATCCCATATCAAACCTGGGTTAGCCACATCAGGAGTGATCCCTGAATGCAAAGTCACGAGTAACCCCAGATGTGACCCCCAAAAACAAACTGAAAAAGAAGCCAAGGGTGAGGAAGAGAAAGTGGAGGGCTGGAGCGCCCAGGCCCCGGGCTCCAGGCTCCATCCCTGGTGCCATACGCATCCCTGCAACCCTGCCAGGAGGGCCCAGCTGGCCCGAGCCTGAGACCCCGACCACACAGTGTGCAGGGTGCAGAGGGTATTGCCAGAAGGTGACCCCAAGGCCCCCTGAGTTCTGCCGGGCCACGGCCACGCTCCAGGCCTGGACCCTGATTTCCATCCGCGTGGCCCCTCTCTTGCTCTTGCAGGCCGATGTGGACAAGGCCGTGGAGGCGGCCCGTGCAGCCTTCCAGAGGGGCTCTCCCTGGCGCCGCCTGGACGCACTCAGCCGAGGCCGGCTGCTGCAGCAGCTGGCGGACGCGGTGGAGCGGGACCGCGCCATACTGGCCGTGAGTACACGCTGCCCACCCCAGGGGGTAGGGGGTAGTTGCCGTTCCAGGGTCCCGGTGCCCGGCTCTACTCTGCCACCTCCTGAGTTTCAACCTGCAGCTGTGAGGCCCGACACCTCATTCGGCAGATGGGGAAACCGGGGAAGGGGACTGTCATCTGCGTCCAGAAGATTTGCTTTATCCCCCGAGCCGGAGACAGAGAGGAGACCCCTCGCACCCGCTGAGGCCAGTGGCCAGCGGCTTTGGATTTGCTCCTTCTCACCGGGACGCTGGCAGGCGGTGCCCCTGGGATTTCTCAGGGTGAACACTGCCGGCACAGCACAGTCCAGAGGCGGCCCCCACCCTGAGCTCCCGCAGCCTCCCAAAGGGAAGGGGATGTCAGGGTCAGCTGAAAGGCGCCCGTGCGGGCACCCCCGCCCTCCCTCCAGCCTGGGTTCCGGTTCTGGGGGATGGAAGGGCATTTCCTGCCAGAGCCTGGGCGGGGTCAGCACCAAGGGACAAAGGGGTCCTCTGAACCCCGGCTGGAAATAGACAAGAATCCCTGACATTGTGGCCCCCTCACTGGCCCCGGGGCGACGCCTCCGTCCCCAGCCAGGCTGCCCTGTTGTTCCCTTCCGCTCCCTCCCGCTGCCCGGGAACACGGTCGCAGCAGCTGCGTGGGGCCATTGTGCGGGTGGCCGGACCCTCTGGGCCCTGTCAGACTTTCCACTGCAGCCTCTTCCTCCCCTCCAGTGTGGAGGCTGCCGACCCTCCATCCACCCTCTGTCCACCCTCCTGCGCCTCCCTGTCTCCACAGGGAAGCCGCAAACCTTCCAGAGTCTTCCCGGAATGCGGACAAGCTCAGGAGGGTGGAGGGCTGAGGGAGAGGTCACCGGCAAGGCTCCCCCGACTGTCCTGTCCCTGTGGGCCCTCACGGGAACCCTGTCCAAGCTCGGACCATTCTTTTTTTTTTTTTAATTTATTTATTGAATCACTGTGGGAAAAGTTACAAAGCTTTCAGGTTTAAGTCTCGGTGATGCAAATATCAAACACATTTCCCTTTACCAATACTTATTTTTCACCACAAAGAACCCCAATAAACCCCCCCAACCCTCCCAATGCCTGTGAGGCAGATGAATTCTAGTTAACACTCTATCTACTTTGACTTGATTCATTGTTTCGATAAAAGATGCACCATTATTATTTAGAGTTTACACCCCCAAATCAGACATGCTGAAAAGGCATTGTGAAATAATTTATTTTCTACCGCTGGTCACAAGAATCAAATGATGTCGTGTGGTCACAATTGCGCTGCACAATTTTGGATTTCTGGTATTTTACTTATTAAGCCTGGAAGTATTTCTGCTGAGAGTCAGATAATTATGAAATTGGTTTCTCTGCTCTTGAGCCATTGCTGTGCTGGAGAGCCGCTTGTGGGGGGCAACTCGTGACCTCAGTAGGGCGTGAAGGACGAGCTGGGAACACCCCCCTTCCCATGAGGTTTCAGTCTCCCCATCACGACCGGCTCATACCTGGCTTTCCATAAAGCTCCAAAGCGGCTGCCATCTTTCTTTCCAGAGGGAAAAAGGAGCAACACCCTTTCCCCTCCGGGCAGGCATGGTGGCGTAGATTAACGCATAGTCCGTTCACTTTTCTGCTGCAAGCTGCTGGGCTCTGCATTAAGGAGCTCGGACCGTTCTTAATGCCAGCTAGAGAAGTTGGGAAGTTAAAACAGTCCTTTGAAGTCTGGGCCATCCCTGGCCTCCCCACTCCCCTCCCATCCTCTACCCCCCCCCCCCCCAGCCCTGCCCTACCCTTTTCTTTTCTCTTCATTCCTTGTTTGGAAGCAACACCTGCAGTGAGGGGTGAGTTCTGGTCATGCTCAAGGGGACTTTAAGGTGCTGGGGGTGGACCCAGGGCCTCCAGCAGGCAAAGTCTGCACTCTGCCCTTTGAGAACTTTCTCCAGCCCCAAGTCTTTTCATTGCGGGGGGGGGGGGGGGGGTGAGCAGCGAGCACAGGTCTGGTATTCCTGGGTTCAATCCCTCAGAGTCAGCTGCAGAAGTGACCCACCAGGCAAAAAAAAATAGAAACGTATGTTAAGAAAACAAAACTGCATGGGGCTGGAGTGATAGTCCTAGCAGGTAAGGCGCTTGCCTTGCGCACCGCAAAGCTGGGTTTAATCCCAGCATCCCATATGGACCCCCAAGCACTGCCAGGAGTAATTCCTGAGTGCAGAGCCAGGAGTAAGCCCTGAGAACCGCTGGATGTGACCCAAAATGACCAAAAAAAAAAAGACAACAACAACAAAAATACTATGGGGCCAGAGCAGTAGTACAGCGGGGAGGGCATTTGCCTTGCATGCAGCTGACCCGGGTTCAATCTCAGCATCCCATATGGTCCCCCAACCACAGGAGTCACCCCTAAGCATCACTGGATGTGACCCCCCCTAAAGAAAAATAAAAGAAAAAGAAAAGAAAAAGAAAACAAACCAAAACTACAGGTGGCGGGCCTGGTCAGAGTGAGAGTCCTTGCCCCGCATGCGCCTGGCCATAGTCTGACTCTGGCCCTGTCTTGTCCCCAGGCATTGCAGAGGGGCCTGGGGGTCTCTGGGTAGCCTGGGCTGCACCCTGGTGGCCAGTGCTCATTAACAGTGGCACCCAGGGCCCCAAAAGTATTTGGGTGCCTCACCCCCCACAAACATACAAACCTCAACTGGAGACGCCGCTTCTTGGCTTTTGCACGGACACGGCTGATGGGGAAATGCAGTGAGCAGGGAGGGACAGTAGGCAGCGAGGGGCAGTGAGACAGGACACAGGAGCCTGGGTGGAGCCGAGTGTGCTCATGGGGCGTCCTGTGCCTGCAGACGCTAGAGACCATGGACACGGGGAAGCCGTTCCTCCACGCCTTCTTCATCGACCTGGAGGGCTGCATCCGGACCCTCCGGTACTTTGCAGGCTGGGCGGACAAGATTCAAGGCAAGACCATCCCCACAGGTGAGTCGCATCCAGGCCTCCGGAGCCCCATCCTCCCCTGCTCTGCGACCTGCAGCTGACACCCCATCCCCTGCCCTGCTGTCCCAGGGCCTCCTTTAAGCCCCCCAAAGCGTGCGGCTCCAGGCTGATACTTCTAAGGATCTTTTGCTTTGGAATCTGGGTTCGAAATTGTTTCTTTGGGGCCTGAGAGGTCTCTCGAAGGCTGCTGCACGTATCTGGCATGCCTGAGGCCCCAAGTTGGGACCCTGAACTTGATCCAGCTGGACCTGACAGATGCCCCCACACCCCAGGTCACCTGAGCACGGCTTCTTCGGAGCCCCTGTCCCCTCCCCGCCAAATTGCTTCTTTGGAGCAGACACCGTTGTCGGCTGCCGGGCTCCATCCCACTTCGAGCCTGTGGGTCAGGCCCAACCGCTGCAGTAAACGAAGTCACTCGAATCTGCTCTCGCTCTGGCTTTCCAAGGCCCAGAAACTTTCAGCCCATTTACATGATGAAGCTGCCCCGTGAGCATGCAAAAGTACTGGGTCCCCCATAAACCATCCTCCTCTAGCTCCGGTGGGACCCAGGCACGAGCCCAGGAGGTTGGGAAATGAGGCCAGAGAACATGGGGCGGGGGGCTCCAGCTGTCCACACTGCCGACATCTGGAGAGCAGCACAAAGCCAGGGCCCCTCACAAAGAAGAGCTAATCCAGCATTCGCCTACCTCTGGCCGACCCCGATGCAGAGGCCGCACCATCACGGGCCCCCGGAACATCCCTGGGAGGGACCCCTGAGCACAGAGCCAGGGGTCCCTGAGCACTGCTGGGTGTGACCCCAAAACCCTCCAAAAAAGAGAGAAGGAGGGGGCTTGAGCGATAGTACAGGGGGTAGGGCATTTGCCTTGCAGGTGGTCAACCCAGGTTCGATTCCCAGCATCCCATTTGGTCCCACAAGCACCACCATTCCTGAGTGCAAAGTCAGGAGTAACCCCTGTGCATCGCCAGATGTGACCCAAAAAAAAACCGAGAGAGAGACAGAGAGACAGAGACAGAGACAGAGACAGAGAGACAGGGAGAGACAGAGACAGAGAGAGAAGGAGAGAGAAAGGCTTGGGGACCAGGGACCAGCACCACCAGGTGTCGCTCAGCTCCCCCAAAACATAATCTGTATGGGGCTGGAGAGATAGCGCGTTTGCCTTGCATGCAGCCAACCTGGGTTCGATTCCCAGCATCCCATATGGTCTTCCAAGCACCACCAGGAGTAATTCCTGAGTGCAGAGCCAGGAGCAACCCCTGTGCATCGCCAGGTGTGACCCAAAAAAAGCAAAAAAATAAAACCCATAATCAGTTGACATTGGAAACCACTAAAGCATACCTCTCTCTCACCCCGCTCTCTTCTAGACGACAACGTGGTGTGTTTCACCAGACACGAGCCCATTGGGGTGTGCGGTGCCATCACGCCTGTAAGTCCGGCCTCTGTCCCTGGTGACCTGGCCAAGGAAGGGGTGTCGTGTGGGCTGAGACCTGGGGTACTGGCTCCATCATGTGAGCTAGAGTTGGGATGTGTGGGGGGCGGGGGTGGAGGCACATCTGAGCCAGGCCTGGCTCTCCAGGGCACATCAGCGGGTACCCCAGAGAAACGGGAAGCTGCGTTCCCCATGCACCTCCGGCCGCCCCGGTGCCTGAGAGTTTGAACTCACTGCCCTGGCGTCTGTGATGGCGGGTGTCAGGCAGCTCAGAGGAGGAGTGCGCACCTGCGATGCCCCCCCCTCACCCACCCCTGGCCCATGCGAGCCTGGAACTCTCCTGCCCTCTGTGTCCCGAGCCCCTCGGAATCATTGTCCCCAGAGTTGGGAGGCAGGGAGAGCATTTGGCTGTGTGCATGTGGCGAGGGGTGGGTGAGTCTGTGTCCTGTGACACATGGAACGTCACAATGTTGGATGCTGATGATGCTAATGATGAACTCGACCCAGAATTCAAGGCTCTGGGTACTTGGATGGAAGCGAAATTCCCTCTCCCCAAACCCACTTGGCAGGACCTCCCTGCAAGACCCTTAGGAAGGGCCGGGAAGGACTGCGCTTGTGACCTGGGCACACTTCTGTGCTGCCTGTCAACCCCCAAATCCAGACATGTGTACCTGGATGAGCCTCCTGCACTGTGACATGCCAGGGCTCTGGGGCCGGGCAGCCTGGTGGGTGCAGCCCCCTCCCCTCAGCGCCCCTGTGCTCCTCTGCAGTGGAACTTCCCCCTGCTGATGCTGGTGTGGAAGCTGGCGCCCGCGCTGTGCTGCGGGAACACGGTGGTCGTGAAGCCTGCAGAGCAGACGCCCCTCACCGCCCTCTACCTGGGCTCCCTGATCAAAGAGGTAAGGGGGTCCAAGAACAGGACAGAAGTAGAAGCGCTCACCTTGCATGCGGCCAACCCGGGATCAGTCCCCAGGCACCTCCTAGAGTCCCGGGAGCCTGGCCAGGAGTGACCGGAAGTAAGGTGTCCAAGAAGCCGGTGTTTGGAGGCCAGACATGCGGTACAGTGCTTGCCTTGTGCATATGGTATCCTAAGTTTGATCCCTGATGAAAGAGAGTAGGGAGAAGGAAGGGAGGGAAGAGAGAGAGAAAGAGCAAGGGAGGGAGGGAAGAAAATAAATTTGGGTCCTTGATAAGATTCCACTCCCGGGCACAGGCCCAGACTTGAAGTCGCCTGCCAGATCAGGCCACAAGACTGTCAGGGCCACTTGCAGGGAGTGGGAAGCGGGTGACTCCGCTGTTGCATTTGGCAGCTGCAGTTTCTTCTCCTGTCCATGCTCCCTGAGCTCAAGAAACTCCTCCCACTCGTTCCAGGGAACACACCTAACTTTCACGAGGCTCAATCCCCTCATGCCCCTGGGCCCCAGGCTCAGCATAGAGAATTCGCGCGACATCCCTAAGAGGGAGAATCTGGTTTTCGGGAGGTTCCCGGAGCTGTGCGTTTGTGGCTTATGAATGGAGGTTCGTTTGGACAGCACCTGCCAAAGTGGCTGCCACTGCACCTGCTTACTCACCATCTCCCCATCCGTGCTCTGCTCTTTTGGGTGACTGTTCTCCTTCCGAGCAGTCATTGCTCAGGGAAACAGTGACCCAAGGGGCACCTGATGACAACTGTGCAGCCATTCTCTCCCCAGCTTGCATGAAAAAAATAATATTCTTGGTTCATCATAAAATGACCGTAGGTGCAATGCATGAGCCATATGGGTGAGATTGTGGGCATCTGCCCGCCAGGTGTGTCTCTGTGAGGGGCTGAAGCTTCACGGCCAGCAGGAGCATGTAGAGGGATTTCAGAATCAAAACGAAGAGTCACAGCGTGGCTCCATGGACAGCCATGTGCCTCCCACTTGAAGGCTCCAGTTCGATTCCCAGCACCCAATGTCCCCCTGGAAGCATTGTCAGGAGTAACTACTATTTACTCATTTTTGTGTTTCCATGGAACCTTTTGCTTGAGTGGGCCCAGTAATGTCTCCATTGTGACAATTGTTACTGTGTTTGGCATATCGAATACGTCACGGGGAGCTTGCCAGGCTTTGCCGTGCGGGCAAGATACTCTCAGTAGCTTGCCTTACAAGTGGCCAACATGGCCGACCCGAGTTCGATTCCTCCGCCCCTCTCAGAGAGCCCAGCAAGCTACCGAGAGTAACAGTTGTCACAATGGAGACGTTACTGGGCCCGCTTGAGCAAATCAATGAACAACGGGAGGACAGTGACTGTGACAGTGATAGAACCTTTTATTCACTAACCATTTTTACTGCACTATGGGATTTCTGATACTTTTAATCACACTTTTCACGGCTCCGTCATCCCAACACCACACGTATCACCGCAGGTCACTTCCCTCCGCCTTATCCAGGGACCCTCGTAGCCCCTCCTCACATCAGCTCAGGTCTATAACCAAAAATCTCCAGTTTTGGGTCAGAGAGATAGGACAGCGGGGAGGGCTATTGCCTTGCCCAGGGCCAACCCAGGTTCCACCCCCGGCAGCCCAGAGGTGGTCCCAGGGATCACCAGGAGTGACTGACACGCCCACTGTCTCTCCCCAGGTCGGGTTCCCACCAGGCGTGGTGAACATTGTACCTGGGTTTGGGCCCACAGTGGGAGCTGCGATTTCTTCACACCCGCAAATCAACAAGATCGCCTTCACGGGCTCCACGGAGGTAAGTAAAAGGCCCCCAGTCCCCTGCCCCCGCCACACACACACACACACACACACGCACACGCACACCCCTTGAACACCCTCCCATATACATACAGACCCCTCGGACCCAGTGGAGACAGGAACTTCCAAGTGGAGAGGCCACCCCCCAAGCATTGTTGTCTCGTGGCACCATTTTCTGTTCGATTCTGGTGCAGAGCCTGGCAGCTGGCTCAGAAAGCAGGGTGCAGGCCGAGCCTAAGGGAGACAGGGCACCACAGGGACCCCTGAGCCCAGAACTGGAGGCAGCCTGCAGCACCACCACCGGGCGTGAGTGACTCACCGGGGCTGTGTGAGGTTTTTAAAGGCTCCGATGCCAAGCACATGGGTAGCAAACAGGAGCCTGGGTCTGACCCCAGCACCACCGGAGGTGACCCCAAGGCAGGCCAAGACTGAGAAACCAAACAAGAGTTTAATGGTTAGTTCCACCCACCCTGGCCCCAGACATGCTGGGTGCAGGCCTGGGGGTGCATCCCTGAGGGTGGCTGGAGTGGCCTGAGAATTGTGGGTGGGACTGCCAGGTCTTCCGAGTCCATCTCGGAAGCTCCTCGCCCCCTCCCCCAGTAAAATAAAGCAGAAAAGAACTGCAAAGGCGCAGGGACTCCTCAAGGAGCAGCAGCAGGAGACCAGGCTGGGCTGTGGATGCCCTGGCCACGCCACAGCCACGCCTGGACCACGCCTCTGTCATGCCCAGCTAAGCCCTGGCCACACCCTGGCCACGCCCCTGTTGCATCCCTTTATATACCCAGGCCACGGCCCTGTAATGCCTAGATCCCCTCTCCCCCCGCCAGCCCCTGCCACGCCCAGGCCATACCCAGGCCACACCCTGGCCACACTCTTGTCTGCCCCTCTCACACCCAGTCCCTTCCCCACTCATGCCCCTGTCACTCCCTGGTCTCATCCCTGTCACGCCTTGACCCACCCTGGCCCTGGCTCCCACCTTTCCTACAGAGATCTTTCGGGTTCCTCTCCAGCTCCTAGCTGACTTTAACTAGGAGGCTACGACATACCCCACCCACCCACCCAACATGGGGTGGAACCACTGACGGTGGGGTAAGGGGTCACCATAAGCGTTATTGGACAGATAATAGAAGGTTCTTGGATGCACCATGACCAGGAAAGAATCCGAAATCTACCTTGGCAGGAACTCGGGGCCATTGGAGGGGCTCGCCTGGGGTTGTATTTCTTGGGCAAAAAAGGGTCCCCCGTAGGGAGAAGATTTCATAAACTTTGATCTAGGGGGTACAGGGCCAGGGGTCTGGTCCCCAACTCCCCTCCCCAACCCCCGCAGCCTCTGTTCTGAACAAGAAAAGGATTCTGTGTTCCTGAACTGCTCAGCTCAGGCACTTCCCCTATAGGGGTGCTGCACTCCCAGACCCCTGCTGCATTCAGCCCCAAACACCCCTCAGAGGCTGTCCTGCTCCTGCTGCTGGGGGCACATGCCCTGTCCTTGCCCCAGCCCTCACCCCCACCTCACCCAAGCCAACACTGACCAGGAGCCCATTTTTCTTTGATCAGTTTTGGGATGGGGTGGGAGGTAGGGGGTTGCACCAGAGTTCCCTCCCACCCCTCCACCTGGGCGACCTGGAGTGCTGGGGATCAAAACACGGGTCTCACCAGGCCGCCCCACCTCTACTTGGACTTTTAAGATACTAAAAGTTTTTCAAGCTGAAAATGTTGGCTTTGGAGCAGGCCCTTGGCACTGCCCGGCAGAGCAGCTCCCTCCCCGCACCCTCTCTGTGCTTGTCAGGAAGTCAGGATTGTCAGGGTAGGGCTGGGTGAGGGGAGACTGACAGCACTGACAGCTAACCGGGTCAAGGTTGGGCTGGCAGGGGGGTCAGGGCTGCGCTGGCAGTGGGGTTAGGATTGGGTTGACGGGTGGGGTTAGGGTTGGGTTGGTGTAGGGTCAGGGCTGGGCTGGCAGGGGGGTCAGGGTCAGTCAGTGTTAGGGTTGTTTCTCAGTAGGATCAGGGTTAAGGAGGTTAGCAGGGTTAGGGTTAGGGTCTCTATAGGGTTTGGCTGGGCCTGGCCCACCCCCTCTGTCTCCCCCTGCTCTGTAGAGGCCCTGTCCTAAAGCATGTCCAGAGTTGGGCCCCGATTCCTCACCTGTGTCCCCCCACCCAGAACCTCTCCCCGCTGATGCCGTGGGCAGTCCCCATACCCTGTTGGCCAGGAGCCCCTCTGCAGGCGTCTGGGGGCACTGTGGGACGCTGGGTCCAGCTCCAAGTGGACATTGTGCCCCCCACAATCATGTCGGGGGCAACCTGGACCCCAGATTGCAGTGACACCCCCCTAGCTGCCTGGAAAGCAGGCAGAGTGTGGGGGTGGGTAGGCTCCCAGCCCCTGGCCAGGCCCCTGGTCTTAGGGCTCCGGGCTTTGCCCTACAGGTGGGGAAGCTGGTGAAGGCGGCAGCTTCCCGCAGCAACCTGAAGAGGGTGACCCTGGAACTTGGGGGGAAGAACCCCTGCATCGTGTGCGCTGACGCCGACCGTGAGTCTGGGGCCTGCTCCTGGGAGCCCCCCGTCTCCCCCATCTCCCCACTCGTGGTGGGAATTCTGAACCCAGGAGATGCCCACGCACCCCGGCAGTGCTTGCGCGCTTTGGGAAGGGGCGGGGTCTCTCCATTAGCCAGGGTCAGACTCAGCTGCCCCAGTCGCCCCCCAAGGGTGAGTTTGCAGGAGCTGAGCAGTTAGGGTGCCTGATTTCAGATGAGGCCCAGGACACCAGCCCAGACACCACCCTCAATTTCCCCTTCCCCCTGAGTGGGGCCAGTGCCCAGGGAGAGACGCAGGCAGCTGCTGCCCTCCTGGAATCAGCCCCTGCACCCAGCACATCTGCAGGTCCCGAAGGCAAGGAGGTGACACAGCGTCCCAGGTCCAAGCCCTAACAGAGCAGGGGAGGGTGGTGGTCAGTACCCCCTTTGAGCCTCCTCCCGTGGGCCCAACAGAGAGGACAGAAGGCATGGCACTTGCTTTGCACACAGCCACCCAGGCTTAGTTTCCCACACCATGTAGCATCCCCCAAGTCATACCAGGAGTGAGCCCCAAGCACAGAGCCAGGTGTGAGCTCGAAGCACAGAGCCAGGCATGAGTCCTGAACACAGAACCAGGAGTCAGCCCCGAGCATCGAACCAGGAGTAATTTCTGAGCATAGAGCCAGGAGTCAGCCCTGGGCATAGAGCCAGGAGTCAGCCCTAAGCACAGAGCCAGGAGTCAACCCTGAGCACTGCCTGGTGTGCACTCGTCCCCCAAAATAAAAACTCCCCTGGGAGGGGCTGGAGCGATAGCACAGCAGGTAGGGCGTTTGCCTTGCACGCAGTCAAGATGGCTGATACAGGTTCGATTCCCAGCATCCCATATGGTCCCCCGAGCACCGCCAGGAGTGATTCCTGAGTGCATGAGCCAGGAGTAACCCCTGAGCATCGCCGGGTGTGACCCAAAAAGCAAAAAAAAAAACCTCCCCTGGGAGCCAGGAGAGGCTTAAAGGGCTGAGTGCGTAGAAGAGCACCTCCCCACTCTGCATGGTCCCCTGAGCACTGCTGAGTGTCCCCTAATATAACCCAGAAAAAAAGTCCCCTGGGGTGGGGGTGAGGGGTAGAGAGAGTTCAGGTCGGAGAAGACTCAGGTGATCCCGAGTTTGACCCCAGTGCTATGCGGCCCCTGAGTACTGCTGGGGTGACCTCTTGGGCCACAGCACAGCTTGCACTGCATGGCCAGGTCCGAGGAGTGAGCCATTGCGCTCAGGAGTGACCCTGAAGCCCGTCGCTGCTTGGTGCTGGTGAAGGCACTACTTCCTCCCTGCAGCCGCTCTCCCGGGAACGTGGCCCCCAGCAGCTCGGGGAGATTCTGGCTCCGGCCTCGTGGCATGCTGGGAGAGCAGATGCGTTTCTTGGCTGCCCTGTCCGGATCAAATAGTGCTGCTGGCAAGGAATTGTCACAGGTGTGGCTTCCAAGTCCCCTGACCTGCCCACTGGGAACAGACTCCAACCCACGCCCAGATAAGCGAGGTGACAGTTTCTCCTTCGCCCACAATTTCTCACTAAAGTGGGAACAACTGATAGCAGTTCAGCATCTCCCGTGGGCCACAGGACAGCAGGGAGGGCGCTGGCCGCCTTTGCACAGAGCCAGCTCAGGACCCATCCCTGGCACCCCATAAGGCAGGTCCCTCCAGGAGGATGCCTGAGGACAGAGGCCAGAGTCCTAAGTCCTAAGTTTGGAGATGCCAAAAAAGAAAAAGATGACCACCCACAATATCTCACTAACGTGTGAATAACTAATCCCAAACTCCAGAGGAAGCTGATTTGACTTGCAGGAAGGGGAAGGGCGTGGAGGGGAGGGGAGATAGGGAGTAGGGGCAAGGCAGGAGGGTGCAGCCCTGCGCCTTCTGGGACTGGTTGGGGGGCTCCCTGGCAGAAGCATCATTACTATCGCTCCTGCCATGGTCCTGGGTGTGGCCTCACTGTCACCCCTGGAGGACGCCAATTTCTCTCCCAGGCAACGGACCCTGCGCCACAGTGAGGGCGCCCTCTGTCCCCGGGGTGCCATCCGCACTCAGCCTCTCCCACTGGCCCTGCCCTGGAGCTTGGGGCGTGCCCGGGGCTCCTCTGCAGGGCTCCTGCCAGGCTGCCTCAGATTTCCCTCTGGGCAGTGCCATTCTGCCCAGACATCAGGAGGGCCCCACGCGGCCAGCCCACCAGCGGCAGGAAATGAGTTTGTGCTTCAACATGGAGAAATTGGGGTCCAAGGGGCGGGGAGAGACGCAGGAGGCCCCGCCTGGTTCTCAGAGCCCTCAGATCCCAAATCCCAGGGCCCCAGGACGCTGGGCTTTCTGCACCATCCTTGGCATGTGGGCACGGGGTGGGGGCGTATAAAAACAGCTGCCAAGAGAGGAGATAAGCACCCCTCGTGGAGCTGGAGGGCACCGCACCAAGGTCTGGGGCACCTGCTTTGCATGAAGGAGCCCTGGTGGGACCCCTAGCACTGTGTAAATCACCCCAGAGCACTGTGCCAGGAGTAGCCACCCCGGGCAGAGCAGTGTCACGTGGCTGGGCCTGAGCACTGGATGTTCTAGATCAGCTGGCCGAGTTATTGCTGAAAGTGGCCCAGGGACCTCGGGCATCCCTCAGGAGGACCCCTCTACCCCCAGACAGAGCTCTGGCTAGGCGGCCTGCCCGAATCCTCCCCAAAGGCCCTTCTCTGGCAGATGAGCACCCCAGAAAAGCAGGAGGAGGTGGGGGTGCCGTGTGTACATGCCGAGCGATCCACCCCTTGCTCCAGGCTAGTTAGGATGAGGCCAGGAAGTCGGACGGTCGGGAGCTGCCCCCCCACCCCCGCCCCCCACTTCCGAGGCCCTGAAAGCCCTTTTGCGCCCACGCGTCCGGCTGGGCCTGGCTTGGGCCGGCTGCAGCTGGGCCGGCGCTAACGCCCTAACGGCTCCCCGCGGACCCGCCCCTTCCTCCGCAGTGGACCTGGCCGTGCAGTGCGCCCACCAGGGCGTCTTCTTCAATCAAGGCCAGTGCTGCACGGCCGCCTCCCGCGTCTTCGTGGAGGAGCAAGTGTACCCCGAGTTCGTCCGGCGCAGCGTGGAATACGCCCAGAAGCGGCCCGTCGGGGACCCGTTTGACATCGGCACGGAGCAGGGGCCGCAGGTGACCTCATGGGGCGAGGGCTCAGGGGTCCCTGCTGCGTGCTCTGGGCTTACGAGCAAAGAATCAGGATGGCGCCCCGAGATTCAGCGGGTCCCCGGAGGGCTGGACCCTGGCACTGCTGAGCAGGGGACCCCAACTTCATCAGGTCGCCCAGCTCTCCAGAGCCACCCACGTGCCCTGAGAGACCCACGCGAGAGGCTGTGCCCCTGCAGGAACGTGGCAGCCCCAGGGCTCCGGTCTCTGTGGAGGCCCCCGAGGATGAGTGACCCCAGCAGAGAGGGCTCTGGGCGGGCAGCGGGCCAGCAGGGCCTTGTCCCTGGAGGCCTGGCTCAGAAGGGCACCAACAGGGTGGCGCTCATAACCCAGGGCTAATGACCTTGGCAGAGGACACGTCCCCGATGACTGTCCTGCTAATGACGTGGCCGCAGATGGACAATATTGCAAAGGCACCAGCCAGCCCCGGCGTTACTGAAATGGGTCTCGAAGGGCCGCCGTCCAGCCCCGGCCATGGCCCCTCACACCCCTATCAGGAGCCCCCAGTCCCCACTGCCCCCCTCACTTTGGGGTCTCTCAGCTTACACTTTCTTCAGGGGCCCCACAGAATCCGTGGAGCCAAGCGCAGATGAGGTGGCTTTGCACGAGGCTCACAAGCGTCTTTCAGGCCTCAGTTTTTTATATCTGGAAAATGGAGCCAAAGATGTTTTCAGTCGAGGGTGTTTTGTGTTTGGGGCCAGGGTGGGGACTTCCAGGAAGTGCTCAGGAGAATACTGGGCCTATCCCGGCTGTGCTCGGCCATCTGGCTGGGCAGTTTGCTGTGCAGGTCTGGTGGTGTGACATCACACAAGACAGTTGCTGATGGAGAGACAGACAGCGCCCTCCCCCCGCCCCTCCCCCAGCTGTGTTTGGGAAGGAACAGGTTGAAGCACGAGCCTCACTTGGCTCTACTTTGAGCTTTAAAAAAAAAAAAAATCTAGGGGCTGGAGTGATAGCACAGCGGGTAGGGCGTTTGCCTTGCACGCAGCCAACATGACCGACACAGGTTCGATTCCCAGCACCCCATATGGTCCCCTGAGCACCGCCAGGAGCAATTCCTGAGTGCACGAGCCAGGAGTAACCCCTGAGCATCGCCAGGTGTGACCCAAAAAGCAAAAAAAAAAAAAATCTATTTACAGGGCTGGAGTGATAGCACAGTGGGTAGGGCGTTTGCCTTGCACGTGGCAGACCTGGGATCGCTTCCCAGCATCCCATATGGTCCCCCGGGCACCGCCAGGTAATTCCTGAGTGCATGAGCCAGGAGTAACCCCTGTGCATTGCGGGTGTGATCCAAAAAGCAAAAAAAAAAAAAATCTATTTACTCTGTCATTTATGTATGCATTACTATTATGTATTTACTTTTTTTGTTTGGTTTTGTTTGGGGGGGGGGTCACACGCGGCGAAGCTAAGGGCTTACCCCTGGCTCCCCACTCAGGAATCACTTCTGGCAGTACTCAGGGGAGCCTATGGGATGCCCAGGATGGAACCCAGGTTGGCCACATGCCAGGCAAGCACCTTCTTCTCTGTACTGTTGCTCTGGTACCTGCATTTACTTTTTTTAAAATTTGTTTTCTTTTTTTTTCTCCCCCATCGGTGCTGAGGTTTGAACTCAGGACTCCCATCACCCTCACTAATGCCCTGTTTGCCACCACAAGTCTGAATCATTTCAGTTTATTTGGCAACCCAGGGGCCAAGTGATAGCAGAGCGGGGAGGGCATTTTCCTGGTCCGTGGCCAATCTGGTTCAATGTCCGGCATCCCCTAGGGTCCCTGAGCACTGCCAGGAGTAAATCCTGAGCGCAGAGCCTGGAGTGAGCCCTGAACATCATCGGGTGTGTCCCCCAAAAATAAAACATTTGGCAACTGATCACAAGGCACATAAATATTACACAGGCCCCCAGGCAGGGTGACCCCGAGTTCTTCCTATCCTCTCGGGCCTCCCTGTTCTCCCTCCAGCCACAGAGGGCCACCGCACCCCAGCTAACGTCCTCCCATGGCTGGTTTTTGAAGGGCAGTGAGGATGTTCCTGGAGTTTTCTCCTCCTTGGACGCAGGAGAATCTCAGAAGCTTGTTGCCCTGGTTTTTACTCTTCACTCTGATCCATCCTCCCGAGAACAGAGAGCAGACATACCCAGGGAGACGGAGCCTCAGAGGGCCGCTTTCAGCACCCACCCCCTCCCCCTCAGTGCTGGGGCACACCTGTAGCCGGCCAAACCCGGCCAAGGCCAGCAAGACACAGAGAGTACAAGGCTGCGACCAGTTCAGATCTTGCTTTAGGTGGTTGTTGTCGAGGGATGGGGTTTGGTCCCTCAAGAGCACTGCTCAAGGAGCCCTGGATTTACCCACACACCCCCAGTGATTCTAAACCAAGCAGGCTGGGCAGTTGAGTGCTCAGGCCCATCTGTGCTGGGGTCTTCAGGACCACACCAGCAGTGCACAAGAGGCCATGCAGTGCAGGGACTGAACTCCGGGCCTCGGGCAGCCAGGCGCGGGCTCAGCCCTCTGCACTCCTCCAAGGCCCCCCCTCCAGATCTCACCTACAGGGAGAGGGTTGGCTCGGGCTGTGTTTCTTCTCCTTTGGGGCCCTGGGGAAGCCATCTCACCCCCACCCGTGCCTCTGGGGAACCCCAGGGTTTGTCCTAAACCAGGGTTTTCACTCCTGCGGCGTTGGGGGAAAACGATCCGTTCATTTTCCGTCGCAACACAGTCTGGGGCGGCCTGCATGAACCTGCAGCCCTGCCCCAGGCAGGAGGAGAGAGACTGTCTCTCCATCTCAGCCCTGCTCCATGGAGCCAGATGGGTTTGAGAGAGAGATCTATCCCCAAAGCCCACCTGCACCCTCAAGTCAGGACTCGGCAGGAGGGTGAGGGAGCTGGAAGGGGCGGGAGTGGGCAGCAGCCAGTGCCCCGGGAGAAGTGGCTGGACTCTCCTGCTGTGTTTTGTAGATTGATCAGAAGCAGTTCGACAAAATCCTCCGACTCATCGAGAGTGGGAAGGAGGAGGGGGCCAAGCTGGAATGTGGGGGCTCGGCCATGGAGGACAGGGGCCTCTTCATCAAGCCCACGGTCTTCTCAGAAGTCACCGATACCATGAGAATTGCAAAAGAGGAGGTATGAGAGGCAGCCGGGGCGCTTGCCAGGCACAGGCTGGGAGGGGTTCTGTAGTTCTAGTAGGAGTTTTCTCTTGCCCAGGTGAGCATTTTCCTTCCTCCTGTTCCTTCCCTTGAAGGGGTCCTCAGGGAAACCATCCTGCCCCCACCTCTGGAGAACCCCAGGGTTCACCCTAAACCGGGGTTTTCACTCTCTGGGGACAAACAATCCATCCATTTTCTATTTCTGAATGCTCTGGGGTGGGCCTCATAGGAAGTTGAGGGTTTTGCCAGGAATCCAGCTGTTGATTCCTGGCCCCGAGTTACCTCCAGCCACCGGGCGCAGTCCCATGCCCCTTCATCCCCGTAAAAAAAAGAGTGGATGGTGCTGGTTCCTCCTGCTTGGAGGTCTCCACAGTACGTGGCCTTGGCAGAGGAGCCCATAGAGTGAGCACTGGTTGGCAAGCACTCTCAGGCCTGCTGCTCTGCTGGAAGGAAATAAGTTCCCTGCCCAGGTTCTGGGCATGTGGACACCAGGACATGGCCTTTGGGGACACATGGAGCGTGGCTGGAGGCCCCAGACTTCCTAGACAGGAGATCTGGGCCAATCCCTCACTGCACAGTGAGGAGTGCAGAACATTCCAGAGTGCCCCAGAACCGGGGGCGGCCCTTCCGCAGTCCGCCCAGCACATCATTACAGGCTCCAGAGTCTCCGCGCCCAGCCCAGCTGCCCGTCTGCACTGCCCTTGGTCCTTCCTGGCTGCTGGCTCCCCCCCCTTTTGGTGGAGGGCCTCCAAGCAAGGGTCTGGGGACCCAGGGGCCACTTTCAGCAGAACACAGCCAGAGCCTGGGGCTGCAGTCCCACTGGCCGGCACCCACCCTGTTAGGGGCCGCCCAGGCCACACCCGGTGGTGCCTGGGGACTGACCAGCCCTGGTGCCCGCCCGGCATGCACTTCCTGCCCCAGAGCTGGCTCTTGGCCCCTTCTTTGCTGTTTTGTTTGTTTGGTTTGGGGGCCACACCCCGCAGTGCTCGGGCTGATTCCTGGCTCTGCACTCTGGCAGACTTCAAGGGACTCTATAGGGTGCCAGAGATAAAACCTGGGTGGGCCGCGTGTATGCAAGGCCAGCGCCCTCCCTGCCGTCCTGTTGCTCCAGCCCCTGAAGAAACAAATCTTGCAAATGTCGCTTGAAGTTTTTGTGAGGGCCACTGGCCTGCGGGTTGCAGCCTCTGGACAGTGAAGACTCGCTGGAATGAGTCGCTCGGGCTCCCATTCAGGAGAAATCCATGGTACCAGTCGGCAGGAGTGAGGGGGAGCCAGGACGGTCTTCAGTGCCGTCGGACTGGCCGGCTTACTCCAGAGAGGAAGTCTGGGGAGCAGGGGTCTGTCAGAAGCCCAGCTCTGAGACAGCCGCCCCTTGTTTTTCCTCCTCCTCCCCCACCCCACCCCTTCCCTCTGTCATTGTAAAGCTGGGCTGGGGAGGTTCCATGTTGACCCAGGGGCCCCTTCCTGCTTGGCTACTCACACGCCTGCCTCGGACACTCCTTTAGCCGGGGCCCAGCCCAGACCACAGGCAGCAGCACTGCTGGAAGCAAGCAGGCACATGCGAGGGACCCAGGGATCCAACTCTGGGCCTCACAGTCGCACAGCAGGTGCCAAGTCCCTGGGGCACCCTGAACTCACCCCTTTGCCTTTCATCATAGATCTTTGGGCCAGTGCAGCCCATCATGAAGTTCAAAAATCTCGACGAAGTCATCCAGCGGGCCAACAGCCTGGAGTACGGGCTCACAGCAGCCGTGTTCACCAAGAACCTGGACAAGGCACTGAAGCTGGCCTCAGCCTTGGACTCGGGCACTGTCTGGTGAGCACAGGGCCCGGGTGGCGCTCTGACCATTGGGCTCCTCCCCGTCCTGTTTGCGGGCCCAGCCCTGGGTGAACAGACCTGTCATAGAGCCCCTTGGGACTATCCCCAGCTGGCTGTGTTTATGGCCTAGAACCAGTAAACATGAGAACAGCAAACATTCTGTAGTTGGATGAGACATTTACATATCAGGGTGTTGGTCAAATATAAACAGGTTTAGTTAAGCATAAATAGAAATATGAGTTTAGCTGAACGTAAACAGAGGTCAAGTGCTTCCTCCAGGGGAAATTCTCTCAGAGATCTGCCCAGGGGTGGGCCTCCATCTCGGGGCTCCCACAATCTGCCTTATGACCCCCAACACACCGTGAAAACAGGGGCTGGTTCACCCCTGTGCCACAGACAGGACTGAAGCCCCATGGGGGCGGGAGCGAGAGCACAGCAGGTAGGGCATTTGCCTTGCATGCAGCTAACCCGGATTCAATTCCCAGCATCCCATATGGTCCCCTGAGCAACACCAGGAGTAATTCCTGAGTAGTGCAGAGCCAGGAGTAACCCCTGTGCATCACTGGGTGTGACCCAAAAAGAAAAAAAAAGGCCCAACACACACAGGCAGCTGGCCGGCCCAGGGCTGCGTGGCTAAAAAACACCATACCAGGCTCGAGGCCTGGGCCCCACCCTCTCTGAGACTGCAGAGGACGTGGCCTCGTTCAGAGGCATTCACTAGATGAGAGCATGAGGTGGGACATGGACAGATCAGGGCACAAAGCTGGAGCTCCTTGGCTATAAGTCTGAGTGCACGGGCGCCGTCCAGGTCCATTCTGTTCATTGTTTCCCCCCCCTGGAATCCCACCCCCTCATTTGCCCGGCAGCCCCCTCTGACCCCAGTAAACAGCTCGCCCCAACAGCATACATTTGGACGGTGCTAATTTGGGGCTGGAGCGACAGCACAGAGGGGAAGGCACTTGTCCTGCATACACTGACCCAGGTTCAGTCCCCGACCCCCTGACCACACCAGGAGTCATCCCTGAGAGCAGAGCCAGGTGTGGCCCCCAAACAAACAAACAAATTGAACTGTGCAGCTTCTCTTCAGACAGACTTTCTGCACAGACTCTCTTGGTCTATACAGGCCAGTCACATGCCGGCATTTTCTCTATGGTTTTCTTGATCTGTGTGTAATGTGGTTTTGGGGTTACCTTTGGGGGAATTGGGGGCCACACCCAACTCCGAGGCTTGGGAGTTGCTCCTGGAGGTGCTCCGGGGACCAGGCAAGACCAAATCAGCCCCGGGGCCTCCTGCATGCACAGCATGTGCACAGCCCACTGAGCAACCTTTCTGGCCCCTGTGTGATTTACATAATGTTTTCCTGTCCCTCACTTCTTTTCTATATGCTGTCAGAAGACCACATGGGACATATGATGTTTAACAGTCATGCTTGAAAACTCTATATTTGGTTCAAAATATTTTGATGAACATTGGGTGATTAGTAATTTCACCCAATTAGGGGGCTCCTCTAGGGTCTACCTAAGGTGCTGTATTTGATGCGGGGAGACCCACCTTGAGGTGATCAGGGACCACCTCCTGGCTCAGGGCTTGGGTCCATGCAGTGCTGGGGAGGGAGCCAAGGAGCTCGTATCAGTCTGTCTGTGCGGTCACCTGGGATTCCTCATTAAACACACTGTGGTTTGAGCTCAACTTCCACTCGTTTCCAGGTAGGTCTCTGATGGGAAGACCAGGAAGGCAGGCATTCACAGCACTCTCTTTCATCATCATCATCATCATCTTTGGTTTGGGGTACACCCAGTGATGCTCAGGGCTGCCTCCTGGCTCTGTGCTCAGGGCTCACTTGTGATATGCTGAGGGACCCTATGGGATTCCGGTGATTGAACCCAGGTCAGCCGCATGCAAGGTGGATGCCCTCCCCACTGTGCTATGGCTTGGCCCGGTTTTTATGATATTTTAAAACTGATTTTATTATTGGGTCAGGAAATAGTGCAGTGGTTAGTCCCTCCATGACGGGGCCATCAGCGTCACTGATTCTCCTGGAGGTCCCCAGCATGGTGGAGGCAGGGAGGCCAGGGTCTCTGGGCACCGCAGCTGCACCCCCTTAGGCCCTTGTGTGCTAGAGACCCAGGTGGTCGAGAGCTGCAGGTGGGGCATAGCCCTTGGAGGCCCCAAAGTCAATTAAACAAATCCTTGTATTATTTTGAACTATTCTGTAAATTTATTACTATAATGGTGACCACAGGGTCCAGGGAGAGAGGCCTGGAAGGGCTGGGCCTCGCCCTGGGTTCAGTTCCGGGTCTGTGCCCCAAGCACCCAGATGTGGCCCCCAAACCCCAAAAATATAAAAACCACCAAAGCCTAGGCCAAGAGCCATTCTGCAGGGGTCCCGCACCAGTAGCCCTGGCGTGACCACCTCTGTCCCCTCCTTCTCCAGGATCAACTGTTACAACGCCATCTACGCACAGGCCCCCTTTGGGGGCTTCAAGATGTCGGGAAATGGCAGAGAACTGTAAGTGCTTGGTGATCCCTGGGGGTCACCTCCTCTCCACTGGTCTCCGTGCCTCCCCCTTTCTCCTTCCTCCTCCTCCTCGTCCTCCTCATAGCTGAGCCCCAAGACAGCTCCCAATAGACACAGGGCCACATTCTGCAGCTCTGTGACATCGGACTGGCTGCATGGGGACAGAATGTGTGTGTGTGGGGGGGGAGGTGTCTCACCAGCCCTGGCCCTCCGCCAGTAAAACAGGCTCCCTCCCAGCCTGGCCCTGCCCCCCAGCCCTCCTTACTGAGGCCAGGCTGGTGGTGGATGCCAGCCAGGACCCCCCTATGCAGTGAGCACTCCAGCGCTGCATTCTTTCTCTTCATTTAAAGCAATTCTTTGGGGTTGAAGCCATAGGACAGCAGCTAGGGTGCGCGCCTCTGATCCCCCGCACCCCATAGGGTCCCCCAATTACCGCCAGAAGTGATTCCTGAATGAGAACCAGGAGTCAGCCCTGAGCATCTTCGGTGTGAAATATATATATATGTATATATGTGTATATATATATACATATGTATATACATATTAGAAAAAATGTTATCCGTCACCCTTGCAAACATCACACACCAGCTCAGCCTGGAGCCGTGGATGTCCTGCGCTCCCCACGCAGGCCGAGCGCTCTGCTCCTCTTCCGCTTACTCGCATTTGGGGCGCCCGGTGACCTGTCCTCTCTCTCTTTGTGGCCGCAGAGGCGAGTATGCGCTGGCAGAGTACACAGAAGTGAAGACTGTCACCATCAAACTGGACGACAGCAGCCCCTGAAGCGGGCGCCCGGGCTCCGCCCTCCAGCGCTTGATTGACAGCCGAGGTGGCGCCGGCACCCGGGGGAGCTTGAGCCCGGTGCCACGCGAATCCACTGCATTGGGACCGTTTTTTTGGTTTGTTTGTTTTTCTTTGCCCTCTCCCGTCTTGCTCATCAATAAGTTGCGTGTAAAACTGCAGTCCTGCCAGAGGGTGGCGCTGTCGGGTTTTTTCCCTCCTTCCCCTTAACCTGGTCACACCTGCGTCCCCAACGGACACACACACACGCACACGCACACGCACGCACGCACGCGCACGCTCGCACCCCAGCTCCAATCAGGACAACGGGGTATTGGCAGAGCAGAGGGCAGTGCCAACCGCAAGTGCTTCAAAATTCACTTCAAAATGCCCCAGGAAGAATTTGGGGGAAAGCTCCTGAAGTTTCCTGAATGTTCTGCAAAAAAACGGGCCGCCGGCCAGCACACTGCCCACCTTCGATGGCCAAGAGTCCACGTCAAGTTTAGAAAACACGGAAACAAGAGCCAGTGTGGGGAACCTTGGGGACCCGTATGTGGCCTGGAAAGTCCAGGAAGCCTTGGGCATGGCCCCGGTCCCCTTGGCTGTGGGACACAGCTGCCAACCAGGATTGCCTGGGGAATGTGATGGAGACCCCCGCCCAGAGTCGAGCATCAAGCTGCACCAGCCTCCCCCCTTCACCCAGGCCTTTCCCAGGCTTCAAAGGAGGCTGGTAGCGGCAGGGTTGTTAAGGACACGGCGCCCTGGCACGCAACTTCTCTGACCACGGAAGCACCCTCACTGCACAGAGCGCTGGCTCCTACTGAGCTCCACCTCCTCCTGCCCTCCAGTGTGGGCTCTGCAACTCCAGCAGAACTCCTGAGCGTCACAGGGCCTGAATTCGACATGAATTAAATAAAGGCAACAAATAACCCTGGGCATCAGGAGGAAGTGGGTCACCGAGCAGAATCCCTGACGAGTGACATTTCTTTTCCTCCTCGTGTCTCTCGATGATGAGCAACGGCTTGTGTTGGCTTGGAAAACGAAAAGGGCTTGATAACAGAGCAAACCGTCGCTAGCAACAGAGCTCAGAGGACTGAGTTCCTGCTTAGCATGCAGGACCCCAGGGTTGTGGTCCTCGGGCCACAGCTGGGTGCGCCCTGAAAACCAATAATAATAATAATAATAATAAAGACCAAACCAAATAACTTGTAATTCCAAGACTTTAACTTGAGTCACTGGTTTCTTTCTAGTAGCACTTCATGATGGAGAAATAAATTGTGTTTAAAAATTAAACTGAAAGGCTGGAAATCAGGGAGGGCGTTTTCCTTGCATGCAGCTGACCTGGGTTCTATCCCCAGCATCCCATCTGGTCCCCCGAGCACCACCAGGAGTAATTCCTGAGTGCAGAGCGAGGAATAAGCCCTGAGCATCGCCGGGCGTGGCCCAATCCCAAAAATAAATGTACCTATAATATTTTTTAAATTAATTGGGGTTATCAAATCAGATGGCTTTAATAAAATCAAGCTTTAAGGCAAAAGCAACATATGTCCAAAGAGAGACATCAGCAAGAATAGGGGATATCGTTCTTGTCAGAAATGTTAAATGTGCAATTCTCCGCCAACTAACACTTCTGTCAGTCACTTGTTGGATCAGAATTTGATTTCGTACACTGAATCGTCAGGATTTTCTCCCCAGTTACGTATCGACATTAACCTTAGCAATGATGCAGTAGAGGGGCCTCACTCTCTCCCTGTACAAGAATGCCTTGATTAGGAAATGCTTCATTATTTATGATGATAGTTAATGTATCTTTTTATAGTTGTAAGTACACAGAGGTGGTATATTTAACCTTGTGGCACATACTGTATTTAGAAATGAAAATCTCTGTGGCAGTGGATTTTACTTCTCTTGAAGTCTCCTGTGGTACATTTTAAACCTCGACTGGCCTGGGGGTTTGGATTGTAGCTGCAGAAAGTGTGTTCAGCTAATGCAGTGACCAGAAAATAAAACTGCCTATTTGAGGAACCCTGTGTTGGTTTGACTTTTTTTTAACAAAGCAAGATAATTTTTCTGAGCGAATTTGCTTAGAAAGACATGAAGAGAGAGAGAGAGAGAGAGAGAGAGAGAGAGAGAGAGAAGAAATAACATGATCAAGAACTCGGGCCTCTGCAGAGTGGAAAAAAGTCACGCTGAGACTCACAACAGAAGGCAAGAAGGAGCTGTGTTCAAGGGGGAATATAGGAATATAAGCTTGAGAAAAGGCCCGATGGCTTGGGGGTGGGGGGGTGTTTGTGCGTGTGTGCGTGTGAATGTGTGTCTCTGTGCATGCATACATGTCTCTGTGTGTCTCTGTGTGAGTCTGCATGTGTCTCTGTGTGAGTCTGCATGTGTGTCTGTATGTGTGCCTGTGTGTTCTCTGTGTCTATGTTTATCTGTGTCCGTATATCTGTATGTCTCTATGTGTCTGTGTCTATGTGTCTGTGTGCCTCTGTGTGTCTCTGTGTGTCTCTATGTGTGTGCTTGTGCATCTTTGCCTCTGGGTGTGTCTGACTCTGTGTCCTTGAGTGTCTGTGTGTGTCTGTGTATGTATCTGTCTCTGGATGTGTCTGTGTGTCTGTGTGTATATCTTTGTCTCTGGGTATGTCTGTGTGTGTCTATGTCTGTGAGTGTCTGTGTGTGCCTGTGTGTGTAGCTTTGTCTCTGGGTGTGTCTGTGTGTCTGTGTGTATATCTTTGTCTCTGGGTATGTCTGTGTGTGTCTATGTCTGTGAGTGTCTGCGTGTGCCTGTGTGTGTATCTTTGTCTCTGGGTGTGTCTGTGTGTCTTTGTGTGTGTTGCATTTACCCACCCTCTTTCCGCGGCTAATTTTTCTTGCTCTGACAATCAGGCCCCCTCACTAACTTCAGAGTAAAATGACATTTGCGCAGGTCATCTGCCTGAGCTCTTGTCCTAAGTGTGAGCCACACTGGGTGCCGTGGCCCCTGCTGTATGACTGACGCCAGAGACTGGCACCCGTAGCAGCTGACCAAGGTGAAGTTGGCGGTCAAGTGGCCTGAATCTTGTTTTCAGGAGGGCCTGCGCGTGCGCTTCCTCATCTTGCCGCTAGATGGCGAGGAAGCGCAGTGGCCACCGACTGGCCGGGCCCTGAGTGCGGCGCCACGCCCTGCCCAGTTGTGGGACTTTTCAAAGCAATCTTTTGTGGGACTTTTCGGCCAGCCCCTTTCCTGTGCTGGAATTAGGACCGAAGTCGTGAGCACCGGATTGCAAAACTTGCCCACCCGGTTGGAAGGGATCCCCGCCGCTGGAGACCAGGAGGAAGGATGGTGGGTGTTGTGCCCGTGGTCCCCTTCCCCTCCAGGGGTCCTTAAAAAGCCCTTCATTGCCCGCAATGTCCACAAGGCCCCGCGTGGTGGCGCTCATTATCTCTGTGCCTTGCCTTAACTCCTGGGAACGAAAACCAGGGGAGGCTGAGATGTGGGTCCAGCCTGGATATAGGATTTTTTATTTTCCTGAATGAGATTCTCTTTCCTAGGCGGTACATGGAATCTAATCAGAAACATCTCTGCCTCACTGACAAACATCCTGGTGGTAGGCGCGTGAATAAGACCTTCACGATGTGCTAATCCTCCCGGGCTAATGTAATGCATTGCCAGCGTGCTACCATGCTTTGTAAAACTTTTTATTTTTATTATTTTTATTTATTTATTTATTTTGCTTTTTTTGGTCACACCCGGCGATGCACAGCGGTTACTCCTGACTCATGCACTCAGGAATTACTCCTGGCGGTGCTCAGGGGACCATATGGGATGCTGGGAATCGAGCCTGGGTCGGCCGCGTGCAAGGCAAACGCCCTACCCACTGTGCTATCGCTCCAGCCCCTTTGTAAAATTATTTTAAATCATACCTCTCCCTCAAAAGACAAAGTACTTGGGGCTGGAGCGATAGTACGGTGGATAGGGCTTTTGCCTTGCACGCGGCCAACCCAGGTTCGATTCCCAGCATACCATATGGTCCCGGAGTAATTCCTGAGTGGAGGGGCGGGGATAGGTCCCCAAGAAGGTAAATAAAGCACATCCCTTTTGAGTGCAAGTTTCTGGGTACCTCAGACTTCCAGACCACCACAGGGAGTGGCCCCCACCACTCATTTTGTTGTTGTTGCTTGGGGTCACAACGCGGTGCCCAGGGCTGACTCCCTGACTCTGATTCAAACATCAGTCCTGGCGGTGCTGGGGCCACCATATGGGTGCTGGGGACTGAACCAGGGGGGCCAGTGCAAAGCAAAAGCCCTCCCTGCTCTACAACTAATGCTGTTTAATGCACCAGAAAATGATACCGATCCAGAGCTCCAGAAGTCAATTTGTGAAGAATTGCAGGTGACAAAATCTGAATGCCTGGCAAATGCCTGTTTCCCTTATGTACTGGAGGGAAAGTACATGGCCAGTTTCACCCCCACCCCTCCGGCTTTTTTTCCCCTTTAGGTCATACCCAGCTATGCTCAGGGGTTACTCCTGGCTCTGCACGCAGGAATCACTGCTGGCGGTGCTCGGGGGACCCTATCGAATCGGTCTCGTGCAAGGAAAATGCCCTCCTGGCTGTCCGATGGCTCTGGCCCTGGGCCGACTTTTTAAACTGCTATTTCCTGCCGGTGCGCACCGTCCAAGGTTAGCCAAGGATCCGGCTGGCAGCTGGGAGACAGAAAGGAAGCTGGACACATTTTTAGCCTTCAACCAACCGATCTGGTGGCTGAGACCAACCCAGGTGGCTAGAACCAGTAGGGGCCAGACCTGGGGACGTTTGGGCTTCAGAATCCGAGGACGACGATGGGGGGGGGGGGGGGGGGGCCTGGGCACGGGCCAGGGTCCGATGGCCGAGGCTGGGACTGAGGAGGGGCCGGCCGGGGTCCGATGGCGGAGGCTGCGGCTGCGGGGTCGCGGGCCAGGGTCCGATGGCTGAGGCTGGGACAGCGTGGGGGCGGGTCAGGGTCCGACGGCGGAGGCTGGGGCTGCGGAGGGCGGGGGAACCCGCGCCCGGTCCGCGCCCCGCGCGCTTTGCGCCGCCCGCCGGCCGCAGGATTGAGGAAGTGTCTGGGCCCGGCCCGGCCCCGGCGCGCGGCCCAAGCGGCGGGGGGCGACGGACCAGGGGACCCCTGCAGGCCCACGCGCTTTCCCGTGCTCCGCAGGTAAGCTCAGTGCGCGCCGCGCGCCCCCCGGGCGCCCCGACGGGGCCCCGCTGCCTGGCGGGCGCCCCCGAGCCCGCGCGCCGTTGCCACGCGGCCCGGCCCCGGCGGCCTCCGAGGACGCGGGCGACCCCCGGGCCCGGCGCACCCCGCTCGCGGGCCTGCGTGACGGGGGCGCGGGGTCGGCGCGGGAGCCCCAGACTCGGCCCGTGGGGCACGCGGGGTGGGGCGGGGGGCGGCGAAGAGGAAACCCAAGTAGGAAAAGAAACGCCCCGCACGGAGGCCACTTGGGGAGCAAAACCCGCGCGCCTGGCTCTGTGTGTGTGTGTGTGTGTGTGTGTGTGTGTGCGCGCGCGCGCGCGCGCGTGTTTACTTGAATGTGCGTGTGTGTTATGTGTGCATGTGTTTGTGCGCCTGTGTGCATGTTGTGTATGCACCCGTGCCTTGTGTGCATGTGTGCAGTGTGTGTGTGCTCACTTGTGCATGTGCATGCGGTCGAGTGTGTACCGTGTGTGTGCTTGTTTGTGCATGTGTGTTAGGGAGTGCTTGTGTGTACATGTGTGTATTTGTGTGTGTGCTGGGAGGGGGTTACTCAGGTTGGTCTCTTCCGTGGGGTCCTGGCTGCACCTTCTGTTTCAGGATGTCCTTTTCGATCGGCGGGAGAGACTTTGACCTATGAGAACTTGACCTGACAGCTCCCCAAGACCTGTCATTTGATTTGGTGGGGCAGGGGCAAGGGGCTGAGCTTAAGAAAGCTGGGGAGCAAGAAGGAGATGGTGATTGAAAATTTGGGGATCCTTGGGGGCCGGAAAGAGATAGTGGTGGAGAAGTTGGGGATTGGGTTTGGAGGGTGATGGGAAATTGGGGGGGCTCTGAGTCCAGCTCAGTTTTTCCCACCGGGTGGGGCACAGGCATAGTATTTGTAGGAAGTGCCCCAAGAAATTTATTCTTGGCCGTTTGCCACTCGCCTTGGTGGCGCATCCGAGGGGCAGCCGGGCTGGGCTTTCCTGGGTTATCTCTGTTGCCTTTGCCTTGGGTCTTGACAGGCTCGAGACTGAAATCACACAGCAGAGCTCCGTGTGCTGCTGGGGGCCCAGCAAAACCTCCATGGCCCCTCCCAGGGCACTGTCCCGTCAGACCCTTAGGCCTGGCGTCAGAGGCCTCCCGGCTGCCCACGGGCCTGTTGGGGACCTCAGGGTACATCCAGGTCCCTCCTTCCCCTTTCTCCCGGCCCGTGTGCAGCCCTCCTGCCCCTGATCTGCTGCCACCAAGTGGGCTCTTTGTTGCCCTTTGAACCTGGGACTCTAATCAGCTCATTCTGACACTCCAGGCCACCCCACCTGCGCCGGCATCAATCGCCAAATCCCAGCCAGGTCATTCCTGTACTGGGAGCCTGGGGGCTTCTGGTCTGGATGATTCTTCCCCTCTTACCCCTGCGCGGGGACCCACCTCTGCCATCTCAGACCCCTGGCCCTGGCTCTTCTCTCAGCCATCCCGCTGGCCTGTTGCCCTCCAGCCTCTGCTGACTTGGCTTCCTTCAGTGTCTAGAAGCTTCTCTCCACCGTGTTCTTCCACCCCGCACCGTGGTCTTCTGTCTGCAATCCCATGTCCAGTGCGTGTCTCCTTCATGCTGCACACCTGGTGTTGCCGCCCTTCCCGGTCCCTGCCCTGCTGCCTCCCCACCCAGCGCCCCCCCCCACGTGGGACTCCGGGACCCTGGTGCCCCCGCCAGCACTACCCAGGGATGCCGTGGCACCAGAGGGATAGAGGGATGGGGTCGGCCACATGCAAGACGAGTGCCCTCCCACTGCCTTAGTTCTCTGGCCCGCGGGGTGTTTGGGTTTGGTTTGGTTTTTTTAATTATTTTTATTTATTAATTTTTCCCATTTTATTTTCATAAACTTGTTAATGAGAGATAGCACAGCGGTAGGGCATTCGCCTTACAAGCGGCCAACAAGGCTGACCCAGGTTCGATTCCTCCGCCCCTCTCGGAGAGCCCGGCAAGCTACCGAGAGTATTCGATATGCCAGACACAGTAACAACAAAGCCTCCAATGGAGATGTTACTGGGCCCGCTCGAGCAAATCGACGATCAACGGGAGGGCCTTTACCTTTACCTTTTAAACTTGTTAAAAGTATTATTTTTTTATTGAACCACCATGAGATACACAGTTACAAAGTTGTTCTTGATTGGGTTTCAGTCATACAATGTTGCATTTCCCACCACCAATGTCCCTAGTTAACCCGTCGCCCCCCCCCACTTCTATGGCAGTCATTTTTCTTCTCTCTCTCTCTCCCCCTCTCTCTCTCTCTCTCTCTCCCCCTCTCTCTCTCTCTCCCCACTTTTGGGCATTATGGATTGCAATACAGATACTGAAAGGTTATCATGCATATACCTTTACCTACTTTTCAGCACTCATTTCTTGTCCAGAGCGATCATTTCCAACTATCATTGTCATAGTGATCCCTTCCCTTTCCTAACTGCCCTCCACCCCACATACACTTGTGGCAGCTTCCAGCCGTTGACCAGTCCTCCTGTCCCTGTTCTCTCCAGCCCCCATAGATCCCTGCGGCTTCCTGGCGTCCTTCCTGCATCTTCCAGTGCTCAGAAATCGCAGACCCTTTCTCAGCCTCCCCTGCTAAGTGGTGGGTGCTGGCTCTCTTGCTCTTCAGTTTTCCCTCTGCCCAGAGCGTTTTAGGCCTCCTGGACAGTGGTCAGGGGCACCCGGGCCACTTCTGGGAATATTCAGCACATTGAAGAGTGCAGAGTTCCCGCGGGTGGGGGTGGGGCCACCAGAGCCACCCCCAACTGTCTGAGGGGGGGTGGGGCTCAGGGGTGCCCCAGATAAAACAGATCTCTGGCTGCCCTCCCATGCCTGGTGGAAACCATCTGTTAAGTTTCACAAACTCCCCGAGTTTGCTTCTGGGCCCCCCAGCACTGCCAGGAATCACTTCCCACCCCTTACCCCTCACCCCTCCACCCTGCCCAGCCAGTTCAGTGCTGGACATAGCCCCCCAGACTGTAGGCATCACCCAGCAAATCCAGCTTTGTAAGATATTTACTATTGCAGAAAACCTCTTGAAGGCCTCTGGGGGGTATAGGTTCCACTTGGGGAAAAGCAGTGATACATCCCATTGGTCTGCACTCCAGGGGAGCAGGAAAGGGGAGCTCTGATCTACAGGGGACCCAAACTTTTGTGGACTCTTTCTAAACCTTTGCGTGGAAACTGGGATACAATGAATGTAGGACCCTGGCCCCATGGCCAGCACCAGCCCCAGTGAAGGGATTTTCAAAAGGAAACCAAAAACAAAAAGAGGAACAGACTTTCCTGTTGGCTTGACCTAAAGTGTGTTCAAAATTTTTTCCCCCCAGTTGAGAAACTTTCTTAGAGTAAGTCATCTGTTCTCCCTGTTCTCAAGAAGGAACAACAGCTTTGAGTTTTTTTTTTTTTTTTAAGTGAGGTTTGGGAATGAGAGGGTCTTGGCTGCAAGAAGCCATGGGACAAAGTTGGCTTTCACTGACTGATTTTCTGAGCATTCTGTTTTCCTTTAAGTTTTGTTGGAGTTAGCAATAGAAAGTCCATTTGTTATGTGCCTCAGGCGGCAGGTTGGGGCTGGGAGAGAAACTGGGGACACTGGTGGAGGGAAGGTCACACCAGTGACGTCGGAACACTAAGTGCCTGAAACAGCTGTCCTATGAACAGCTTTGTAAATCGTGGTGTTTTAATAAAAATTACAAATTAAAAAAAGAAGAAGCAGTCGTGAGAACAGCCGGCCAGCCAACCTCAACTCTGAATGGTTAAAGGTCAGGCCTGGGGAGATGATGCTGTTTGGGCCTTCGGGTTCTGGGGGCCTCAGGGCCACCCCACAGATGCTGGGGGTGCCTGGTGGTGCTCAGGGGACCTTGTCGTGCTGGGGATTGAACTCGGGACCTCGATTTATACTTGGCCTCTGAGCCGTCTGCTCCCATCTTTGGCCCGAGCAGTCCTGTCTCCTATTTGGAGACATTTTTATTTTTCCAAGTAGGTGATAGCACAAGGGTTTGGGCTCACTCCTAACTTTGTGCTCAGGGGTCAGTCCTGGAAGTGCTTGGGGGACCATATGGGGTGCTGGGAATCAAGCCTGAGTTTGGCTGCGTGTAAGGCCAGTGCCTTCCCCTAACTCGGTTACTCTCTCTGTAGCTGGAAAGTGGAAGTTTCCCAGCAAATCCTGTATCTATAGTGTAAAAGGGCCTGGCAGGGGTGTGTGTATCTGTGTGTGTGTGTGTGTGTGTGTGTGTGTGTGTGAGATTCTGATCTCTTAGAGGGCAGTCAGAAGGCCATGAGTTTGTGTGTGTGTGTGTGTGTGTGTGTGTGTGTGTGTGTGTGTGTGTGTAAATTCTGAGCCAGAGGATAAGCATGAGTCCACTCTGTGCTCACATCTCCGTGTGTCACTGCAGGCTGGGGCCACCCCAACCCCCAGTGGCACAGTGGCACAGCCAACGGTAGATCTCTCTAGAACTCATGTGGCCGCCCTGCAGGAATGAGGTCCCAAGTCCGCCAGTGAGCGGCTGCACGCGCTGGGAGCCAAGGCCTCTGTGGTCTCCTGCCCTTCTGCCCAGAGGCAGGGCACGAGCAGTGTTGTGTGGAGGGAGACAGGGATCTGGAGCTCGCTGACAAGTCTCTTCTCTCCACCAGGAGACAATTCTGCCCACCCATGCCTGCCCAGCTCCAGGGCAGCGGCCGTGACCGCGGCGGACCAGACTTGGAGAGGGGTACCCCCGATGGCTGGCATGTCACGGCGACCGCCCAGCATGTACTGGTGTGTGGGGCCAGAGGGGTCAGCCGTGTGTCCAGAACGCGTCATGGAGACCCAGGACGGTAAGGCTGGGCCATGGGAGAACATGGAGCAGTCAAGGGCCGGCTGTCCAGTGCCAAGTTGGAGTGCCCTTTCCCTTCTGAAACTGATTGGGGCCTGGAGTCGGAGTACAGAGGGGAGGGCACTTGCCTTGCAAGAGCTGACCCGGGCTCCATCCCCGGCACCACATGTGATTCCCCGAACACTGCCAAGTGTGGTCCCAAAACTAAATAAAATAAAAACAAAACTGATTGGGGGTTCTCGCTTAGATGATAGAAATTGGGAGGCTGTAAGAAACAATTGTAAACTCGAATTAGCGTGCCACTTCATAGGGTAGAGAAATAATTGTTGTCCCCTGGGGGGGCGTGTTTTTGCATTATAAAACATGCGAAACATGCGCATGTTTTTTAAAAATTAGAAAAAGGAAATAAAAGGGGAAATTAAATACCTCCCAGAGGGCCAGAGTGATAGTACAGAGTGTAGGGCACTTGCCTTGCACATGGCCAACCTGGGTTTGATCCCCAAGAGTGATCCCTTAGCACAGAGACAGGAGTAAGCCCTGAGCATCACTGCGTGTGGCTCTAAAGCAAACCTATTAGCCACCTCCCCACACACTGAACAACTGATATTGTTGTTACTTGTTAAACTCTTAGTACTTAAACTCCAGGTACTGAGTTTAGTGTCATATGAAATAATCCTTACAACTCTCTTTGAGAATCAGCCCTTTTTTGTGTCAGGTCTGTGTCAGATCTGAGACGAACTTGTGTCAGATCTAAAAGGGTCTGAAAGAACGTCGTGTTGAGTCTGAAGGGCCCGTGTGTCATATCTAAGAGAACCGTGTGTCATGTATGAAAGGGTGTGAGAGAACTGCGTGTCTGAGAAAACCCTGAGTCGGGTCTGAGAGGGTCTTGTGTTGGGTCTGGGGAGCCCGTGTGTCAGTTCTGAAGGGTCTGAGGAGCCAGAGTGTTGGGTTGAGGCACCGCGTGTCGGGTCTGAGAATCTGAGAAGGTCTCATATTGGGTCTGAGGGGCCCGCGTGTCGGGTCTGAGAGGGTCTCGTGTTGGGTCTGAGGCTCGAGTGTTGGCACTGAGGGGTCAGGGTGTCAGGTCTTGGCTGCCCGAGTGTCGGGTCTGAAAAAACCCGGTTGTCAATGATGTTAGTACTTAATGCTTTACTCAGTAACTCAGTAGACATTTTGTTCCGTTGTTTGACTATTTTCCCCATCAACGATACACAGTGGCTTACTAGGGTGTAAGTTTCTGGAAGATTCCTTTCCACATAAATCAAATTATGAAACGGGGAAGAATTCCCTTCGAGCTACGGCCCCGCATGGCCAGCCCTGCTGTCTCTGAGGCAGTTCTTTCCTGTGGCTGCCATTGTCTGCTCAGTGTGCGCCAGCAGCCATGGGGGTGAGGGTGGCGGCTCTCCCTCAGGGTGGGCTGCACCCACCTGTCCTGGGTGCTCCCAGCTCTGGAAAGTCCCTATCTGTGTCCTGCCATCTGGGTTTAGGAATGAGAGTGGTCTTGGGGCCCCTGGGGGATTAGCGGGTAGTGGTTCTCTCTGAAAGACCCCGCAGGGGGCTGCCCACTTGCCTTCCTGGCCCAAAGTCAATCATCTAATGAGAGTCAACCCACTGCCCCCAGGTCCCGCTGACTTTTAGGGAACCAGGTACGAGCATTTGGGGGAGCACCTGCCCCCTGCCACCCACCGGGATTCCCTCGGACCTTAGTATGAGGGATCAGCCCTTTGAGATTCCCCGGGGACCCTCACCATGTCCTGCCATGTGGACTCACATCTCTCCCCTGCCCCATCAAAAGTTCTTACTCAGCCAGAGAGCCAGCTCAGAGACTGGAACACGCGGTCTGTGAGAGCCTGAGTCTCTCCCCAGGCACCCTGGGAGTGACCCCAGATCACCGAGTTGAAAGTCCGAGCCATATCTCCAGCACGGCCATGGCTCCAGAGGCAAAAGGACTTATTCCAGAGCCCGGCAGCTTGCGGCAGAAAAGTGAATGGACCACGCGTTAAACTACGGCGCCATGCCTCCCCGGGAGGGAAAGGGTGTTGCTCCCTTCCGCCTTTTCCACCCCCCACCCCCAGCAGCAAGGTGGCTACCGCCTCGGAGCTTATAGGAAAGCCAGGTATAAGCCGGCAGTGACAGGGCAACTGCAGTCTCATGGGAAGGGGGACGGTACCGGCTCATCCTTCACGCCCTACCGAGGTCACGGGTTGCCCCCCACTCGTGGCTCTCCAGCACAGCCATAACACCAGACGCACAGAAACCAATCTTGTCATTATCTGGCTCTTTGCAGAAATCCAAAATCATGATATAAGTCTCAAAACCAGCTATAGAAAACAAAGTATTTCACAATGCCTTTTCAGCAATTGTGATTGTTGGGGCGGGGGGGGGGGGGTGAATTCTAAACAATAGTGATGCATCTTTTGTCGAAATAATGAATGTAATCAATGTAGAGAAGAGTTAAGTAGAAATCATCTGCCTCACAGGCATTGGGAGGGGTGGGAGGGGGGTATATTGGGGTTCTTGGTGGTGAAAAATGAGTACTGGTGAAGGTAGAGGTGTTTGATCATTGTAAGACTGAGACTTAAACCTGAAAGCTTAGTAACTTTTCCCACAGTGATTTAATAAATAAATATATCACTGTCACTGTCCTCCCGTTGTTCATTGATTTGCTTGAGTGGGCCCAGTAACGTCTCCATCATGAGACTTGTTGTTACTGTGTTTGGCATATCGAGTAGTCACGAGTAGCTTGCCAGGCTCTGCTGTGCGGGCGAGATACTCTCGGCAGCTTGCCAGGCTCTCCGAGAGGGGCGGAGGAATCAAACTCGGGTCGGCCATGTTGGCTGCGTGCAAGGCAAACGCCCTACCCTCTGTGCTATAAATAAATATAAAAAGAAAAAAGAAAAAGAAAATTTAAGAGCTATGCAAAGTAGAAAGATTAATATATCCTCATTCTATACTGAATTTGAAAAATTATAAACTTATGGAAGATTGTTATATTGTAAAATCAAAATCAAAATAGAATAATTTAGAAGAAAATTCATAAACATGTATTACTTTTATGAATGTGTAACCTGTTTGGTCACACAGATCATGAATTGAATGTTTTTAAACTTTGTTTAATGCTCTGATATTAGTATCATTAAATATGTAATAGTTTTTCATTTGTTTAAATTTTTTTGATTAGTTTATTCTGCTTCACAGATATTGTGGGGAGAGAAAAATGTGTCATAAAATGCTGATTATGGCACTATATTCTGTCATGAATGACTCTTTTCTACTAAGAATTCTTTAATAGTTCTCCATTTCAGTCTGATTAAAGTTGAGGAGTTTAAAACATATATATATGTAACAGTTTTTGAAGGAGCAACCCTATAGCCCGTCTTGATCCCCATGAACTATGATCTGATATTTCTTGTCCATTTGGGAATTTCATAGTTAAGTCATGCCAAATAAGAATAAGTTCCTTGGGGCTGGAGCAATAGCACAGCGGGTAGGGCGTTTGCCTTGCACACGGCTGACCCAGGTTCGATTCCCAGCATCCCATATGGTCCCCTGAGCATCTCCAGGGGTAATTCCTGAGCGCAGAGCCAGGAGTAACCCCTGTGCATCGCCAGGTGTGACGCAAAAAAAAATAAAATAAATTTATAAAAAATAAGTTCCTTAATAGATAACGATGATTTTACTGTTGACAATAAGAGAGAATTAGAACAATACATTTTAAGATTTGTTTTGTCTTTTCAAAATAAATAATTTCTTTAAAAAAAGAAGGAAAGAAAGAAAGAAAGAAAGAAAGAAAGAAAGTCCGAGCCATAGTTCAGAGGAGAGGGCACTGTCCTTGCACATGGTTGACCTGGGTTCAATCCCTGACATCCCGTAGGGTCCCCTGAGCACTACCAGGAGTGAACCCTGAGCACAGAGCCAGGAGGAAGCTCTGAGCAACGCCAGGTGTGTGGCCCCCAAACAGCAAACAAACCCCAAAAAGGTTTTATTCGACTTCCAAGGATCATGTGGGAAAGATCCAAACTTGACCAATTGGGTGGGCACTGGTGCCAGGGGTGTTCATGATTTTCCTTAACCCACCTCTTTGTTTTTTTTGGGGGGGTCCTTCTGAGCAATTCTCAGAGGCTCTCGGGGTCAATATATTGTTTCTTGAACAAGTGGGCCTGGTGGTCGGTTACTTAAGCCCGGGGTGTCGGGGCCAGTGGCGCCACTGCTTGGGGATGCTCACACAGTGAGGGTTCAGACCCCCGCCTCACTGTGCCAGGATTCGTACCTACACGCCAACCCCACCTGCCTGGACTTGCATCACTCAACGTTTTGTTTTCCTTTTTCGGTTTTGGGGCCACACCCAGCGATGCTCAGGGCTGACTCCTGGCTCTGCACTCAGGTCACTCCTGGCCACAGCACCGGGGACCCTCTGAGGTGCTGGGCTCAAACCCAGGTCGGCTGCGTGCTATATGCCCGCCTCACTGTGCTATGGCTCTGGCCTCCATAGCTCAACGTTTTGTATCCCTTGGAAGGTTCATGGGGGACCAGGAGTCCAGCACCACAGCTGCTGGGCTGGGGGGACACCCGGGCAGGACAGTCGAGCCCTGGAACCCCTCAGGGTCTCGGCCATCGGCTGGCCCAGGGCCAGAGCCTGCCCGAAGGAGGCAGCGCAGGGCGTCTGGCTCGACAAACACTTCATCATGCTTGTACGTGTGTCTGGCACTTGTCGGGGTGGAAAGACCTGTCCTACCCGTCCTGGGAAAGCAGAGGCAAGAGGAAGGTTCCAGATAGTGCAGGTGGACCAATGCGGGAGACTTCCGGCTCATGGGGGCCCAGGGGAGCAGAGCAGACGACCCCCCCCCCCCGAGATGACTCTCCCGTCCCAGCTCCCTGGGCCAAGGGAGTCCTGATCTTGACCCTGAGAGCCTGTTGCTTGGGCATAGCTGCCTGCATCTCCTGGAGCTGACCTGGACCCGAGAAGGAACTTTCCAGAAGGCCTCCTGCTCACAGGTTTTACTAAGCTCCTTTCTGTGGCCTGGGGCTCCCCTTCCTGGGCCTTTTCAATCGTGTTTGTGACATCCGGTCTTTGTGGGCCCCTTTTCAGCCTTCCAGAAGTGAAGTAGGAAATCGACTGCAACCGGAAGTGCCCGCAGGTCACTGACCCAGACCAGGGCCGAGCCCCTTTCACCGCCGAAGCCCAGATCCTGCAGAGGGCGGGTGTTCTGGGCCAGTGTTCATGCCAGCTGGGTGGGGGGCTGGGGGAGAGTGGCCTGGGGAGGGTGAGGCTCTGCTGGGTGGGAGGCTGTGGTCAGTGTGGTGCCATCCTCCAGCGTGCTCTGGGGACCAGCGCTGGTGACCATGAGGTGAAGGGGCAGGAGGTGGGTGTGGGGCCGTGATGGACCTGGGGCTGCCCTCACGGCTGTGTCTGCTGGGACCTCTCACATGGCCGTAATCGCAGGCTTGCTTGCCTCCAGCCATGCAGAGCTCTGCCCCATGCCAGGCTCTGAGGGCCACTTGCCTGGCAAGTATCACCAGTGTCTGTGGGGCGGAATCCCAGAGCGAGTTAAGACCGGTGCCCGAGGCCCCAGGAGCACAGAGAAGGTTGCATGCTCAGGAGGTGGCTCCAGGCTCCCCTGCTGGCCCCTGCCCTTGCCTGGTCCTGAGCACCACCGGGGCGGGGCTCTGCTGGCCCCCAGCACCACCGGACCTTGGGAGCATGCGGGTCAGGCCCCCGCAGTACTGAGCACAGACTCTGGAGAGCCCCCTGACTTCCCAGAAAAGGAAAAAGGACAGACTGGCACTGCCAGCGGATGTGTTCTGCTGGGCTGTTTCTAGTCTCACACACACAAACACACAGACACACAGACACATATACATACGTACACACAGAAACACACACACACACTTAGACACACATAGACATGTACATACATACACACAGAAACACAGGCATTACTTACACACTTAGACACACGTATAGACACAGATACATACATGCATACACACAGACACACAGACATATACACTTAGACACACTCATAGACACAATACAAGCATACACATAGACACACAGACACACACACAAACATGCAGATACACACACTTAGACAGACACAAACATACTAGACGTAGCACACAGACACAAACATACACACAGACACAGACACACTCATTGACAGACACACACATGCACACAGATTCACACACTGATACACATACACAAGCATGCACAGACACACTCACACGTGCCTCTTTTCCTGGTCCTGCTGCGTCCTGCAGGTGCCGTGTGACTTCCCATGTGACTCATGTCTTGGAGTCTCGGTGAGACTTTCCTGTATTGGGTGCACATGTTTGCGGTGCTCCTGGCTCAGTGCTCAGGGGTTGCTCCTGGTGCTCAGGCGACCGAGCAGTCCCAGGAATCAAATGTGAGACTCCCGCGTGCAGGGCATCTTCTCCAGCCCTTTTAAGCCACCCCAGCAGAGCTCTGGTGTGTGTGTGTGTGTGTGTGTGTGTGTGTATGAGAGAGAGAGAGATACACCCAGTTCAGTAGCATGCCCACAGCTTCCTCTCCTCACTCAGCCCCGTCTGTGTGAGTGTGTGTGTGTGAGTGTGTATGTGCATGTGGGTGTGTGAGCATGCGTGAGTGTATGTGTATGAGTGTGTGTATGGGTGGTATGAATGTGTGTATGTGAGTGTGTGAGTGTGCATGAATGAGTGTGTATGTGAGTGTGTTGTGAGTGTATGTGACTGTGTGTGAGAGTGTGTGAGTGTGTATGTGAGTGTATGTTGTGTGTGAATGTGTGTGTATATGAGTGTGTGTGAGTGTGTGTGAGTGTCTGTGAATGTGTGTGAGTATGTGTATGAGTGTGTGAGTGTGTGTGTGAGTGTGAGATGCACCCAGTTCAGTAGCGTGCCCACCGCTTCCTCTCCTTCCTCAGCCCCTAGTCTGTCGCCCGCGGACTCTGTGGGCCTGTGCTCACCACCTTGAGCATTGAAAGTCAGGGAACTGGTGGTTCACTGAACAGGATACTCCGTGTGGTGGAGGCCAGGCACTGTCTGGTTAAAGACGCAGAAAAACAGAAAGGCGCCCATGGGCAAACCCAGTACCGGGCACCCAGTGCCCCCGGCACTGGGATTCCACGCCTTGGGTCTCCGACGGGCTTCCTGGCGCGACTGCAGGGGCCTGGGCTGCACCTGTGCTCAGCTCCTCACTGCGGAGCTGACCCTGAGTGACCCAGGAGCCAGCCAGGTCTCACCAGGTGCCGTTTCCCGCCAGAGTCGCCCACAGATTCCCAAGTTTGTCAGCGGCATTGTAGAGCTATTTGGTTTGGGTTTGGGGGCCACACCCAGCAGTGCTCAGGGGTCACTTCTGGCGGGGCTGCCTGGTCCCACTCCCCCCCCCCGCCGGGTCCCTCCTGTGGACAGTGACGTTGGCGTCTGGGTGCAGCGAGGGTGACGCTGCCTGTCTCGTGCCACCCCAGGTGCCGTGGACATGAGCAGCAAACTGTCAGCACCAGGCTATGAGCCCACCGCGCAGTACCCTGAGGCACGGAGTGTCCACGATGCCTACCGGCAGGGGGACCGCAGCCGGGCTGCCCGGCTGCTCCATGAGGCCTGCGAGCAGGGCGCGACACAGCAGCAAAAGGTAGGACCCAGCCTCCGCGGGCAGGACACGGGCTGGCTTGCTGGCTGAGGGAGAGGGTTCACAGAGCTGAAATTGGGCTGTATGCAAGGAAGGCTTTGCTCCCCAGCCCCAAGCACAGAGCCAGGAGTCAGCCTGAGCACAGAGCCAGGAGTCAGCCCTGGGCAGAGAGCCAGGAGCTAGCCCTGAGCACAGAGCCAGGAGTCAGCCCTGAGCACAGAGCCAGGAGTAGTTCCAGAGCACCATAGATGAGCAGCTTCCCTCCAGAAACAATCCCAGATGCCCATTTTGCATTATGGGCTGCAGATGGGATCTGGATTCATATCTCACATGTAGCTTTGGGGGCTTTCCAGCCAAGATCCCCCTAAAATCCTGCTCTCCACCTCACCCACAGGGCACTGGAGAGGGAAGGAGAATGACCTTTGATCCCCAGCATCCCATATGGCCCCCTGAGCACCACCAGAGTGATTTCTGCATGCAGAACCAGGAGTAAGCCCCGAGCATCGCCAGGTGTGACCCCCCCCAAAACAAAACAAACAAAAACGTATAGCCTACCGTGGTCTTCTGCTTTGGTTTTGTTTGGGGGAGGCACACTCAGCGGTAGGTTGGCTCACTCCTGGGGTGCTCCCGCTTGGCGTCCCTTGGAACCGCCTGGCTAGCCTCAACTCCTACGCTTCCCCTTCCTTTATGAAAATGCCACCGCCGACTAGACAGTGGCCAGGAGGTGAACCTTGACTACTCGGTCCCAGCCCCCGCCGGAGCGATTCCTGAGGACAGAGCCAGAATTAAACCCTGAACACTACCCAGTGTGGCCAACCCAAAATAAAGTAAAGGAAATAAAGAAAATGGCTCTTGCAGAGCCGGAGATTTCCTACAGGGGTCAGTGCCCTTGGGTGCCTGTGTCCATCCTGGTTTAGCTCCCTGTCCCCTCCGGGGGGCACCCTGGGTGTGGCCCCAAATTCCACCAGCCCCCCCAAAAAGAAAGGGAAATACGTGAAAGCCAGGGGAAAGGAAAACAAAATGACCCTTTGTCAGCCCAGCCCAGTCTCCCCGGAAGGTCTAGGTGGACCTTCCCCGCATCCTCCCGGATAGCTACCGGCTCTTGCTTCTAATCCAGATGCCAGTGGGTTGTTGTTGTTGTTGTTGTTGTTTGTTTTGTTTTTTTTGGCTTTGTTTTTATAGTCCCACACAGAGATGCTCAGTCTTACTCCTGACTCTCCACTTAGGACTACTCTGGCTAGGGGACCCTGTGGGGTGCCGGGATCCAGCCGGGCTGGGTGTATGCAGGGCAAGCGCCCTCCCCACTGTGCTCTCACTCCCGCCCCTGCAGGCTGATTCCCGCAGATTTAGCACGCTGCTTTTTCTCACGTCGTCTGCCATGTCCGCCATCAGCCGGCTTTGGGCAGATTATAAATTTCTTTGGCTCATCACCTCCATCTAGTAGAATCCAGTCACCACTTTCCCAGCCAATCCCTTGGCTTGAAAACGTGAATCGTTTCTAATTCTTAACTGAGTAAATAATGCTGAATTGAAGGTTTCCCCCAGTTCTTATTTGTGAAGGCATTATTTATTTATCTTATTACCTCCTCCCTTATTTGTGGTTGACCCCCCCACTCACACACACCCACACCTGGGGAAGGACTCAGGATTACTCCCATCACTGTGCTCAGAGGTCAGTCCCTCGACTGTACATGTGGGGCACTGGGGATTTGAACTCCTGACCACACACTTGAGGCAGGTGGCTTTGATCCGCACAAGTTCAGCATGTCCCGGTGTCTGTAGAAATCAAGTTAGAACTTATGAAAGGCGGGGAAAGAAGGGGAAGGGAGGGAGGAGAGAGGGAGAAAATGGAGGGGAGGGAGGGAGGAAGGAAAGAGGAAGTGGGAAGAGAAAGAAGGAGGGGAAGGAAGGAAAGAAGGATGGAAGGACAGACGGGAAGGAAGGAAGGAAGGAAGGAAGGAAGGAAGGAAGGAAGGAAGGAAGGAAGGAAGGGAGGGAGGGAGGGAGGGAGGGCGAAGGAAAGGGAGAGAGGGAGAAAGGAAGGGAGGAAGGGGAGAGGAAGAGGAAGGGAGGGGAGGGAGGGAGAGAAGTGGAGGAGGGAAGGGAGAACTGAGGGAAGGGGAGGGAGGGAGGAAGGAGGAGAGGAGGGAGGGGGAGGGGAGGAGGATGGGGGAAGGCGGGGAGGAGGGAGGTGAGGAGGGAAGGGGGGAGGGGAGGCGGGAGGCAGCGTCCCTGTCCCGCACTGCAGCTCTGCCCATTCTCCCGGCCCAGCGGCAGCTGCTGACCGTGGCAGCGGCCCACGGAGACCTGGACGCTGTGCGGCTCCTGCTGGCCGAGCGGCAGGTGACGCTCCCCTTGGAGCCCGACGACGACAACGCGGCCGTGGTGGCGGCGCGCTTCGGACACGCGGACGTGGTGCAGGAGCTGCTGGAGTCTCTGCCAGGTCGGCCCCGGGCCCTCCGCTTCCACCCAGGGGCGCATGCGCGGCTGAACCGGGTGCTGGGTGCATGTGACGGCTTCACTAGACCGTCTGGTCTGAGTTTCGGGGTTGGATGACTGGGCCACGCCAAGCGGGGCTCAGAGCTGAGTGCCGGCTGTGCCGTGTGTCTATACGTGGTGCCAGGTGAAACCCGGACCACCCGCGTGCCCGCCCCCTGCTCTGCACTTTCTCAGGCCTCTTAGGGGCCATTTCAACTTCTGAAAGTGGATCCGTCTCTCACGGTGCTCACATCGTGAAAGTCCTTCTGCTCCCAGACCGTATTCCCAGACGATAACAGGGTATCACCAGGGGGACCCACTGAGCTCCGCACCAGGGTTGGAATTCTCGAGTGAAATGGATTTTCCCCCTGGATCATTAGGTTGAACTCAGTCCGAGAGAGGTTCATATTCTCTATTGTGAGCCGAGCGATGGGACCGTGGGGAGGCACGGGCCTTGCATGCAGCCCACCCAGGTTTGATCCCCGGCACCCATGTGGTTCCCTTGAGCCAGCGGGATGATCCCTGAGCACAGAGCCAGGAGTCAGCCCTGAGCACTACTGGATGGTCCCCTCACAAAGAAAGAAGAAAAAAAATGGGAGCAAAGCAGTTGCACAGCGGGTAGGCTTTTGCCTTGCGCACGTCTCCCTGGGTTCGACCCCTGGCATCCCATAGGGTCCCCTGAGCACTGCCAGGAGTGGTTCCTGAGTGCAGAGCCAGGAGTAACCCCCTGAGCATCTCCGGGTGTGACCCAGAAAAGAAAAAGGAAAAAAAGACAGTTCAGAGCTACTGTTCGAGAAAGCACCATCGTCAGCATGACCTAGATGCTCTCTGCCTAAAACTTCCGGTTCAAAGGGCTGAAGGAACGCGGCCGGCTGCCCCCAGCCCCTTCCTCAAGCTCCTGCTGTCACCCCAGGGCCCTGCAGCCACCAGCGCCTGCTCAACTGGATGCTGGCTGTGGCCTGCCAAAGGGGACACCTGGGCGTGGTTAAGCTGCTGGTCGTGACCCACGGGGCTGACCCCGAGAGCTACGCCGTGAGGAAGAACGAGTTCCCCGTGATCGAGCACCTGCCCCTGTACGCGGCCATCAAGTCAGGTGGGTGCCCCTTCCGGCCGCCCCAGCTCCCTCTGGCTTGGAGACGGACAGCAAGTCTTTACCACACCCACCAGCTGGCTCCCAGCACCAACCCCCATTTTTTGTCTCTTTATCCAACCCCCCATCTCTGGACCAGAGTGATAGCACTGTGGGTGGAGCGCTGGCCTGGCATGCAGCCAACCTGGGTTTGATCCCCAGCATCGCTTAGGGTCCTCCGAGCACCTCCAGGAGTAACCCCGGATTGGGGCTGGAGCAATAGTACAGTGGGTAGGGCATTTGCCTTGCACGTGGCCGACCCAAGTTCGATTCCCAGCGTCCCATATGGTTCCCCCGAGCACTGCCAGGAGTAATTCCTGAGTGCAGAGCCAGGAGAAACCCCTGAGCATCATCAGGTGTGGCCCAAAAAGAAGAAAAAAAAAAAAGGAGTGACCCTGGAGCACCGCCGGGTATGCCCCCTCCCCCAAAATAATAAAACGTCCCCACGTGACCTTCCCTCTGCCTCAGCATGCACCCCAAAAACGGGATTTCAGGGTTAGGGCCCTGGGTGGCGGGGGGTGGCGGGGAGCCTGGGAGCAGGCAGAGCCCCACGGAAGTGCTCCCTCTGGCAGGAGGTGGACGCCTTGGGCAAGGGAGGGGAAAGGGGCTTCTGCCCCGTGTCCAGGGGCTGCCGGCTTGGGGGGCCTGGCCGTGTCCCTCACCCGCCAGACACCCTGTGCTGCCTGTTCTCAGGGAACGAGGATGTTGCTGTCTTCCTGCTGCGCCACGGCGCCATGTTCTGCTCCTACGTGCTCCTCGACAGCCCCAGCGCCAGCCGGCAGCTCCTCCGAAGGTACTTCATCGAGGCCGGCGCCTGGCCCAGCAGCTGCCCGGGGAAAGTGGTGAGTCTGCGCTGCCCGTGGCTGGGCGGACAGAGGCGAGGGGGTGGACGGTGGAGGCCCGGATGGGAGTTGGTCGCCGTGGGTTTCTCTCTTGGGGTGAGACTTGAGGACTTTCCACCCTCTGCTGCCTCCCGGACCTTCCGGGCCTCACGCTCGTGAGCAGACGGAGTCAGAGGAAGGTAAAGGAAGGGGACCTCACTGACCGTGGAATCCCGGCCAAAACAGGGACAAACTCAGGTGGCTGTCCAGGGACTCTTCGATGGGGCGGGAAATAATGGCTGTTGCTTAGAGTTAGTAAGTTCTAAAGATCTAATGATGAGCCTGGTGATTATAGTTAATAAGACTTAGGGGCTGGAGCCAGAGGTCAGTGGGAGGGTGTTTGCCAGGCAACCTGGGTTCAGTCCCCGGCACCCCAGGTGGTCCCCCAGTCCTGCCAGGAGTGACCCCGAGTGCAGAGCCAGGAGTTCGCCCTGAGCACTGCGGGCTGTGGCCCAAAATAAAAACGAAAAACATGACCGTGGGCTGGAGGAATAAGCCAGGAAAAGGTACTTGGCTTACATGCACCAACCCTGGTTCAGCCTCGGCACCGTCTGGTCCCCTAAGCACTGCCGGAAGTAACCCCCGAACAATGCTGGGTGAAGCCTGGTCGGCCGCTTCCCCTTCCTCCACACACCCCCCCAGGACCTAACTTGAAAGTAGATCTTTGGGGTGGGACGTGACGCAGAAGCCAACCAAGCTCAACTAACACAAACACAAACACGGAAAGTTAACCAGCAGCTTAGTCACCCCACACAAGGACTTAATGCCCCACGGTGAGATACGACAGTGTTCACAAATTTTCTCCTATGGAAATATTTTTTGATCATCCCGTTAGCCATTCATTGGTAACACACAATATAAAATAGATTATTGTGGGCATGCTCTGGGGGCAGGTTTGGGGGGTGGCTGGGAAAATGGAGGCAACAGTGGAGGGAAGGTGACCGTGGAGGTCGGGTTGGGGTTGGGGTTTCCTGAATGCCTGGAGCAAACCATCATGGACAATTGTGTAAGCCACAGTGTTTAAATAAAGTGTGTGTGGGCAAAATCACTTCAAAGGAATTTATGTGAAGTAGATCTCGAGGGGCGGAAGCTTTAGTACAGAGGGGAGGGCGTTTGCCTTGCACATGACCAAGCTAGATTCCACCTCTGGCTTCCCACACAGTCCTGAGCACTGCCAGGAGTAATTCCCAAGCATTGCTGGGTAGCCCTGCACTGTAGCACTGTCCTCCCGTTGTTCATCAATTTGCTCAAGTGGGCACCAGTAACGTCTCCATTGTGAGGCTTGTTGTGACTGTGTTTGGCATATCGAATACGCCTCGGGGAGCTTGCCAGGCTCTGCCGTGTGGGCAGGAGACTCTCAGAAGCTTGCCGGGCTCTCCGAGAGGGACGGAGGAATCGAACTCGGGTCGGCCGCGTGCAAGGCAAACAAACGCCCTACCCGCTGTGCTACGAGCACAAACAAAAAAGTAGATCTAAAACGAACAAACAAAAGTCAATCCAGAATGTTCTCACCACCGACAACACATGGCAGCTAGGCCGGGGTCGTGCATCCCCAACACAGGGCTGTGTTCTGCCTCCTGAGTGAGCCCTCAGGGCTCCCAGGGTCTCCTCAGCGCAGTCTCGGAGAAGCTGGCAGGGAAGCAGCTGTTTTCCGTTTCAGAAGCAAAGCCAGTGTCGTGTTATTTATGTGACGCACGGCTTCCTGCTCAACTGTGGCGTGTCTCGTGGACGCCGCCCTGTGCGTGGGTCTGCTGTGTGGACCCCGCTTGGGGACTTGGGGGGCAGCCCGGCTCGGGGGCGGTGGGGCCCTCCCTTGGTCCTGGTCATGCTGCCTGAGTTCTGACGTATTTGCCGACAGGTCACAGTGGCCGGCCCTTCAGAATCACTTCCCCCGCCAAAGTCTGGGTGACTCGTAGTCTGACCAACAAAATCTGGGGATTCCTGTCCACATGCCAGACTAGCCAAAAGAGCGAGGAGCCCTTTTTTTTTTTTTTTTGGCAGTGGGGGCTGAAGGGTGTGGGAAACATTAACTTGGGCCATACCTAGCAGTGCTCAGGGTTGACTCCTGACTCTGTGCTCAGGGATCACTCCTGGCAGACTCGGGGGACCCTATGGGCTGCTGGGGATCGGACCCCGTTCAGGCGCTCTCCCTGCTGTACCATCCATCCCACCAGCCCTTTAAATTTCATTTATTTTTACGTGTTCAGTCTTTCTTTTCTCTGGCCTGTGTGGTGCCTGGGAGGAAGCCTTGCTTTGAGCTCTCCTGAGTGGGCAGTGAGTCTTCTGGTCCAATTTGGGGTGGGGGTGGGCCACGCTACTCACATCTCTGTGCTCTGTGCTATGAGATGGTTCCTGTGTTGAACCTGAGTCAACTGTGAGCAGGTAAATGCCTCACCCCCTGGAACGGCTGGTACGGGGGTTTTTTTGTTTGTTTGTTTTGTTTTTTGGGGGGTTGGCTTTTGGGGTCATACTAAGTGATGCTCAGGGGTTACTCCTGGCTCCATGCTCAGGAATTAATTGCTGGCAGTGTTCAGGGGATGCAGTGGGATGCTGTGGACTGAACCCAGGTCAGCAGTGGACAAGGCAAATGCCCTATCCGCTGTCCTACCCCTCCAGCCTCAACTGGTACAATTCTTGAAAACCAAAAAGTAGTGATAATACAGCTTCCTTTTCCCTCTGCATTGAGGCGGCACTGTTGCTTTCCCAGGAGGTACACCCTGTATACCTTTGGGTTCTCTCTGAACCCGTCCCCGACTCTGTCTTGGAATAAGGTAGTTCACGAAAACCTGTCACATGCACGTTTCCCATCCACATTGTTTGAAAAAAAATCTGATGGTTATTCAACGTGAATTCTTCCGTTTTGTGCATTTCCCGGGACATGGTCATTCTCAAGTTCTTTAAGGAGATTTTTCTAATTTTCTTTTAAAAATTTGTTCAGTCTTGTTTTCTTCGGCTGCTTTACTGTTTGCCACTGTTTGCGTTCAGTGTGTGTGTGTGTGTGTGTGTGTGTGTGTGTGTGTGTGTGTGTAAACCTTTTTCCCTTTCCTGGTTCCAGCCTGAACTTCCTGGTATGCAGAAAAGTTCGTTTTTTTATCATGTTTTGTCATCTTATCCAACCCCTTACTAATGCGAATAGTTTTTTTGGGGGGGGAGGGGTCACACTCAGTGATGCACAGGAGTTACTCCTGGCTCATGCACTCAGGAATTACTCCTGGCAGTGCTCGGGGAACCATCTGGGTCACTGGGAATTGAACCAGGGTCGGCCACGTGCAAGGCAAACGCCCTACCCACTGTACTATCTTTCCAGCCCCTGCGAATCGTGTTCTAGGAAATTTTCCCATAGATGAGCAAAGCCAGCTATGGCCCAGAGCACCATGGCTCCCTCCTCTAATTCTGGTGCTGCTTCTTCTCTGCCTGCTGGGGCATGGCTAAGAATTTCAGAAGCTGAGTCAGCCTGATTGTAAAGGTCTGATTCCCCATTGTAAAGGTCTAGGCATTGACTGTAGCTTTCTGGTGAGAGACTGTTAGGTGTTTTCCATGCTTTCCTTCTTGCTTCTTCTTTTTTTTTTTCTTTTTGGGTCACACCTGGTGATGCACAGGGGTTACTCCTGGTTCATGCACTCAGGAATTACTCCTGGCGGTGCTCAGGGAACCATATGGGATGCTGGGAATCGAACCCGGGTCGGCCGCATGCAAGGCAAATGCCCTACCCACTGTGCTATCGCTCCAGCCCTCTTATTTTTTTTTTAAGTGACAATGCATCATACATGGTGGGGAGCCGAGGTGGCGGGGAGTTTGGGTCTCACCTGGCAGTGCTCAGGGTTGACTCCTGGCTCTGCACTCCTGGTGGGCTCAGGGGACCAAATGAGGTGTTGAGGATGGAACCTAGGTCAGCCACGTGTAAGGCAAGTCCCCTCCCTGCTGTCCCGTCACTCCGGCCCCAGCATCACAACAGTCAGTGAGTGGCAGGGCCGTGTTTGGAGCATGAACATCTGTGGGACTCTGTCCAGGGTCCCGATGTCACTCCAGTCCACTCTCTCGAGAACATCACTGGCCGTGCTCAGTACCCGGGGGCAGAGTCACTCTTGGAACATTTCTACTTTAATCGGTTCATGTCGTGAAGGAGAATGTACCCCAGCCTTGAATTCCCATAACAAAGACGAGTCTATATTCATAGGTAATTTTTGTCTGTGATTTTTTAGAAAAATTTGTCTTTTTGGGTCACACCCAGTGATGCTCAGGGGTTACTCCCAACTGCACTCAGGAATCACTCCTGGTGATGCTCGAGAGGCCACCTGGGATGCCGGGGATCGAACATGGGTCGGCTGCGTGAAAGGCAGACACCCTCCCTGCTGTCCTATTGCTCCAGCCCTGTGGGGGTTTTTTGAAGGAGGGGGGGTATTTATTGCTTCAGACGATTTTGGTATAAGAGCCAGATGGTCCATGGAACATTACGGGAATAATTTTGTGGTTAGGGTCCATCGGTGAAAGTCTTTCATTCTCTGACTTCTCTTGAGATCATCAGCCAGCTCAGAGTGTCTGCTTTCCCTTCGATGCAGTTCAGAAAAGTGGCATTTTGGTAGAGAATCACCTATTTCTTGTAGATTTTTGGGTTTGTGGTCATGGTATCTTGCATTTCTACTTCTCTTGATTCTTCTGTATACGTCCTGTGCCCACAAGGAGCAGGGGAGTTGTGAGCCATGGTCAAGTCTTTGCCTCACATGCGTCTTAGCACTGGGTGTTCCCCTGAGCACTGAGTTAGGAGCAGTCCCACGGACCTGGGTGTCACCCTCACTGAAGTCATCATCGTGGTAACAATCTATATCATTGAGAAACATTCAACAGGCAATTTGTGGGGCTGGAGCAATAGTACGGCAGGTAGGGCCTTTGCCTTGCACGCGGCCAACCCCGCATCCCATCTGGTAAGCACCACCAGGCGTAATTCCTGAGCGTAAAAGCCAGGAGTAACCCCTGTGCATTGCCGGGTGTGACCCAAAAAGACAGAAAAAAACCAGGCAATTTGTTTAGTTTTGGCTTTTCTTATGGTTTGGGTTGGGAGCAGTGCTCCCTGGAAGTGCTCATGCACTAACTCTCAGCTCAGTGCTCAGCGGATCCTGTGGTGCTGAGGATCAGACCAGGGACTGTAACCCTTTGAGCTGTCTCTGCACTTTCCTATTCTATTTGCTCCTCGAAGAGTCTCGTAAAATGTGCAGGGACTGAGCTCTGGTTTCCAGACGAAGAGTCAAGAGCTTGTCAAAGAACATCACACACACACAGACACACATACTGATACATGTAGACAAACTGACAGCTACACACAGACACAGACACTCACACACACAAATACACACACAGACACACACAGATACACAGACACACACGGACACACAGACACAAACACATTCACATACATGTAGATACACACGGACACACCCAGACACATACAGATACACATACAGACACACATAGACACACAGACACACTTACAGATACACATGCAGACACATACATAGACACACAGACACATACATAGATACACACAGACACACAGCAGACACACAGACACACACAGACCCCGAGTCTCTCTCTCAGCTCCAGGGTTCCTCAGACTCACCAGCCTCGACTCCGGGCACTGGGCAATGAGACCCCCTGTCCCCTGTGCATTGTAGCTCAGGGGACAGGTGGGGGGACACCTCCTGTGTGCTCAGGGGTTACTCCTGACTGTGCTCAGGGATCAGTGACTGCAGAGAGACCCTAAGGGGTGCCAGATCATGTGCACGGCCAGCACTCTCCCTGCTGTGCTGTTCCTCCAGCTCTGATTGGGGGGCTTCATTGAACTTGGGGGCCCAGGCAGTGCCCAGGAAGGAACTCAGCTCCCACATGCAGCCCTGGTTCTGCAGCCCATCTGCCGGCCCCTCACCCGGATGTAGTTTTTAGTCCCACAGGGTGGTAGAACATTTGCATGTGCTAGGGGCAGGGTTCGCTCGCCAGCAGTGCAGAAACAACCCCCAAGCCGCTGGGTGAGTCAGTGGGTGCCTGCCCCCCCCCCAGCTGTGGCCTCTGGTCAGCTAAGTGGGAGCTGGCCCTGGCTGCCAGCCTCCTGGCCCAGCCCACAATGTTGCTTTCCTTCTCCTTGGCCCCATTCTGGAGGCTGGGAAGAGAGAACTAAGAGGGGGAGTGGCCTGAGTCCTCAGCAACTGGCTGTCCCCACAGCAGGTGGTATATTAAAAGGGAAAAAAAAATATCCTGGGGGTGACTGTCCCAGGCGGTCAGTGTGAGCCGGGTCTATCCGGGCACACCCTCGGGTGGCAGAGAGAGGGGCACCCCAGGCCCCTGGGTCTGCAGGATGGACCAGGAGCCCCAGGTAAGGGCCCCCACTGCTAGTGTTCTGCGGGGTGGAGCTGGGGTCCCCAGTCCCCCTCCCCCCCAGTCACCTTGCCTAGGCTACTGACTGATGTATCCACAGTCTGTTTGGGGGTGGGGGTGCAGGATCATTCCCAGGGCAAGCAGCCAGCTGGTGGGTCAGTGGTAGGATGGGAGTGTCCAGGCCCAGCAGCGCCAGGTCCCCCCAGTGCCCCAGGTGGTGCTCGGAGGACACGGCCTGGTTCTGTATTTCCTTTCTGCAAGATGCAAAAGAGCTTGTTTGGAGGTTCTAGCAGGGGAGCGCAGCTACTCGTATACCCTCAACCAAAGACCGGTCCGTCTCTATTCGGGGCCGCATTTGCGGCCGCATGACATCTTATTATCTCATTCTTACTTTGGACAACCTGGCAGGCTACCAAATGTAACCTGTCCACACAGCAGTGTCTGGCAAACTCCCCGTGGCATACCCAATATGCCAAATACCAGTAACAATGATGGGTCTCATTCTCCTAACCCTGAAAGAGCCTTGAATATGGCACTTTTTAAAATCTCTGGGCTAGGACTAAGGAGGCGTTACTGGGGCCTGCTGGAAGCAATCGACGAACAACAGGATGATCGTGATCCTGAAGATGCAAAAGGAACTGGCACAAGGGCAGCCTGAGGGCGGTGGGTGGGGGCGCACGGAGCCTTGAGGCAGCTGACCCAGGCTGTCCCCCAGCAGCACCAGGAGTGTCACCCCTGGCCCCCAAGCACAGAGCCAGGAGTAGTCCCAGCATCATGGGTGTGCCCCACACCCCCAAATAGGTGCTCAACAGAGATTGTTGTTTCGGTTCTAGCAAGCAGGGCACATTGGAAGAAACAGACATACTTTGTGTATACCACAGGACAAAGTGCTAATCAAGCGTTTTGTTACTTTGTGCTTAAACTGGGTTCGGCCCTGATGGGTGGAATTAGGAAACTGCCAGCCCAGCAGGCAAAGAGGAACCGCAGATACTTTGTACCGCAGATACTTTGTATCTTGACATCTTCCCACGATGCTCTGGATCTTGCTGCTTCCGGTTTCTCCCATCCCTGCTGTGGGCATGTCTCTCCCCGTTAGAGCTGAAGTTTCTAGCAAGTTGGCCATTTGCAGAGAGACTTGAAGGACTTGAAGGGGAAAAGCAGATGCTCTGGTTTCTAACAAAAGAAACTAAGTCTTAGGGCCACAGAGGAAACTTGGCCGGTGGCCAGCACAGTCGGGCACACACCACACCCGTACTGCTGGGAGGCAACCCTGAGCACAAAGCTGGGAGTAACCCCTGCAAACAAAACCTCCTCTCTTTACCTTTGTATTTTGAGCCATCCCCGGTGGTGCTTGAGGCAGACTCCTGGCTCTGTGCTCAGGGGTCACTCCTGGAGGGGTTTCTGTGCAAGGCCAGCGCCTTCCCCACTGGACTGTTTACTTTGGCTTCTCTTTACCTTTTCTTTTAATATTGTAAGGGGGAGAGCTCCCAAGCAGTGCTCAGGGGGTCTCCCAGTGATTTCCAGCCAGCTTGGCCTAGGGGACTGGTGGTGACCTGGCACGCCAGCAGGCCTGGGGGACCCTGTAGTGGCAGGGGTGGAACTGGGTCTCCCACCCGGCACATTTGTGATGTCGCCTGTTGATCATTGACCTCATTCTCTTTCCAAGACCCTGAAACCCCCTCAGCTCGGCCCCAGCTCCCTCGCTTTGTCCCCAGTTTGGGCGTTTCTGTTCTTCCTCTTCTGGGTTCCCTTTTCCTTTCGGATGTCACTGCCTTGGGGTGGGGAGAGGGGCGTGGCATGGATTAGTGTCTTTCCCCTCAGGAATGGCTGTTTCCTGTGGCTGGCTGGCTGGCGCTGTTTTCACAGTGACCTACCTGTGTGCTGAAGCTGGGGGCTGCCTTTCTCTGCTGCCCAGCACCTGGCAACAGGCGCCTCGGGGGCAGGTGCTTAAACACCTTCCACTGCTGCTACTGCCACATTTACCCTGCTGGGGGGCAGGGGGTGGTCTTACCCCTGGGTCTCTTTCTTCTCCCTTCATTTGTTCCTGCCCTTCCCTCCTTCTTTCTTTCCCTTCTTCCCCTCCTTCCCCCTTCTTTCCTTCTTCATTTCATCCTTCCTTCTCCTTTCCTACTTTCCTCCTTCTTTCTTCCCTTCCTTTTTCTTCTTCCTTCTCTCCTTCCCTTCCTTTCTTCCTCTTCCTTCATACCTTCTCTTCTTCCTTTCTTCCTTTCCCTTCCTTTCTTTTCCTCCCTTCGTTATCCTTCCTCCCCTCCATCCTTCTTCTCTTCCTTCCTCCCTCCCACACTCATCGGTGCTCAGGGCTTACTCCTGATTCTGTGCTCTGGGTCACTGCTGGTGGTTCTGGGTTTCAAACCTGGCCCCCTCATCAGAACTCTCAGCAGATCTTCACCCTCCTTGTCCAGTACACTTATGTTAGAAAAGAAACAAGGAAATAACATCTTGAGTTTAATGTGGCCTTTGTGTAAAACAGTGAAAGCTGCTGATTCTAAGTAGAGAAAACTCTGGAAGGGAACACCCCAGTGTCTGCCGAGCCCTCTGAAAGCTGGTATGGAAGTCATTTTCTTCTCTACTGTGATAACATTTCCTGAACTTCTCATTTTCTGTTGTGGTGCTTTTTCTCTTCTGGAGAGAGGAAAGTCATTAAAATTGTCTGTTGCAAAGAAAGGATGATAATGAATTCGTGTTGACCCCGGGATGGTGTTTGGAAGGAGACCCGCACAGAACGATGCAGGAATGTAATGGTTGTTTCCACAGTCCTGATTTATTTAGATCAGGCTCAACAGTGATGGTGAAGTCATTGAAAAAAAAAACACACAAATGATCGAGGGTCAGGAGGTGGCGGAGAGTGCCAGGATGGCAGACAGGGCATTTGCCTTGCTCGCAGCTGACCCAGGTTCCATCCCTGGCACCCCATAGGTCCCCCAAGCAGAGCCAGGAGACAGCCCTGAGCTGGGTGTGACCCCAAAATAAATATCCAAACAGGCCTGGCGTTTAAAAAAAATCACGGGGCTTGAGCAATAGCACAGCGGGTAGGGCATTTGCCTTGTACGCAGCCGACCCGAGTTCAATTCCCAGCATCCCATATGGTCCCCTGAGCACCTCCGGGAGTAATTCCTGAGTGCAGAGCCAGGAATAACCCCTGAGCATTGTTAGGCGTGACCCCAAAAGCAAAAAAAAAATCAACTGAGACTAAAACGTCATTCTCTAACCCACACTAGTGGAGCAACAAGTGGAGCAGAGACCCCCCCCGCCCCCCAGGTGCCCCTCTGGGGCAAGAGACGTGTGTCTCCATCATGTCTCCATCTAGTGGCCAGTCGAGGAAGTGCATAAGGAAAGCAAAGATGCAAAGATCCAATTCTCCAAGACTCTCTCTCTCTGTTTCCATCCTCTCCCACCGGTCAAGTCCACTGGCTGAATCGCTTGTGTTTCTTTGCCTTCGTGCCTCTCTGCTTTCCTGATGACGATTTCCAGTTGCTCTGACCACAGCCAGCTCCCTACTTTCTCCTCCAAGTCCCAAACATAACTGAGCCCCAAACGCCTTGAGCACCAGAGACCCTTCCTGCTGTGTGTGTTGCACCAGCCTGTGTCATCCTTTTGGGGTGGGAACGAGGCTCACTGACCAAATAAGGAAAGCAAGAGCTTGCCAGGGAACCGCGCCTGGTACTTGGGACGGAGCCAGGATGGGCCACAAGGCTTGACTGTGGGTCAAAGGGAATTCAGGTGCATTCAGAGGCCGTGGACCCACGTGCAGGAGGGAAGTTTCCCAAGTGTTTGGAGGAGACCAAGTTTGAAGCTCTGGTGGGTCTGGTTGGCAGCAGAGGCAAAGATTCGTGCAGGTGACTGCAGGCTGGCCAGCCTGTGAGCTGTCCACCACAGAGCAGTGTAATTTACGGGACGAAGGTTGTTGGGTTTGGTTTATGTTGTTTTGGGCATTGCTTGGGGTGCCCATGAGGAACCAGGGCTCTGGCGTGTAGAGCGCCACCTCCAGCCATTCAGACACCCTCTCCCCAGCCCCAAGGGGTCCCAGCAGGGTCAGGCCGGCCTCCGCCAGCCTCACTGCTGCCCCCATCTGGTGGGGATGGCATGGTTCAGGGGCTGTGTTGACTGTAGCCTCTCCAACCCCAGAAGGAAGGTGAGAAGTCACAGGTTTGGGTGTAGAGCCGTTTTCCAAGTGTGGGGTACCTCCTCTAAACTTGGGGGGCGCCTCAGAGGAGGAAAAGAGGCCGTTTGCTTCTTCCCTGGTAACCCCCTCCCCTGCCCCCGCGGCGCCCCGGAATGGACCAAGCCCACGTGCTCCCTCTACTGGCCACGGATCGGATTGCCTGTGTGATACAGGGACCAGATAATGGGATAATCAAACTTGATCTTTTTTTTTTTTAAGCTAAAATATGGGGGTATGATGTCACCAGCAGTTCTGCCTGTACCTGTAGGGCGAGTATATCTGCACACTAATGATGCCTTCAGGCTTCCTGATACCCCAAAATTGTTGCCGTGCCTTTGGCCAGACCCCAACAATTTGGGACCAAGTTTACCAAAACATTAAACAACCTGAAGTTAGGTGTGTGGGAGCCACACCCACAAACCCCCTCCGGCTCAGCTATAAAAATTATTTATCGGCTTATTTCAGAGACTCATAAATTAATCTTGAAAGAGATCGGAAGCCCCAGTTAATCTCAGACCCATGAACAGACCGGGGTACATCAGAGAGTGGAAGGTCAGCCTGGTGCCCACCCAAGCAGGTCCCCCAGCAGCCACTTGCTCCCACAATCCAAAATCGCCCCCGTACCCTTGGCCTGACTCCACCACCTCAGGCTGGACCTCACCGCGACATAATCTGCTTAACATTTTGGTATGTGGGTTTTGTGACTGAAATCTCCAGGCTTTTTCAGGGTCTGGATGGGTTACCTCCCCCCACTTCCCTGTACTCCCGGAAACCTCGGCAGACACATCCGCACCCCAGAGCTGTCACCCAATTAAAAAGCTACTCCAGCCTTCCCATCCCAAGAAAAATACCGAACAAACACCATGACCTCTTAGCACCTGTATTGCAAAATATGATGCACAAAGGGAAAAAGAGAGAGCAAGAAGGAAAGTGCCTCCCATAAAGGAAGGCTGGGGGTGGGGGCTGGGGGGGTGGGAGATGGTGGTGGGGAAATGGGGGACACTGGTGCTGGGAAATGTACACTGGCGGAGGGATGGGTGCTGGACCATTGTGTGACTGAGACCTAGTTATGAACAGCTTTATAACGGTCTATCTCATGAATATCCAATTCAAAAAGTCTTTTTTTAAAAAAAAAAAAAAAAGTAATGTGGAGTTTATGCCCAGTTCAATCAGCTTAATCAATGGCTGAATAAATAGCAATAAATAAATAAATAAATGTTGCATTTAAAATAAAAGAATTAAAAGGTGAAGTCAGTCTGACCGCCCCCAGGATGGCGCCGTCTGTGTCCCCCCATGTGCTCATGGCTCTCCTACGCCCCGCTTCCTCCCCCCCATCCCACCAGCCTCTGCGTGTCAGGTGGTCCCATCTCAGGCTGCCGTGGGTGGATCTCGACTGGTTCCTGGACCTCTCCTGCCAGATCACCGAGCTGGACCTCTCCGCCAACTGCCTGTCCTCCCTGCCCTCCGTCATCCCCTGGGGCCTCATCAACCTCCAGAAGCTGAACCTCGCCGACAACCAGTTGGGGGAGTTGCCTGGCCTGCAGTCCTCGGACGAGGTCATCTGTACCAGGTGAGCCTGGAGGCCCACTCCCCACAGCGCAGACCCCCGCCCCTGCCGGCTTTGCAGGAGGGCCACCCTCAGAGTTCTGGGGGCCTCCTCTCGGCGTGAGGAGTCACAGCCCCCCGAGACTCTCTGTGGACCGTGCAGGGATGGGACCTGGGTCTCCTACAGGTCCCACCCAGGGGGCCGCTCCCCGCGACCCACGGGCAGTTTGGGAACAAGAGAGGGAAGCTCGGGGCAGTCCTGGTTTATCCTGACCTTGGGGACTACTGGGAACTGCATGCCCACGGGGTCAGGAGGGGCCGGAAGCTTCTGGATCAGAGGCTGCTGAAGGGGCCCAGCAGTGCTGCCAGCCCCCGGGGAGAGAGGGAAGGAGTCGCTGTGCCCAGGGTTTCCAAGCTTCGGCCAAGTGTGGGAAAGGAGTAGCGGCCAAGAGTGCCCGAGAGAGAGCAGGAGAGAAACCTCGCCCCCAACCCTGGGCTGGTATGTCCAAGGGGGCCATCAACTGGGCCCTCTCTGGATCTGAATTCAGAGAGGTTTTCTGGAAATGCCCAAGCACTGGCTCGTTGAGCTGTCCACAGCACACGAGAAAGGTTGTTTTAGATAGCCTTTAATTTTTGATTTTTGTAGTCTTTAATTTTTGGTGTTTGGGGGTCACACCTGGCGATACTCAGGGTTTACCTTGGTTCTGCACTCAGGAATCACTCCTGGCAGTGCTTGGGGGATCCTATGGGATGCCAAGGACTGAGCCCGGGTCGGCCGCATGCAAGGCCAGCGCCCTCCCCACTGTGCTATTGCTCTGGCCCAATCGCCTTTTATGTTGATGTTACTATCACTATTAGCATCTGGTTTGGGAGGGCCACACTTGCTGCAGTGCTGGGGAAGAACTTGGGTGTCCAGCAGTGCCTGCCCCACCCCGGAGCCTCTTTCCAGCCCCAGCAGAAGAAAAATGTTCCCTTCTAGGCCACGAGTCCAGGATACCCCAGAAACGGGCATGCTTGTTTATGGGTCTACGCGTGGTCACAGTGTATCAATAAAAATCATACCTCCAGGGCTGGAATGATAGCACCGCGGGTAAGGCGTTTGCCTTGTGCGTGGCCGACCCAGGTTCGATTCCCAACATCCCATATGGTCCCCCGACCACTGCCAGGAGTAATTCCTGAGTGCATGAGCCAGGAGTGACCCCTGTGCATTGCTAGGTGTGACCCAAAAAGAAAAAAAAAAAAGACATGCCTTATACTATGTTAAGTGATTTTAATTTCTTTACATCAGTTAAAATCATATAACAACCACTGTCCGCTGTAGCACTGTCCTCCCGTTGTTCATCGATTTGCTCGAGCGGGCCCAGTAATGTCTCCATCGTGAGATTTGTTGTTACTGTGTTTGGCATATCGAATACATCACGGGTAGCTTGCTAGACTTTGCTGTGCGGGCGAGATACTCTCAGTAGCTTGCTGGGTTCCTCGCATATAACAACCAGTCATCACAAATTGACTTTTTTTGTTTGATTGGTTTTGGGGGTCACACCCAGCAGAGGTCAGGGGTTACTCCTGGCTCTGCACTCAGGAATCACTCCTGAGATTCTTGAGGTGCCGATATGGGATGCTGGGGATCGAACCTGGGTGGGCAACATGCAAGGAAAACCCCCGACCCACTGTCCTATAACTCCGGCCCCATCAAGTTTGACTTTCACTGATTTAGTTTCTAATATTGCATTTGCCATTCCCTTAAGCAGGTACTAAGAAGTGAATTTGTTCTGTGCCTGCTAAGGGCCGGCCGGTGGGTGAGAGGGAAACGGGGAGCGTTGGTGGAGTGAAGGTGGTTCCCACGGTGGGTTTGGGGTCAGAACACTGCAGGCTTGAAGCTACTGTATTATGAAAACCTTGTCATTCATGGAGGATTTTTTGTTTGGGAATTTGGGGGGGTGTTATTTGGTTTTGGGGCCACACCGGCAGTGTTCAGAACTTACTCCTGTCTCTGTGCCCAGGAATCACTCCTGGTGGGGCTCGGGGGACCCTGTGGGATGCTGGAGATTGACTGCCACAGGCAAGGCATTGACGGACAGGTGGGTCTCTGGGCCACTGCCCTGCCGTCCCGCTGTTGCTAACGCCGTCCCTCCCCCACCTACCCACCAGGCTGACGGACATCGACGTCTCCAGCAACCGGCTGAGCTGCCTCCCACCCGGGCTGCTGCACCTCTCCAGACTCCAGAGGCTCACCGCTTCCAAGAACTACTTGGAGAGACTGTTTGAAGAGGAGAGTGGTGAGTCTGCGCCGTCGGCTGGAGGCCCCTCTCGGCCCTTTCCTCCCCGTCCCTGCGTCAGCCTCTCACGATGTTCGCTCACACCCGACTCGCCCTTCTCCCCAGCCACCAACTGGATGGGTCTGCGGAAGCTTCAGGAGCTGGACCTCTCGGACAACAGGCTCACCCACCTCCCGGCCCACTTCCTTCATTCGTTCAAGTCCCTCCGTTGTCTGAATGTGTCCAGGAACCACCTGAAGGCATTTCCGGAGGCCTGGGCCTGCCCGCTGGTGAGTAGGCACCTCGGGACCCGGGCAGCCCTGCATCCCGGTCCTCAGGGTCTCTAGCTGAGCCGTGCCGCACGGCACCTAGCAGGCCCAGCCAGTCACGGGGACATTCCCAGTTAGAGTCTGGGCCTCCTGGGGATGAGGGTGGGGGCGGAGTTCTGCACTGAGGGGCGCTTGCTGCCTTTGGGGCTCAGGAGGAGCAGAGGGGACCGTGCAGGGGGGCGGGGGAGGGGCACGGGGGACGGAGGGAAGTGGCACTCGTTCATGTTTTGCTTCTAACACATTCGTCCTTGAGGAGACCAGAGAGGGCCACGGCAAAGTCAGGATCCTCTGTGCTTAGAGACTGCGGGTCCAGCCGGGGGAGGGCGTGTCTCTGTGGCCCAGATATCTCTAATGTGAACACGGGCATGGGGGCCCCTGAGAGCTTGTGCAGGGGTGAAGGCACTGGCCATGCTTGCAGCCCATCCTGGTTCGAGCCCCAAGCCCTGCTGGTGTCACCGCCGCGTTGAAATGATGAGCCACCTGCTTTTCCTGCTTGCGGCTGAGGCCACGGACGGGCAACAGGACAGGGCGGCGCGTGAGGCATCGAACGCAGCCGGGGTGTGGGCAGAGGCAGGCAGGGCTGCTGTGACCCGTGCGGGGGTCACCGACATGTTCCCCCTCTCCCTGCACCCCCCTCCTGCACCCCTAGAAATGCTGCAGAGCATCCCACAACGCCCTGGAGTCCCTGCCCGAGAAAATGGCCATTTTCTGGAAGAGCCACCTGCAAGACGTGGATTTCTCTGAGAACGCCCTGCACGAGGTGCCCCTGGGGCTCTTCCAGCTCGAGGTGAGTCTCCTGCTCTTTGCTTTTTCCTTTTCCCTTGGGAGGGTGCTCACAGTCAGTGCTCAAGGGGCCAGGGGTCACTCCCAGGCAGTGCTCGGCGGCGGGAGTCATGCCCTGCAAGTGCCCAGGTGTCCAGGGGTTACGACCTGTAGTGCTCAGGGCCCAGGGGTCACTCCCTCCCAGTCGGTGCCCAAGGGCCCGGGGGTGATGCCCGGCAGTGCTCGGGGTCACTCTGCTCAGCCAACCAGGTCTTCAGTTCCACACATCCAGCAATGCAAGGGATCGAACTTGGCACTTCATACGCTCCAGGCTTGTGCCCCATCTTGGTTGCCATGCTCAGTGGGGTGGTGCCAGAATGTTGCACACTTGTGGTGCTGCAGGGCCACCTGGCAGTGCCCAGGGGAGTCCAAGAGATGGACCCAGCCTCCTGGCATATGCAAATCCCCTGTCAGCCCTGGGCCTGTCCCCAACCCTGATTTCATGGTTGGTTTTGGTTGGTTGATTTGAAGCCCACACCTGGAGGTGCTCAGGGCTGACTTCTGGCTCAGTGCTCAGAGATCACTCCTGGTGGGACTGATCAGGGGACCCTGTGGAGTGCTGGGATCGAACCCAGGTCAGCTGTGAGCAGAGCCAGCAACCTCCCCTCTGTGCTGTCCCTCAGGCCCCTAGTTCCTCGGGTATTTTGTTGTTGTTGTTTGGGGTTGAGGCTACACGCAGCAATGCTCAGGGCCTACTTCTGGCTCTGCTGTCAGGAATCACTCCTGACAATGCTTCGGGGACCCACCCTGCAGGGTGCCGGGGATCGAACCCGGGTGGCCTCATGGAGGTCAGGCTGCCCTGCTCTCCAGCCCCTGGTTTCCTGCTTTGAAGAGACGCTGCCCGAGCCACTGTCACTGCACTGGCAGTGATGAGGCTTCACCCTCCACTGCCCTCCACCAGGAAACCGTTTCCGGGTCACTCCTGGCCCTGACAGTGACTGAGCCCCCATCCCCCCTCCTTCCCCAGGCCCTCGTGTCCCTGCGCTTGCAGGGGAACCAGCTGGGGGCCCTGCCACCTCCGGACAGATGGACATGCCGGCAACTCAAGACACTGGACCTCTCTAGAAACCACTTCGGCCAGTAAGTGAGGGCCGGGGAAAGTGTGTGTGTGTGGGGGGGGGGGGGGGGTGCGGGCCTTCATTTCCGGCAGATTCTGCCAGGCTGTACTCTAATCTCTACCATGGAGCAGACTCCCGGGTGGGCTCAGAGCTGCCAGTGTCAAGTCTGAGAGCTGGAGGGGCCCCGGGGTGGGGCTAGTTGTCCCCCAGTGCTGAGGGCTGAAAGGCCAAGATGGTGGAGTCCCCAAGGCTTGCCCTCCTGGTCATCTCAAGATGTCTCTGTCCTGAGGATCAGGCCAGCTGCACTAGGGTGCTGCCCCCCCTTCCTTTTCAACCTTATTCCCTTTAGAAAGAGCAGATATGAGGGGGCTGGATCAGTAGCGCAGCTGGTAGGGCATTTGCCTTGCACATGGCCCGCCTGGGTTCAATTCCCAGCATCCCACATGGTCCCCTGAGCACCGCCAGGAGTTGTTCCTGGGTGCAGAGACAGGAGGAACCTCTGAGCATCTCCAGCTGAGACCCAAAAAGCAAAAAGAAAGAAAGAGCAGATACGAGTCCTGTCGGAAGGGGCTGGGAAGGGGGTTAGGACTGCAGCAGAGGGATTTAGGGGAGATTGTTTGTGCTCCCATTTCTGCGTGTGTTCTTGGGAACGGTCTTCCTGCTAGAAGGCGCTGTCCTGTTCAGAAGACTCTGCAGATCCCTAAAATGGGTTTCGGAACGGAAGGGAATTCCCCGCCCCCTCCACCCCACACTCACAATCACCTTATAAAGAGGCAGATCTGGGGGTGCGGCTAGGGGTTCCTGAAGACGCAACTCCTGATGGCACTGTGGGCTCTCAACAGAGCAGCCCCCCCCCCCCACAGACAGGGCCCCTCAGCGCCTCCCCCACAACAGGCATCTGGGATAGTGACTTCTTGAAAGGCGCAGAGGAGCTGACCCCATCCCGAGGGGAAGTCTGGAGAGCAAGAATCAGCCGCCAGGCCGCTCCCAGCATTTGCAATTTCGTCCCCCCAAGAAGCAGCCTGAGCACAGCTGCTGACACTAATCCTTAAGCTGGGAACATCCTGCTCCTGGAATTTTCTCTTCCCCTGCCGGGCTCGGTGTTATATAATCACGGCCAAGGTGGTTGTCATACTTTCCTCCAAGTCAGACTTTTATTTATTTTTTACCTTTCTTTGCCCCCGAAGGAATGAAGATGGACAGAAAACGAAGCGGATTTCTTTTTTCACCACCCGGGGGCGCCAGCGGTCGGCGACCGAGACAGGTGTGTGCGCGCGGGGGCCGTTCCCGGCGCCTCCGCAGGGGTGGCGCGCCCGCACCGAGCTCTGAAGGGATGCAGGGACAGGAGGGCCCTGGCCCACAGCCCAGCCCAGCCCAGCCCAGCCCGAGCCAGGCTCTAGCCCGGTCTGCGGGACCCCTGCTCTGCGCGCCGGAGGGGCAGCCTCACATTCTGACCAGCGAGGATGGGCTGCGTGGGCTGGGGGTCTCCTCTGAAGTGCCCCAGAAACAAACTGTCCTACTATGTGTGGGCAGCCCCCCACCCAGTGAAGCAGTTCAGTAGACACAGTTACTTTGGGGAAGTTGACGGCTTTGGCCACATATGGCAGTGCTCAGGGATGACTCCTGCCTCTGTGCTCAGGGTTCAGTCCTGGCTCTGTGCTTAGGGCTGACTCCTGCCTGCCTCTATGCTCGGGGATGACTCCTGCCTCTGTGCTCGGGGCTCACTCCTGGCTCTGTACTTGGGGATCACTCCTGGTTCTGTGCTCGAGGTTCACTCCTGGCTCTGTGCTTGGGCTTGCTCCTGGCTGTGTTCAGAGGAATTAGCACCACACCTGAGATTGAACCAGAGGTGGCCACATGGTGGCGAGGGCCTTGTCCCCTGTACTTCTTCTGTTCCCAGAGAATTTCTTGGAAACCAGTGCTTCATCACCCCACCCTCCCCCACTAAAAAACTGAATGTGAATGTGATGGAGATAGCATTTTATTTTAGTGGGATGGGCTTCTCAAGGGTCTTCCGGTGTCAATCTGTCAGGGCCCAGACAGCCGCAGGCCAGCGTCAGCCTTCATGAGAGCCCGTGTTCTGTGTTCGAGGCATTGGGGGCAAAGGGAAAGAGCACTGTAGTATGTGAGAGAGCACTCTAGTGGGCTGGCAGGGGGAGGGGTATGCTTTCAGGAACAGGGTGGGGACCCAGTCTTTGAAATCTTGGTTTTTGTGGAAAAACTCTTCCATAAACAGCATTGGAGTCGGAACGCAAACAAGAGAATCCAGGAAGAAATATTTGCACCAGATTGTTATAACATCAGTTGACCACAGCCCCCCGAAGTACAAAGACAGTTTACAAATTTGTTTCAAGGGGACCAGAAAAGTCAGTGATGGATAGAAACAGCCCCAGGTCCGGCCAGCCTGGAGCTCTGGAGACCCCTAAGCTCGCCTGTCACCGAGGCCAGTGGGGACTTCGGAACCGGCTCTAAACGTGAGTGCTGGGCTGCATGGGAGCCCCGGGCTGAGCTCTGTGTGCCAGAGGCCATACCCTGCCCAGCACGGTCCCCTGAGCACAGAACTGTGGCCCATCCTGAGTGTCTCTGAGTGTTGCCCAAACACTTAGCTGAAAACGAAGGACCTGGCCATAGCACTAGGACATCTGGGAGGTCAGTTGCCAACCTGGATTTGATCCCCAGCATCCCATAGGCCCCCCCGAGTGATCCCTGAGCATCGCCGGCTGTGTCTCCCATCCCCCAAAAAAGCCTTTGGGATTTGAGTCTGGGCAAGGGGGAATGACCTTGGGCGGGGGGAGGAGGGGGAGAGAAGGAGGAGGAGGAGGAGGAGGAGGAGTAGAAGGAAGAGGAGGAGGAGGAATTTGCTTCTCCCTGGTGGTCACGGAAGGCAGAAGGCTGTGAGAACAGGTAGTGAGGAGTGATCCAAGCACCACTGGGCCCGAGCATCCCCAGGCAGACCTCTGAGCCCTGTTGGGGAGACGCCCCCATCACACACCCCAGAAAGAGGACCCGTGTGGAGCTGCCCAGGCTCCCTGGCAGACAGGTAGAAGAGCGTCTCTGCTGTAGAGAAAGACCAGGCTCTGTCCCAGGTGCCACTGGCTCACACCCAATGTGCCGTGGCAGCTGGAAAGGCAGAGAACCCAGCGCAGGAATGCAGACCAGTGTTCTGGAAAGTTCCATGGCAGGCACCCTTCTGCGGGCCAGTGTCTGGGCTAGGGCAGGCAGTGATGAGCTCAAGGGGAACGGACAGCAAACAAAGGTCTGTCAATGAGGACCAGAGTGACAGGACAGTGGGGAGAGCGCTTGCCTGGCGTGTGGCCCTCCTGGGTTTGATCCCGGTATCCCATAGGGTCACCAGGAGTGATCCCTGAGCATTACCGGGTGTGGCCCAGTAACAAAAGTTAAAAAGGCCTCATTTTAAGTTTACCACTTGGCTGGAGCAATAGCACAGCGGGGAGGGATTTGCCTTGCATGCAGCTGACACAGGATCAACCCCCGGCATCCCGCTTGGTCCCCTGAGCACCGCCAGGAGTGATTCCTGAGCATAGAGCCAGGACTAACTCTGAGCATCACCGGGTGTGACCCCAAAACAACAAAAAAAAGTTTTCCATGGGGGTGCATGGGGGGAGGGCGCATTGCAGTGTTCTCTCCGCCGCGGGCTGACTGTCTCGGGGGCGCAGACCCACAGTCAGACATAACCTCTAAACGGTGCTGTGCCACCGGAAAGGGAAATTCCAACAGCGTTAAGGCCGTGCTGGTCATCGTGTTTGTGCAGGAGCCAAGTCCAAAAATAATCTGGGTAGTCATTTTTACGGTAACACTCAGACCCACGGAGTCATAAATTACTCTGGAGTAAAGCACTGATGTCTGTAACTGCAGCGCCGGGCTCTCCCCACCAGGGCCAGAGCTAGTGTGTCTGTGCTGGCTAGCGGAGGGCCTGCAAGGCAGTGATGCCAGCTGCCCTTCCAGGAGAGGCAGGATGAGCCCCCAGGGGAAACTGAGGCCGGGAATTCCACGCACGTCCCTTGGGGAGAGACTCACAGGGCACAGGGTCCTTATTTTATTTGTTTGGTGCTTAGGGACCAGGAGGAGCCCCTCCGCCCCTGGATCTGTGTTTTGTAAACATGGAATTGGGGGGGCCCAGGAACTTCCAGGACTGAAGCACTTGCTTGGCACACAGGAGCCCCGGGTTCCATTTCAAGCACTACCCGGAGCAACTCCTGAGCACTGCTGGCAGAGTCCAATCCCCCAAGACAAAAATGAACCAGAGTGATAGCACAGCGGAAGGGTCCTTGCCTTGCATGCAGCCAACCGAGGCTTGATCCCCGGCATCCCATAGGGTCCCCGAGCTCTGCCAGAAGTCAGCCCTGAGCACTGTCAGGTGTGGCCTCCCCCACAAAATAATAAACACCCTGTGGATGGGAGTTCAGGTGGCCAGTGATGCAATCACCCTTTCTCATTGAGCATTAAGCCAAGAGGACGTTTTCTGGAAGGGTTTGTGGTCTTTTTGTTTTGTTTTGTTTTGTTTTGTTTGTTTTTGGGTCACACCCGGCGATGCACAGGGGTTACTCCTGGCTCTGCACTCAGGAGTTACTCCTGGTGGTGCTCAGGGAACCATATAGGATGCTGGGAATCGAACCCGGGTCGGCCGCGTACTAGGCAAACGCCCTCCCCGCTGTGCCTTCGCTCCAGCCCCGGGTTTGTGGTTTTTATGTCCCGGGGGAGGTTGCTGCATGGAGTGCCCTGCATGGGACAGGGGCTGGACAGGTTTTCAGGCCTCGATTGTCCCTTCCCAGGATCTTTGCTTCCAGAACATTCTCTGACACTGAGTCTGCCCTCACTGCCAACAGCCACGTGAGCGGAGAAAAGTCCGAGGGAAGGGAAGCTGTAATCGGGGAAACCCTTCAGCCCAGCAGCAGAACTTGGCTTCTCTGGAGGGGCGGCTGAGAGGATGGGGGGGCGGCCCTAGAGAGGGACCCCACCCCTGGGGCTGGAGGAGGAAGAAGGTTCTTGGAGATTCTGCCAAAGCCAACGCTCAACCCCCACGTGGCTGTTTCATGATCATCTCCTGATTTGCCAAATTCTCAAAGTCACTTAAACTTCCCAGAAGTTGGTCCCCTCTCACCCCTGCCCCGCCCCAGGCCACCATCTTGGACAAGGAGGAAACCCAGATTTCTTGTCCAATGAGCAGCTTTTCTTCATCCACTGAAGAAATATTACGTGTGCTTGTAAACATCATGTTTGGAGCTGGGAAGATGGCATGGTGGGTAGGGCACTGGCCTTGCATGCAGCCAACCTGGGTGCAGTCCCCTGAGCCCTGTCATTTAAAATATAGACATACTTATTTTACCAGATAAAACTGTGTGGGTGGTTGTATAAGAGGGTCAGGGAAACTTTGGAGGGAACCAGCTACTAGATGGTTCTATTAGTCTTTCGCTCCTATACCCGGTCAGATGACCGATTTGCACGTCAGGACCGCTATGGACCTCCACCAGAGTTTCCTCTGGCTTTGCCCTGCCCAGGCGATAGCACAGCGGGTAGGGTGTTTGCCTTGCACGTGGCCAACCCGGGTTCGATTCCTCTGTCCCTCTTGGGGAGCCCGGCAAGCTACCGAGAGTATCCCACCTGCACGGCAAAGCCTGGCAAGCTCCCGTGACATATTTGATATGCCAAAAACAGTAACAACAAGTCTCACAAGGGAGACATTACTGGTGCCCGCTCGAGCAAATCGATGAACAGTGGGAGGACAGTGCTACAGTGCTGCATACTTATATATTTTGCTTTTGTGCCACATGCAGCTCTGCTAAAGGGTCACTCCTGGCTCTGCCCTCAGGAATCGGCCCTGGCTGCGCTCAGGGGACCCCATGGAGTGCCTGGGGGGTCGAACCTGGGTCGCTGCATGCAAGGCAAGTGCCCTTCCTGCTGTACAACTGCTTCAGCCCCGCAAGCAAGAGTTTTTATTGAATGAAACTTGCTTAGAAAGATGTGAGGGGAGGTGAAGAGAGGAAATACATGTTCAAGAGAGAAAAACCCGGGCTTCTGCAGGGTGGAAACAGCCAAGAGACTTAGAGCCAAGTCGCTTAAACCCACCACATGTGAGCGAAACATGTTCCAGCACCGCAGGCCTCAAGAGCCGGCGGAAACATTCTTCTCTTGTCAGCAGCTTGTTTGGGGCCACCCCTGCCTTGCTCAAGGCTCACTTCTGCCTCTGTGCTCGGGGATTACTCCTGCCTCTATGCTCGGGGCTCACTTCTGGCTCTGTGCTCGGGGCTGACTCCTGACTCTGTGCTCGGGGCTCACTCCTGCCAGGGCTCAGGAAACCATACGAGGTGGCAGGGATCAAACTGGGTTGGCTGCATGCAAGGCCAGCGCCTGTTTCAATACGGCTCCAGGCCTTGGAGGTGGGTCTTGGTTAGGAACTGAACTCGGGTCCCTGCCCTGCAAGGCTGTGCCCCACCCTCCGTGTGATGCGCGCTTCTCCCTCTCTCTCCTTCTCTCCCCCCCCCCCGTCTCTCTCCCTCTCTCTCTTTGTCTCTATCTCTCTCCTTCTCTCTCTCTCTGCTTCTGTCTCTCTCTGACACTATCTCTCTCTACCTGTCTCTCTCTCTCTCTCCCTCTCTCTCTCTGTCTCTCTCTGTTTCTCTCTCCCTCTCTCCTCCACACCGACCCTCAGCACACTCCCCCCTGCGCCCCTACAGCCTGTGCCCTGGAGTTCCCGGCCTTCCTCAGCGAGTCTCTGGAGGTCCTTTGTCTGAACGACAACCAGCTGGACGCTGTGCCCTCTTCTGTCTGCCTGCTCCGGAGCTTATCCGAACTTTACTTGGGCAAGTGAGTCGCCAGTCCCACAAAGTGGACTGCAGGGCGGTAGCAGCCGGAACCGTCCAGACGCGGCTTCCTGGAGGGAGAGCGGGAGGGGAGGTGGGTCTGGGGTGTGGGAGCCTCGGTCGTGGCCCTTGCCCTGAGTCCCGGCTGATGCTCACGCCTTGCTGGGGACCAGGGGATTCTGGACTCTGGCAGACGTTGATTCTGCTTGCATCCCCTTCCTGGTGCTGCTCAGGACCACACAGTGCTGGGGGCCCAGGACCCCCAGAAGCCATGATGCTGGTCACTAAGGAAGTGACAGTGAGATAGGGGGCTGGGCAAGGCCGGCTCTGAGACTCAGCACTGTGGGACCGAGAGGCCTGGGACTCAGCATTTAGACGGGGATTCGGCCCTGACGTGTTTCTGGGGTGCCTGCCAGTAACCCAGGCCTCCGAGAACTCCCTTTCGAGCTCGGGCAGCTCAGCAACCTCTGGCAGCTGGACACTGAGGAACTGACCATCAGCAACGTGCCCGCGGACATCCAGAAGGAAGGTAGGTCCCTCCAGGTCAGCCTGGGACACGGGGAAGGGCTGTGTCGCCGTGTTTGGGAGAGTTTAGCCCCAAAGTGAGTGATGGAACATTCGGAGGAGGTGGGGGGAGGGGGAGGGGCATGGTGGGGCCAAAGCCCCCCTGGAAATTCTCTCCAACTTTGGACGGTCCCCAGAACTCAGCTACTGACGGCCTGACCACCTGCATCGCCATCAGGAACACGGGATGACATGTCACATGACCTGTGATGTATGTCAGTCATGTGGGACATGTGATCCTATGGTGTTACCACGACTTCACAGTTACCTGATGCATGACAGATAGCAAATGATCTTCACAGAATACTTGCATAACATGTGATGTTCACAAGATACATGACACATGATATGATACATAGTAATGACATCCATGTAATAATCACATGACACGTTGTACATGGCTATTTGCGGTTATGACACTGTAGATTCGGCCTGTTTCTGTCTGACCAGAGTGTGGCATGGGGCGGGGGGGGGGGGGGGGTCACAGATCTAACGTGGTGGCATGAGACAGGATAGGAGGGCTTGGGGGTCCACGTCATGGTCACTTGCCCAGCCCACCAGGACCTTCAGCTTCGTGGCACAACATTTGCGACTCCCCCACAACTTCTCAACTCTTGGTTCTCACGTTCTTTCAAATTGTCACACGTCCAAAAGTTTCCAGTGTTGTAAGGATAAAAACCAACAAGGAAACAGACCCTCCCCCAGTTCACACATGGTGACCTCAACCCGTTGGCATCGAGGGCATGGTCTGGGGGGTCCCTGACTGCCAGGACCTTCCCTCCACTGACCCAGTCCTGGGGAGCGGGTCCTGTCGGGGTGCTGGCCGCCCACTGCAGCCTGTATCCCCCACATCCCAGGCCCCAAGGCCGTGCTGTCCTTCCTGCGGGCACAGCTGCGGAAGGCCGAGAGGTGCAAACTGGTCAAGATGGTCATCGTGGGGCCTCCGCGCCAGGGCAAGTCCACCCTCCTGGAGATCCTGCAGACCGGCAGGGCCCCCCCGGCGGTGCCCAGCGAGGCCACCATCAGGACCACCAAGTGGGAACTGCAGAGGCCAGCGGGCTCCAAAGCCAAGGTTAGAGTTGGAGCCTGGCCGGGACCCGCACCCTCCTCCTGCAGGCCGGGGGCTTCTCGGGGTGGGGCCAGGGAAGGTCTGAATCTTGGGGTGCTGGCAGCGGTCACTGTGCCTGTCTCAAGCCTCCCACCGTGGCCAGACAGAGGTCAGGTCAAGGGGTGCGTCCTGGTGTCAGCCCCGGTTCCCCCATCTGCAGCACTGACAGAGGCGCCCCTAGACCCCACAGACATCGCTGCGTGCAGGAGACTCAGAGGGCCCCGCGTCCAGCGCCCGCTCAGTGGCTGGCAGTGAAGCCCCCAGACGCGCCTTGGACTGAGGGGCTCCACTCCCGCCACCCGGTTCTGAGACGCTGGGCGCTCACCTGCCTCCCTGCCCCGGCCACTTTTCGAGCAGGTGGAGTCGGTGGAGTTCAACGTGTGGGACGTGGGGGGCCCGGCCAGCATGGCCATCGTCAACCAGTGCTGCTTTACCGACAAGGCGCTCTACGTGGTGGTCTGGAACCTGGCGCTGGGTGAGGAGGCCGTGGCCAGCCTGCAGTTCTGGCTGCTGAACATCGAGGTGAGGGCCCCCGAGTCCTGCCCCCCACCGGTGCCCAATCGAGGGGAGGGCCCCTGCATCCTGCCCTCCCCGCCCCCCACTGGCCCCCATCGAGGAGAGGGCCCCCACACCCTACATGTCCTGCCCACACCGCCCCCACCACCAGCCCCTGGTTCTTGATTGTTTGGGTTTTGCTCTGTGGTACGGGGGATGGAACGCGGGGACCCCCTCATGCAAGGACAAATGCCCTGCTGTATCCCTCTGGTAGGGAAAAAAAATCGCTGGGGAAAAAGTCAGGCATGGGAGCCAGGGTCCCGTTCATTGGGGCCCTTAGAATCTTAGGCCACAGTAAGTTCCTTAGAACCCTTGTCTGCTGAATATGTCTGCGTCGTATTCCGTGTCCAGCAGCCCACTCAGGGGTCAGCAGGTGGAGGACGGTTCTGTGCCCTGTACTCAAGGTGATGTGAGTCTCAACACAGTGCTGATGTGCAAGGGATTGGTGGGCCTCCATAGGGTCCCCTGAGCCCCACCAGGAGCGAGCCCTGAGCACAGAGCCAGGAGTCAGCCCTGAGCATCGCTTGGTGCGGCCCCCAAACAAAAAAAAAAACAAAAATAAAACTATTGATAATAACAAACTCGCCCTGCGCCCCATGCCCCCTGAGAACTCTGGGGGCAGCAGCCCAGAAGCTGGCCGGGGGTCCGCGGGGCGGGGCGTCTGGCGGGCACGTGGGTGGGGCGGGGCATCCGGCGGGCACGTGGGCAGCACGGGGCGGGGCCTTCTCCCTCGCAGGCCAAGGCGCCCAACGCGGTGGTGCTGGTGGTGGGGACACACCTGGACCTGATCGAGACCAAGTTCCGCGTGGAGCGGATCGCGACCCTGCGCGCATACGTGCTGGCCATCTGCCGCTCGCCCTCGGGCTCCCGCGCCACTGGCTTCCCCGACATCACCTGCAAACACCTGCAGTGAGTGTCCCGCGGCCCCTGGCGGCCAGCAAAGGGCGCCGCAGAGGGGGCGGCCCGGCCCCTGTGGTCTGCGGGGACCCCCTTGCACCGCGTCTCATAGCCAGAGCAGCGCCAGCACCGACCTCGAGGGTGAATCGGGGCTCCCAGCAGTGCCTGGGGTGCAGAGGGTCGGGCTGGACACCGCGAGTGGCCTCAACTCCCTAGGCTGTGCCTGCCCGCTCCTGACGGTGGGCTCCGAGGCCAGGCCTGCTGGGGAGGGGCCATGTCCACCCACATGTCCGTGCTTGAGGGCACAGGCTGATGGGGTTTCAGAGAATCCTGCTGGGTTTTCCTCACGGAGGGACCCTGGCATCTGTGCAAGCCTCGCCTGCTACCTCGCTGGGGGGGTGGGGGCGGAGGGGCTGTGAACTCGTCATACTGGGGGACAGGCTAGGGTGCCCGCCAAGTCGCCCTTAACCGCACTCTGGGCGCCCTCCCATGGGCTGGGGGTGCTGGCGGGAATCCCTGGGGGCCCTGGTGCAGGAGGCGGCGGGCAGAGGCCTCAGCGGTTCTCCCCCGCCCAGCGAGGTCTCCTGCAAGAGCCTGGAGGGCCAGGACGGGCTGCGGCGGCTCATCTTCCAGGTCACCTGCGGCATGAAGGACGTGGGCAGCCCCATCGGCAGCCAGCGGCTGGTCGGGAGGCTGGTGGGTCCCCGCGGTGCTGCCTGAGCCCCGAAAAACACGGCACTCCTGGGTCTGCCCTTCCTAGCGGGGGAGGGTCGGGGCAAGAGGAAATGGTTCTCGCTCAAGCCTAGGAGGGCAGGCGGGCACCTGGCCTGCTCCTTCCTGGCCGCCCACCTCCCTGCCTGGCCCCCAGCTGGACCTGGCTTATTCCCACCTGCCCCCTCAGCCCACTTGCCCCTCACCTGTTCACCCACTTGCTCCCACCTGCCCCCACCTGCCCTCGCCTGTCCCCCGCTGTCTCCCCCTTGTCCCGACCTGCCCTCACCTGTCCCCACCTTCCCCCATCTATTCACCCACCCGCCTCTCACCTGCGCTCCCACCTGTCCCCCACCTGTCTCCAGATCCCCAGGAGCTACCTGAGCCTCCAGGAGGCCATCCTGGCAGAGCAGCAGCGCCGCCACCTGGAGGACGATGTGCAGTACCTGACGGACCGGCAGCTGGAGCAGCTGGTGGAGCAGACGCCCGACAACGACATCCAAGACTACGAGGACCTGCAGTCTGGTGGGTGGCCAGCAGGGGGCGGCACAGGGCCGGGGCCATGCGGCTCAACAGGCTTCCAACTCAGTGATGCTGAGCTTGTGAAAACATGCCCCCCACCCCTCGCTTCCCCAGCAACCCAGCACCCCCTTTTTAATTGAGACAGAAATACATTGAGACACACTTGCCCGAGCAAGCCGGGGCCCCCAGAACACGGAGCTGCGGCTCTCAAAGGAAAAGCAGTTGATTGGTGGGGTTGGGTTGGTGGGGCTGGTTCTGGTTGGTTCTGGTTCGGGGCCACACCTGGCGGTGCTCCTGGAGGGCTTACTCATTTCTGTGCACTCAGGACTCACCCCTGCGGTGCCGGGGACCCGTGCTTTCCTCTCCCATGAGCCTCCTGGCAGCCTCCCTGTGCTCATAAACTGGGATACTCTGGGTGGGTGTGTGCTCTGAGAGCAGATCCGGCCAGGGTGAGGTGTGGCAGGGGCGCTCTGCAGCGGCTTTGGGTGCCAGGGACAAAGCCCTGCCTGGAAGCCCCAAATGCAAACAGCGGGGCCAAGCCAGCCCTTCGCACAGTGGGTGAGCCGCTCCCCTGCTGTGTGCGTCCCCAAAAGGTGAAACTGGTGCTCAGGGAGAGAGGCCAGGAGTCACAGAGGGGGAGCAAACTGGAACTCAAGTCACTGGTGGTGGGCGTGTCATGGCCTGCGGCTGTCCCCAGGCCCCCCTAGAGCCTGTTGTGGAGGTCCCTGGGTCCCCCAGAGCCTGTGTCTGAGCACTCCGCCCCCTCCCGGCAGCCATCAACTTCCTCATCGAGACGGGCACACTCCTGCACTTCCCTGACACCAGCCACGGCCTGTGCAGCCTCTACTTCCTCGACCCCGTCTGGCTGTCCGAGTGCCTGCAGCGCATCTTCCAGATGAGGGGCTCCCGCTCTGTGGCGAAGAACGGGGTGATCCGGGCCGAGGACCTCCGGCTGCTGCTGGCTGGAACCGGCTTCACCCAGCAGACGGAGGAGCAGTACTTCCAGTTCCTGGCCAAGTTCGAGATCGCCCTGCCTGTAGCCAATGACAGGTGAGGCCGTGCGGGCAGCCCCCCCGGGGGATGCAGTCCGGGTCGGGCGCGACCGACCCTATGGCTCACTGCTGCTCTGGGTCCGCCCCAGCTACCTCCTGCCCCATCTCCTCCCGTCCAAGCCGGGCTTGGACACCCACAGCCTGCAGCGCCCCGCGGACAACACCATCCAGCGGGTCTTCAAGATGAGCTTCGTGCCCGTGGGCTTCTGGCAGAGGTTCATTGCCCGCATGCTCATCAGCCTGGCCGAGATGGACCTGCAGGTAGGTGGGCCTGCGCTGTGGGTGGCAGCAGGGAGGGCCAGAGGCAGGGTGGGCACCTCCCTACATGTCCTCTGTGCCCAGGTGCCCTTTGTTGGAAGGACCAGCCTGAAGCCCCACAGCCAACCTAGGGATTGGAGCATAGGACAGCAGAGAGGTGTTTTTGCCTTGCATGCAGCCAACCTGGGTTCAGTTCCCGGCATTCCATATGGCCCCCTGAGTATGCTAGGAGTGATCCCTGTGCACTGAGCGAGGAGAAACCCCTGGGCACCGCCATGTGTTGTCTCAAAAATAGAAATAGCAGCTGCTCATGACCAGGCAACAAACAAGGCTCATGCCCTCAAGCCTGGCAGAGCCCTTTGGTTTCAGGTCCACACCATGCAGTAGTCAAGGCTGACTGCTGGCTCCGTACCCCGGGGCCACTTCTGGAGATGCTTGCGGCATCCTGGAGGGTGCCCGGGGTCCTGTGCAATGTCAGGAGCTGAACCAGAGCCGGCTGCATGCAGGGCCGGCACCTCAGCCCTGCGCTGTCTTGGTGCTCCCTACTTTTGTTCCTTAAAACTTCTGGGGAGGCTGGAGCAATAGCACAGCGGGTAGGGCATTTGCCTTGCATGGGTTCGATTCCCAGCATCCCATATGGTCCCCTGAGGACCACCAGGAGTAATTCCTGAATGCACAGCCAGGAGTAACCGCTGTGCATCGCTGGGTGTGACCCAAAAAGAAAAAAAAATAATTCTGTGTTCAGGGGCCAGAGCAATAGGACAGCGGGGAGGGTGTTTGTCTTGCATGTGGCAGACCCAGGTTCGATCCTTGGCATCCCACAGGGTCCCCCTGAGCACTGCCAGGAGTGATTCCTGAGTGCAGAGCCAGGAGTTACCCCTGAGCATCAATGGGTATGACCCAAAAAGTAAAAAAAAAATATTGTGTCCAGAGAGACAAGACAGCAGGGATGTCTTTTTACTTTGCACGTGGCCAACCTGCATTTGGTTTCTTGGGACCCCGTATGGTCCCCCGAGCCCAACCAGGAATGATCCCTGAGCACAGAGCCTGGAGTAAGCTCTGAGCACGGCCGGGTGTGGCCCCCAAACACAGAACAAAGAAACGTGAACATTAGTTCTCAGCTGTGGGAAGTGACGCTGGATGAGCCTCCTGGTCTCAACGGCTCTATAAACACATGCACAGATGGGAAAGTTCTGGAAGGGAGGAGCTTTGCCGTCCTTTAGCCAGGGAAGTCTTTTCTCTTTTATGTGTCTGTTTCCCACATTTTTCCTCACAGACGCTTTGGCCTGTGAAATCAGGGAGGGGAGGATTTTCCAGAGGAAAGCCTGTTGCATCCCCTGGGGGAAACGTGTTCGCTGAGTCTCCTTGGCCATGGCGGAGGCTGGGGAGGGCCTTGCGGATGTGGGGGTGGGGATGGCCCAGGCCTCTTCACAGCCCCGCTGGGAGCCCTAACAGAACTCTGCTCCGTCCCTTCAGCTTTTTGAGAACAAGAAGAACACGAAGAGCAGACACAGGAAAGTCATTTACAGCTTCACGGGCAGCCAGAGGAACCGCTGCAGCACCTTCCGCGTGAAGCGGAACCAGACTATCTACTGGCAGGAGGGGCTCCTGGTCACCTTCGATGGGGGTTACCTCAGGTGGGACGGCACCCCTCCACCCTGGGCCCCAGAGGCTGCCCTCACACTTGTGACCTACCCCCCAGAATGTCCCAGAAGCCCCCAGAATGTTCTAGAAGCCCCCAGAATGTTCCACAACCCCCCAGAATGTTCCAGAAGTTTCCCTTCCATTAACAACAGTTTCAGGAGGGTTTGCTGACCTCAGTTCAGGACTTAGGGGTGTGGGCAGCCATGGAACTCAGGGATGAGAGTTCCATAACCACATAGACCCCCTCAGGTCACAGGGTGCACTTGTTTAGGCCTATGGGAACACTTGGGAGCCCCTTGGTGTGACCCCACATACCAAATACATAGCTTGCTTCTGCCATGGGGTTACTCCCAAACAGTGCTCAGGAAACTGGGGGCTACTCCCAGCCAACCAGGCGAGCCAGTGGCACCAAGGCTCCTTCCCATGGTGCTCGCGGGGTGGGGGTCGGGGCCTCCATACAGTGCCGGAGATAGAACTTGGGGTCCCATGCATGTGAGCAAGGGATGCTCCCCACCCCTGAACAGACTCACTGCTTTCTCTTATTTTAGTTTGGGGAAGACCATCTGATTTTTAGATTTTTATCTTGGAGGTCACACCCAGTGATGCTCAGGGCTTCCTGGCAGGGCTTGGGGATTTTAAAGTGCTGGGAATTGAACCCCAGTTCAGTTTGTGTGCAAGCCAGGCGCCCTCCCCACTGTCCTTTCTCTCCCCTCACCTGCACTGCATGGTGCTCTTAGCTTTACAGTGAGATGTCCAGGGCCAGGGAGATCGGGCAGGGCTGAAGGCGCTCACCTTGCACGCAGCTGGCCCTGGGCTGGCATGAGAGCCTGGCAGGCAGGAGACCTGAGTGTGGTCCCTGGCATGGTATGGCACAGTCCCCAGATCAGCACCAGGAAAGACCCTCCCCCCACCCCAGCCCTGCTAGGTGTGGCCCCAAACTCTCCCCCCAGACACCGCTAGAGATGGTTGTGACCTCAGTTCTGTGAGAAGGTGAGGGCGGGGGAAAGGAGCTGTCCTAAGGGCACCCCAGGGGGGCTGGGTGCTCCCTTAGGGTCTCTAAAGCTCCCAGTGGCCAGTGGCGGCTGAGGACCCAGAGACACACCCAGGACCAGCGGGAGGCCCAGAGACACACCCAGGACTGGCTGCACTGCCCCATGCGGCCAGGCCCAGGTGCTTCTCCCCACACGGGGGCACCAGCACCAGCAGGACATCCCTCTGCCCCCCCAGCGTGGAGTCCTCCGATGTGAACTGGAAGAGGAAGAAGAGCGGCGGCATCAAGGTTATATGTCAGTCAGACGTGAGGGACTTCTCAGCCATGGCCTTCATCACTGACCACATCAACTTGCTTATTGACCAGTGGTTCCCCGGTACAGAGTGGGCACTTGCCCCCAAATTCTCAGGGCTGTTTGGGGGACTGGGGGACCCACCAGGCTCCATGCCAGGGACAGCCAAGGGCTCCATGTGGTGGGCTGGGAAAGCACTTTGGGGTTTCCATCTGGGCTTGCCCTCCTGACCACCCACAGTGTGGGGAACAGCGCTTGTGACCCACCATGTGGTCTGAGAATCCCCCGTCCGTGTGTGGACCACACCCTGCCTTGGTCGCAGAGAGGGCAGAGCTGTTGGAATTCAGGGAGCCCCACTTGGCCGGATGGGAAACTGCCCAAGGTCCCCCTTCTCCCTTCCCGCCTCCCATCACACCCCCACGTCCCAGAAGTCCTCCCCACCCATGGCCCCCCTGCTCAGCCCCTGGGACTGGCAGCTCCCCTGACTGCACCCCCAAAGAAGACAGGGTGTGGGGCCACTGTTTACGTGAGGAGGGGGACAGGGAAAGGATCCCAGGGAAGGCTCCCCATGGTGGGGGGTATCTGAGTTCCCACTGCCAACTGGCAAGCAGACCCCGAATGCTCTGCACCTCAGCCCTGGGACAGCCACAAAGAAGCATTTCCTGCCCAGGTGACAAACCCACTGCAAAATGAGCTTGGGTTTCTGGGCCATACCCAGTGGTGCTCAGGGCGGACTCCCTGCTCTGTGCTCAGGGAACCATATGGGGTGCCGGGAATTGAACCCAAGTCAGCCACATGCAGGGCCAGCACCCGCCCCACTGTCCTAGCTCCAGACTTAGGTCTGTTGTTTTCATCAAACCTTTCTGGTTGGGGTTGACTTCCCAGAGCCCACTGGGTCCCCCTCGGACCCCCCTGGGACCCTCATGGACAGGAATGGTCCCTGACTCCCGTAGCCAGGGCACAGACCACCCAGCACCCCGGCCCCGCCCCCACCATGCACACGGGGCCCCATCTCTGCCCTCTGCCAGCACCCACCCACTCCTGCTCGGCCCCCCACAGCCCTGACGGCCACGGAGAGCGACGGGACGCCCCTGATGGAGCAGTACGTGCCCTGCCCGGTGTGCGAGGGTGGCCGGGTGCCACGCACGGAGCCGGGCGGGAAGGAAGACGCGGTGCAGTACTTCGACATGGCTGACTGCGTGCTCACAGCCACCCAGCACAGCACCATCGCCTGCCCCCGGCACCCCGACCAGCCCGTGCCCCTGCAGGAGCTGGTGCCCGAGCTCTTCATGACAGACTTTCCCGCCAGGTGTGCCCAGCCAGCCTCAGGGCAGGTTTCCTTTTCCTGTGGGTGGAGATGCATCTGTTGGGGAACCATTCGTGCCGGGGAAGGCACCCAGGGTGCTGGCCTGGCTTGGTTTGCGGGGGACGGCGCTTACGGGTTCAGTGAACATGTGGGGACCCTCAGGTCAATGGTCCAAGGATGTGGTCCTGCCCACGCCAGCAATGCCAGAGGCACACCCAGTGATGTTTGAGGGTCACCAGGGCTGCACCTGGCCGTGCACAGGGGGTCTGGGTCAGCACCGCTGGGCTTCCCAACAACCCCCGAGCTGTGCCCCAGCCCAGGGCTCTCCACACGTTCCCAGCGCGGGGAGGGGCCTGGCACTGGGCTGGGCTGTCCTCCCACAGAACCTGGTTGCTCCTGACCGCCACCTTGAGGCAGGCCTCAGGGCCCTGAAATCAGAATCTGGGTTCTATCCCACTTCTAGTCTGCCTGGGAGTGGGGTACTGGTCCTAGCCCTCAGGACCCCCCGTCCCAGAATGGCGTAGGATGAAGGCTACTGTTGTCATGGAGACAAGGCTATGATGCTGTGATCCAGCCTCCCCGGAAATTGTCTGGCATTGGCCACTCACTGCATCTTTAGGGTGTAAAGTCCTCCTTGTCTTATCCTAGGGCTCAAGCTAGTGGGTTGGTTTGTTTGGGGGGCCACACCCAGCGATGCTCAAGGGTAACTCAGGGATCACTCCTGGTGGTGCTCAGAGGACCATGGAATGCCGGGGATCCAACCCAGTTCAGGGGCTGGAGGGATAGTACAACAGGTAGGGCATTTGCCTTGCATGTGACCAACCCGGGTTCGGTCCCCGGCATCCCATATGGCACCCCGAGCACCACCAGGAGTAATTCCTGAGTGCAGAGACAGGAGTAAACCCTGAGCATCACCAGGTGTGACCCAAAGAGCAAAAAATAATTAATTTTGAAAAATAACAAAACACCAGAGGCTTTGTCTCTGCGTCTCACTTTCTGGAAGCTTCCCTGCACCAGGCCGTTTCTGTCTTGGGCCCACTTGACAGAGGAGGGGACAGAGGCCAGGGAAGTGGCATCGCCTGCCCAGGGCCACTGTGTCCCAACACTCCAACCGTGCCCCCCACAGGCTCTTCCTGGAGAACAGCAAGCTGGAGCACAGTGAGGACGAGGGCAGCGTGCTGGGCCAGGGCGGCAGCGGCACCGTCATCTACCGGGCCCGCTACCAAGGTCAGCCAGTGGCTGTGAAGCGCTTCCATATCAAGAAATTCAAGAACTTCGCCAATGCACCTGCAGGTAAACTGGGGCTCCGCGGGGCCTGGGGTCACCTGCAGGAGGGGCTGGGGGACAGGCCGCCCTGCTCTGTGCTGCCCAGGCATGGCATGAGCCAGGACCGGGCTGGGCCAGACAGCTTTTGACCATGACACTTTGGTTTTGGTTCTGTTTTGGGGCCACACCTGGTGGTACTCAGGGCTCGCTCCTGGCTTGGCACTCAGGAATCACTGCTGGTGGGGCTCAGGGGACCCTATGGAATGCTGGGGATTGAGCCACGACGTGCAGGGCTGGCACCCTTCCGCTATCCTATCGCTCTGGCCCCTTAACCATGGTGCTCTTATCTGACGGAGCTCCCGAGGGCCCTGGCCCAGAGAGTTTCTCTCTGCTCTGTGCCCACGAGGGCCTCGCAAATGATGGCCATCCTCTCAGGGCTCAGGCAGGGGCACCCTCACCTTGCAGAGCCCACTTAGGACCTCCATTGGAGGAAAGAGGGAGTGCAGGTGAATGGGTGGGAGCAGCCTGGGTTACCCTCACCTCCACCCCAAGCAGAAGGGGCGTCTCATGTCTGGGTGTACCCCCACCTCAATTCAGACTCTCTTGATGGGCTGGGGGACCCCAGATACCCAGCCAACAGCTCACCCTGCCCCTGGGGCTCTCCCTGCCCAGCACCAGAAGTATCTTTGTTTGGGGCTACACCTGTCTGTGCTCACGACTCACTCCTGGCAAGGCTCTGAGGACCATGTGAGACACCGGGGATTGAACCCCAGGGCATCTGCATGCAAGACCAGCACTCTCCCTGCCGTGTTATCACACCCCACCCCAACCCCCCTGCCCCCCGCCACCCCAGTGCTTTTGAAGCATCTGAGAGACCCTCCAGGCCCTTCTCCCAGGGGACCTGGAACTGCCCCCCTCTGTGTCCAGGCTGTCTCTCACCTGGGAGGGCGAGGTGAGAGGGTGGTCACTGCAGCCGGGAAGCTGGCCAACTGGGAGAAGTAAACAGCCTTCGGGCAGCCTGGTTCTGCACCACGTGCTCTGTTACACCCAGATGTGCTGGTTCTGGCCCAGACCCTGCAATCAGATAGGAAGGGGGGGCAGGGGAATACTGACAGTGACCTGGGCAGGGGCATGGCAGGGGGAGTGGTTGCATTGGGGACGTTCTTAATAGACCTGTGGGGGTGAGGCCGACCCCAATCCTGGAGTCACATTGAGGCTTGGGGCCTAACTTCAGGCCACCCTCTTGATCCCCAACTTCTCCCCTCCCTTGAGTTGAAAGTCTGGTTGGCCCCGGAGCTGTCTCCGTGACCCCAGACAATCCCGAGGCTCTGAGTTCCAGTCCCAGCGCCGCTGCGTCAACCTCACCTTTGGGAGAAGGGAGAAGGGACCAGCGGACAGGGATGCGGGGAACGGCCACGTGGTTGGGCCCCCGCAATAGGAACAGCTTAATCCCCGGTGCCCCGTGCGCTGAACTGGCCTGCTGTCCCGCAGACACCGTGCTGCGGCACCTGCGCGCAGCTGACTCTATGAAGAACTTCTCGGAGTTCCGGCAGGAGGCCAGCACGCTGCACGCCCTGCAGCACCCCTGCATCGTGGCACTTGTCGGCATCAGCATCCACCCGCTCTGCTTCGCCCTGGAGCTCGCGCCGCTCGGCAGCCTCAACACCGTGCTGGCCGAGAACGCCAAGGGTAAGAAGGGGCGAGGGGACAGGAGTGTGGGACCAGCCGGGACCGCTGGGCGGAGCCGGGATAGATGGGCGGGGCCAGAACCTCTGGGAGGGCGGGGCTGAAACCGGTGGGCGGGGCAGGCTGGGGTGGGTGGGCGGGGCTGAAGCCAGTGGGCGGGTGGGTCGGGATAAGCAAATGGGACCAGTCAGTGGGCGGAGCTGAAACTGGTGGGCGGGGCAGGCTGGGATAGGTGGGCGGGGCTGAAGCCAGTGAGTGGGTCAGTGGGACAGGCGAGCGGGGCTAAGACCGGTGGGCGGAGCAGACTGGAGTAGGTGGGTGGGGCCAGGGCTGGTGGGCGTGGCGGGTCTGTTTCTTGTGGGCGGGGACAGAGGCACTGGGCGGAGCCGGCGGGGCTAGGCCTGACCAGGGGTCTGGGGCCAAGGCTGGTGGGTGGGGCAAGGACTGATTGAACCGGGCAGGGCAGGTGTCTGTCGCCTCTGGACACTGCTTGGAAGGCCCCCCTCCCGGCCAATAGAAAAAAGGAAAGAAAGGCTTTCAGTTCGGGGCTCACACATAGTAGTGCTAGGACTCACTCCTGGAGGTACTCGAAGACTATGTGGGTGGAGCCCAGGCCTCCTGTATGCAGAGCCTGTTGAGCTTGCTCTCCAGCGCCAAGAAGTAGTATTGAAAGCAATTCTAGGGGCTGGAGCAATAGCACAGCGGGTAGGGTGTTTGCCTTGCACGCGGTTGACCCGGGTTCAATTCCCAGCATCCCATGTAGTCCCCTGAGCACCACCAGGGGTAATTCCTGAGTGCAGAGCCAGGAGTAACCCCTGCGCATCGCCAGGTGTGACCCCCCCCAAAAAAATAGCATAAATAAATAAAAAAGCAATTCTATCTCGGGACTGGAGTAGTAGTACAGCAGGGAGCGCACTTGCTTTGCAAGTGCTCGGGTTTGATCCCCAGCATCCCGTATGGTCTCCCAAGCGCCACCAGGAGTGATTCCTGAGTGCAGAGCCAGGAGTAAGCCCTAAGCATCATCGCCAGGTGTGACCCAAAAAGGGGCGGGGGGGAAGCAATCTTTTTTCCTTCCAAGGAAGCAGTTGTTTTTTTTGGAGGTTGGTTCTCCCAAACAGTGCTCAGGAGACCCTGGGACCTCTCCCTGACCTCCCGGGCCAGTGGTTCACAGCATGGGCTGGCGCATGCCATGCGTTCTGCTGAGGGATATCTGAGACACCGGTAGGGCACTGTAGCTTCCAGAGATGCACCCAGGGTGCTGGGGGGGACCATGTGATGTCAGAGATTGAACTAGGATTGGTCACACGCAAAGCTTGCACCTCACCTATCTTTCTGTGCTTGACACATATATAAAATGAGCCTCCAATTGTTGGGAAAGATGAGTAAAGAGAGGCTGCTAAAATCTCAGGGCTGGGATGAATGGAGACATTACTGGTGCCCACTCGAGTAAATCGATGAACAACGAGAGGACAGTGATACAGTGATTGATATATAATTTGAGGCCACACCCAGTAGTATTCGGGGCTTACTCCTGATTCTGTACTCTGGGATCACTCATGATGGTGCTTGGGGACCACCTGTGTGGTGGGTGCTAGGAATTAAACCATGCAAAGCAAGGCCTTAGCCCTCTGGCCTCAGTATTTTTCTTTAAATGTAATCTTCCTTGTTTATACCTTGCAGCTCATCCTTTGTCCAGTGGCTGTGACAAGCCTCCAGGGACTCTGAGTCTTCCTCTTTTAGACACCCATCCTCTGTCCTCCAGCCGGGAAGTGAAATTATCATGCTAAGCATTCCTAGGCTGAATAATAGCCCAGATAAAGACCTTTCCTGGCTGCCTCTGGCATCCAGCAAGAAGAATGCTGGGAGCATTGAGGATGTGCTTGTAGAATATAAAGTATTTTGGGGAGAGGAGAGTAAGGAAGACAGAAGAAGGAACGATAGCGCATGCAGGAAGCTCGGGTTCCATCCCTGACACCGCATGGTCTCCCCAAGAACTGGGCCAAGAGTTGTCCCTAGCGCTGGGTGTAGGCCAAATGCAAAAAGGCAAAAGAAAAGAAAACAGGGCCAGAGCGATAGGACATCGGGTAGGACAATTGCTGTGCACGCAGCTGACCCAGGTTTGATCCCCGACACCCCATGTGGTCCCCCAAGCCTGCTAGGAGTGATTCCTGAATGCAGAGCCAGAAGTACGCATGAAGATCGCCAGGTGTAGCCCCCAAAACAACAAAGATTTTTTTAAATGTACATGTTTTGGGCTGGAGCAATAGGACACCAGGGAGGGCACTCGTCTTGCACATGCCCCACCCAACTTGATCTCCAGCACCCCCTGAGTCTTGCCAAGAGTCATCCCTGAGCACAGAGCCAGGAAAAGCATCTGGATACAGCTGGGTGTGGCCCCAAAACAAAACAGAAAGTTTGAAAAAGAAAACAAAGGAAGAAAATGGTCAGTCACCTTGGACATTGGATTTGTGTTTTTCTGTTTAAATCTTTTTGCCCAGATTCTTCCTTCATGCCTCTGGGGCACATGCTCACCCACAAAATCGCCTACCAGATCGTCTCTGGCCTGGCTTACCTGCACAAAAAAAACATCATTTTCTGTGACCTGAAGTCTGACAACATCCTGGTGTGGTCCCTGGACGTGGCCGAGCTGGTGAACATCAAGCTGTCGGACTATGGCATCTCTCGACAGTCCTTCCACGAGGGCGCGCTCGGCGTGGAGGGCACACCTGGGTACCAGGCCCCTGAGATCCGACCTCGCATTGTCTATGACGAGAAGGTGCCACCCACACCCGCAACCCCTCCCCCTTCTTCTCCCAGGTCTGCCAGGGGCTTAGGTGGAAACTGGAAGGGCACCTGCAGGCAGTTACCAGGGTCGCTTCTTCTGAATTGCACACCTGGACTCAGGACAGACTTCATGGGAGAAATGGGTCGGGACGTGGGTCCCAGCGCTGCTGTGTAGAGGGGCAGGAGTGACCCACGGGCCTGGCTGGTCGAGAATAACTGTGAGGGTGCCCTGAGCCCCAGACCACTTCTTGGTAATCCTCATCCCCCTCAAAAAGGCCCAGAGAGATGGTATGGAGGCTCGGGAATGTTTTAGGGAGGGACAGAGGGAAGTGCAGATGATAAATTAGTAGGTGGATGGGTAAGAGAACAGAGAGATAATACACATTTGGATGGATGGATGAGGGATGATGGGCTAGCTGGGCTACTGGATGGATGTGGGTGGGTTATTGGGTGGGTGGAGGATAGAAAAATAATATGCAGTGGGATGGGTGGGTTACTGGTGGATGGAAGGGCGGGTGGTAGGGTGGATGGGTGAGTGGGTAGGTGGCTAGGGTGGGTGGGTGATGGGTAGGTGGGTGGGTGGATAGATGGCTAGGATGGATGGATGATGAGTAGATGGGTGGGTGGGGAGGTGGCTAGAATGTTTGGATGATGGGTAGGTGGGTGGGTGGGTAGGTGGCTAGGGTGGATGGATGGGTGTGTGGGCAGATGGATGGGATGGATGGATGATGGGTGGGTGGGTGGATGATTGTGTAGGTGAATGGGTTATTGGAAGCAGCTGATGGGTGGATGCATGCGTGGGAGAGGGAGTAGATGGGTGGGTGATCAGACAGAAGCAGTGGGTGGGTGGATGCAGGAAGAAGAAATTTAGATGGTGATTGGGAAGAGCAGAGGGAGGGTGAGGAGGAGGGAGACGGACACGAGGTCGGTATGCCCCTACTGGGCAGATGCGCTGTCCCTCGCTGTCTCCTGACTCGCTGCCCCCCTCCAGGTGGACATGTTCTCCTATGGGATGGTCCTCTACGAGCTGCTGTCAGGACAGCGGCCCGCACTGGGTCACCATCAGCTGCAGATCGCCAAGAAGCTGGCCAAGGGCATCCGGCCGGCACTGGGGCGGCCCGAGGAGGTGCAGAGCCAGCGGCTGCAGGCGCTCATGACCGAGTGCTGGGACACCAAACCCAAGAAGGTACCTGGCTTCTGTCTGGCTCCGAGGCCGCATGCCTTCTGATCCCTCGGTGCCTGGTCGGTGTGGCCCGGCCGCTGCTCCCAGCCCTGCCCCCTCTCCCGCAGCGCCCGCTGGCCCTGTCTGTGGTCAGCCAGATGAAGGATCCCACCTTCGCCACGTTCATGTACCAGCTGCCCTGCGGCAGGCAGACTGCTTTCTTCTGCTCCCCAGGCCAGGAGTACATGGTGGTCTTCTGGGATGGCAAGGAAGAGTCCAGGTGACCGCCCACTGGGTCTGAGGGGGGTGACCACGGTGGGAGGGGTCAGGAGGACAGCAGGGAGCTCACCCAGAGGAAGATGTGGGGTGCATGCTTGGGAGAGGGGGTCACTCACCCAGTCCCATCCACGTCTCACCCCTCTGTCTCAAAAGGTGCATCTTTGGGTTTTATGTTAGATATATTTTTTTATTTTGGTGGCCATGCTCAAGGGTTACTTGTGGCTCTGCACCCAGGGGCCCACAGCTCCGTCATGTTGACACCAGCATCATATTCGAGGAGTCTATGGCTCGTGACTCTCTTCCCTGTGCCCCTGCCACCTGGGAGTGTAGGGGGCTGAGCTCCTGTCTTCTCTGCCATGGGGCACCCCAGATCGCCTCCTGGCCCAGGGAGGGGTCTGCACAGGGCAAGTTCAAAGGGGCTAGGGTCTGACATGCATGAGGCCAGGTCCCCCCCCCCCCCACCTCGCATGGCCCGAGCTCTGCTTCAGGGCTGTAGGGCACATACCGCCTCCATGCAAGGATTCTGGGCCCCAATTTTCTGCAGCACAAATCCATGAGGAGCGGAAAAAAGAGGGAAGGGGGAGAGCACATGGGGGTGAGATGCCGGTGCCTGCCAGAGGGTCAGTCCTGAGCACAGAACCCTAAAAGCGTTAAGAGGGCAAGGGCTGGACGAAGAGGACAGCGGGGAGAGTTGGCCTTACTCATGGCTGACCCAGTTTTGGTCCCCGGAGCTCGCCAGGAGGGATCCCTAAAACTTAAAGAGGATCTGACTCTGACTGTGACATTCAGAGACACCCAAAGCCAGCCCTGGGGCACCCTCATGAAGGGGGCGCCCCCACAACCCCCACACGAACTCACCTCCCACTGTGGCTGTCGCAGAAACTACACGGTCGCGAACATGGAGAAAGGGGTCCTGGAGGTGCAGCACATGAGCTGTGCAGGCATGAAGCTGAGCTGTCAGATCAAGGTCCAGGCCTCGCTGTGGACGGCCACGGAGGTGGGCGCTGCCAGGGCCCCCTGGGGGTGGGCAGAGGATGGGAGAAAAAATCCGGGGGGGTGGGGGTGGGCGGGACCAGAGGGAGAGTGCGGCCGGGCCCAACCTCTCCCCCCAAAAAAGTTACAAGAGGAGCAGGTCAGAGAGATGCAGAGCCCCGATTCCAATCCCCGAGCCCCACCAAGAGCAAACCCTGAGTGCAGAGCTAGAAGTCAGCCCTGAGTACTACGGAGTGTGGCCCCCTCCAAAGCAAAAGAGAAAAAAAATCCCAGAATGCAGAAAGGCTGTCCAGACCCCACCACTGGTTTCCTCTGGGTTGGGGCAATTTTCAAGGATTCTATAGGAAGAACAGGCCTGGAAAGCAGGCGAGCACCTGCCTGCTCCGACTTCTGGGTGCTTACGGCGCCCCCTGTAGGAAGCCATGGGCAGCACCCATCGCTCACTCTGCTCTGCAGGACCAGAAAATCTATATCTACAGCCTGAAGGGCATGTGTCCTCTGAACACGCCCCAACGCGCTCTGGACACCCCGGCCGTCGTCACCTGCTTCCTGGCAGTGCCCGTGATCAAAAAGGTGAGAGGGCCGAAGACACCGCACGTGGGGCGGGCGCTGACCTGGCACGTGGCAGATCTGGGTTCGATCCCCGAGCACCGCCAGGAGTGATTTCTTAGTGCAGAGCCAGGAGTCAGCCCTGAGCACCACCAGATGTGGCCCATAAACAAAAATTTCGGGGCTGGAGTGATACCACAGTGGGTAGGGCGTTTGCCTTGTGCGCGGCCAACCCAGGTTCTATTCTCAGCATCCCATATGGTCCCCCCGAGCACCACCAGCAGGAGTAATTCCTGAGTGCAGAGCCAGGAGTAACCTCTGTGCATTGCCAAGTGTGACCCAAAAAGAAAAAAAAGTTCAGTGGATGAGGGCACTGCAGGGGCTGATTCTCCCCCAAGGCGGGGAGCAGAGAAGGGGGTTGTAGAAGGGTGTAATTGGGGTTACACCTTGGTGGGCCCCAACAGCCTGGCGCCAGCCAGCCTTGGAGGTGGGACTCCTGGGGTGGGGGTTGCAAGAACCCGGTGACGGGGATGCAGGCGGGACCCTACTGGTGGCCGTGTCCCAGTCTCTGTCTGAGATGCTGTTGGGAGCCACTGGCTCAGACGCCCCGTCTGTCCTCCCCCCCGCCCCAGAATTCCTACCTGGTGCTGGCAGGCCTGGCCGACGGGCTCGTGGCCGTGTTCCCCGTGGCCCGCGGCGCCCCCCAGGACAGCTGCTCCTACCTGTGCTCGCACACCGCCAACCGGGCCAAGTTCGGCATCACAGATGACGACCCGCGGCAGAACCCCTATCCCGTGATGGCCATGGAGGTGGTCAACAGTGGCACTGAGGTGTGGTACAGCAATGGGCCCGGCCTGCTGGTGGTGGACTGTGCTGCCCTGGACATCCGCCGGCGGCTGGAGCCCTTCACCGCGCCCTCGGCCGTCGTGGCGCTGGCCTGCAGCTCCGAGTGCCGTGGCGAGGAGGTGGTCTGGTGCCTGGATGACAGGACCAACTGCCTGGTCATGTACCACGCTACCAGCTACCAGCTGTGCGCCCGCTACTTCTGCGGGGACCCCAGCCCGCTCAGGGACACGTTTCCCGTGCGCCCCCTAGTTGGCCCCCAGCGCCCCCACAGCCCGGCCGCCCAGCTGCCGGAGCCGGAGGGGGGACGCATGGCGGGCGTGAGCATCCTGTACAGTGAGGAGCGCGGCACGCAGATCCTCAGCCACCAGGACTCGCTCACCGACTACTGTTCCGTGTCGTCCTGCTCCTCGTCCCCTCCCCACCACACCCCCAGCCCCCCCTGCAGTCTGGCCAGTGGAGGCCACCCAGAGGGGCTGCAGGAGCCAGTGGGTGGCTCGGAACAGCCTGAACACGACCTGCTGCCAGTGGACGGGGAGGCGGTCAGCCAGCATCTGCAGGCCACCCGGGTCCTGCCCGTGAAGGACCTCATCTGGGTGCCCAGGTCAGCTGCCCACGGATCCCTTCCTGTGCTCTGCCTGCTGTCCTCTTGCTTCCCGCAGGGCCTGTCGGGGAGGGGGGGGAAGGAGACACACCCCGCCATGCCGCACAGGTCCTGGGTCTCACACACTCTTTTCCCAGGCGTGGGGGTGACATCCTCGTCATTGGCCTGGAGAAGGAGGCCGGGGGCCAGCGGGGCCGAGTCATCGCCGTCCTGAAAGCTCGCGAGCTGACCTCTTGTGGGTAAGACTGGGGACACCCACAGGGTCTGGTGGGGATGGGCAGGGTCCCCCAGACTCAGCCAAAGCTGGGCACCAGCTCCTGCTTTCTGGGAGTCCCCGTGCTCCCGAAGACACAGCAGAGCTGTGGTGGAAGTGGGACCGGGGGGAGGACCAGCTCTGGGGTGACCTCCTGCCACCCCAGGTGGGACCCCTACCCCAGGTCCAGCCATACAAGTGATCCTAGAGACGCAGCTGGGATTCACTGCCAAGCCCAGGCTGAGATTGTGGGTGCAGCCTGGGGCTGGGGGCGACAGGCAGGGCCCTCGGGTGCCTGCATGGCCTCCATGCCAGGCTGCAGGGCCCAGACAGAGCCCTAAGGGGTGGCGGAGCGGTGGAGGAGCGTGGCGTGCAGGGGTCATGCTAAAGCACCCCAGCCTCCCTCCAAAATGGGAGACGTTTGGGGCTTACTGGCCTCAGCCTGTCTGCCACCCATCACTGCGTAACTGCCGCGAGTTTATTTCTGAATTGTGCGGGTCATAAAAACCAGTTGCGGGTCTGGAGTGATAGTACAGTGGGTAGGGCATTTGCCTTGCACACGGCTGACCCGGGTTCGATTTTAGCATCCCATATGGTCCCCCTGAGCACTTCCAGGAGTAATTTCTGAGTGCAGGAGCCAGGAGTATCCCCTGAGCATCACCAGGTGTGACCCAAAAAGAAAATTTAAAAAAAAAAAACAGGTGCATGTGGGCACTTGCCTTGCACACAGCTGACCTAGACTCTTTCCCCTGCACGTATGCCTGCCCGCCACGCCCTGCTAGGGTAATCCCTGAGCATCACCAGGAGTGATCCCAGAAGGAAACAAGCCCCCCCGCCCAAAGGAACCTAGTGTGAAAGTCTGCAGAGAAATGCAGTAACCTGTGAGTTGCAGAGTGTCCACTTAGCCCAGGGCCACTAGCGGGTCCAGAGTGTTTGGGGCACAGACAACAGACAGGCAGTCCTGCGGGCCAGCATCCGTGGCCCCAGTGGCCCATCCCAGGAGGGGATCAGGCCTGGTGCTGTCCACCCAGAAGGACAGGCGTCCCCTCAACCCTCCCTCCACAGGGCGCTGGTGGATGCGGCCGTCGTGGCTAAAGACATGGTGGTGTGCGGCTTCCAGGACGAGAGCTCCGAGTGGATCCTGGCTGTCTGGAGGGGCTGGGGTAGCAGGGACTTTGCCATTTTCTACAGCTCCTATGAGGAGCTGGGCCGGCTGGAGGCGTGTCCCCGCAGGAGGAGGTGACTTCCGGGACCCCAGACCGACTCGCCACTTAGCCCCTGCCTGAGGTTTGGGGTTTTCAGGTTGGGTGGCCGGGATCCCCCCGCCACTGCCCATTTGAAAACCGAGGGAAGGTGAGGGACGGCGCCCTGGGCTTTGCATGGGAGGCCCAGGTTCAAGCCCCAGCACCCGTGGACACCACAGGGGCAGCCTGAGCAGGAACCCAAGGGCTGATGGGTGTCACGGCAAGGCGGGGCCAGGCCCGACCCCATCTGTGGCCCTTTGCCTCCAGGGGCAGGAACGGAGAGGGGTCCCTCTCTGGGTTTGGGATGGAATCACACTAGAGGCCCCTCCCCTGGCCCAGCAGAGACATCGGGTCGTGTCCGAGACTCCCAGGGGGAGAAACACGGCCCAGGAGGGCAGGAACAGGCTGGGCGCGGGCGCCCCGCCCCCCACATCACATTCTTTCCTGGGTAAAGGGGAGGTGGCTTTGGGGGGAGCTGGAGCTGGGGCCTGTGTTTACAGCTCCGAGAAAGTAAACGCGGACACAGACCCAGCTTGTTAGTTTGCACCTTGTCCTCTTGCTTGTCACCCTGACGGGGGAAGCTCCCCTACGCCTTGTGAGATCCCATGGTGAGGGGGTGGGGGTAACAGACTCTGTCCATCTGTCTGTCCGTCCTGACACGCTGGCATCCCCCTGGGCAGCACACCTCACGTGTGAACTGGGGAGGGCGCTCACCCTGCACATGGTAGACCCAGGACCCTCAAGCCCTGCCAGGAGTGATCCCTGAGCACCTCTGGGTGTGGCCCTAAAACTAAAACAAAGTAATAAAAATAGGGTCCCTGGGTGGGGCAGCAGGAGATGGTCTCTCTCTCTCTCTCTCTCTCTCTCTCTCTCTCTCTCTCTCTCTCTCTCTCTCTCACACACACACACACACACACACACACACACACACACAGCCCAAGCACTGACCGAGAGGGACCATCCAAGGCCACCTACCCCAGCAGACAGGCGTGGCAAGGGGAGATCTGGCTCGGTTTCCAGTATAATCTGGTATAATCCAGTGGTAAAGATCAAAGAGGCAGGGGGGCCCCCCCCTTGGGGCCCTGGGATCTGCAGATAGCCGACTCCTGGTCCGCCTGAGCACAGCAGCTTTGGTCTCTGAGCCTCAGGTATGAGCCTCCAGCCCACAGCAGTCACATTGTTCCGTTCCCTATGCCCGAGGCCCCTCTCTCCTCACCCTCATCTGCCCAGTGACCCCTGGGTGCCCGACAGCCTGTCCATCCTGTGCCCTCCTGCTGGTGTGCCCCTTAGGCTCCAGCACCTTTGCTGACCAAGGGAACCTGGATGTGAGGTCACAGGAGGCTGCTGGGCACCCCAAAAAGCACTGCACGCCCCATCGTGGCCCCCTCGGTGAAGGGCCTTCGAACCTTTGGGAGGGGTCGGGGTGGGGGGTGGGGTCGGCCCCCAGCGGCAGTTCCCGCACCCACCACTAGAGGCCGCCCCAGCCCTCCAGCCCAGCGGGGCTGCCTGCGTGTACCAGAGCCCTGGGGCTGCGTGGGGATGGATGTAAATACAGACAGGACAGGACAGCTGGACTGGCTGAGAAGAGACCCCAGCCCCCAGGGCGTGGGAGCGGGCAGGGCCTCGGAGTCTCCTGGGCCCCGTGGCTCCCAGGGATCCCAGGTGGGCACAGCTGGCAGACATCTCCCCAGGCCTACAGAAGCGTCCAGCGACCAGCACTTGGCAGCCCGATGGGCTGGGGGTGGGGGGGGTCACTGCAGCCGCACCCCTTCCCAACGTGCTCTGAGTGGCCCAGGGCAGAGCGCCCCGAGACAGCCAGCAGCTGCCTCCACTGGCCCTCGCGAAGCTGATTAATTCCCAGCGAGGGGCGTGGGGACCCACACATGCGTGCCCCATGGCCCTTGCTGCAATGCCAGCCAGGACAGAGGGGGCGGGCTGGCCTCCAGGAATGCTGCCCCTGACCTTCCCCGCCCCCACCGCGCAGTAGAGAAACCAAGGCTCCCCCCCCTCCCTGCACACACAGCCTCGACCGAACATGGCCTCGCCAGGGGCGACCTGGCATGGCGAGGGTCCCCCCAGCCTGGGAAAGGCGGCAGGTCATTACCGCGCGGGGGTGGGGGGCTGCTGTTCCGTTTTGATTTCTTCAAAGCCGGAACCAAACACGCTTTTTAAAATGCTGCTCCCGGACGCGGCTGGTGCTGGTGGACGGGGCAGACCCAGGCAGAGTGGACGCCTGCCAAGGAAACCCATTCCCCCACCCCCCACTCCCCCAGACATCCCCCGCCTGGCAAGCAAGTGTGCCGGTTTCAACCCATCAGCAGCATTGGGCCAAGAATGAAGGGCGCGCGCGGCTGCCGTCAGCTGTGGAAGCCGGACATCTCCGAGGCCGGGGCCTTCGTTCTCCTGTCACTAGCTGCAACATCAGGCCAAAGCCCAGTGCTAATCCAGCTCCGGGGGTCCGACCCGGCTGCCAGGGAGATGAGCACTTGGGGTGGAGCCCCCACTTCCTCTTTCAAAAGTCAGCGACGGGCCAGAGTGACAGCACAGCGGGGAGGGTATTTGCCTGGCATGCAGCCAGCCAGGGTTCGATCTGGCTCCCCATAGGTCCCACGACCACCGCCAGGAGTAAAATTCCTGAGTGCAGAGCCAGGAGGAACCCCGGAGCATCGCCAGGTGTGGCCTAAAAAACAAAAGTCAGCGGGACAGGACAGCAGATGGGGTGCTTGCCTTGCACGCGAGCAACCTGAGTTCTATCCCTGGCAACCCATAGGGGGCCCTGAGCCCCCCAGGGGAGATTCCCGGGCACGGAGCCAGGAGTAAGCCCTGACCACTGCCAGATGGGGCCCCAAAACCAACAAACTAAGTCAGTGAGTGGCTGGAGCAATCATTCAGGAGTTGGTCTTGCACACAGCTCACCCTGGTACAACCCCTGGCACCCCGTATGAGTCCTCGAGCACCAGCAGGGGGCGCTCCTGAGCACAGGGCCACTTAACGGGAGGAAGTGGGGGCGGGGGGGCACGGCCAGGAGGCCTGTGACACCAGCGGGGTCCAACATGCCAGTTCCAGGCCTTCCTGCCTCAAAGGAATACCCCCCCACCGGCCTGCTGCAGTCTGACCCCCACCTGAGCCCCTCAGCCCACAGCTGCAGACAGGCGGGTTTTCCCACGGCCCCTCCTCGGGTGGGTCCGTTTGCTAAAGCAGCTGGTGGAGCTCAGCGACACTGTTTACTTGTGAGATTAGCCGCTGGCTACAAAAGCTAACCCAGAGGAGGGAATGCGGGGCACACAGGACCCGGGAGGGGGGGGTCACGTCAGGGCGGGGCTGCCCCCTCCTTGCACGCAGCCCAGCGGGGTTCCGTCTCCAGCACCCCAAGAGGGATCCCGGAGCACAGAGCCATGAACAGCCCAAAAGCCAAACACAAAATAACAAAAATACAGGAGCCAGAGAGACAGGACAGTGGGAAGGGCGCTTGCCTTGCAGATCCAGCTTTATTCCTGGTACCCCACAGGGCCCTCCCCTGAGCCCCCCCCAGGAGTGATCCCTGAGTGCAGAGCCAGGAGTCAGCCCTGAGCATCTCTGGGTGTGGCCCCGAACCCAGCCTCCATTCCCCACGCCCCCCTAAAAAGGCGTCATCACTAGGATACTGGCCATGGAAAGGGCTTGTCCCTCTGATGGTCTCTTAGTTCTGAGTCCCTGAGGGGCCCTTGTCCAGCCAGAAATGCTCCCCAGGGACTGGCCTTCCCGTCCGGAGCAAGCCGGGACAGCTCTGCAGTTCCGATTCTGGTCTCTGCAGACATTCCTTGGTTTTACAGTTTCCTGAAATTGACTGCCAAGGGGTCCCCGCTACCAACTGCCCCACCCACTTCCTTCCTTCAACCCCCCCCACTTTTCAAAGTTCCTCTTTCGAAACCAACACCATGGCCCCAAGTAACTTGAGACACTGAACCCCAGTATCCAAGGGCCTTGTCTTGTGGGTTTAATGTATTCAGGCCTTCCTCCTGGCTCTGTACTCAGGGATCACTCCTGGCAATGGGGTGCTGGGCTGGAGCCCGGGTTGGCCACGCGCAAGACCTGTGCCTACTCACTGAGGGCCAAGGTCACCCTGTTTCTGTTTGGGGGCCACACCTGGTGGTGCTCAGGGCTCCCTCCTGGCAGTGCTCGGGGGACCCTATGGGGACTGAACCCAGGCCGGCCACATGCAAGATAGTTCCCTGCCCACTGTGTCATGCTCCGGGCCCGGCCAAGGGGATTCTTGTGTCTGTGTTGCTGAGTTCCCGCAGGACGCAGGAACAGAGGTCTCAGGAGATCAGGTGCTGCAGCCCAGACTCTACGGCTAAGCGGAAACAGCCGCGGGCAGGGACAGCAAGGAAACGCTCTGGGCTGGGGAGCAGCTGACCGGGGGTCACCCCAGTGTGTAGGGGAGAACAGCTTAGCTACGAGAACCAGCTGCCCACCTGGGCCTCGTCGAACCCATGACTGCCGGCCAGTCCCCCGGGTGCCCGCTACACGGGGGAGACCAAGGCTCCAGTTACATGGCACTCCAGTTACTCCCCAAAGCCAGCTGGTCCCCACACACCATCTGCCGCTGACCTCTGCACACCGGCCTCTCCGGGCGCCCTTCCAGAAACTTCCATGTCACCTGCCACCTCCGCGCCGGACCCTTCACCCATGTTCCCTCACTCGTGACTGAGTTTCCACCCTCAGCCTCCTGTGTGCCAACGTGAGTGGGCAGATACCCAGGAGATGGAGAAAGGGGGCACCGCCCGCCCCACCTCCATTCCTAGGCTCTTGCCACGACGCCCCAGGCCTTGCCTCCGGGGCCAGCCCAGAGGCGGTCGGGCGGAGGCTGTGAGGTTCAAGATGCTGGCGACCGCCAGACTCAGGCTGGCCCACCGGCAGTAGGCCCCAGACACAGGTGGGGGTGGTCTGAGAGCCAAGAGCTCGCCAGTATCCCCTCCACTCTGAGGGCACAGGGCTCCGAGCTTGCACCCCAAGGCCCTGACCCGACCTCGGGAGACCCACGTTCTTCCCGGGCCTTCATGTCCTCTGGATTCGCCATGTGCCAGCGGAGGCTGGGAAAACCTTTTTCTTACACAAAATCTGACCTGGGTGGGGGGGGGGGGGGTGGATATAGAGGTCAGTGGACAGGAATGCTGACCTTAGCATGGGGGATCCGGTCTGGGTCCCTCCACCATAGGGCCCCCCACCCTGAGCACCACCATGAGTACCCAGCACCTCTGGGTGGGGCCCCAACAACAAAAAAAGATAAAAAAGGGGGTGCGGAGCTCTAGTCAGAGAGAGCAGCTGCCTTGCATGTGTCCGTGCTGGTTCACTATATCCCGGCACCCCACATGGTCCCCTGGGCACCTCAGGAGTGACCCCTGAGCGCAGAACCAGGGGTAAGCCCTGAGAATTGCCGGGTGTGGCCCCCAAAACAAAAAAAAAAAGAGAAAAGAAATGGGCTTATGCTTATGTCAGTGTTTATGCTCAAATTGAGCCCAAGCCAGGCTCGACCTCCAACACCACGTGGCCCCCCACCAGGGAGGCCCAAACACCACCCCACACGCCGAGACATCCCTCCTGACAAGCTTCAGACAGGCAGGACAGGGCAGGACAGCCAGTGCTGAGAGGGGCCACAGCGGGCACCTGTCTCGTAGCTATGAAGATCCGGGTCTGTTCCTGGGGGAAAAAGATAAACAAGGAGCCATGTAACTCTGGGGGGCGGCTCGGGGTCCCAGCTCTGCTCTCACAGGGCTGCCCCACCATGCCAGGCAGTGTGGGGGGCCCAGCAGTGAGGCCCCCAGGAAACAGCTGCCCAGATGAGCGGCAGACGTGCGTGTGTGGCCCCCTCATGGCTCCTGCAGTCACCCTGGGCACCGACTCTACCCGCCTCTAAAGGCCGTCTCCACGCCCGCGAACCCCGATGCATCCCAGACTTCCAGTCCACGGACTCCTTGTAACGGTCAGGCCCAGGCCGTGTCCATGGCTGAGCTGACTTTGAACTCTGAGAACAAAGACCCCTTTGTGGGGAGGAGAGGCAGTCAGAATCGCATGAATAATACGGGAAGCAGCGACCCATTTGGTAATCTCCCTCCCCCCTCCCCCCTTTTCTCTTTCCCTCTCTTCCCTCTCTCTCCCTCTCCCCCCCTCTCCTCTTTCTCCCTCTCTTCTCCTCTCTCCCACTTCCTCTCCCCCCTCTCTCCTCCCGCTCTCTCTCTCTGCTCCCCACCCTGTCGAAGAAATACCCACTGAGAACAAAGACCGTTACAAGAAAAACCCACTTTATTTTGAAAGCTTCACTGAAGCCCGTCTCCAGGGCGCTGCAGGTGTGGCGTGGACAAGTGGCCGTGACTCTTCCCCCCTCCCTGGGCTGTTCTCCCACACTTGGGCTAGCAAGAGGCATGGCCTGGGCCCGCGTGGACACCCCAAGGTGTGTACTTGCTCTGGGCCAGGCGAGCCCCGCAGGGCTGGCGGTCATTCACCAAGACGGTAGCCGCTTCATCTGGGAAGAGGGGGACACTGAAAGGTCTGAAGAACTCACAGATGTGTGGTCTGGGTGGACCCCGGGCCCAGAGAGCCCCGGTGGGTCAGGAAGCCGGGGAGGCAGCGCCCCACGGGGGACCTCACCCCCGGCCTCCTGGCTTCCACACGGCCCCCCGCGCCTGAAGCTCGGAGAGGCACACTCCGCCTGGTGGGACGTTCCGGAAACTGGTTTGTTCCTCCTGCCGCACCAGCCCCGGGCCGAAGCATGGCTAAGCTGGCCTTGGCAGTGACCTGAGTCCCGTACTGAGGGTCCTTGGAGAGACCCTGAAGGTACTAGGGTTCTTGTCTGCAGGGCAGGACAGGCAGCTGGCTGTGGGGACCCCGCTGCAGGAGGACTTTTCTGCAACAAGGAAGGACTGGGATGAAAACCAGGGGCCGGGGAGGTGGCCCAGGGGGTGGCGCTCTCAGGGCTGCACTCCAGCTCTGGGGCCGGAAGCTTCTGCTTCCTTGCGGGCAAGGGAGTGCCCGCCCGGGCCTCTCTGCCTGGCCACTGCTAGTGGCAGGAATGTCCCACTGGTCTGAGAAAAACATGTTACCGCAATTTCGGTGTCAGCCAGGTGTAAAAAGAGGTCAAAACACTGCTTTAGGCCAACAGCATCTTTTTCTTTTTCTTTCTGTGGGCAGACGATTGATCCCACTCAGTGATTTAAGACACAAACAGGGGCTAGAGATAGATCATCAGGGAAAGCACTTGCCTGGCATGCAGCTGGCCTGGATTCGATCCCCAGCACCCCACAGGGGCCTCCGTGTCTGCTAGGAGTGATCCCTGAGCACAGAGACAGGAGTCAGCCCTGAGCAACCCAGCTGGGAGTCGAATCAGCATGCAGCTCCCGGGAAGGCACCCCTCACGGACCCTGGGCTGGCCCCCAGCATCGCCTTTCAGGCTCTGACTGCAACTCTGTTCTGTCAGCCCCTGGGGAAGCGTTAATTCCTTCTCACAATGGAGAGGGGCCCCCAAAGGGACCTGGCAAAGGATTGTGGAAGGGGCTGGGGGCGTGAGGCGGGAAGCTGGGTCAGCCAGACTCCCACCTATCGTTCTCAGCCCCTTTGGCCCGGGGCCCAGCTCCTCCTTGTGGGACCCCAGACTGGCCTCGATCTGCTATTGGTCCCCAGTGCATTTTCTCCACCGATTCCCCCAGCCTGGCGCAGCTCCCAGGATCCCGGGCTCGGTCTCATGAGCACCAGGGGATTCCCAGGGGAAGATGCCGAGGAGGACTTGCCTCTGCCAGAGGGGGCCCCTGATGGCCCCAGAAGGTCTCTGTGGGTTGAAGGCCAGCCAGGAGTCAGCCCTGAGCACCACCAGAGGGTGCCCCAAACCAAAACCAGATAGAAAATGAGGGAGGCATGATTTCTAGACGAGTGCTGAGTGGAAGTCCCATGGTGCCAGAGCCCAAGGACCAGCTGGATGTGGGGGGCCTGCGAGGCCCCTCTGCAGACCCAGCCCAGCTCTCTGGCTGAGGCGGAAACCAGCCGGTGGCTCTTGGGCCTGGCCAGGGCCAGGATCCAAACTCTTGCAACCAGAGGGACAAACAAAGGCATCTCTGCTGTCCCGGCTGACCCCCAGCTCGGCATTGCTGCCAGGACAGAAATGTGAGACCCTCTGGGGGCCACGGGGTGCGGCTGCAGCCCACTGGTGGTGGGTGCCAGCTCCCCACTGCAGCACACGCCTCTGTGGCCATTCCTGCAGCCCCACAGCAGCCCGGCAGGACACAGCGGTGGTGGTACCAGGCCAGGCCAGAGGAGAGTGTCCACTCTCAGGCCCACCCCACAGCGGGCGGGGGGCGCCCCCCAAAGGGACTCCTCTGGGGTGAGAGCAGCAGGGCCGTAATATGGGCCTTCAAGCCCTGAGTCAGAGCCCCACTCAGCGCTGACTCCTGGCTCTGTGCTCCGGGGATTCTGGGGTGCCAGGGATTGAACCCGATACTCTCTGTAACCATCGCTCCAGCCCCTGCTGGTATGTTTGGGGCCTTGGGTCGCACCCAACTATGCTCAGGGATCACCCCTGACATGGCTCAGGGGACTCTCTGTGGTGCTGGGGATTGAAATTGGGTCACCTGTGTGCAAGGTGCACCCCACCCATTGGACTATATGTGGTGCGGAGGATCAAACCCAGGTGTGCCACATGCAAGGCCCGTTCTCTACCCACTGGACGGTTGTTCCGGCCTCTTTGTCCTTCCTTAAAAGGTAAAATCTCTTCCGGAATCGGCCTCGTTTCTGGTCACTTTCCACTGCCAAAATGCACTTCCTTTTTTTTTGTGTTCTGTGTTTGGCTACTTCACTTTTGCTGCTTCTGTTCATGTTATTTATTTGTAGTTCACCGTGGCTCTCTACAGATGGATGAGTCTGACCCAGAACATCCCAACCTAACTGGAACCAGATCACCCCGAATACCATCTGGCATGCTCAGAGGTTACTCCTGGCAGTGCTCGGGGGATCATATGGAATGCCGAGGATGAAGCCAGGGCTGACCACGTGCAACGCAAATGCCCTCCTGGCTGTCCTATTGCTCAGGCCCCTGAATGCCATACTTTTGAGTCTTAAAAAATACAAAAACTTGGGCTGGAGTGATAGCAGGTGGGCAGGGTACTGGCCTTGCCACACAGCTGACCCCGGTTGGATCCCTGGCACCTCAGAGACTTCCTAGAGCCCCACGAAGACTGATCCCTGAGCAAAGAGCCAGGACTAAGTCCTGAGCACTGCCAGGTATGACCCTAAACCCGAAAATAAATAAAGCCTTGTTATTTGGTGCGGGGGTGGCTGGGGAACCAGAGGGCATCTGCCTTGGAGCGACCTGGCTCTGACCCTGGTTCCAATCCCCGGCACCACCAGGCATAACCCAACCTCCCCACCCGCTGCAGCCTTTTAAAAGGGGGAAATAGGGATTCAGAGAGCAAGGACAGCGGGGAAAGCACTTGCCTGGTGCGTGGCCAACCGGCATTAGATTCCCGGCAACTCAAAGGGGTCTCCTGAACCCCACTGGGAGAGATCCCTGAGTACAGAGCCAGGAGTAAGCCCTGAGCATTGCCAGGTGTGGCCCAGAAATGAAAAATAAATTAATTAATTAAAAAAACCCTAAATTCAAAGGGGAAATGACTCAAAAGGGTGTAACACATGGCTTTCCTTCCCTGAGCCCCAGTCTGGTCCCTGCCACATCACATCCTCTTCTGGGCCCCTCAAGGCCCACATCCCCTATGGCCCCTGGCTGAGCTCTGGAGGCTCCTGGGATCTTGTGTAAGGGGAGGGCTGGCAGCCAATGGTGCTCAGGGCTCACCTGGCCAGACTCAGTGCTGGGATGGGCCATGCCCAGAGGAGCCGGGTGCAGACAAGGGCCCTGCCTGTTGCACACTTGCTCTGGCCCTGGGATGTTTCCTTTTAAGAAAAACACAAGAAAGAAAAGCAGAATCAACGTTTAAAGTGAAAGTATTGGAGCGCCAGGGGGGTGACACAGGGCTGGGGCCGCGACTCCGACGCCAGCTCAACCCCACCCGCAAGGTTCCCCCAGGCACCCCAGGGGTGACCCCTCCGTGCCTCCAAACGAAACAAGGAAGGAGAGAAAATATTTCTGACTGTCATCTGCCACGGTTCTGAAAATAATCACCAGGGATGGGGGGAGGTGGGAGACACAGGGGTGGGGTGGCTGAATGGGCTGCACCCCTGGCTTCCAGCCCAGCACCCCAGGAGTAACCCCTGAGCACTGATCAGGGAGAAGCCCTTGAACACCACCAGGTGTGGCCCCAACATCAAAAAGAAAAACAAAACCCAACTATCCTCGGTAGACCTGGTAGGATTCATCCTGTAGACCATGAACAGGGAATCTCCAGTTTCCCTGACGAACAGAAAGGCACGCACACATGCCAACACACACACATATACAGATGCACACATGCAAACACACACATACTATACACATGCAAACACACATGCACACATGCAAAAACACAAACATGCAAATACACAGGTATGCATACATGCAAAACATGCACACATGCAAACACACATGCACACATGCAAACACATGCACACATGCAAACACACGCACACACACACACAGGTACAGGATCTGGAGAAAGATACCAAGTGTGAATTCTGGACCTGCCTTTTACCAGCTCAGGGCCCTCTGAGACTGAGGCTGCCCCAACTGAGCTTCCCACCCTTCCTGTAAACTGGGGGAAACGGACCCCTAGGAGTCGGGGCTGGAGAATGGCATCACCCCAGTGGGGCCCACCCCTGTGGAACTGCCCCATACAAACACACCACACAGTGCAAGCCCAGAGCATTCCATGGCGATGAGGTGGGATGCTTGCCCGAATCCCGAGAGCAGCTTGATTGTCTGTGCCTCGAAATGACGTCTTGGGCTGTCTGCGTCACAGGAACGCTGGCCCGTGAACCCGCAGTTGCACTAATGGGCCTTCTCATAAACTCACAGCCCTGACAAAGACAATCTGGGCCTGCAAACACATTTCCTCCTGCGGCGGGCTGCTCACAGCTGCTCTGCTCCAGCCCGTTGCAGCCCACTCCATCGAAACACAAGACAGAGAGCACATCACACGCGTGCTCACAAAACACAAGACAGACAGCACATCACACGCGTGCTCACGGAGCACAGGACAGACAGCACATCACACGCATGCTCACAGAACACAGGACAGACGGCACATCACACGCGTGCTCATGGAACATAAGACAGACGGCAGAACAGACAGCACATCACACGCTTGCTCACAGAACACAGGACAGACAGCAGGATAGACAGAACATCATGCACATGCTCACGGAACACAGGACAGACAGCACATCACACGCATGCTCACAGAGCACAGGAGAGACAGCACATCACATGCTTCCTCGCCAACTGCTAACGTCTTTGGTCAGGCCGTAGTAGGTCATTTTGATAGTAGTAGTTAATTCCTCTTTAGTACTTAAGAAGGAATTGAAAAAAAATTCTAGGTGAGGCCCGGGAGGGGGCTAAGGGCAGGACATAGGCTTTGCATGTGGGAGTCCAAGGCTAGACCCCAGTGCTGCACGGTACCCTGAGCATCACCGGTGGGGTCCTCCCCCCTCCCCCTGAAAAGTTCAATTTTTAGATTTTGGACTCTGTGGGGATCGGGGCAACACATATACCCCACATTGTTCAAAGATGGGGTCTTTCCTCTTGCTTTGGCAGATAACCTGGCCCAGAGGCAAGCAGGAAGAAGCAGTCGCACCCCACAAGATGGGGGTCTAAGGGGCCTGGGGGTAGCAAAACACCATAAGATGGAGAGAATCTACAAAGGCAAATGGAAGGGGGTCTGGGGTGGGATGAGGATGAAGCAGAGGGTCCAGATCCCAGAGTCAGGCAATGTGTGTGTGGAGGCGGGGTGGAAAGGGGGTGGAGAGGGGATTACCAACACAGATCTCGGGGGCCACGGGGATCAGCATCTCTTTCAGAAGGGCCTGGGGGCTGAGAATCCTGGGCCTGAGGAGCAGGAAGCGGCTTCAGGGCTCCACAACTTTGTGGAGAGACAGTGGGGCGCGAGAGGGACGAGCGGGGGCGGGCTTAATCCGGGCGGAATCTGGGGGGGTGCAAAGAAGGGGCCATGGAGGACTTAATCCAGGTGGGATTTGCAGGAGCATGAGTCACTAGATCCTGGTCTGGAAAGAGTTCAGGACAATGGAAATTTCCAGGTGGGGAGACAGGAGGGCAGAGGGCATGGCGGGCGAGAGCAGACGGCGGGCAAGGAGGCTGGTGCCGTCCCCAGGGGCAGCCCCCAAACAGATCAGACCCACGCGCCAAAACCAAGCCAGGTGAGGGGACAGGCTGTGGGTCGGGGACACGCCGGGTTCGGGGTGTGCCTGCATTGGTCTGCGGGGTGACCGTGACGGGGCTGCTTTTGGAGGCGGTGCCGAGCCCTGGCACAGGTCACTCGTGGGACGTCTATTGGGCTGACACGAGCCAGTGCCAGCCAGTGAGATAGCGGCATGGGTGCCTGCCTTGCACACTACCACCGTCAGGAGCGGCTTCTGAACACACCCTGAAGTCAGCCCGGAGCACGGTTACGCGTGGCCCGAGGGTCAAATGTCCACTCTTGGAGTCTGACTTCATGCCTTAGTTTCCACTACTCAGAAACCAACAGATGGTGGAGGGGCGGGGGTGGACCCGCACAGGAAGCCATCGAGGAGCTGAGAGGTGACTCGGTGGTGGCGAATTGCAGGCCGGAAACACGGACTCACGCTGGCCACCCACGGCGGCGGCCCGGGGACTTCCACACCTGGCCGGCGCCCAGCCCTGAGTGGTCAGGGGAAGGCCTGCGCCCTGGCAAAGGCGCTGTCCCCCAGCCTGCGTCTGCCTGTCTGTCTGCGCCTCCTTGAGTCATCATCTCTCTGGAAGTGACTCAGGCCTGCAGGAAGAGCCAGGTTGGAATGTCCCGGTAGCATCACTCTGAGACGCTCCAGGCTCCAGGGCAGCGCTGGCCTTGTGAGCGACCCGCGGGCAACTGCCTGAGCAACTCGGGGTAGGCCTGTGGGGCCCAGAACACAAGCTCAGGGCAACAGGATGGCGGGCAGGGAGTGGGCCTCACTCTCAGCTGATCGGGGGCCATCCCTGGCACCCCACAGGGCCCCTGAGCCCCGTCAGAGCAGTCCCCAAACCAAAACCACACAGGCCCAAAGTCTTTGGGGGTATCACACCTGGCTGTGCGCAAGAATCACTGCCGGCAGCGCTCTGGGGACCTTATAGGGTGCCAGGGGTCATACTGGGCCCACATGCCTGGCAAGCGCCCTCCCTGCCACCCTGCCTCTACGACCCCAAATGCACCGCCCTGGGGTGCCCAAGGACCCCGAGTACTGCACAGGCCACCTGCGCCAGTGCCCCCATCCAGGCTGGGCTCAGGGGGTCTAAGCTCCTTGCATGTTCCCACTCAGGAAAGGCCCGGGCGGTGGGATGGTCACCAGCCCCCTGCCACCCTCTTCTGCTCGGACCCCCAGAAAGCGGGCATAGCGAGCCCACTCTGCAGCCCAAAGGGTCACACGACCTGCGTGGTGTGGGAACCAACCCCCAGTCCCAGGGGAAGCGTTGGGGCTGTCCACGAGCAGCCTTTAGTACTGACCAGCAATGCTCCCGCTGTTCCAACTGGGACACAAAGACGCCCGTCCAGGCCCGGGAGCGAGGTCACAGGCCACCCAGCGAAAAGCAAAATCTCATATGGCCAGTCTAAGCACCGCAGGGTGTGGCCCCTACAAAAAAGCCACTCAAAGGAGAAACAGTGCTTAGGCTAAGAGCATCGGTCCTGGGGCAGACTCTGCTCCTCCTCCAAGCAGCCCCCTGGGCCTCCAAGGGCTGGTGGTAGCGATGCAGGGAGTGCATGGACGGAGTGCACGGATGGCTCCCAAGCGGTGCTCAGGAGGTGTCAGGGACCCTCCCAGTCTTGCGTCTTAGTCCAAGTACTGACTTCCTGGCCCTAATCCTGCTTTCCGTTCTTGGCTTACACGCAGTTTCCCCTGTAGCCAGACGCTTTCTGATTCGCCCAGAGAAGCCTGGTTCCACACAGCCAAGTTAGAATGCAGATCCTAACAGGCGCTAGGGTGGGAGTCAGACAGCTTTTTTTTTTTTTCCAGAAAAGGCAGACTTGGCAGGGGAGGCACTCAGGATGAGCTTGCTCCAGGAAACCGCAGCAGCAGAGGCCCGAGGACACCGCGTTCCCCTCCCTGGCTCTGCTGCTGGCCACAGCAACACCCCTCCAAGAACTGCAACAACTCTGAAGAGTCAGCGTTTCAGTAATTTTTTTACTCTCCAAAATGTAATACAATTCTCCAGCTAGAACAGGAGAAAAGAGACAAAAACAGTGCTTCAAAGTACAATAGAAAAATATTGTCCACTGGTTTATTTTTCCAAATGAGCAAGAGACTATTTACAAATAAGCAGAATTCCAAGGATGGATTATTAAAATGATGAGTCTAGACCTGTTCAAAACCTACATTAAAAAAAAAAGATTTTTTTTTTTATTATTAAGGCACATTTGATCTGTGAGTTTACAACAATCTTTCAGGTATAAAGACAGATTCGTTTCACTTTGTTCCCCCCCGAAAAAAAAATACACGTGAGCACCAAAATTGCCAAAGAACACTTGATATTTAGTAGAAACAGTAAGGAATGTCTCAGAATCCAGGAGGGGGACGTGGCGGAGGAGGGAAGTGTGTTCAAAAGAAGTCTTTGGAGACACTGAAGGAAGACAGACAAATGTGCCCCGGAGGAACAGCAGTGCCTACACAACGGGCACCAAATAAATTAAAGGACCCTCAGAAGGGAAGAGAAAAAAGGGGACAGCGACTGAAAAGTGGGGGTCCCCACCCCACCCCGAGCTCGGAACGAAGCAGGTGGGCAGCCTGGCACGTTCGGAGCTGGGGAGTGTTGGGCTTTGGGGCCTGGCACTTATTCTTTGCCTTCCACTAATACCCTCTAAAATGTACTTTGGGGGCCACACCCAGCACTGCCCAGGGCTGGTGGCTCGGGGGGCGGGGCAGGGGAGGGGTGTCCTGCAGCTCTGGTGGATGGAACCCGGGTCTCCTGCACACCAGCCGCACCTGGGCCCAGGGCTCCCTCCGCCCCGGCTCTCTACCTTTTACTGAGGAGGGCCGAGAAGAGGCAAACGACCAGACCCCCGAGATGCTGCCGTGGCTACACCAGCCACACCCCCTGCCGGAGGAGCTGAGTGCGTTCCTAGGCTCTGGAGGCCGCCCTGGCCTAGGTGCCAAGACTCAGCCCAAGGCAGGTGTCGAGGCAGCTGGGGTCACGGTCCTTTATTCCCGAGGGCTGTGCGGAACAGCTCCAAACAAACGGAAGAGAGGGAGCGAGGGAGGAGGGGCGGCAAGAGGGAGGGAGAGAGAGAGAGAAAGAAAGAGAGAGAGAGAGAGAGAGAGAGACAAAGGCTTGAATCTGCGCAATGTTAACAGTCACACCAAAAGGAGGACCGGAGTTACAGTGTCTCGCTACAATAATACTTTGCAAGAACGTTTCTTTCTTCGTTCCTTCCTGTTCTTAGCAGAGAACTGTAACAAAAGGAGTCTAAAAAAGAACCTTGAAGGAGGGAGAAAAGAGGACGAAAAAAGGAAGTCGGTTCACTGGGTCCGCTTCCTGTTACAGCCACGTCTGCAGTCCAACAGCACGACGGGCAGGTGATCACGCCGTGCTCTGGGGGACCCGACTGCATAGGGACAAGAAGCAAGCCCTGACCCCCAGGAGCCCGAGAGCCGAGGAGTCCTCCGTAACAAAACCATGTGGAAAGCAGCTCCGTGGGGGGGCTTCCCCCGTGGCCCCTAAAAAAATAAACAACAACAACAACAACAAAAAACAAACCCAAAGACCCCGAGCGTACAAAACAGTCCGGAGCAATAAATTAGAGGGTGTGAGGGCGGCGCGGGCGGGTCAGGGCGTCCGCAGGGAGCCGTTGTTGCGGCCGCCGCCGTCCCCCGGCCGCTGCTTCTCCAGCCACATCTCGGCCAGCTGCTGCGTGGAGCCATAGGTGGCCGCCCGGGAGCCCACGCACATGCGGTACTGCCGGGGCTCCAGGGCGGGGTCGCAGGAGACCGGGTGGTACACGTGCACCACGCCCACCTCCTGGCTGCGGAAGGGCCTCAGGCCCGCCTGCAGCACCTTGTTGAACAGGTCCACGTCCTCCAGCCCCCAGCCCTGGATGGACACGTCGAAGCCGCCCGCCCGCACCAGGTCGCCCTTGTAGATGCAGGTGATGCCGAAGCCGTAGTGCCGCCAGAAGCCCGTCTTCTGCGTGAAGGCAAAGTGGTTGTCACTGGGCGCGCGGCCGCCGTAGACCACCTTGGGGTCGTACTGGCTGAAGATGACCGGGAAGTAGGCCTGCTGGCCGGCCACGGCGTTGGCGCGGCAGCGCTGCAGGAAGTCGGCCGTGAAGAGCAGGTCCACGTCGCAGAAGAGCAGCAGCGAGTCGTTGGTGAACTGGGCGGCACCCACCTCCAGGGCCATGGCCCGGGAGAACTCGCCGGCCACGGGCAGCACCTGCAGGTCGGCCTTGGGGTGCCGGAGGCGGTAGTCTCGCAGCAGCTCCACCTGGCGCGCCTTGTCGGGGTTGGCGTCTGAGTTGAAGAGCAGCACTACCAGCTTGACGTTCTGGCCGGGCAGCAGGCAGGTCCGCTCGAAGTGGCCCAGGAAGCGGGCGAACATGTCGAAGCGGCCCGAGAGCGGCAGCAGCACGTGGATCTTGGTCTCCCGCGGTTCCGGGCGGGCGCGCCGGGCGCCGGGCAGCGGGAAGGGCACCAGCTTCTGGAGGGAGTTGGAGAGGAAGGACAGGGAGCCCGAGTCCCGGTTGATCCTGGCCGCCAGCTCCTGGGCGTCCAGCGCCTCGTGCTCCAGGAACTGGACGCGGCTGAAGGTCTGCTGCAGGTAGGCGTGGCGCCGCACGGGCACCGTCACCTTCTTGCCCTTGTGCTTCTTGTAGAGCAGCAGCAGGTCCAGCACGTACTCGGCGCCGTGCAGCGGGTCCACGCGCCGGTAGCCGTACTGGATCTCCTTGAAGTCGATGACGCGGCCCCGCGTCCGGGCGTTGGCGTTGATCAGCTCCATCACCTGCAGGACGATGTCGTCCAGCGCCTCCCGCTGCGCCGAGTCCAGGCCCCGGCGCGGGGGCTGCCCGTCGGCCGCCGAGTACAGGTGCCGGGCCGTCAGGAAGTCCCACTCCAGCACCTCGTCGCGCCGGCGCGGCTGGAAGCGCGTGAAGGAGGGCGGCAGGCCCAGCTGCTGGTCCTCGCGGCCCACGGCCGTGCCGCCGTAGCGGCCCATCAGCACGATCTCGCGGTGCAGCTGCAGCGTGCGGTGCCGCAGCTCGGCGATGCGCCGGCTCAGCAGGTAGCTGTGCAGCCGGTACTGGTAGGGCGGGTTCTTGTTGGGGTGCAGCGTGATGGCCCGGTGGATCTTGCTGTTGTGCAGGTCGCGGATGTAGCCCCGCTTGTTCTGCTCGTAGTTCTCGTAGAACAGCTGCTGCATCTGCCAGGGAAGGGCGGGGGGGGGGGGGGGGGCGAGGGTGAGGGCATGCCCAGCCGGGACGGCCCCCGCCAGCAGCAGCCCGGAGGGACACAGGCACGCACGGGCTGCGGGTCAGACGCCCTGCCCTGCCCCCTCCCCCCGACCCAGCACCACCGAGTGTGGCCCCCGAACCAACCTACAAGAAAGGGAGAGTAAATGGGGAGCAAATGCACAGCAGGGAGGGCGCCGCGGGCCTGTCCTGGCGATTCTGCCCAGTGATGCGACCTGAGCTCACTCTGGCTCTCGGGAGCCAGTGGGGAGACGAGAGCTGGGGGTCCCTCTCAAGGCTCGTGTCTCTCCCGGCAGTCCGAAGCACCCCCTGCACCTGGGGCTGGGCTTTGATCCTGGGGAGACCATCAGGCTTAGGTGCTTCGCGGCCGACCCGGGTTCGATCCCCAGCATCCCACAGGGCTCCTCAAGCACCACCAGGAGTATTTCCTGAGTGCAGAGCCAGGAGGAACCCCTGAGCATTGCCGAGTGTGCTCCAAACACTCTAAAAGTGGGGGGATCGGAGAGGAGAAACAACTAAAGGACCCAGAGGGCAAATACAGGCTGCAGTGGCCACGTGCCCCACCTGGGCCATGAGACTGGGCAGAGGCACCTGAGAGACAGCGGCTGCTCTGAGATGACTGAGTCCAGAGCCCAGGATGCCGGAAACCAGGGGCTGGAGAGGGTGAGGAGGGGCAGACGGGTGGAAATGATGCAGCAATCCCGCCCGGCACTGCAGAACCGCATCTGAGTGACCCTGTCCCAGCACCCCTGCAGGATGCTTCACTGTCACCGGTGAGGACCAGTGGGGGGCTCAGAACTAGCCAGTCACTGGCCCCCGGATACCGGCTGGTTCCCCCGCCCCCACTCCTGGGGCAAGTTCCTGGAGAAGCACCTAAGCCTGATGGTCTCCCAGGATCGAAACCCAGCCCCAGGTGCAGGGGGTGCTTCGGACTGACGGGAGAGACACGAGCCTTGAGAGGGACCCCCAGCTCTCGTCTCCCCACTGGCTACCGACAGCCAGAGTGAGCTCAGTTTGCATCACTGGGAACGAACACCCCAGGATCAGGCCTGGCTGGGTGGAATCACCAACACACAGGCCCGGGGCAGAGGCACTGAGCACTGCTTGGAGGCCTCCACCCTACAAATCAGCCTCAAGTTCTATCGCTCCAGGGCAGACTAGTTTCAAATTTCCAGAGGTCTCTAAAATTAATTTTAACTATTTCATTTTGCAATGTCACACTCACCATTAATAAAGTTTTTCATATACGAAAATAAAGCTACTTTGCTTTATGAGCTACTCTGCTTTAAAATATTCCTAGTAGAGGGGCTGGAGAGATAGCACAGTAAGGCATTTGCCTTGCACGCGGCAGACCCGGGTTCGATTCCCAGCATCCCATATGGTCCCCTGAGCACCGCCAGGGGTAATTCCTGAGTGCACAGCCAGGAGTAACCCCTGTGCATCGCCAGGTGTGACCCAAAAAGCAAAATAATAATAATAATAATAATAATAATAATAATAATTCCCAGTAGAACTAATTATATATAAGAGGGAAAAAAACGTGAATTTATATTGTCAGTTGGTTCTTGATGAACTGAAAAATACCTTGCCTTCATGTTGATCTCCCCAACACACACACACACACAAAATAAGCTATGAATAAAAAAATCTCTGCATACTCCTGTGGTCACCGAGACAACCCCACGCCCAGGGACCATGGATGGGAAGAGACATGGGGGTCAGCATAGCCGCTCTGCATGTGGGAGGCCCCTCCTGGACAGACACGGGCGGCCCCGTCCCCCACAGAGGAAGCTGTGGTGGGAGAAGCAGGCAGCCGTGCTGAGGACACGCGCTCGCATGTCTGCTGAACCGTGGAGTCGCGTGAGGAGGAACAAAGCCGAAGGAAGGACGGACCCCAGGTGCTCTCGTGCCTGCGGGATGGGCAGAGGCTGGCCCAGGAGACAGCGCTGGCTGGGGACAGGCCCGGGCTGCATCAGAGTGGAGAGTGACAAGCGGGGGTGACTGGAGAGAAGACACAGACCAGAGGGGAGCAGGGACAGGCTGGGGGTGCAGGGACTGTGCACACAGAACAGGAAACATCAGCACACTCTCGCCTCGTCACCTGATTGACAGCAAACGCCCTAAAAAGGAAATGAGACCCAGGCACGGCCACATAACGCTTGGGACCGGAACAGACTTGGGGACCAGCCTTGACAGCAAGGAGGAGCCGTGGGCTTCCATGGTCTCGGGATCCAGCCCCTGGAATGTTTGCACGTGCTGTGTGTTATGTGTGTGTGGGGTGGGGGGGAGATGCCACGTGTTCCACCCTCTGCTGCGGCCCCCGAGCATCACAGGGCCAGCCCCATGCAGTGGGGTCCACCTGCAGCCCGGACCCGCGGGGTCCCCGCACGCAGGGCACGGCCACAGGCCGGGACTGGCAGCACAAGACTGTGCCTGCCCCAGCAGTCGGGGTGCGAGTGAGCGAGAGCAGCACCCCCAGAATGCAGGGCTTGGGGGCCTTTGGGCTCTGTTCTTCGCAGGGATGCTCACTCGGTGGGAGAAGATGGGGTCACCCTGGTGAGACAGGGTGGGACGAGGGGGAAGTTCCCAAACCCCCTTTTGTCGACTCTCTTGTAACAAGGGGCAGCACCTCCAGGCTCTGTCCAGCCAAGTCCAAATTCCCGCGGAGAGAGAACTTCTAGTTCCACGCTGTATACCGAGAGTCCCCAAATCCCCAGATTCACACACACACACACACACACACACACACGCACGCACGCACGCACGCAAACACACAGAGTCATGGGAGAAATGCAGCAGACGCTCTCCTCTGGGCACATGGGCAACACGGGGTCCCCACGTATCAGACTGTTCTGAGCACCCTAGGAGCCCGGGCTGCGTCCTTGCCACTTCCTGCTCCAAGCCCTGAGCACCAAGAGCTTCTCTCTCGAAACCCAGCCAGAAGGGAGGGGGAGAGTGTGCAGTGGGAAGGCGCAGCTGGGCACATGGCTGACCCGGGGCTGAGACCCCCCACGCCCGGCCGGGAGCGATCCCTGAGCCCCACCTTTTGAGTGTGGCCCCGATTCAAAACCAAACCTTAATCAACTTGAAGGGACGCCCCGCGCCCAACCCTGGCTGCCCACGCTGAATCCACACCGAGCACCCAGACAGCCCACGCCGTGCCTGGCCCTGCCCCGGGCTCATGGCACAGATCGACTGGCCTGACCAGGCCCCGGCTCACTCCTGACCCCCTCAGCTGGGCTCCCCCCTGGGCCCAGCCCGGCCTGGCCCCTGCGGAGGGCGGGCGGGCACTCGAGGGGCTGGGCTAAGAGGCAGTTTCAGCAAACTAAAAACAGACGCGACCCAGCCCGAAATAGAAGCCGCGGACAGCACAGCTGGCCAGGCCCTGCCACTGCCCAGGACTGCAAAGAGCACGGGAGCAGGGGGCGGGGGGGCACGGCGGGGCTGCCTTTTTTTTAGATCCCAAACTGGGGAGGCCCAGGGTCTCGCTGAGGGGAGACAGCTCCAACATCCTCACGGCTCAGGTGCACTGCCAGCCAGCTGACTTCTGCCAATTCTGCATTTTGTAAGGGAAACTGCAGGGCCAGAGAGATGGTACAGTGGGTAGGGCACTTGCCCTTGTACACAGAGCCAGCCCGGGTTCGAGCCCCAGCATGGCGCAAGGACACAGGGCTCCCCAAGCACCATCTGGGGTGGCCTAAAGTACAGGATAAATAAAATAAATGCTGAGGTTAAAAAAAAAAGGAATTGGGGCCATAGAGGGCCCACCAGACTTGGGTGCAGGCTCTGCACGTGGGGTGGGGGTGGTGAGGCCGTGCTGGATCCCCGGGACCCACCTCCTGGCCGCCCCCCATTCCCTTGCCCGAGCACCGCCAGGTGTGGCCCTTCCACACCAACCAACTACAAAACCCAGCCACCTCATGTCAAGGTGCCAGCCACAGGCTGGCGAACTGCAGGGCACAGCCACCGGTAACCAAGCACGAGGGCGGAAGGCGTGCCTGCCGAGCCACGGAGCCTGGAGGCGACAGCTGCTGACCAGGCTCCTGCTGTGCACACGTGGCCTTGACTCCCAGGAAATGCCACAGGGATGGCGCTGGGGGCACTGAGTGGAAGGGCCGGAATGGGGGGGGAGGGGAACACAGGGGCACGGGCTGTTCTTAAAACCGCCATGGTCAGGACCAGAGAGACAGGACAGTGGGGAGGACTCTTGCCTTGTGCTCTGTGGACCATGGTTCAATCCCCGGCATCCCATATGTTCCCCCGAGCGCCACCAGGAGTGATCCCTGAGTGCAGGAGTAAGCTCTGAGCATCGCTGGCTGTGACCCCAAAAGCCAAACAACAACAACAACAACAACAACAAAACCACGCTGCTGTCCGGGGGTAACTTAAAAACCTTCCAGGGCCAAGACAGGACGAGGACAGCAGGGAGGAGGGCATGTCCCACCCCCGGCACCCCAGAGGGTCGCCCGAGTCCCAGCAGGAGCCATCCCTGAGCACGGAGCGAGGAGTCAGCCCCGAGCAGCGCTGGGTGTGGGTCCCTGAACAACAACAACTTTCAAGTCCCCAACAACCAGGACCGGAGACATGGGTGGCCGCTGCGTCCACTGACAGGTCAGGCAAAGCAGGTGCGGCCTGGCTTGCTGTTGGGGGCACAGGGGATCAAAGCCAGAGCCCACCCCCCCCCCCGCCCGGCACACACAAGGCAGGGGATCTGCCGTGGGGATGCACCCAGGCCCGTCCTCAGCGCTTCCAGCCAGGCTATTCCAAGACAGCCGTTTCCTCTCCTGCCACTGTCTGGAGCTGCAGCCCCGCGAACAGCAGCTCTAGACCATAAGGAGCCGCCACGCCACCCAACGATACCAGTTCCGTGTGCAGCCCCACCGCACCTACAAGCTGCCTAGCAAGGAGCTGAGGGGGGAAGTGTCCCAGAAGCTAACCCAGCGCAGTGACTGCCAACAGCGGCAGGCCCAGCAAACCCTCAGGCGATGGGGGCTGGAGCCAAAAAAAAAAAAATCGTCAGGTGATGATTCAGTGACACTGTGAGACAGAACCCCGATCCCACGTGGACTTTCCCAGATTTTTTTTTCCCCTTTTTGGGTCACACCCAATGATGCACAGGGGCTACTCCTGGCTCTGCACTCAGGAGTTACTCCTGGCGGTGCTCAGGGGACCATATGGGATGCTGGGAAGCGAACCGGGTCGGCCTTGTGCAAGGCAAACTCCCTACCCGCTGTGCTATCACTCCAGCCCCCCAACTGATTTTTTTGAACAATACGAAGTAAACTTGTTTGTGCCTAAGGAGGCAGGCTGGGGGAGGGGAGGAACTGGAGACACTGGTGGAGGGAATGTGATGGGATCTGTGTCGGGAGCAACTGGATTATGCACCATAAGCCAGTGTTGTAATGTAAAGAAGTTTACAACAATCCTGACCCCAGGGTAAAGCTCCGAGCCCTGCCATCGGCCTGCTGGGGACTGAGTCAGTTCCTTACTCACTTGGGTCGCTCCAGCTTTTCTTTTTATAAAGTAACCCACATGGTAATGCCTCATTATAGTCTTTGAGGTTTCCCGGACAAAAACCTGTTACCATTTCTGTCTCTAATTCATCCTTTTTGGTAGCGGGGCGGCGGGCCCTGGCGTCCGTGTCTTGGAACCAACTATTTACCGAGAGCATCTCCACACCACTCAGCCACCGCCAGGGCCCGAGCTGCAGCTAGGCAGTGCCAGCGCTGATTCTCGGGGTGCTGGGAATGTTCAGAGGCCGGCAGGGGGTCCTGTTTAAGGGGTGCGGAGCTTGGGGGGGACACTCTCCTGAGGGAGGGAATTGCAGGGGCTGCAAACAGACCGGCTGCACACAAAGGATTAGCCTGTCTGCCAGAACTCAGCAGACAGAAGAAAAAGCAGTGGGACGGGCCTCTCTCTGCCTCCCACGGCAGATTTCTAGGGCCCACAGGGGCTTCAAGAGCTCCCACACGTGGCACGGTCAGGTCTGTGCCGGGTTTTAGGAACTCCGTGCTGCTGGGCTGGGAAGTCTGTGCTTCTTCTTCTTTTTTTTGCTTTTTGGGTCACACCCTGCACTGCACAGGGGTTACTCCTGGTTCATGCACTCAGGAATTACTCCTGGCGGTGCTCAGGGGACAATATGGGATGCTGGGAATCGAACCCGGGTCGGCCATGTGCAAGGCAAACGCCCTAACCGCTGTGCTATCGCCCCAGCCCCGGGTCTGTGCTTCTTGCCTGCACCCTCGCGACCCCCGGCAACTGCATCTCGGGGGCGGCCAGGAATGTGCAGCTCGGCGGAGAGGCGTCCGGGCTCGTCTCTGACCCACGGCTGCGACCCAGGCTCGGAGAGCGGCAGCTGGACGATTTTCCATCCGCTCATGCGTCAAGTGGGAACCTGCCCGTGCCTCAGAGTCCTGCAGAGAGAGGGGTATTGACAAGGCCAGGGAGGTCACCTGGCCACTGACCGGCACTCTCGGGGACCCTCAGTCTCTTCTGGGGAGGGTGCTAGAGAGGAGCTAACGCCCCAGAGGCTGGGGCGGGGGGCGAGGGGGAATGAGAACCTGCCAAGCAGCTCTCGAGGGGGCAAGTCGGGCTTTCAAACCCGCCATGTTACAGGAGAGGCCCAGACAGGTGCCTGACAAGTGTGCGTGGCGGTGACAAGGTTTGGGAGAGTCAGTGCCCAGGTGCTGCTCCTGGGGGCACCCAAGGGTGTTTTAGGGCAGAGCAGCACATAGTGATGGCCAGACATCCAGTGTCTCAAACGGGGATGGTGGGGGGTTGGGGTGGCGTGGCCCATCCGGGGGTCCTCACTGCCGGGGGGGAGTCTAAAATGGCCACAGGGGCCAGAGATATGGGATACTGGAGAGAGGGCTTTCCTTTCCAGCATGTGGCTGGCCTGGCTTTGATCCCTGGCACCCTGTATGGTCCCCCTGAGTGCTGCCAGGGGTGATCCTGGAGCGCAGAGCCAGGAGTTAGCTCTCAGAACCACGGGTGGCCCCCAAACGAACAAGGAATTGTGGCCAGAGCAACAGGACGATGGGGAGGGCTCTTGCCATGCACACAGCCAACCCAGGTACAGATCTCCAGCACCCATATGGTCCCCCAAGAGCCACCAGGAGTGATCCTTGAGTACAAGGCCCGGAGTAACCCTTGAGCACTGCCAAACACAAAAAACGTGACCATGGTAAATGGCTTCTGAACACCCAAGGGCTGATAGCTGGACAGTTCAAGACTCCCCTAGTCCCGAACCCCACGGGGGGTCGAGGGTGCCACCGGCGGGGCCCACTTTGCCTGGGTATTTCTGGGACCCGGACTGGATACAGACCTCTTTCAAATGCTGCCACCCCCTCATGGCCCGAGAGGGAGCGGGCGGTGCGCCCACCCTCCCCCCAAACCCCAGAGGGCAGGGAAGGCGAGCCAAGAACTCTGGCCTCTCCCCCTCACCCCATCCACTGTCGCAAGGAGCTGAAACTCCAGCACGAGGTCAAACTTTCGGGTGAGCCGACCCCAAGGGCTGCTAACTGGGGACCCTTGGAGCGTTCCTTCTTGCGTTGTTCTGTCTGGGGGTCACGGCCCTCCTCTGGTGCACGCACTCACTCCCACCCGCACCAGGACTCGCTGCCCCGGCCCCTACACTCCTCTGCTGTGGCTCTCAGCCAACAGGCAAAGCCAAACCTCAGCACATTCCTGGAGGGTCTCCGGCACCCACGTGGTACTGGGGCGGGAAGGGACGGTGTCAAACGGGCGGCAGGTGCCTGAGCCCTGCACCCTCCAGCCCCCCCGCCCCCGCTTACTCAAACAGAATGTGCCCCTCTAACGGCTCCCGGGAGCTGCCCCTGAAGTCTGTCCAGGCATCCCTGGGTAACCTCACTCAGGAGCAGGGGCCACTGCCCGGCCCCCCCAAGCCCGCTGCCCAGGGAGGCCCCAGGCTCAGCAGCCATGGGCTTCCAACACCTCATCTCGAGGGCAGCCCCACCTGCGATGGAGACGGTGCGGGGGATGGGGGGCCCTCCACACAGGGCCCTGTGAGCAGCAAGCCCAGGGGGAGTTGGAAAGGTTTAGAAGAAAAAAATAAATATATTGATGTCTTTCCCATCTACTTATTTTAGGTTTGGGAACCACACCCAGTGGCATTCAGGGCTGACTCTTGGCTGTGTACTCAGGGGACTGACTGTGTGGGATGCTGGGGGGTCGGACCTGGATCGGCCGGTACAAGGCCAGCACCCTGCCCACTGGGCCATCTTTCTGGCCCAGAAACTAGCTCGTCCTGGAAATGTCGCCTCCGCTGCTGCTCTTCTGGGAAACCTCCTCAAGTCCACTGAGGGCTGACGACTCACAGCTGTGTGACCCACTGCCCTGTCCCAACCCCGGGCACCAGCTCAGCCGAAGGCCACCAACCTGCCAGGATGGGGAGGCCAAGCTGCTCAGCCACGTCTCTGGTTCTGTCCCCTCTCAGCTGACCCGCAGGGGCCACCCCATCAGCTGTCAGTGCTGAGGCCCCGCCTGGACAGGCTACTCCAGCCAGGAGCACTGTGTGTGGCTCCAACACCACAGCCTGCCGGGAGCCAGGGCTGCTGACCTCTGAACCCGCACTTCGGCTGTCCCTGCTAGTCTGGGTGACGTCTGTGGGCTGCTGACTCATGCCTCTCTCACTCCTGAAACTTCCTGCCGTCTTGCCTCCTTTCCGGGCCAGCCACTCCCCCCCCCCCCCCCACACTCATCCCACACCTCACACCACCCCCTCCCCCACACGGGAGGCCGCGCCTTCCCAGCACAGACCTGGTTCCCGGCAGGCACCCTGCGGCCATCAGCCCACGAGGGGCGACGCTAACCCTAACCGTGCACTCGGGCTTCCACCCCTCCCTCCGGACGTCCAGCAGGGAGCCGAGGAGCCCAGCTCCACGGCCAGGGCCTGGGGCTCGCAGCCGGCAGAGTCTCCAACAAAGCCCGCTCTGTCTGCCAGTTCCTCGAAGTCAAGGAGGCCGGTGGCACCGCCTTCGGACGAACGTCCACTCAGCGCACAGAGAGCCCAGTCTTCCCGAGGGCACTCCCCGCTGAGCCCCAGGGCGGGTGCCCAACTCCTGAGGGTGCGGGGACGGTCACCGGCTAACCTCCCATCGCAACTGAGCTCACTGGGCCAGAGCCAGAGGCCAGACACGCTCGGTGCCGCCAGTCACCCTGGACTTCATGCCCTTTACAAAACACAAAAAAGAGATTTTATTGGGTTTGGGGACCACACCCAGCAGTGCCCAGGGATCACTGGGGACCACACGGGGAGCCAGGGAGCAACCTGGGCCGATCGTGCACAGGACGAGCACACTCCCCACGCACCAACCTCGCTGCTCGAGACCGCATTCCCCCCTGACACCTCTCGCTGGCTTTCCTGCCTCTTTCCTCAACGGAGTCCACCATGGAGAAGCCCGTGTTCTCTCTCAGACACCCACTTCTTTTTCTCTCCCCTCACATCTGTTTAAATAAGCTTCAGTAAGAACTATCTTGCTTCACCAAAACACAGAAAGAAGCCCAGGCCATTATTCCTGGGAAAAGGCGCCGCCTCCCCCCGCCCCACGTCTGCAAAGCCCCCACCAGGTCCCCTGTGTCCTCTCCCTGAGCGCCCTGGAGCCCCTGCTGACGGCCTGGGTAGGTGAGTGCCAGGCTGGTCACCCTTGGTCAGAGCCTCGGGGACCCATGTGGGGAGAAGCAGAGCAGCCCAGGACGGGACTCCCCAGCGACCGGCTGTGTCGGGAACCAGCTTTGTTCCACCAGCCCGGGAACCAGCTTTGTTCGGGTCAGGGTGACCCATCCCCAAGGAGCGAGTGGGGACCCAGCACAGCCGAGGCTGGAACGGAGGCAGCTGTGACCCGAGACCAGCCAGGAAGAGGAAGAGAGACTCAGCCACACACGCCTGCACTGTGGCTTCCAAGCTGGGCCTGGACCAACGAGCAGGGCACAGGCAAGGAGGTGGCAGTGGGGACACAGGCCCGGGGGCCCCTGGCGCAGCACGGGCCCCTTCGAGCCATGTTCTCTCGGCTCTACCTCCTGTCAGGAACAGCTTTTCTTTCAGTTGCGATGGGAGGTTAGCCAGTGACTGTCCCCGCCCCCAGTGACCACCATCCAGGCAAATGCCACGTGAAAATGCTAAGACCTGGGGGGCAGAGCGGAGACCAGTGACTGGCCCTTTACCCGCAGGTGACCTGGGCTCAAGCCCCAGCACCCAGATGCCCTGAGCCCCACCAGGAGCGATCCCTGAGCACCTCTGGGTGGGGACCAAAATGCAGAAACCAAACCGAACCACCAAGAGCTGGCCGCAGGCTCTGTGGTGGAAAACAAGTGACCTCCAGGCTCTGGCCCAGCTGTGCACTTTTCCAGACCTATAAATGCCAAGACAAAGTCAAAATCAAGTATGTTAATCAGAGCGGTTTTCTTTTATCTCCCTCGTGAGAAAATGGTGTAATTTTTCTTTCTGCCTAAATAAACTATCTAAACTTTAAATATTTTCAATGCCCCTCCCTGGCCCCGTCAGGCAAGCTGCTGCCTCCACCCTGTCGCCCTGATCAGGGAAGACCCAGGCCAGCCTAAAACTGGGTCTCGTTACCTCAGTTCTCATTGACTTTTTCTTTGAATTTCTTGATTTTTTGGTATTAGGGCCACACCCGGCAATGCTCAGGGGTTACTCCTGGCTCTGCGCTCAGGAATCACCTCTGGCAGGGCTCAGGAAACCATACGGGATTCTGGGGGATCGAACCCGGGTTGGCCATGTGCAAGGCAAGAATCCTACCTGCTGTACTAACCCAGATTTTTATTTTTGGAGGAGCTGGGCCACACCCTAACAGTGCTTTACAGGGGTTTGCTCCTGCTTCTGTGCTCAGGGATCCTTCCTGGCAGTATTCGGAGGTCCCTGTGCTGTGTCAGGACAAATGGCATCAGCTCCATGGAAGGCACAGGCCGTATCCCCTGCACTCTTTCTCTCTCCAGCCCCTGGATTTTTATTTTGACAGCTGGATTCCTATGAGTCACCGTAATTACATTAGTACAATCCCAAGGCATTATTTCTACTTGCAAGAAAGAAATTAAGAAAGTCACACCTTCTGGCTAGATTTATGAAGGAGCTAAAGAAGTATCTTCCGAGACTCAGGGCTTAGCGTAATTATCTCTGAAAGAAGACTCCGCCTCAATAATTTCTCATAATGGGCACCTTAATCCCCAAACTGGCTTTGCAGGAAGTTTAATAACAGTTCCTCGTCCACTTGAGGGATTAATGCACCCGCACAGTGGATTCGGTGAAGAACCCAAACGGGACAGAGCACTTAAAGCCCGAGAGGAAAATCAAACAGGGAAAGGGGGAAAGAAACAGAAGTTGGACACTATGGCAGTGCGGGAGAGTTCCAAACCAGGAAGAGCTGCGACATCCTAGGACACGCAGCCAGGTGACAAGAAAAACACCCGGGGAAAGGCTGCTTCCCCAAGGGAGAAGGGAGGTTTGGGGCCATGCTCTGCAGGACTCAGGGACTGTGCGATGCGGGGATTCATCCCCCCCACCATGCCCCTGCTCTGGACCCAGGGGGGTTGTTTTTTCTTTCTGGGTCATACTGGTGATGCGCAGGGCTGATTCTACACTCAGCGATCACTCTTGGCAGTGCTCGGGACACCGTGGATTGTACCTAGGTCAAGCGCCCTCCCTGCTGTCCTATCACTCTGGCCTTTGAACCCAGAATTGTTTTTAACATCGCACTGTAGCACTGTCCTCCCATGGTTCACTGATTTGCTCAAGTGGGCACCAGTAACGCCGCCAGTGTGAGACTTGTTACTGGTTTTGGCATATCGAATATGCCACGGAGAGCTTACCAGGTTCTGCCGTGCAGGTGGGATACTCTAGGTAGTTTGCCAGGCTCTCCGAGAGGGACGGAGGAATCAAAACCGGGTCAGCCATGTGCATGGCAAACTCCCTACCTGCTGTGCTATCGCTCCAGTCCATTTTTTAACATATACAAAATAAATAAAAACCACAAACCACAGGGAAAGAATGATAAATGGGACAGCACCAGAAGCCACAATTTTCCTATGATAAAAATAATACATTTAGAAGTTAAAGAGCCATGTTCTAGAAGTCAGCCTCCAACAAAGGAAACCCCACGGCAACTTCAGCACCAGGGCACCGAGAGGCATTTAAGCCTGGAAAGCAGTGTGTGGGGGGGGGGGGGGAGTGGGGAGACAGGAGCATGGGGAAGTTCCTGTTGGCATCTGAGCCAGGTTCAAAACCCCCCGAGCCCTGCCAGAAGTGATCCCCAAGCACAGAGCCAGGGATTACGCTGAGCTCTGGTACGTGTGGCCCCAAGAAAAGTAACGTGGCAGGACCGAAACTAAAAAGACCCGCCACAGGGCTCTCAAGAGACGCTGCCCCCAGCCCCCCAGCCCTGAGGCTTCTCAGGCATCAAACCTGAGTGGTGACTCAGGGTGTGATGACGTCACAGAAGCAGCCTGACCCTGGGACAAGGGTCTGCCATGACTCCAAACAGCTCCAGGCACCGCCTCTGTTCCGGGGGAGGCCCTTCGCCTGCTCCCTCACTAGAGCATCCCCAAATTCACCAGGCCTTCCACACCCTGATGGCTTGAGGCAGGCCGGGAGGGGAGGAGAGAGGAGGAGGGGAGAGAGCACCGAAACTGACACAGTTTCCCCCTGAACCGCATAGACCCCAAACAGCTCTCCTGGCTGCAGGACCCCCAATGCCTGTGGGGCTCATATACAGTGAGGGACCACCAACTCAGGGCACAGAAAGGGAGCCAAGGGGCTGGGGCTGAGGCAGAGACAGAATCTGTGATCTTGAGCCTAAAGCATGCGGGATGGCAGGTCACAGGGCCAGGGACCTGCGCCCGGAGCTGATGGTCCGGCGGTCAGGCAGAAACTGGGAAAAGCTAGCTGCTACAGGCGGAAGGAGATGGAAAAAGCACAGCAGCACCGAGCACCCCGAGCCCTCTCAGCACCAAGGCACAGGGCAGCTGCAGAACACGCATCTCTTCTGGGACAAAGGCTGCAAGGCAGCCGCTGCTCACCAGGAGGCTCAGCAGTTATCGATGACCTCAGCACCCCTCAGCTCACTGTTTCCACTGTGACTAATATCGGGGCCTCCAGCCCCGGGCAGGCAGTGCAGCTCTGCCAAGAGAAACAGGAGTCCACAGGGAGCTCCCGAGTCTGACAGCCCCACCACACACACACACTCATGTATGCACTCACACAGGCATATACAAGCACACACATACACGCACACATGCCCTCAACTACAAACAGCCACATCCACACTCAGGCACACATTCACAGACACCCATACACTCCATTCACACACATGCAGACACACACACACTCACACGTTCTCACACACTCATTCTCAGTCTCACACACAGGCACGACACATTCACTCACACAAAGGCACTCACATCCACATGCAGACACACACAAACCTACACTCACTCACACGTTCTCACACTCAAGACACACACCCACATACTCAGACACACTCATTCTCAGTCACACACACAACACATTCACTCACAAAGGCCCTCACACACATGCAGATACACACAAACATCCACACACTCACACTCAGACAGACACACTCACACACATACCCAGACCCCAGACACTCAATTCTGTCTTACACACACGCATACACATTCACACACAAAGGCACTCACACATACATGCAGACACACACACATTCTCACACACTCACGCACACGTTCTCACACACTCACATACCCAGACACACTCATTCTCAGTCTCTCACACATGCACAACACATTCACTCACACAAATGCCCTCACACACACAGGCACACGCACCCACACACATACATGTACACATGCATACACGCAAGCACTCACACACATGCCCGTTCCACTTCAGAAACTCAGGGGTGGCAGGGTGTCGAGACAAGGGCTGCATGCGGCCGCTGTGATCACGCCCTCCCACTGTGGTCGCCCCGGGAACCCCGCGGCGGGAGCCGTCGGGTCCTGGCAAAAGCAAATGGGGGCCCCGGCTCCTTACCTCGTAGGACCAGACGCACTGCACCCCCGCGAACCTGCGGACACAGCGGCCCACCTCCACGTCCTCGTGCGTGGTGTGCATCTCCCGCAGGCACCGCCCAATGTGGGGCGCCACCCTCCGTAGCACCTCGCGGCTCAGGATCACGCCAGGGCCCCCCATGCAGAAGTTCTCGCCGGGCTCCAGGGCCAGCTTGCCCATCTCCTCAGTGGTGCCCAGGCCCGTCTGGCCCAGGAAGAGCGGCTCGCTGCTGTTCAGGCTGCGCAGGAAGCCCTCCAGCCGGTCGCCCTTGATGTACACGTCGTCGTCCGCCCGCATGAACCACTCGAACTGGTCCAGGTAGTGGTCGTGCATGTACCGGAGCATCATGAAGGACTTCTTCTGGGGCGGGTAGGCATCGTCCACACCCGGCAGCGGCACCACAGGTACGGGCACGGATGTGTCGGAGCCCTCACTGGAAAAGAACTCCACTCGCCCTGGGATGGTCTTGGACCAGGTTCTGGAAGCGAAACATGCCCAGGAGGGAACTGGTTACTTCCAGTGGCTCCATTCCTGCCCAAAGAATGCAAGCTCTGAATTCACAAACCCCATCACACGCACACACACACGCACACACACACCCCTCTTCTGAAGAATCCCAGACAAGCCTCCAGTCCTGCCCCCAACAGCATGCTCCGCCCCACCCCCCACCCCCCACGCACTGCGCTGGGAGTACCACCATCAGGTATGGCCCAAATCTCAAGGCAGGACCAGCTGGCCTCCAGCGGACACCCGTTTCTTGTCAAATCTCCACACTGGGCAGCCTGATGGACCCACCTCAGAGCAGGTCCTAAAGTCTGGCCCAAAGCTATAGCCCCACTCTAATAGCCAGGAAATCCACCAGTTGGTCCCTAAGGTAACAGACATAAAATCCACCAGCTGGTCCCTAATGTGAGACATGACCCCTCCCTGTGGGTCCCTTGTGTAACAGCCATGAATTCCACCAGTTGGTTCCTAGTGACAGGAAATCCACCAGCTGGTCCCTAATGTAATAGATATGAAATCTACCAGTTGGTCCCTAATATAACAGACAGGAAATCCACCAATTGGTCCCCAGTGTAAGAGATGGGAAATCCAGCAGTTGTTGGTCCCTAAAGTAACAGCCAGAAATCTACCAGTTTGTCCATAATGCAACAAACAGGACTCACATCCTACTTGCTCAAGGCTAATTCCAGGGACTTGCAACCACAGGGTTGGTGTTTCCAGGACCCCATCACAAAATGTTCAAGCACCATTCTTTTTTTTTTTTAATGTAAGAGTACTGCTATTTATTTAGCCATTGATTAAGCTGATTGAACTAGGCATGAACTCCACATTACTTTTTTGTAAAATATTTTTAATTAGATATCCGTGAGATAGACCATTACAAACCTGTTCATAACTGGGTTTCAGTCATACAATGATCCAGCACCCCTCCCTCCACCAGTGTACATTCCCCACCACCATCCCCCAAACCCCCACCCCCTACCCCCAGCCTCCCTCTATAGGAGACCCTTTCCTTCTTCTTCTCTCTCCCCTTTTCCTTTTATGCATTACGGTTTGCAATACAGGTGCTAAGAGGTCACAGTCAAGCACCACTCCTGATGTTTTAAAAATGTTTCCCACCAAGCTAACTGAAAATGGGACGACGGCTGGCCTTGACCTCCTCAGCACTTCAAAGTCATCTCAGCAGAGGAAAACTTCCGGGGGAATGACTCTCTGCCCACTGTGCCCCTCAGGGTCAGACCCACAGAGCCGTTCCCATCAGACTCAGGGTGCCGAGCGGAAGATACCCCAAGGAAAAGGGGCCAGAGATAGTACAGCAGGGCGGGCGCTGGCCTTGCACACAACACACCCGGGGTCCCACAGGTCCCCCGAGTCCGCCAAGGGTGATCCCTGAGCACAGTCAGCTGAGCACAGCCCAGTGTAGCTCACCCGCCCCCACAAAGAAAACAGTGGGGGAGAGAAGGAAAATAACAGAGTCTGTCACAAACACAGGTCATAATAACAGGGAGTCAGTATGTGGCAAATGCTCTGGTTTCCCCGAAGTTAAAATGTGGACAAGGGGCCGGAGCTACAGTATAGCGGGGAGGGCACTCGCCTTGCATGCACCCCCAGCACCCCATATGGTACCCCCAAGCATCGTGAGAAGTGATTCCTGAGTACAGAGCCAGGAGTAAGCCCCGAGCATCGCCAGTTGTGACCCAAAAACAAAACAAGAGAAAAAGTTAAGGAGAAAGAAAGAAACCAAGCCCTTCCCCCACAAAGTGATGTCTGCTGGTTCTTAGTGCCCAGCTGAGCATGTCCACACCCCCCGAAAATAAAAAAATTAAATTACCAAACCCATGAGGCACAAACTCCATCTATTACCTTCTCTGCCTGCCACACCTGGAGTGGCGAGGACCCACTCCCACTGCATCTGTGATGATGACAAAGTGACACTAGGGCGCCCCCAGTCACAAGAGGCCCCACCCATCTCTCCACATAGAAAAGATTTTTGACACAAAATCCTCTGCATCGTGTATGAGCATGCGTGTGCATGTGTGTACGAGTGTGTGTGCGTGCACATCTGTGCGGGAGTGCGAAAGAGCAGAACCCTCTCCTCCTTTCCCCTGGCCTCTCTCAGCAGTCACATGCCCAGGTCCGACCACACAAGCCACCAGATGATCAAAGGGCTGGGGCTGAAATACTCTTCCTGTTCCGGTATTTCAGAAGCAAAGGCTCTGTTATCTCACAACTCACATTAGAAAAAAAAAAGAGGGCTAGGGCCTGGAGCTATAGCACAGCGGCAGGGGGTAGGGCGTTGGCCTCGCATTCGGCCGACCCAGGTCCAATTCCCAGCATCCCATATGGTTCCCCAAGCTCCACCAGGAGTAATTCCTAAGTGCATGAGCCAGGAATGACCCCTGAGCATCGCCGGGTGTGACACCCCCCCCAAAAAAAAAGGAATAGCCCATAAGCAGCACTGGGTGTGGCCTGAAACCACAAAATAAAATACAATTATAAATAAAATGACATGAGACTTCATTAAAAAAAAAAAAAAGAGGGCTAAAAACTTAAAAAAAAAAAAAAACACCACCTCCACCCCCACCCCGACTTAACTTTCATTTATCCCAAAGTGCTTTGGAGCAAAAAGTGATGAATAAATCAGGGAGCCCTGGAAGTTAGGATAGCCCACAGAGGTTTTTAAAGTACTATGAGGTCTCGTGGGGGGGGGGAATCGGGTGCAGCCAGAGACATTAGATGTATCCAAACTGACCTGCTTCCCACCTCCCTCTCAGTAGCCCGCAGTGTAGAGCCGCCTGCTGGGCCCTCTCCAGAGGCCCCTGCCCCGAGCAGGGCAGGCAGCCGAGCTTTGCTGATTCAGGAAACTGGGCACTCAACAGCCAGGAAGGGTCAGGGCCTGCTGTCCTCCTCTGTAAACCGGAAGTGGGGCCAGGTCAGTCAGGGACACACGCAAGAGGGCATTCCGGAAGAGCACAGGGAGACAGGAGTTTGCAAGCAGCGGGAGGCCCTGAAAGAACAGAATAGTGGGAGAGGAGGGAGAGTGCAGGGGCCACAGCACCTGGTGGTCCCACGTCCATTCCTGCCAGAGCACGCGCCACCAAGCAACACAGGGAGTGAGCACTGAGGTGGGAGCAGCATGTGCCCCCCTCCCCCGACACACACACCCACAGCACTGTGGGGTGTACCAAAATCTCAAAGGAGGCTAATCGTGAATCAACATCTCTGCAGGACGCCTTGGAGGAAAGGGTTTGAGTAGTGACACTTCTTTTTCTGGTTTTGGGGCCACACCTGGCAGTGCTCAGGGCTTACTCCTGGCTCTGTGTTCAGGGATCATTCCTGGTTGGTGGTGCTCAGGGGACCCTACGGGGTACGGGGGATAGAACTGGAGGCCCCCGCAAGTAAGGAAAGCACCCTCTCCGCTGTACTATCACTCCAGCCTCCAGAAAGTGCCATTTGTTGTGTTTCTGGGCCAAATCTGCATATTCGAGCAGCCTGATGGTCCCACCTGCAAGCAGGTCAAGATGAAAACGCCGCCAGAATCCCTGCAGAGAGGCCCTCCTGCTCCCTGAACTAAGCACCAAACTGGGGTGGATAGGGGCCGAGTGAGCACCTCCATGGTCTGTTGCAGTGAAGTCACCGGGTGGTGCCTAAGACAAGCTTCCGTGCAGGTCACTATTGTGCGGAACCCCATAGGCAGGACCCACCCGAGCCGAGCAGAACTGCTGGGGACCCCCACGACCGCGCCCGTGACACTGGAGCCCCAACACCCCTCAGGGGCCCCTAGCACCATGCGCAATCCTGGAGCCCTGAGTCAAGGGTCAGCCCCAAGCACCGCTGCACGTCGTCCCCAAAAGGTTCCCGAGTTTCCCCAGGTCGCTATCATACCGAGGCGCTTCTCCCTGGGTCCCCCAACACTGGCATGGACCAGTGCCCTGACCCCACCTGCCCGGGGAAAGCAAGAGACAAGGGGGGCAGCCAGGGGTACACTTGGGAACAGGGCCAGGACTATCACATGACCACTCCCAGCCAATGGACTGTCGGCTGTCATGTGACCTCTTTGCCAGCATCTGTGGGCGTCAGATGGGGAGGGGAAGCCACCCCAGGAGCCCCTGGAGTACCCCCAACCTGCTTACAATGAGGGCCCCAGTGCAACCTCCCCTCCGTTGGGGCCAGGCCAGTCCTTTGGGGGATCCGGGAGCACCCCTCGAACACAGGCTGCAGGAGCAGTTCTTTCCAGAAAAGCCAAATGACACACTTGCCCCCTAATCCCCAGAGAGGGAAGGTGAGCCCGGGCATTAAGGTGTCTTCCCTGCCTTCCTTCCCTTTCTGAAAAAGGAGCCAGGCGGGTGGATTACAAGCTTCCTACCTCAACAATGCTGGGCCAGCGGCCCAGGAGGCCGGTCCAAGGAATTAAGAACTAATCTCGACCTGCTCTCTCGGCCAGCTCACCGCAAACAATGGGGCGCAGCCGCCTCCAGCGCCAGGCCTGAGGCCTGGGGGCCCCTCCCAGGAGGTCTGTTCTCATCATCTCGGCTCCCAGCACCCACCTCCAGTCCCGACCAGCCCAGACCCATCACACACAAGTATTGTCTGGGGCTACTCCCCAAGCAGTGCTCGGGGCCTGGTCACCTTCCAGGGTCCCCAAGTCCATCCATCACAAGTGGAAACAACAACCCCTTAGTTGCGGGAATGAAAGTCTTCTTCCCCCAGACCCCAGGGGCAGTTTACTGCAGATCCTGAGGACTCCCCCCCACCCCACCACAGTGCTAGGCCCTTTGCCGCACTGGGCTGCAGTCCCCACCTGCGCTGACCCCTTGGGCACCCGCACACCATCTCTGCCAGTAAGAAAACAGGCAGGGCCGGGTGAGGGCTGTGCCCGTTCACAGCCGGCGGCTGGCTGGCACACAGCCCGTACCTGCTTCTGTTATCACGGCCGCCTTCTCCAGAGCCTCTCAGCCTTATCAGCTCAGGAAACAGCCCTGGATGCCACCCCTCAGGGCAACCTAGAGGGCTCAGTGGCTCTAGTGACAGTCAGGCCTAGGTGCTGGAACCCTTTCTGAGACCCACATTCATTTTCGGGGCCTGTTGGGCCATCTTCCTGCCTTCGGTGGGGAAGTAAACCAAATCCAAGACCCTCAACCCTGGTCTCAGTAAACAACTGTCCCCAGCGGGTGACCCCGCCCCCAGGGCAAAGACAGATAGGGGAGCAGCCTTGGTGCCCCTGCAGGGTGTGTCTTGTTTAATAAAGGGAGCTTCTGGGGGTGCCAGCTGATTCTTTCTCTTAAAAGGGGTCAGCAGGTCGGAACAGAGGGACCCTCTGCTCCCATTCCCTGTAACCCTCACGCTTGTAAAGTGTGATCCCACCCAGACCCTTGAAAAGCACGAGACGCCTGCAGCAGGCAGTGTGTTGGGAGGGGTGGACCCCGAGATGTCCAGAGCAGAGGGGACAGTGTGGGAGGTGGACCCCAAGATGTCCACAGCAGAGGGAGCACCGGGGCATCAAGAGACACCCAAGGCACCAAGTCACAGACACTGGGTCACCCCAACACTTCAGAGGAGTGACATCACAAGTGATGCTGGGCTGGAAGGCAGAAGCTAAAAGTCCACAGCCCCTGCCTGCCAGACCTCCAGGGACCCCCAAACATGCCCCACCACACCCCCTTTCTCCCCAGCGCCACGCCCCTTCTGGTGGCTCGGTAGCTGTCACCAGGTGATACAAGCAGAGACAGGCATGTCACTCGTCCCAGGACACTCAGACCATTCCCACGGCCACCGGTCCAGGGCCTGCGAGGGTCCCTCTCGAAACCACCTTCCTTAGGGAAAGGAAGGGCGGATCACACTGCCCACCTGGGTTTGAGCCCTGGCCCAGGACACAGGCCCTGAGCACCGCCGGTGTGACCCCTAAACTGAGCCCGCAAAACCTTCCTCTTCCTTTCAGACAGAGCAAGGAGCAGGGCAGGCCTCCTCTGGCCCCTGTACCCCACGGCGATGAGCGCAGGCGCCCCGGGAGCGCCCAGCCAGCCGCACGTCTCAGCTGCACCTCTGCAGGATCCATCGTAGCAGGGCCCAACCCAGCGGGAGGCTGATGCCCAAAGGGCTCCAGACGCCCAGGGGTGCCTTTTCAGAAAACCTGGGCACATGAAGTGTGGGCACAGACTTTGGGACCATGGGCTCCCCAGTTCCACCAAGGGTCCAGTGGCGGACTCAAAGGCCCAGCAGGTTCCTGGGGCCACAGGAGGGCCCGTCTAAGAAAGTCCAGCTCTGAGGCAGCTGCCATGGGGTACTGAGAAGACTGAGCTGGGAGGGGGAGGCTCTCCGGGCAAACGCCCCAGACGGGCAGAACGGGAGCTTGAGGCCTGGGTCTGGCGCCAAAGTTTTACGTTTCCCCGGCCGGTGACCAGGGTCCCCTCACCAGCCTCTAACGGTGCCCTAGTCAGCTGTGGGCAGAGGGGAACCAAGACGTCCTTCCAGAGGAGCAGAGAACAATCCCCCACCCCACCCCAACCCCTCCACTCGGCCCAGGGAGCTCAAAGAAAATGTGTTGGGTGGGACAGGAGCGATAGGACAGTAGGGAGGGCCTTGCCTCGCACGCGGCAGACCCGGGTTTGATCCCCGGAACTCCTGAGAACCGTCAGGTGGGACTCCTGAGTGCATCGCCAGGTATGGCCCGCCCCACCGAAAACAAAGGAAGAAAAGGAAAGGTAAAAGGAAACGTGTGGAGCAGCCCGGCCACCTGGGCACGGCCACGCTGAAAGGGAAAGCCTGCCACTTTTTCCTTCTTTTTTTCTTTCTTTTACTCAAAGGGATGACTAAATGAAAAGAAAATCTAAACAGCATCAAAATTCTTCCGACAAGAAGTGGAAAGTGTCGCCAAGAAATATCTGAAACAGAAGAGTCGCTTGTGTCTTGTCTAGACAAAAGAGGAACTTGTCTACCAGATATTAAAATATTATTCAACCTCCAATAATTTCAACGGGTGGTACTGGCAAGAGAACAGACGAAAAGATCAACGGGACAAACAGGAAGTGAGAGTGCAGCCAGGGCCGAGGATGCGAAAGCGGGGGTGTGCGCCAGCAGGTGGGGGTGATAGTGTACTGGGGAGGGTATGGGGATGAGACTGAGATGATTTTGATGGGGGGGGACCAAACCAAACATCAACGTCCAAAGGACGGAATGGTGTGAGCGAGCGCCTCAACTTCTGGAGAGGAAAACAGTCGGAGACGGAGAAAGGCCAGCAACCCGAGGAGTCGAGGCGGCAGGGACCCCGCCACGAAGGGCTCCAGAGTACCTGCTCCCCTTAAAGAAAATGTCCCGCCATTCCGCAGGGGGACGAGGGCCGAGGCCTGTATGTGGGGGTGTTGAACGACCACCCCCAAAAGACAGCACGGAACAACTGGGGGTGGGGGAGCCCCGGGAGCAGCTGGGGGGCATCTTGCTCGCTCTAAGAGCAAGGTGCTGAAGAGGGAGCCGCAGCCTGGAGGGCCTGGGCAGGTCCAGGGCAACCTGTGACCCACCACCCTGGGGCCCGTGGCTCCAGGCCACGTCTGGGCCGGGCTGTGACAAAGCCAAGCACCAGCCACCCATGTCAAAAAGCCGGAATACCACGTCCTGGACCACCATCCCCAGAATCTCCTCCTCCTCTCCCTGTCCCCACCAAACGACACAGGTGTCCATCTGTGGCCGTCCCAGAGTCGTGGTCAGATATGCCACCTTCAGCACACAGCTCCAGCACCCTCTCCACAGTCCCCCCCCCTCCCCGAAGCCCCCTAGCTGCAGAGCCAGAGGACCCACTGTGCCGGCATCCCTGAGGGTCCTGAGTCTCACTAGCTCGTCCTGGTGCTTCGCAAGCTGGTTGGGGACTGTCACCCAAGTGGCCGGCCAGTGCATCCCCCCACACTACAGAGGCCTCGCTGCCCTCTCCACGGCACCCCTCCCCAGGAGACACCCTTCTCCCAGGGCCTGGGCCTCCACCCCAACACCCAGGTTCCTGTGTGGACGGGAGGGAGACATGAGGCCCAGTGTGCGGGAGGTGACGACAGCCACAGCCGAGGGGAGGCCACAACCTGCAGGGTTCTGGAAACGCCGCCGTCAGAACTCAGTTGCTGGTTCCCAGGCCTGAAGAGCCCGCCCGGACTGTGTCAAAGGCAGGCGCCACCTGGACCATCCCCCACATGCTGCCCACCCAGAAGCCAAGACACTCAAGACAGGCAGGAACCAGAGTGTGTCTGGGGCTGACACTTGACCCTGCCACTGAGGGAGAACTAGAACTGGAACCAGCCCAGCTGGGGACCCGCTGGCTTCCCTGCCCGCAGGGCACTGGCCCAGGCAGCAGAGCTTGGCTAAACCATAATGACTAGTTCCACTCGGTGACCTCCACCCGGTCCGGGCCTCCCCCTTGGTCCCCAGTCCCTCGGGGCTAAAAGTGGCCTGTGCTGTCCCTGCGGGTACAAGGGGGGGCAGGGCAGCGGCTGCAAGGCAGACCCACCCTGGGGCTCCGAGTGTAGGAGAGAAAAGGGGCACAGGAGGTGACATGGGAGGGCGAACTGGGGGTCTCCTTCACTGCCAGAGAGCAAACGAGCAAGGTGAGGACACCAGCCTCGAGCTACTCAGGAGACGAAGTAGGCAGCCTGAAAAGGAAGGCAGACGGCCATGGACGAGGAGGTCGGACAGACAGACATGGGGTCAGACAGACGGCTGAGAACACAAGGGTCAGCATGCATAAGGCCCAGGTCCAGGTCCAGGCCCGGCCTTGCGGGCTCTCCTGGACAGTGGTGGGAGTGCCCCCGAGTATGGCCCGGGGACGGTCCTGCTCTCCCCACCCCGTGGCTTGGCTGGCATGCCACATGGCTGCACACGTAGCCCCCAGCAGGCCTAACCAGACCCTTCAGGGCTTATTCAGGTGGAGTCCTTAAAAACACGGGCCTCACTGGGCAAACCAGGCCATGACCCAGGCGGCCACTCACCTGCTTGCTTTGATCAGAAGGGGCACGATTTGCAGTCAAGCAACAGGACAGTGGGGAGGGGAGGGTGCTTGCCTAGCACACGACTGACCAGAGTCTGATCCCCGGCATCTCATATGGTTCCCCGAGCCCACCAGGCGTGATCCCTGCATGCAGAGCCAGAAGTCCTAAGCACAGCCGGTGTGCCCCACCCCCCGCCCCCAGTGCCACCCAAAAGGGGCACAATTCCCACCAAGTTCCCAATTCCCAAGTGGTCCCTCTGGGAGAAGCCAGGCTGGCAGAAGGGTTCTTGCCAGCGACCACGGACAAACTTCGGCCTTCGAAACCCCGCGTGGCCTTCCCAGCAGAACCTGGCAGAAACACCCAGAACGGTCAGAACCCACACAGCGAGGCTGCCGGCTGCCCAGCGCTCCGCGGCCTCTGGACACGGGGGTCTGAGTCGCTTTTCCCTCCCGCACTGGAACACCCTGAGACTCCGACCGGGGCTGCACGGAACAGTTGAAGTGGCACGAACCCCCGGTGCGGCGACGAGCCTTTGTCCAGCTGAGTCCTGCACCAGCCAGTCCACTCCGGGGGAGGGGGGACTGGAGGGGCCGGCCTGCACCCCAAGTGCGCGCGCGTGGGCCCCAAACAGCCCCGGAAGGCGGCCGGGGGAACCCCTCGCCCGAGTCTGCACCCACCCGCCCGGTCCCCAAACCATCCGCTCCGAAGACGCCCGGAGGAGCTAATCCCTTTGTTAATCCCGCCCGAGACTCCGGCCACTTTTCGGACTCACGTGGCCCGCGAGGAGGGCCCGGGCGGGCGGGCGGGCGGGCGCGCGCGGGGGGACGCGGGGCCCGGGGAGGAGGGCGCGCGCGCGCGCGCTCGGGGGGCTCACCTGAAGGCGGCCACCGCGCGGGTCCCCAGGTACTTCTGCGCCGTCATGACCCCCACGAAGAGCAGGCTGCGCTCGGGCGGCGCCGCCCCGCGCGCGCCCCCCGCCGCCGCCGCCGCCGCCGCCCGCGCCCGGCCCGGCCCCCCGCAGCCCTCGGGGCGGCGCCGCGGGCCCGCGCGCTTCAGCTCGGCGGCGCGGGGCAGCACGAGGCGCGAGGCCAGCACGAAGCCCAGCACCAGGCCGAGCAGCACGCTGAGCCAGGCGCGCCGGGCCCGCGCCGCCATGCCCGCTCGCCGCCCCGGCCCGGGGCCCGCGTCGCCCGCTCCTCGCCCTGGGCCGCGCCGCCGCCGCGCATCCTCGGCTCAGCGCGCCATGGCAGCCGCGGCCGCACGTCACGCACGGCGCCCGCGCGCGCCCGCCCGCGCCGCCCCGCGCCCGCCCCGCGCCCGCCCGCGCCCGGCCATTGGCGCGCGGTGAATGGGGGGGTCACGTGGCCGCGCCGGAGCCGGGGTGGGGGGCGGAAAGGGAGAAAAAAGCGGCGCGCCCCGCCCCGCCCCGCCCCGCCCGCCCGCCCGCCGCGCGCGCGGCCCACGGGGAGGCGAGGGGGCGTGGACGGGGCGGCCCGCTCCGCGCCGGGCGTGGACCCCCGAGGGGCGGGTTTGCAGGGTGTCCTCGGCTCAACCCCCCGCTGCCCACGCCCTGCCCCGCAGCCACACGCCGCGCTCGCGCTCGCGCCGCCCGGGCGCACACTGCACCTTTGTTGCAGAGCTCCTGGGAGCCCGAGCCCCGCGGACGCGCAGGCTCCGGGTGGGGGTGGGGCGGGGGCAGAGCCGAGACTCCAGCTCCCCTCTTCCCCACCCCCACCCCGCCCCCGCCCCTAGGGTTCAGCTGAAAAACGGAATAGAACAAGAAGTCGTGTTTAAGGCCCCCGGGCTCCTAACAGTGCTACTATTTCATGGATGTCGGAGAAACTGTAGCTCTCGCTAAGCCTCTGCAGGGGGAAACACTACTTACTGTCTTGGGTGCACAGGTCGTCGGCTAACGCGAATCCTTGCAGCTATTTCCACAAGGTCCGTCTACACCAGTGCGCCCAGGCACTGTCTTCAGACAGGCAGATTTTACGCACGGCTCCTCTGTGCATTTTATTTTTATTTATTTGGGGGGGGTTGCCGCCATAACCGGGGATGCTCAGAGGTTAACTCCTGGCAGCGATCGGGGGACCATATACAGTGATGGGGATGGAAATGCAAATGGCCTACGGCTGTACTATTTTTCTGGTCCCCTTCTGTGGACTTTTAACTGGTATTTTTTTTTTCTTCTCTAAAAATTTTGAGAAGGGCGTGGGTCAGAAATAGTAGAGTACCCACTGTACTATTTCTCTCCGACCCACTGTACCCACTAATAGTACAGTAAGTACAGTGGGTACTAGCACTGGCCTTGCAGGTGCTCCTCCCCAATTCAATCCTCTGCAATGCATAGGGTCCCCCAATACCTGCTAGGAGTGAACCCTAAGCACTGTCAATGTGACTCCCAACCCCAAACAAAAATATATTCCGTTAAGGCCACAAAAGGTGGGAAAGTCCCTTTACAACAAGTGTTTGTAGAGAGTAAATATTAGTCTAAGTCCTTCGTCCCCAACATACTGGGGATTTTTAATGAAACCCCTGGAAAGCAACCTATTTTCATGGGCTTGAGAGGTGCCTTTCATGTATTTCAGTGAACCAGGAGAATCAGAGACACAAGTAAGCGTGTTTGGGGGGCGGGGGGTAGCCTGGCAATTAGAGTTACTATGGCCAGAGTTACTATAACCAAATGATTGAGATATTATTACACAAAGTGCGAAGCTGTGGATGGCAGGCGCCATTTCTGGGGTGGAATGGTGCTCACGGGGGTTTATTCCCTGTGGATAAGCACTTCCGTTGACCGCTTGGCAGTTCATGTCAAAAACAGTTCAATACCCATTTGCCCTGCAAACTCCTGAGATTTCTGACAGCAGAAACGACCAGTGCCCAGAGCCAGCATTCCAGCTGGGGCCTTGGGGAAAATGTAGGAGAGACATCTGTGAATCCCAGGAAAGCGTCTAAGGGGAGAGTCAGAAATCACCCATGCACACATGTGCCACGCACCATCCCACATTCACTGCTAGGTTCTCAGTGATCTGCACCAGGCACTGACGTTCTACTGCCAGGCGCACTGTGATTCCAGCTGTGTCTTTTTGGGGGGAGTGGTAGATGGGCCACACCCAGTAGTGCTGGGGTTGGGCTCTCCTGGTTCTGTGCTCAGGCTTCGTTCCTGGACGCTTTGATGCTCAGGGTGGAACCAGAGCAAGCACCTTAATCCCAATATCCTCTCTCCAGTCCTGATCTTAGTGGTTTCCCCCTTGCTTTGAACGTCTCTGTGGGGTGGGGAACGGGCGTTTTGAGGGTGAGTCTTCAGGTCCTGGCCCCCGGCTCCCCCTCCTCCTCTGTCTCCCCAGCACATCCAGGGGATACTTGCCTTTCTTTCTCCCAGAGACAGGATGTCCTTCAGAGCGCACAAGACTGTTTGGAGCAGCCATGCCAGGAGAAGTGGGCAGAGGAGCTCCTTCCAGAGACAGGGCACATGCTCAGGCTGGGCGGGCAGGGGAGACGGGAGGCCCAAGGCCTGTAGAAGTTGGGGATGTCAGGGCTTCACCTGGCTCCAGAGGCACAGTCTCTGCTCACCCCAAAGGGCTAGGCGGGTCTGGGGGCCAGGATGGAGGGCAGTCTGGAGCGAGAGGAGGATGTGAGGCTTTCAATTTGACCCCATCCCACAAGCACTGCTGGAGTCCCAGTTAGCCTGCAGGGACACCCCAAGGTACTGTCACCTAATGATGGGGACTGGTAAAGGTGCACCTGACAAGGGAGGGGACAGGCTGGAGGGGCAAAAAGGATTGTTCTTTCCCACCGCAAGGTCCTCTGGGACCCTCTGGCACCTCCTGGTCTTGGTCTTCCTCAGTCTCCTGGTTCCTGAGTCCTGGTTTCTGCCCCCACCCCCAACCCCCAGCCACATCACCCACCCCCTCCTGTGCCTTCTCCTGACCTGTGGTGACTCAGTTTCACCCCTGCCTGTCTCTCCCGCTCGCTGTCTCCTCATACACCGTGACTCTGTTCCAATACTCTTTCTCGTCTTTCTCGTGTTTTTTTTTTTCCCTTTTCGGCCGTTAATACATTGAGAGCCTGTTACAGGTCTAGCGTTTCATATAATTTGCAGCGAGTTCTTGGAAACGCTGGCTTGTTTGTGGTCAGCCGGCCTTGAACAACTGTCAGACTCTCAGACTGATTTCTGTAAAGACCCATTCCCAGACGCCTCCAACAGGGCCCCCCACTGAAAAAGTGGGGGTCGTTCCCCCCACCAAATAAAACCCTTGAGAAATGCCTCTTTTAAGACAGCCCATGCCAAGAAGGCAAGTTTTCATAATCCCTCCTTTCAGAAGGCACCATGCATTGCCCGGGAAGAAGAAAGTCTGAAATGATCACTTAGGAATATCACCACTTAGTGTCTAAGCACCCCTAAAATTCAGCTTTATTCTTCACGAGGTTTCAATTTCCTTCTCTTTGCAGCACTTCCAGCCAGATGCAGGAAAGGGCCAGTGATTGGGGCTATGGTCTGGCTCCCAGGCACGGCTGCCACCAATCTTGGTGGTTCTAGAATGTTCTTCACCTTGCCTCAGTGAGCTTATCAGTATGGGGCATTCTTCAGTTAGATACCGAATGGGTGTCTGTCTCACACAAAAGAGAGAGACAGACAGAGAAGAAATTGAGCGCAGCTCTGCTGCCCAGAGGGGATGTAATCTCACTGGCACATGCCGACTTCCGCCAGCGCCTGACTCTTGGGAAACGGCCTGCATAGTCTCCCGGAGATAAACGTCTCTGCACAGGCTGGAGACGGTTTACTGCATGGCGAAAACTTAATCCCCGTGTAGCAGACAAGTTTGCCTTTCCCGTCCGTTGCCAAGAAATGACATTCATCCGCAGAGCAATGCTGAAGCCTCCACAGCTGAGAGCTTGCACAAGACAAAGCTTCCGGCCCCGCGGGTGGCAAGCAAGGGTCCCCCACCCCCGCCCCAGCCCCCAGAGCTGTTCAGCCCGCCTGTGTCTTCGCCAATGGGGGTTCGACACGCTGTGGTGGCTCCTCATGGGCATACTGCAAATGTGGGGCGCACATTCCTTTTAGGTTCTTAAGCCCAATCAACAATGCCTGGCGCTGCTCCTGGCTCAGTGCTCAGAAGTGGTTCGTGGTGGTGCCTGGAGGTGATCAGGGCTATTTTCACTGTGTTCTCAGCTGGGATTCCTGGCCCGGATGCAGCTATGGACAGGGCAAGTAGCTTCACCTCTCCCGCACCCTCCAGCTCTCTCATTTCAGGGAAACCCCACTAAGCAGCTGGCGGGAATTAGGGGGTGCAGGCAGCTTCAGGCTTAAGGGATGAATCGAGGTAGCTGACTCTGGTCCCTAGAGATCAGGCAGCACCAGAAGCCACAAACCCACCGCTGTGGCCCGGCTCTGCTGTTCCTGGGCCTGGGAATAGGCTGTCCTGCTCCGGCTGGCCCTGATAAGTGTTGTTTTTCCAGCCCGGCAGTGGACGCCTGTGTGGGAGTTCAAAATGACACCGGCAGTTGTGTTGGGGACCCGGGAGAGAGAGAGAGGCTTGGGGACCCAGGGAGGGGAGGGCACGCCCTTCCGTGCCAGGGAGGGTCAGTTTTGTCTAAATTGCAAACTGTGCTAGAGAAAGAGGACGAGGGTGGGGGGGGGGGAAGGTATTGGTCTCATACATGACCAGCTCTGGCTCAATCCCCCGAGTACTGCCAGGGGGGACCCTGAACACGCAAATGATTTTGTTTGGGGGGCCACACCCAGTGGTGCTCAGGGTTATTCCTGACTCTGTGCTCAGGGATCACTTCTGGCTGGGCTTGGGGGACCCTATAGGGTTCTGGGGATCCAGCCTGGGCTAGTCACATGCAATGCAAGCACCTGCCTGCTATATTATTGCTCCAGCCCCAGAATAGATTTTTTAAGGATTGCAAACTTTAATGCCTTTCCTCTGGGATACTCAGGGCCGGGGGCTACTCCCACAGACCCTCGGCCTGTGTGGGCTCAGCGCTAGGACCCAGCTGGTGGTCCTGCTCAGGCCCCGGGTCCTGGAAGTCCCCGGGGTTTGTGTCCCGAGCTCTACCCGACTCACTTCAATGCAGCACCTGGCCGGGGAGAGAATGGCACCTCTGATCAAAAGACTTCTCTGCCACACTGTGATGGTCAAAACTTAGGCCCCAGGGGACCCTGAAGGGGGCATGGGCATATAAACAGGACTGACTCTGTCAGAGGCCAGAGGCTGTGCACCTCCAGGAAGGCCCTAGTGTGAGCTCAGTATGCGAGGCCCTGAATTTGGCCCCCAGCATGGCACACACCTCTCCCCCAGACCAGCTGGTGGTGGTCCTGGCTGCCTCCCACCCCAAGTACCGACAGGCTTAGGGAATGTTCTCCATCCCCTCAGATTCCTGAGTTTGCCTACCATGGGGAAAAAAGGGGTGAAACTGAGGGTGAACGGTCAGAAAGAGCTTGCCCTGCATGGGTCGACCTGGATTTGCCCAGGGAGGGAACTGAGGATCCGGTTGCTGATGTTGGTTTTGGTTCTGCTGTTGAAGGCAGGCCTGGTGTCACTGGGGGAGCTCCTCCAGCTCTGTGCTTAGGGCTGTTCCTAGAAGTGTTGGGGGCCTCATGCAATGATGGGGATCCAATCCGGGGCCTCCCAAAGATTGAGCTCAGTGCACTGAGCCATGTCCTGGGGTCTTTGCTAATTTTTTTTTTTTTTGCGGGGGAGAGGACTTTTAAAAAATGAAACACATTCATAAGAAGTGAAAATGAAACGTCTTGGGGAAGGTGCTAACATAAATGAGGTGGCTAAGAGGGAAATGTGAGAGGCTGGGGAGATAGGACGGGGTTACAGCCCTTGACTTGCTTCCCGTAAACCCTGCCCTGTATCCCTGGCACTGCGTAAAGGCCCCCAAGTACTGCCAGGGGTCACTCCTGAGCACAGAGCCAGAAACAGCCCTAGAGCACCAGCGGGTGTGACGCAAACCAGCCTTCCCACCAAAAAGGAAGATGGGAGTTCCGTTCCCAAGGGAAACTTGAACCTGCCTGTGTGGATGTGCCAGTAAGAATTTCCCACATGGGCGGCGCTGAGCATCAGCTGAGCATCAGAAGGACCCTACGGCTCACTCGATTCAGTTGCACTTGGGGGACCCCACAGTTCACTCCGTCCAGCTGCTCTGGCTAAACCCGTGGGAACCTGAGTGATGTGGCCAACTCGGCCTCTGGCAAGGGCTGTCGTGGTCAAGCAGCCCTGAAAGAATCAGCACTGCCCCCAGTATTGTCTGTCAGTCTCTCAGTGGGAGGATGAAAATCGAGTGGTCAGAGAGAGCCAAGGGCATCTTTTGCATGTGGGAGGCCACAGCTTGAGCCCTGAGTCCCGATCCCCATCCCGTGTAAGTTCAGAGCACGACCAGGTGTGGCCCCTAAAATGAAAATTTCAGAGCTGGAGTCAAACTGCTGTTTCCTTCACATCTCACTGCACACGTCTTCGAGCACGGGAACAGGACTGAGATTTTGCAAATTGTCCACATGCCCCGACTTGGGGTTGGGACGATGGTCTAACAGCTTGCCTTCCATGGATCGACCTGAATTTGCCCTCCAGTACCCCATATACTCCCCTTAACAAGCCAGGAGGGGTCCCCGAGTGCAGAGCCCGGAGTCGGCCCTGAGTACCGCCAGGAGTGTTCCCCAAACAAAAGCAAAGTGTCTGGAATTTTTCAGATTTGATTTCTCTGCTTGACTCTGTTCTTTTTGGGAACATCGACAATCACTGGAGCTTGTGCCTCTTCCCCTCCACAGAGAAAATCACCTTTTTAACCTGTGTTTCAGCTCTTGACCACCAGGGTTAAGGACAGGCTGGACCATGGGACAACAGTGCCCCCTGGCGGTCACTAAATGTTGCTGCTCCGTGAAGGTGTTAATTTAAAATAAAACAGAACCTGTTTTCAGAGTTAATAAAAATTGGGTGATACTCGGCGCATGTGTGGAACCTGGTGCCGGTGACTGCCCATTCCAAAGTCCATTCCAGATGTATCAATGATTTAAACAAGCAAAATACAGCCTATGGGAGACGCTCAGGGTGATGAAAACCTTTCTACGTAAGACATGGAATCTAGAATCTCTATATCCACACATAAAGGCAAACAAGCGCTCCTTTTCAACGTAAATTAAAATACATGCAAAGCAGCAGGTAGCGGCTCTGCAGGGATCTCCAGGTACCCCAGGAGTTTGCGAGAGTAGCAGGAAAGGGTGCTAGGGTGGGCAGGAGGGAATCTGCTTGAAAAGAGTGAGCATTGGGACCACTATTCGGGACATTGAGAGGTTTCTTTGGGAGTCTGTTTGGTTTCAGCAGTGCTGCTGCTCTTAGCTCTGTGCTCTGGATTGGCCTCTGGTGCTGCTTGTGGGATATTGTGGTGTCAAGGTTTGAACTGGGGCTGCTTTATGCCAGGAAGGTCTTATCCCTGGACTATTTTTTTTTCTTTTTGGGTCAACCTGGCAATGCACAGGGGTTACTCCTGGCTCTGCACTCAATCACATTACTCCTGGCGGTGCTCAGGGGACCACATGGGATGCTGGGAATCGAACCGGGTCGGCCGCGTGCAAGGCAAACGCCCTCCCCGCTGTGCTATCGCTCCAGCCACCCTGAACTATTCTTAAACCCCAGGCACAGATGCTTTGCTTTACTTTCCCATTTCAGTCACACCCACCAGTGCTCAGGCCAGCCACACCGGGCAAGGCTCCGTACACAAGGCAGCGATCATTCCTGGCAGGACCACATGGGCTGCCAGAGACGGAATCCGGGTGGGAATGTGTGCAAGGCAGGTAACAGCCATTACGGGACAGGGAGGCAGCACGAGGCGCGGTGCAGGTTGCCTTGGATCTTGCTGCCCCTGGTTTTACCCCTGCAGAGGTCCTGAGCACTGCCAAGGGCCACTCCTGAGCATTGCTGGGCGACCCACCCAGCCTCATCCCCCTGGGTGACCTACCCTGACCCACCCGCCCCCATCTGATTTTCTTTGACAAGGCTCCTGCTCGCTCAGGGCAGCACTGGGGACAGCAGAAGAGGGCTGGGGTCCCCAGGCAGCCACTGGCCTGACTCACGCCTGCAACTGTACTTGGTCCTCAGGGTCCAGACCCCACAGCGGGAACCACTGACCCAGCGGCTCCACAGGAGCACCCAGCCCCAGGGCTGCTGGAGTTACCTGAGGTGTGATGAGGTGAAGGAGCTCCTTGTGGCCCAGGGACCCCACTGACCCTCAGGCTGAGGGACCCAGTCAGGCCTCCCCCGCCCCACCATCCGTCTTCAGCACCCCTTGACATGAGTGTCTGGGTTTTATTGTTTGGGTCATCCTGGGCCCAGGGCTGTGCTCGGGGATCACCCTTGGCAGTGGTCAGGGAACCATATGTGGTACCTGGGGCTTGAACCCAGGTCAGTCGTGTCACGGTAAGTGCCGGAATTGCCCTACTATCTTTCTCATCCCAGGCTTGGGTGTTTGTTTTTGTGTTTGGGTCACACCCGGCAAGGCTCAGGGCTCACTCCTGGCTCTGCATTCAGGAATGACTCCTGGCGGTGCTTGGGGCCAGGGCCACATACAAGGCAAGGGCCTTTCCAGCTGTACTAGGGCTCCTACTCCGGGTCTGGATTTTGAAATCAGTAACTCGACTCCCAGTGTCCAACACCTTGGATGCACCCCAAGGCCCACCCTGGGGAAGAAAAGGCGGCGGGGTCTCTGCTCCTTCCTGGAGACAGCGATGAGGGAGGTCGTGAATGCCTGAGACAAACCTAAGTCGGCAAAGAGATTTCCTGCCATTTAATAGACCCAAAGTGGCCTTTGCCCTGTCTGGGATGCTGCTGGTTTGCCGCGCGCAGGCTCTCCCGAGCGGGGACAGGACACACGAACAGGCAGGGCGCCCAGGAGTGTCTTCATCGGTGGTCCTCGCTGGTGGCACACCATTTCCGAGGACGACGTCATTCGTCACCTCTCACAGAGACGGGCCCCCGGCAGCGGCAGGCGCTTGGGCCGGGGGAGGGAGCTTCTGGATCCAGATCTTCCACCCGCTGCAGAGCCGAGGCCAGTCCGAGGCGTCCACCTCCCAACCAGCAACAGCCCCTGGCCCCAAGTGGGCCGTCGCCGCAGTGGGGGGGGGGGAAGGTTGGTGCTGCCCCCACTGCTGACTGGAGTCCCACGAGGTGCAGGGTGTGTCCACTCCCTGTGGTGAGTCGCTGTGAAAAGCACGTGTAAGGCACCTGCGGAGGGCGAGGGCGGCCAGCGTCCTGGCGACGCTGACCGGAGTCTTAGCCTCATCCCCCCGACGACGGGCCCCTGCGTCCTGGCCGCCAGCTACAGGAGCCCCCACCTTCGCCGGACAGCGGGTTGTAACCTAGGGAAAGAGAAAAGACCAGAGAATTGGGGGCGTTCGAGCCCATCCAGCAATGCTTGCGGGCCTTGCCCTGACGCGCAAGAACCAGCCACCCTGATCTCAGGGTGAGCTCCAGCTGCTCTCGAGTCTTGGTCTCTGCTGCCACGGACACCTCTATAGGGACCCCTCTCGGGAGCAGCGTCTGGGCACCGGACGCAGGGATGCGGGGATGCGGCTTCACACACTGTGGTGCTGGGGTTCATGAGTCATGTCCTCTCATGAAAGGGGTCTTCACATCACAGAAACTGAACTGGGGGCGGGGACAGAGCACAGGGTGCTGCCCCCCCACAGGCGGCTAAGCCCACTCAACCCCTGGAATGGACAGAAGTGAGCCCGGGCACAGGTGTGGCCCAGGGGTGGCCCCCCCCCCCGCTCCATCAAAGCGCGGAGCCAGAGACAGCACAGGGGTCAAGGTGCCTGCGAGGTGCGGTTCTGACCTGCTGGTTCCCCAGCACCGCCTGGGCCCCAGAGCACTGCCAGGGTGCGATGTGGCTCTCCCAACCCCTCAACAGCCAAGCTGGGGCACCGAGAGTCCAGGGGACTGACTGGACGCCTGCCTGATGCGTGTTCAACAACACTGGAGCAAGGCGCCCCGTGTGTGTGCGCGCACGTGTGTGCTCATGTGCATATGAAACACCCCCCACCATACTGGGGCGCCCTATGTATGTGGGGGGGGGCTGTGTGTGTGTGAAACCCCCCTCACCACATGTGGGGCATGCCCGGTTCTGGCAGCTCCACTCTGTGACTCCTGGCCACAGCCACACTGTGTCCAGGCACCTGCTTCCTGTGTGGGATAAACATGGTGGCCAGAGAGACGCCCCTCACTGCTCAAGACCCCTCAGGAACCCCACAAGTGCCACTAAGAACAAGTCTGCTGGGCCAGGCATCCCGGTGACCGGGCCCGAGGGTCATCCCAGCTGGCCAGTCCGGCCTTCTCCTACTGGCCTGAAGGCAGGGGTCTGAGTTGCTACCCTGCTCTGACAAGTCGCAATGCTGAACTTGGGACGCGGTGGCCGCATGCTCTCCCGAAGACGAGGCCATGGCCTTCCTGCCTGCTACTCACCGCTGGCCCGTAGGGGCTTCCGGTCCGGTTTGCGTTTTGGGGGCGCTGAAGCCGCTGAAGGCCCAGGGTTGTCTTCGTCCTGGGGGAGGGTGAGGGTCACACACAGAGGCGCTGGGGACACGGCCCGTGTACCACCTCCCAGGCCCCAAGCCCAGTCCCGGCCCCGCCGCGGTCACCTGAGGCCTCCTGGTGCTGGCCCGGGAGCTCCGCCCCTCCTGCATGCGGTCCCACAGCTCGATTTTCTGCCGCCTCTTCTCCTCCTCCAGCTGCAAACCAATCGCCCGCAGCTCAGGACCAAGGCGGCGGCCGGGCCCAAGGAGAGCAGGCATATGCAGTCACATGGCACTGGCCATGCCCCGCCTCCCGCATATGAGCTGAAGCTCTTACCATGGGGAACCACTCAACTTTTTGGGTGCGGGTGGGAGGGGTCACCCACCTGGCCATGCTTAGGGTTACTCCTGACTGCACTCAGGAATTACTCCTGGTGGTGCTCAGGGGGCCATATGGGGTGCTGGGGATCAAATGTGGGTCAGGGCACGTGCAAGGCAAGTAAGTGCCCTCCCCACTGTCCTATCACACTGGTCCCCAAAACACCCACTTCTGTGTAACCCGGCTCTGATGCTCTCCTGCATGTCCTTCACAGGGGACCTGGGGGTGGGGGAGGGGGAGCACACATGTCCTGCAGTGGGTATGTGGCGGGAGGCCTCTCTCATGGGCACAGACCTGCTCTCCTAGCACACACACATAGGTACAGACAGATGTACACACACACCACACGAACACACATAGAAACACAGACACACATGCGCGCACACACACATCTAAGCACATACACATGCATACGTACATGTCCAAGCACATACATGCACACATGCACACACACGCGCGCGCACGCACACACACACACACAAATACAACCCTTTTGAACTCCCAAGGCCACGTATTCAAACCCAAACCAGTGGGTACCTGCTTCAGTTTTTCTTTATGCTTTTCCACTTGAGCGTTTAATTCTTCCTGCATCCTCAGACGAGCAGCGGCCAAAGCCTCCTGTCGCTTCACCACTACATCTGGTTCTAAGGCGTTGGGAAGGAGGCAGGGATGGACATCAGGTCCAGGAGCTGGGAGCCTCGGGGGTCGACATTATCACAGAGACCCCAGTCACAGACGGACTCTGCGCCTTCCGGCCCAGTGCCCCAGTGAGCACCCGGGACCGCTCTGGGACAGAGACAAGCCTCCTTCCTGACACCCACCTGTCAGGGAAGAGATCTAGGAGGCAACTGGAAAAAAACCTTTCTGGTTTTTTGTTTCACAGTGCTCAGGGATCACTGCCTGCAGGACCCAGGGAGACTCTGGGATGCCAGGAATTGAATCCCGGTTGGCCATGTACAAGGCAAGTGCCTCACCTGGGTACTACTGCTCTGGCCAAACAAACTTTTCTGACTCATTACCCTTCGCTTTGTGACCAGACCTGTACCACAGAGGAAGAGATCAGGGCTGGGACAGGGCTCCAGAGAAGGCCAGGCATGTGCATGTGGGATGTGGAGGGAGGGGCGTGAGATTCCATCCTCAGCATCTCCACTGGGAGTGAACTCTGAGCACTGCCCAGGAAGTAATCCCTGACACTGCTCGGTGAGACCCAGAAACAAAAAGAAAATGGGGTAAGATTTTTTCATAGCTTTTTAGTTTTTTTTGGGGGGGGGGCATAGCCAGCCACTCTGGGGGATTACTCCTGGCTCTGTCTGTGCTCAGGAATCACTCCTGGAGGTGTTTGGGGGATCATATGGGATATGAGGATTGAACTCGGGTTGGCTGCGGGGAAGGCAAGCTCCCTCCCCACAGCACTATCTCTCTGGCCCTGCCTTAGGTATTTCATCCTAGAAAGCACTAGCAAGCACCAAGATGGATGATGGCTAGGGCGGGAGTACAGCAGGTGCCATTGCTCTGGCCTGGAATTTTCTGTCTGAAAGAAGAGCAGCGCTGGAGAGAGAGCACAGGGAGGGGTTCAGTGCCTACCTTGCCCCCAGCTTACCCCAGATCAAGCCCCCCTACAAAATGCAGTCGATACTGAATGCTGTAGATACCTTAAACACCACTAGGAGTGATCCCTGGGCACAGAGCCAGTAAGCTTGTTGGGCGGGGCCCCTCAGAAAACACCCCCCCTCCATGCTCAACTAAGTGAAAAAGCCGGGGCGAGCCAGGTAAATAGTGTAAGGGGCTAAGTGCAGGCGCCCTGGGTTCAACCCGCAGCACCGCATATTCCCTCGAGTGACCCCGGAGGGGGGCAGAAACAAGCAAAGAATAATGATGATGATGATGATGATGATGGTGATGGTGATGATGTGGCTAGTGGGGGGTTGGCGGTGGGGGGGTGGAGAGGAGAGGGGGAGAGCGCTCCTTCCTTCCCCCTAACCGACAGCGCCTTTTCTGTAAAGGGAGCCGGGGTGGGCGTGGGGGGGTCGGCTGGGGTCCCCAGGGCGGGCACTGACCCACTTCGGCAGCCGCTCGGTCCAGCCGTGTCTGTCGCAGGCTCCGCAGTCGCGTGGAGAGTTTCTGGACGAGCGCGTAGAGCAGGACGCAGGCGACCACCATGTACCAGCCGTAGGTGGCCAGCAGGGAGCCTACTGCAGAGAGGGACGGAGCTGTCCAGCGCGAACCCCGCTTCCCCCGGAGATGCAAACCCGCCAGAGAAGCCCCCCGCGCGGGCGCCGCCCCTCCCGGCTGCCAGGGTGGGTCCCCGCCTGCCCCGGGCGCCCCCGGCCGCGCGGCCCCAACCACCGGGGGTCCCGGCCAGCGAGTGCAGGCCCCGGGCCCGCCTGGCCGCCCCCGCCTGGGCCCGGCGCCGCCGCGGACGACGACGACCCACCGAGCATGGCGCCGGCGCGGGCCCGCGGCCACTCGCCCGCCCTCGCACCCACCCGTGACGTGCAGGACGCGCAGCCCCTCGCTCTCCAGCGCCGGCCGCGCGCCCAGCTGCTCCCCGTCCGCCTCCATGGCCGCCCGGCGCGCGCCCCGCCGCGTCAGCGCCCTCGCCCGCTTCCGGCTCGCCCCTCCCTCACGTGACGCGCCAGGCGGCGCCTCGGCCAATCGCGGCGCGGCCCGGCTCGCCGGCCGGCCAATCGCGGGGAGGCCGCGGAAGGGGCGCGGCCCAAAGGGGCGTGGCCACGCCCAGCCCGGCGGGGGGCGTGGCCACGCGCCGGGCGGCTGGCCGCGTCCCTCCGGCCAAGCTCCGGGAGGATTGGCTGACCTCCTGGCGAGTTCCTTTGACTGTGGGCACAAAGGGCTGGGCCCCGGCGGCCACCTGCAAACGGGTTTATGTTCATATCCTGGCCCTGGGCAACAGGGCCCAGCTGCTGCGTGACTCCCGGTCACGCATTGAAATTTGCAGCCCAGGTGTCAAAGATTTGTCACAACCTAAGTCCAGGGACTGGGGCCATGGGACAGCGGGCGCAGAATAGCCGGGAGGGCGCTTGCCTCGCATGGGGCAGACCCGGGTTCCATCCCTGACACCCTATAGGGTCCCCGAGCCTGCCAGCAGTTAAGCTTTGAGCACAACGGGCTGCGGCCCACAAAACAAGCAAAGCTAAGGAAGCCCGCATATAGTTCTTTCCCCTCCTGAACTCCTGTTTAGAGCCGTGGCACGGCGGGTCGGGCGGCAGATCCGGGATCGATCCCTGGCACCCAATGTGGAGCCCCAAGCACAGCCAGGATTCCAGGGGTAAACCCTGAGCATCACCGGGTGTGACCCCAAAAGACCAAAACAAAAAATAAAGAATGCTCTGAATCCACTGTGAATCTGGTGGATGGGGATCCTCATGCAAAAACCCTTTCTTTGTTCTCCCTCCCTCCCGCTCTAGCCTCCATCCCTCACGGTGAGATCCTTCACCTTCAAGTGATTGAAGACTGTCAACAGGAAAGAAAAGGAACTACTGTGGTGTGTCTTATCTCTGTCCAATGAACAAATGGTGGGGGTAGCCAGGCTTTCATTGAAACCAACTTCTGTCTCCTGGGGGGTCAGGAGACACTATAGGGTGCAGAGGACGAATCACAGATTGCTCAGGTGCAGGGCATCTTCCCCACTGTATTATAGCTCTGGTGTCATCCCCACATTCTTTCAGTTGCTGACTTCTTGCAAGAGCTTTGTTCTAGAAGGTAATAGTCAGCCTGGTGAATATCGCAAGACCTCTGCTTTCAATGTCTTGATAGAAAATCTGACGGATGAACCAGTCAGATGGCTTGGTTACTTACACTGTGCATATTTCGGGTGCTTCATATTGGACCAGATTGGGCCTCCCAGCCTTTGAGCCGCCCATTCCTGGAGTTATCATTGGCCCTCTAATTTGGGTGTACTGGCCTGGGAAGTGGCTCAGTGGCCAAGCGCCTGCCTGAAAGTCTGAGGCTCTGGGTCCACCCCCTGCACACACACAAATCACCAGGGACCAGAGAGATAATCAGGGTTTAGGCTTATGCCTAAACTGACCCTGCTGAATTTCCAACATGCCATAAGGTGGTGGCCTCGGGGCCCCAAGCACCACCAGCTGGGAAGGCTCCGCACTCTGCAGCAGCCCATTCTCAGACCCTCACACTGAATGCTTAGTGAACTGGTATGAGTGTCCCCCCGCCCCCCAACTGCTTATGAAACCCCACCTGAATCTCATTAGCTTTTCCTTGGGTTGGGCCACACCCGGCAGTGCTGAGGGCTTACTCTATGTTCAGGCGTGACTCCTGGCAGTGATCAAGGGGCCACATGCAGTGCTGGGAAGTGAGCTGGGGTTGGCCACATACAGGACAAACGCCTTCCCGAGTGTACCATCTCTCCAACTTTAATGTGACTTTAAGCGAGTCACATTCAGCAAAGGCAGTTTTAATGAAGCTGCTCAGGTATTATTTGCAAAAACAGGGCATACGGAACATGTGTCACTCCCTGTCATGACCATGGTGGACTGAAGGAGCAGCCACAATGAATCATCGCTTATCACAACCACCCTCTTGCAGCTGATGCCAGGTGGTTGGGGCACAATTCTCCAGCTGTGGCAAGCAAGCAGAAGGAACTGTATCCACTTAGAATGTGAGCCTCATTTCCTTCGTCCTTGCTCCTAGCACTGCCCACTTGATATTTTCGGCTCTGGGGGCCCCAGCCAGTTGTGCTCAGTCCTTGGCAGAAGTTGCAGTGCCAGGGCTGGAGCTCAGAGCACCTTTGCACCAGCTTTGAGCCCTTTCCCTGCCCTATTTCCTAGGGCCAAGCAGAGCTCAGAGGGTCCAGGATGGTCTAGGCAGGAACAGGTCACCGTATCACTAAAGTCAAGATCAGAGATGGCAACTCCAGCACTTCTCAGACATGTAACCCAAGAACTCCTCTCAAGGCCAAACATTCTTAGACACCCAACAAGGCCCCCAAGCTCTTCCTTTGCATCCTACATCCAGGTAGCAATATTGTTTTGGGGTCACACCCTGTGGTGCTCAGGACTTACTCCTGGCTGGCAGAAACTGGGGTGCCGTATGTGATACCAGCGATCAAACCAGGGCTGGTCACATACGAGGCAAGTGCTGCCTGCAACACTATTGCTCCAGCCCAGAGCTATTATCTTGATCCCAAAGCCCATGTCAGTGACAGGGATTTCTTGCATTAGTATTTTAGTGTTATCTTGGGGCCACCTCTGGAGGCAACGCTTTGTTTTCTGGAGCCAAACCTGGTGGCACTCGAGGAACCATGAGGTGCTGATGGAACCTGGGGCTCCCCTGACAAAGCCGAGGCCACAGCGCCGTCACCCCGACCTCCACCCAAAGCCCCCATCAAGTACCTGTTACCCCTCACGTAGAACAGAACACGCCAGCAACAACCGTTCTTAGTGCTCACCACAGGCAGCTTTGGGATCATTTTCACTTTTATTAAGAATCTAAACATCAAATGTCTCACACAGGACCAGGCCTAACCCCCCCACCCCCCAGCTGGATCATGTCCTTGCACCCCAGGACATGTCACCGCCCAGTGTCCTCTGACCCCGTGGAGAGGACGGAAATGACATTTAGGTTTCAAAATCCTCTTCCAAAACCATGCCACGCCCAACAGTCCGAGCCTCTAGCAAGACTCTCGGACTGCTCGGCACGCCTGGAAGCACTACAGCCGAGGCACCTCACGATCCATTTGCTGCCGTGTCTTCCTCCATCTCCTCCTCACCGTCGTCGGCAGGGCCTAAGGAGAACACAAAACCTGGGGTCATGTGGTGCCTGCCATCGGCAAGAACCCTTTGCCCTAAGGGAACGAGGCCTTCACCAACGGCCCTCACAAATGTTGATTTGGGGGATACATCCAGCTGCGGTGCTGGCTCTGCTCAGGGGTCACTCCTGGAGGGGCTTGGGGGACCACATAGGGTGCTGGGGATAGAGCCTGGGCCAGCCACGTGCAGGGCACTGCCCTCCCACTGTGCTCTCTCAGGCCTTCAGAGTTTTTTCTTGTGATTCAAGTGCTCCGTGGGCAGTAAGAGAAGGGGCACCTAACCCTTAGTGATGTGTTTTCATCATTACCCATCGTGTTAAATTTTTTCAATCTAAGCCTCTCTACAAACATCAGCCCTGATTTCCTCAGAGAAGTTGCAAAGCCCCAGGATGTGGATAAAGCCGTGGTCTTGGGAAAGAATTCCAGCCTTTCTTCGTGTGTTGGAGGCACATCTAGCATTGCTCAGGCACCACCCCTGGAGTGCTCTGTGCTCAGAGAACTGTGGTGCTCGGGATCGGGCCAGATCAAACCCCAGAATGACGTGCCTGGGCCCGTGTTCCCTCTCTGCTTTCCAGCCCGCACCCACTACCTGACATCCCGAAATCTACCCTTGAGAACGAGGGACAGTGGGCGATCCTTGAAACATGCGCCCCCACACCCCCTCACCCTGACTATCAAACAGTATTCCACAGGGTCCTGCCTGACCCGCGGCCAGGCCCACAGCTCCGCAATGGGTCTGCATTCTGCGACGGTGTGCAGAGGCTTAGGACAGAGGAAACAAACAGCCTCTGAGCTGTGTCTTGGCCAGGGCCATGGGACCAGCACGTACCCCCTGACCACCCGAACTTCCCAGGGCCATGCGTCCTTCTGATGAAAAAAGCAATCAATTCTCAGTGTCACCCGAGCCCTGCCCGCTGGCCGCAGTGCTGGCCTAGGCTAGTATCCCCTCAGTTCCTCTGGGGCCCTATTTCTGAGTGCCAGTCTGGGCAGAGCCCCTCAGCCACATGTGGATGAGATTGGCGAGGGGCAGGCATGGAAGGGCCGTTGACATGCCCAGCATTTGACGCACAGTCCAACAGCAAGCTGGCCCGAGTCACAGGAATGAATCCTCAGCAACAACTGTCAGTGGGAACCAGGAAGCCTGACCCAGCGACCCCCGGCTTCCAGCCCAGGGTACTGTCTCGCTCTCGCACAGGAAGAAATGGCTGTGGGGATAGAGGGGTGGATGGGACGCAGCCTGCTCCAACCACAGGCAGACAGCAGAGGATGCAGCCACTTACAGATGACAGCAGAGGCCACGCGGCTCTGCTTTACTTGGGGCAAGGCAAGGTTCTCTTTGGCTCTTGTAGCCTTCCCCCCACCCCCCATTCTAGGAGGGAACACTGTTCTAACTAACTCTTCCATCACAGAGCACACTCCAGGGGGTTCGGGCATGTGCAGTAATATGGTGTGAAGGCACCAGGCAGACTTGTGCGGACTACTGGGTTCCGGGTCTCCAATGTTTAGGGGTCACTCTGGAGCCCAGGCTGATCTGGAACAGACAAAATCAAGGTGGTGTCCCCCTGACCTGCTCGGCGCTCCCTGCCAGGGATCTGTCCGGCCTGCAACAAGCCCTTCAGCCGCTCCACCTCAGCCAAGGTTGACGCGTTGGCGATGGCGTTCTGTAGGGAGGAAGACGGTGGCCAGTCACGGATGCAGTCAGGAGGACCCTGAGGCTTCCCCAGCCGGGGCACCAAGTGAAACCCACCCTGAAGCCCAGAGCTGAAGGTCTCTTGCTTGACAGTAAACTGTTGGCCTGGCTGGCCGGTGACACCAAGGCCTGACCAGGGGCCACAGCCAAATGAGGATATGGACGCCTACTGGTCACCAGAGTGTGAGCAGTCAGGCCAAGTCGACGCATGGGGCCCCTGAGCTTCCCTCTGCGGAAAAGGAGTCAAGTGGCTACGCTGTGAGGGTGGCGCTGAGCCAGTACCCAAGTCCGTCCTGCTGACTTTCCTGAAGAAGCAGGGATTCTAACAGCCACAGGCTCGGTGCTGGGCTTCCCGAGCAAGTGTAACCTGAGCCCCGGCAACTCCTGGTTACCTTAATTGCTTCCACGTCCCCTGGAGAGGGACCCCCTTTCTTCTTGTCCGTTGGCAGACCAGCACCCGGGTTAAACCTGGGAAGGGAGAAGGCCACGGCTGTGACACTAGGTCCAGGGCAATCGCTTCTCCTCTACTTTCAAGACTTGAAAGCGAGGTGACCAGTGTAGTATCTCATCTTTGTTAACAAACTGATACAGGCGGCCTCTCCTTCAGAAACACCACCCAGGGCCTCTGCCAGCGGCAAGCTCGACAGGCTCGGCATGGGGCTGGAGCCGCGGCGTGCCCGCTCTGCTGTTGGGTAGGCCTGCCGAGGGTCATGCCAGGGCCCATGGTGCTGGCTCGGGCGTGGCGGGTAGGCTGTGCCGGCGGCCAGGCGCCCGGCAGAGTGTTTCTGAAGGGGAAGCGGAGTGAGGTCAGATACCCGGCTCTTACGTTTTGCTCCTCCTGGCAATATCCTTTGCAAGCTGAGCACCCCGTTTGCCCTTGAACATTTTCTCTGCTTCCTGACGCTCCTACAGCGACACCACACACAGAGTTAATGGAAACCGGAAAAGCACGTGCATTTAGATGCATTCCTCAGAACACACACCAGGGCTGGCAAAAGCCCAGGAAGCCAAGTTCCTTCATATTCTTTTAATTGGGGGATGGGGGCGCATACCTCCCGAGCAATGTTCAGGGGGCCCAGGGGTCAACCCCAGTGGTACTTGGCTAAGCAGGCTAGTCAGCTTAGTACCAGGACAGAGAAAGCAGAGCTGCTGGGCCTTGCAGGGCTGGAGTCCACAGAGGGGTAGTGTTTGGGGACAGGGGCCTGAACTTGGGGTGAGGCATCTCCCCAGTCTCCCTCTTGCAGGAGGGAGGGAGGGAACTCTGGTTTCAGGCCAGGCAGGTGCTTTGCAGGACCTACCAGGTACTTCTCCAGATCTGATCTCCAGTGGACAGGAGCCCCAGGGCCTGGCTTTCTCTGAATGAATGCCCCGGGGAAAGCTCCCAATTTCTCCTTCAGCTTCTATTTAAAAACACCTCTTCCTCTGGAAAAAATTGGTTTCTTTCTTCCTTTTTGGGCCACACCCTGCAATGCTTAGAGGTTTTTCGTGACTCTATACTCAGGAATTACTCCTGGTGATGCTTGAGAAACCATGTGGGATGCCAGGGAATGAACCCAGGTCTGACGTGTGTAATGCCCTCCCCACTGTCCCATTGCTCTGAGCCCCCCCCCCTTAACTCTTCTCCTCCTAGTTTCCAGCAGAAGTTTGCAAGGAAAGGAGGCGGTCAAAAACCAAACACAGCCTCTCCCAGTGCACCGGGATGCCCTGTGGGAAGGGCGAGCTCTTCCTCTGGGTGGGGGTTGCACCCCAAGGCGGGCTCCCAGTCCCCACAAGCCCCCACAGCACCACACAGTCTTCATCAGCCAGCCCAATGCGCCCCCCCACCCCCCAAACCCGTGCAGTTGCCGCGACTCACTTTGAGCTTCACCTTCTGGAAGTCGAGGACGCGGACCTGTGGGACCTTGTAGATGACATAGAGGCGATAGTGCTTCTTGTTGGTGACGGGGTTCCGCAGAATGCTGGGGAGGAGGGACAACCGGTGGCCGAGGGGGCCCACAGAGAGCCACGCTCCAAGCAGAGGCCGTGCTCCCCGGAAGGAGTTGGTGTGGGAGGGGGACTCTGTCTCACCACTGGCCTTGAGGCTTGGCCCCCCGAACCTGCTTACCTTAGGTAGGTCAGTGACTTCAGAGTCGCCAAGGGGTCCAGGTCACCCTGTGAGGGACACAGAAGCACATGCTGGGTGAACACCAGTACAGGGGTGCTACTGGCCATGGTCACCTTCATGTTTGTTTTTTGGGCCATGCCCAGCAGTGCTCAGGGGACTGTCAGGTGTGGCCCAACACCACCTTCCACCAAATAAAAGAAACCCCAGAAGTCAAAATGTGAGCAACAAAGAAAAGGTATGTGAGACAGGTCCTCAAAGCTGAGTCTATACAGCGTCCAGGAGAGACAGGCAACAGACAAGGAGCTGAATCCCAGACTTGCAGATGGACTTTTGTGTCTGAGCCCACTTATGCCCCCAGTCTACTTACCAGTTCCACGAGGCTGTTGTTGGTGAGAATGAGTTCCGTGAGACAGGGCAGTGCCTGATCAAGGCCCTCGCCGATGCGGCTGAAATGCAAACATGAAGCTCTTGGTCACAGTGCACGTGCAGTGAGCAGGGGATCTGGGGTGGCAGTGCTCAGGGATCCTTTTGGGCCAGCATCGAACCAGGCGTGGCTTGTACAAAGTACACGCCGGCATCCCTGTACTATCTCTCTGGCCCCTTTTACGATCGTTTAATACACTACTGTTGAAGAAACCAAACTCTGTACAAAGCGCTGTTCTTCTTTCTATCTAAACAAATGCGGGGCTGGAGTGCTAGCACAGAGAGCAGGGAACTTGCTTTGCACTCCATGGACCCACGTTCAATCCAGCATCCCATGCGGGCCCCTCAGCATTGCCAGGGGGTAATTCCTGAGTGTAGATCCAGAGTAATTCCTGAGCACCACGGGTATGAACCAACACAAAACACTCTAAATGAACAAGATGTTTGTGTGTGCATGTGTGTGTGTGTGGGGGGGGGGGGGGGGGCGGCAATCAGCTCAGGGCTGGTTCCTGGAGGTGCTGACAATGAAATCAGTCAGCTGTGCGCATAGCAAGTGCCTTAACCCCTGAACTACTTCTCTAGTCCCAGAAAGGACTAACCAGGAAGATTAGCCCAGAGCAAAGTTGGTGCCTGGCTGTCACTTCCTAAATTCCCATATTTTACTTCGTTTTAGGACCACACCTGTGAGATGCTCAGGGGACTATACAGGATGCCGGGGATCCAATCCTGGCCAGCCCTCCCCACTGTTCTGTCTCTCTGGCCCTCACCTCTCCTTTTAAGAAAGATGCTGGCAGCAGGTGCGACCACATTTTCAGGCACTTTGCACAAGCAGACACTTACCATATCCTATTGTTGTTCACTAACAATGTCTTCAGTCTTCTCAAGAGAGGAAAACCATCCAGCTTCCTGATTTCATTGTCAGAAAAATCAATGGCATCAAACTGGTCTAAGGTAGCACCCAGATTCTCAATGACGGGAATTTTATAGCCTGTAAACAGTAAGGGGAAATAAGAAAGAAACCACAGAACTCAGTGTAATTGCACCGTACCATTAGTAGGACTTTGCGGGGTGGGGGTGGGGGGAACGACTCTGTTTTTCATTCATTCACAAAGGACCCACCTCACCCCAGGCCACATCAACACCCTCCCAGTCCAGACATGTGACCTGATGTTCTAAATGTAGACACCGTGAAGATGCTGCTGACCAGTCCCAACAGAACGAGGGCTCCAGACATCCCCAACTTCCCAGGAGCCTCAGAGCCCTGGAACGTGCAGAAATTAACAATGCACCCAGCCTAGGGGTAGCGTCCAAATCCTGACCCTACGCTGGACCAATCGCTCTGCTTCTGTTATCTCCGAGAACCTTCCAGGACTGCCTCCAGAAAACTGGGCAGCCCCCTACTGATTTACCCAGCTCCGGGTTCCAGACAATGGCAACCCTCCTGGCAAAGCGATTTATGCCAGTGATTCCGGGTCATGTCTGGAGAGGGAGGATCAATTATAATAATAACAACAATAAAAAAAAAACAACGAGCTCAGCCAATTCCGAATGGGAAGGGACACAATCAAAGCAAGCGCCACCCCCGGATCAGGCTGCACCGACTCTGGAAACACCGGTGCCAATACCATTAAGCATCGTCTTGGTCGAAACCGTGCGCCCCGGGGCGGCTGTAAGCCTCAGGCCACCACCAGCAACCGACGTGCCGCTCCCGGGATGCCCGGTGGTCCCGGGCGCAGCGAACCAAGAGGGGGCGGGAGCGCGCGCGGCCCGAGCGCCCGGCGGGGCCGTGCACGGGGCAGCCGCGGTTCCGGTCCCGGCGGGAAGGAGCCGGGCTGCGGTCGGCAGCGCGGGGCCCGGGCCCGAGCACCTGGCGGGCCGTGCACAGGGCAGCCCCGGTCCCGGCGGGAAGGAGCCGGGCTGAGGCCGTTAGCGCGGGGGCCGAGCCCGAGCGCACGCGGCCCGGCGCGCCCCGCCCGCCCGCGTCCGGGCCTCACCCCGGAGGTCCAGCTCGCGGTCGCGCACGGCGTTGGTGTACTGCGCCGCCTGCTCGATCAGCTCCGCCGTCAGCTTCACCATCCTGCCGCCCCGCGCCCGACGGCCGCCGCTGCCGCCGCCGCCGCCGCCGCCGCCGCCGCGCGCCCTCCCGCCCTGCCCGGCCGCCGTCCCGGCGTGCCCCGCGCCGCGTCGCCTTTCCCGGCGTGCCCCGCGCCGTGCCCCGCGCCCCGCCCCCGCCGCCGTCCCGGCGTGCCCCGCGCCGCGTCGCCTTTCCCGGCGTGCCCCGCGCCCCGCCGCCAGGCAGCGCCAATCGCTCCGGCGTCTGCGCGCGCAGCTGCGCCGCTCGGGCCGGAGCGATCGAGCAGCCACGCCCGCCCGCGGTGCGAGTGCGAGTGCGAGTGCGCGTGCGCGCCCTGGGCTCCGGCGTTTGCTGCTGGTGCCCGGCGCGATCTGCGGGGCAGAAGCCGGTGTCGCCGGGCCGGGCCTCTGAGCCCGACCTAGCGCGCCGAGCACGCGGCAAGTTCGCGTTACCCCTGCTTCCACCTGCAGAAGAGGCACAAAGGCCCCAGGGGCCACAGGGCAACTACTGAAGGCCCCGCAGAGCGCCCCTCCCGCCGCAGAAAGGGTGGGCTTTGCAGGCAGCCGCACGCCCAGCTTCCGGAGACGGCCTTTGGCCTGCATGCGCTCCGGCGACACGCGTCACGCCTCGTTTCTGTGGCGCTGCTGTGCCTGGGACCCCCAGCGGATGCAGCTAGCAACGGCTTATTTCCTTCCCCCGCGGTGTAGACCCCGCCCGCGCTCCCCCCAGTATATCTTACCACTTACCCAGCCCTTCTGCAGCTTTTGGGCTTGCTCCCTTTGCTCTGTGTTCCCGAGTTTCCTGGATCTGATACTCAAGGCCCATGTTTCTCCCATGTATAAGGAGCTATGGATTTTCATGAACCAGGAATCAAATGCTGGGATCAAGGTGCTGCTATCATTCCTTGATAGATAAATGTCCAACAGTCTAAGAAAATGAAGTTATTGATGCATTCTAGCAGTCCTAAGAGTTTCCATTGTTTTCAGCCCCAAGTGCATAGACGCTTTGCTCAACGTCACAATTCTACGAATGATCAATAGGCGGCGCTCTTAGACCAGCTCTGGTTTCAAGTGTGTGTGTGTGTGTGTGTGTGTGTGTGTGTGTGTGTGTGTGTGTGCGTGTCGCGCTTGGATGACCCGGGTTTGATCCTGGGCACCCTATATGATACCCCCAACTCACCAGGGGTGATCCATGAGCGCAAAGCCAGGAGTAAGCTGCGTGTGGCCTCAAAACCGAAACAACTACCCCCTTCAATTAAAAAAAAAACACCTGAAATGGGTTGGTGAGATGACACAGTGGGCTGAAAATGGACTTTGCATGCAGGACTGCCAGAGTCCAACCCTGGCACTGCATACTGAACCCTGAGCTCTGTCAGGAGTGACCGCAGAGCCAGGCGCAGCCCCAAACACCATCAGATGTGCCCTCTCCCCCTGCAATAGTAAAAGGTAGTACAGTTTGCTTTCTTCACAGGGATGATCAGAAATCCAACCATGGGCAGTTTCATTCATTCTCTGGGAAGCCGTGAACCACCTTTACTTCTTCTTCCTTTAGTCCAGTGTTTCTCACCCTCAACCCTGTTGGCTTTTGGGGACAGAGTTCTTTGTGGGGGCAGTCCCATGTGTTACAGGATGTTTACCACAGTTTTTGACTTCTACCTAGCTAGATATCAGTCTGGTCCCCAAGTCTCCACACATGGTCAAATGTCTTCTGGTAGACAAAATCTACGTGAATATTATCGCATGCTAAGCTCCTGAGTTACCCATCCTAAGGTGTATGTTTATTTTCTTTCTCTTGTTTGGTCGACGCCGGGCAGGTGCTCCTGGCTCTGTGCTCAAGGATCGCTCCAGGCAGGGCTCGAGGTGCTCAGATCCAATTCAGGTCAGACACAGACAACTCAAACACCCTCCCGGCTGTACTGTATCTCTAGCCCAGTCCATGATCTTTGACCACAGCTGTTCTCTAGTTATTCTGGCTCCTGAAGGCTCAGGTCCAGGAGCTAGGGGCTCACCTCTGTGTGGCCATTACATAGTGCAGGTGGTGTGGGGTAGAGGGGAGCTGGGAAACGGGCCCCAGGCCCTGAGGTGGGTGCTCTGCGCTCAGGGATCACTCCTGATGGGACTCAGGGGGCCTTAAGAGATGCGCGGCTTGAACCCAGTTTGGCTGCATGCAAGGCTTCTGGCCTCCCTCCCTGGAAGACTCATTGGTCAGTGCTCGGGGATGGCTCCTGGCAGTGCTGGGGAAGGAGCCTGGGTCTCCTGCATGCTAAGTTGAAGCTAAGTTTGCTGGCGGCTCCCCCGCTCCCAACCAGGCTTTTGTGGCATGAAGAGGGACTCAGCTTGAGCCCAGAGACTCTCCCCCAAATGGTGGGGGGCTGTTTCACACACTCCTGGGTCCTGGAGCATGCCTGCAAGGCCAAGGCTGACCGTGGCCATGAGAAGGAAGTTTCAACTTTTTATTAATTTAGGGTTAATGTGGTATTTGCTTGATGTCTGTCTCAGAATTGTGGATTCAATAAACAACAGCTGGGTTTACTCCCGGGTGCCCCAGCCCCCTGGGACAAGGCATGTGTTACAGTTCATAAGGGGAGGGGGTGGGGGAAGCAGCAGGACCAAAAGGAGAAGGAGCTGGAAAAAATTTAAGGCAAATGTCCCCCTCCCCTACTGTAGGGAGTGGAACGGGCGGCTCCGTGCATGTCAGTAAAAAGAGATGAACTGGACCTCGGAACAGACGAGGACACGTGGCTTCCAAAACGCCTTCCGGTCTGGCAGAAAGAAGCGCAACCGTGCCGCCAGCTCAGGAGATGTGCAGGCCCTGGAGACCCAGCTTGAAAATAATGATCAGAGGCCAGAACGGATTTGGAAAGTCAGTTCGGGAAAATGGGGCACCATGGGCGGGTGAGTGTCTGCCCTGGGCCGGGTTGAAAGCTGGGAAAGAGGAAACTGGCATCAGGGTCCTGGGGTGGGGTGTGGTTGGGACGCCTCGCCTCCTGGGGCCCCAGCTCAGGAAGCACCGTCTCCTGGGGTGGGGATCTGGGCCCCCGAGACTCGGCGTCTACATACAGGGATGCTCGAGGCCTTTCTGGCTGTCGCTGCCGTTGCTGCAGAAGCTGGTTCTGGAGACAGAGGCAGCAGCCCAGGGGTCACACCTCCCGGCCCCCAAGTCAACTTCGTCTACACTGTGCCCACACGGCCCGTGGGCCTGGCGAGACTGGCCGGGAGACAGGGCTGGGAGCCTGGCCGAGCGCCAGTCCTCCCTGCTTTGGTCTGGAAGCGCAGTGAGCCCGCAGTGGCCCAGAGCTGACCCCCCAGGTGGCTTCCCGAGGCCTCCAGTTGTAGGTCGGAATTTGCCAGAAGGATGGACTGAGCAAGCTGACTCTGAAGAGGTGATTGCGGTTTCCGAAACACGCCCCCCTCAGGCCCACCACTGAGTCACGAGGTGGGGAGTCCTGTTCCTGGGGGTCAGGTGCAGCTGCCCACACTGGCCTCTGGTCCTGAGCCCGGCGGGGCGGGGTGGGGTGGGGGCGCCCCTAGCCCGCCAGGAGGCAGGTGCGGCAGCAGAACTGGATGAAGAGCTTCCGCCCGCAGAGCCGGTTGGATTTCACCATCTCGCAGAAGGTCTCGTCAGCTGTGCGGGAAAAGCGCAGATGAGGTCAGGGCCCCGGCCTGGACGCGGGGCAGAAGCTCAGGCATGCACGGGACACGCGAACCGAGTTCCAACCCCGGTGCCGCAGGGAGTGGGCCCCCACTCAAGCTCGGTTCCAACCCTCCCCCCCCCATTCTCCTGGGCTCCCACGGCGGGCAGGCCCCTTCCCCACACCCCACAGTGCCAGGGAGAAAAGTGAGGGGTGTCGGGCCCGCAGGGACTTGGACTGAGTCTGGCCTTATTTCTGGCTTGGAGGCCACCCCCGTGATGCTCGGGACAACACGTGGAGCCAAGGCCCCCCCAGTCAGCCTGCACCCAGTCCTGTGCACGCAGCCTTCCTGGGGACCTCGTGCTGGCCCCCGACAGCCACAGCCCATCCTGGCCCTGTGCTGGCCCGGGACAGTCCCCAACCCCGCCCTGGCTCCCAGCCTTGTGTCCGTCCCGGGCTCACCGTTGCTGCAGGTGTGGTTGGTGACGCAGGACGAGCCCAGCTGCGTGAAGCCGGGTGCGCATCTGCTGCAGTTCCGGCTGGAGCCTTCGCAGCTCAGACAGTTCTCATCGCACCTGGGGAGACATGAGGGCGGCTGCTGAGGGGGCCAGGAGCATCCTCAAAGCCCCCAACCCGCGCTCCCCACCCTGTCCACACGAGGCTGCAGCCCGGTGTGGTCCCGGCCAGGTCTCATTGGGACAGCATGACCCAGGTCTAAGCCGTTCTGGGGGACGGGCAGGACGAGCCGACGCCTGAGCTGCTCTGGGGGAACGCCTGCCCTGGGGGGGGGGCCTGCTTCTCCCTGAGGGGGCAGGTCAGGGCGGAGGGGGCGCCTTGCCAGTGCTCCCTCCTCCTTGACACAGACCCTGAGCTGTTTACCTTGCTGTTATTGCGGACTTTGTTGCTGAGCCACACGGGAAGAGCTCAAGGCTGACTCCCAGCTCTGTACTCATGGCTGACTCCTGGCTCTGTGCTCAGGGGTCACTCCGGGGACCATATGGGATGCCGGGATCAAACCTGTGTCGGCCCTGTGCCTGATGTTCAGGCCTCTCCTTGAAGGAGATTTCCAAGCAGAACCCTCCGGTATCTAAGTCAGTGCTTCCTCAGTCCTTAATTCCTCGAACCATCAGCAGGGCGCCCTCTGCCGTCAGTGGGGGATTCGTTTTTTCTGGGGTCACACCAGGCCATGCTCGGGGCTGACTCCTGGCTCCGTGTTCAGGGATCCCTCCTGACGGGGCTTTGGGGGGCCCTATGGGGTGCCGGGGCTGGAACCCGAGTTGGCTCCATGCCAGGCACCGCGCTCTGGCCTTTGGTCCAGCTTCGCTCCCCTGCACCGCCCCACTCCTCTGCAGACCCCAGGAAAGGGCCCCGCCAAGGGGATTTCCTGGATCAGAGGGGAGCGGCGCCCACCTCCGGCACACTTTGTGGGGCAGGCCGGGCATCTCCTCGGGGAAGAAGCCGGAGGCGCAGGCCGGCACGCACTCCCAGTCCTGGAAGTGGAAGTCCTTGGCGCAGTGGATGCACTCCTCGCGGCTGGGCCCTGTGGGGGGAGCAGAGGTCAGGGAGCCCCTGGGTGTCCCCACCCCGCACTGCCGCAGGCTGCCCGGTGCCCACCTACCTGCACGGGCCCCCCTTCTGCCCCTCCTGGAATGCGGGACTGCCCCGCCCACACCCCAGCCGTGGTCCCCCCTCATGGGTGAGCCTGCTGCGTGTGGCCCCAAGCACGGAAATGTGCCCAGAGAAAACAGAGGCGAGCTAGGGGTGCGACTCGGTGACAGGGGGGCGGCCTGGGAGATGAAGCCCCGAGTTCGACCCCTGGTCAGACGGAGGCACGAGAACAGAGGTTCCTGAACGTGTGCCTCAGGACAAGAAAACAAGCTTGACTCAGCATCTCCCTCCCAGGAAACCGACCTGTGTGTGAGCAGACAGGCCCCACCCCAGGGCACTCAACTCCAGTGCTCCCTGGGAGCACTGCTGAAGGACGGAGACGCTGTGCTGTCCTGTCTGACTGCTCATTCATTCATTCCCAGCTCAGTGAGCGCTGTCTCCATCCCCTCCGATGTCCCAAGGAGCCCCAGAAGGGCCGGAGCGACAGCACAGCGGGGAGGGAGGGCGCTTGCCTAGCATGTGGCCGATCTGGGTTTGATCCCCGGAAGCCCATGGGATCCCCCAAGCACTGCCAGGAGTGATTCCTGAGTGCAGAGCCAGGAGTAAGCCCTGAGCATTGCCGGGTGCGGTACAAAACCCAAAGAAAATAAAATAAGGGCAGGGGGCCCCTATGGGTGGAGAATGCACCTGGTTCCTGCATGCAGGGCTGCACCTGGCCCCTGAGCTCCCGGGCTCTGATCTGCTAATTCCTCTTATGCCCCTTGGACAGTGTGCCCTGGGGGCAGAGCTGCCCCTCGGGTGTCCAGGCAACACCTGGTGATGTGGCATACGTCCTGCTGGCTGTCCCACGGGGAGGTCCTAGTCGGTGACAGGGACAAACCAGCCACGTGGACCTGGGCAGAGGAGAGGTCTATCCTTACCATCCCTCCCATCAAATACTCTCCCATCAAATATGTCTGGGGAGGGGGGGCGACGTGTCAGCGGGCATCATGGACCTTTTACCGTGGCCTGCGGCTGGGCCACCAGGGGGCAGGCAAGAGCCAGAACTGAGAACAGATGCGCCGTGATCCCAGCATGGCTCTGCAGGTGGCTGTGGGACCAGAGCAGGGAACTGGGGTCCCTCCTGGCTGTGCCAGGGCCGGACACGTGGACGCCAGAGCTTAGAAAGAACGGCAGAGAGTCGAGGGCGCCACAGCTGCTCGCGAGAGGCAGTTTGCATGCGGCAGTGTAGGGATGGAAGCTCGGAACCCCACGGCTGCAAGGAGCGAGGGCGCGGCTGGGACGGACATGCAAGGTGCTCCTGAGTCAATCTGCGCTCAGGTGGGCTCAGAGGAAGCCCCAGGGCTGGCCGCCAGGAGGGCACGGCTGCCCACAGTCAGGAGCACTCTGGGTGTGCAGCCCTCCCCCCCACTTGCTTCTTGGGGCGGTGGCCCCCCCAAAAGGGGGAGCCTTGGCGCGTCCCTCAGTGACACTGGACATCCACATGGGTTCTATGTGGCCAACCCGTGTTTTCAAGAAATCGAGCAGTTTTTGTTTTGGGGCCACATCTGGCAATCAATGCTCAGAGCTCACTCCTGGTGGTGCTCAGGGGACCCCATGGAGTTGAAGCCAGGTCGGCCATGTGCAAAGCAAGCACTCTCCCCTCTGTCCCATGGCTCTGGCCCCTATCAAACAGTTTCCAAGTAGATCCTGCGGGTAAAAATCCAACCTGGGTTTCTGCAGGAGACTCTGGTGCAGGGGGGAGGCAGCGCCCCCCGCTTGGTGGCTGAGCCCACAAACTCATAACACTTCTCATGGCTCACTGCACTGCGGCACCCAATAAAACGAAATGCCTGTTTTGCTCTTCTGCATAAAAACCGCGCCTGGCAGACATCTGCGTTATGATCGTTGCGGGGAAATTACGCTACACATAAAGTTGTTGATGGGGATCTTTTCCTCTTGGAGGAAGTGTTCGGAGTAAGTGTGAGGGAGCTTCTCCAAAACACCCCCGCCCCCAGGACCGGCTTCCACTCACAGCTGCCTGAGTCGTGGGTCTTCCACCGCCCAGCTGCCCCATCTCGTGCCGGAGACCCCAGACTGCCCCGTAGGGGGGTTTCTGTTTGTCACTCAACAAGCCAGCTGAAGGCCTTGGGCGCTGGTCCAAAGGGCTGTGAGTTTGATTCCTCACGCCGCTGAGTATGGTCCTGGCCCCTCCCCTAGTACCTCTGTGCCCCCACGGCATGGCACAGCAGGGTCTGGGTGCTGGATCTCATGGCCCCTGAGTGCTTGAAAGGCCCCCCCGAGTTTGAGGTGAAATGTAGTTATCACATAACACTCCCCATATTCAACCATCATCACATCCCCCCCCACCAACACTTTATTTTGTTGCTGTTGTTGTTGTTGTTCCTCCTATTTGGGGACCACACCCAGCGGTGCTCAGGGCTAACTCCTGGCTGAGTGCTCAGAGACCACTCCTGGCGGGTTTGGGGGACCACATGGGGTGCTGGACCTGGGGCAGCGGCTTACAAGGCAAGCCCTCCCCGCTTTATTATCGCCTCGGCCCCCTCTGCAACCTTTCCAGACCCATAAAACTTAAAATCTCCATTTCCTATCGTTCCCTCCTCCTATCTTGGGAATGTGGGGAGACTGTTGGTCAGTTTTGGGGGAGCCAGGGGCACACAGCTGGCAGGGCTCAGGGCTGGCTCCTGGCTCTGTGCTTAGGGGCCATAATTCGTGTTCAGGGGGCCATCTGTGGTGCCGGGGACTGAACAGAAGTTGCACATCAAGACCAGTGCCCAGCCCGCTGCACTGTCTCTCCAGCCCTGGGAGGGCCCTGGTCTTCATCTAGGGCACTCCAGAAGCCCTAAAGCCCCCAGGGCTTTCTGGGTATCAGGAGAGTCAGACCATGGGCCAGGGGACCCACCCATGGAGCCCGCCCTGCACGCGGGGGCGACTCACCCACGCAGCTCTGGCAAGTGGCATGACACTCCCCACACCTGATCTGCTCCGAGTCGAAGTAGGTGCCGGGCTCACAGTCGGGAATGCAGCTGCCCCTCGCCAGGCTGGAACAGGAGCCACAGGGCTAGAGCACCTCGTCCATCCAACGCCCGGATCCAGCGACCGGCGCCTCTCAGGAGGGAGCCGATGTGGCAGGTGCCACTTGTCCTGAAGCCAGTTGGAGGCCTGCAGGACGGGTCCCCGGGACCTGGCAGCAGAGCATCCTCCTCCGAGCAGCCCCCCATCCTGGCCCCCTCCTCCACTGTCCCGCTCTTCCTGGTGTCCCAGCGGGAACCCAATGGAGCACATGTGGTACCCCTGGAGACATGCTGGCTGGGTCTCCCTGGCTCTGGTCCCCCCTGCCCCCTGGCATTTCTGCAGCTACGGGGTGGCCAAGGCTGAAACCCAGATGGGCTCTGGCCTACCCCTTGCTCAAGTGTCCAGTGAACGTGAACAGAAAGTAGCAACGAGAAGCAACAGGCCTGCTCAGGGCTGGTGCTCCGCACCCCCAAGGGCACCTGTGCTCCCCCTGGACAGTGGCAGAGGAGGGCAGGAATTCAAGAGTGTTCTAGAATAGTCTGCCACTTCTCAGCTGTGAAGCCTGACCCAGGGCAGGCTGACTTATCTCTGTGGCTACGATGCCTCTCTGTGAACTGGGACACGCTGGTTCCAGGGGGTCTGGTCGTTTGGGGGCTAAGCAAGGCGCAGAGGGTCTCAAGCAGCGTGAATGAACTTGGGTCCCAGTCATTCCTTGGGTCCTGCAGTCGAGCATTGCTCAGCTGCAGACTCTGGGATACTGAGAGCCCAGAGCACTGGAGGATGGGGTCAGTGAGGCCTCCCCGCAGCCCTGCACACTCCCTCCCTTACGCAGCACGGGCCAGGGCTCTGTGGCTGGCGTGGCCCACGCCGACCCGGTCTGCAGCAGTTGCCCGTGGAGATACCTCAAGGCTCCCCAGCTCTGCTGACTGGAAGCCACGGTGAAGAGGAGATGGGGTATCAGCGGAAGGGACTGTGAGCTGGGGAAGCATCCTGGGCACCGAGTCTGTGCATGGAGATGTGGTCACGCACCGAGCTCATGGCCTCTTGGTGTCTCGACAGGGCTGACGTGAGGTAGCTTTCCTGAGTCACCTTTTCTCTTTTTTTTGTGGGGAGGGGGGATTTGGGCCACACTCAGCAGTGCTCAGGGCTTACACCCGGCTCCGTGCGCTGGGATCCTTCATGGTGGTGCTCGGAGGCCCATTGGTGGTGGCGAGAATGGAACAAAGCCTGCTATGGTCATTTGGGGACTAAGCCCTGCCCCAGTGCTTTATTTTCTGCCTCCAATGTCACTTTTTTTTTGGCTTTTTGGGTCCCACCTGGTGATGCTCAGGGGTTACTCCTGGCTCTGTACTCAGGAATTACTCCTGGTGGTGCTTGGGGGACAGTGCCCAGCCTGCTGCACTGTCTCTCCAGCCCTGGGGGAATCCTGGTCTGGATGCTGAGAATCGAACCCGGGTCGGCTGCATGCAAAGCAAACGCCCTCCCCGCTGTGCTATTGCTCCAGCCCCATGTCATTCTTTTTTATTACCATTTTCTGGTGTGGGGGTGGGACCCAGGGGTGCATACATGTGAGGCCAGTGCTGTGGTACCCAGCCCGCCCCCTGCCTGCTCTCTGCCCTCACTGGCATGGGCGGCTTACCTGAACCCTTCCTGGCACACGGTGCATTTTTCTGGTTCATCGACACACTTTTTACAGCTTGGGTGGCACTTAAGGCAGTTTTTCTGACCTGGAGGAGAGGAGAGAAAAAGAATCCTGGAGGGAATCCCAGCAAACTGAGAGGTCCCCGAGGGGCGAGCCCAGGACACTGGGGTCCAGGTTCCGCATGAGGAGCCCAGGCTCGCACCCCCTATAGATGGGCACTTACTGATGTGGCCTAGCAACACCCCCCACAAAAGAATCCCTACAACTTAAGTGCCCGCCAGGCTGAGACTGTCCCTGCCTACACCATCAGCTGTGCTGGGAACCCAGGGCCCCACTGCCCGCAGTTCCTAGGGCCGACCAGCTGCAGCCACCCAGGGGCACTCACACATCTCACCCTCTCTCCTGACGGGCTCCAGAAGGTTATATGCCCCTCACCCCTTCTCATGGGCTCCGGAGAGTTTATATCCAACCCATCCTTTTCTCCTGAATCTCTTTCAGGAATCTATATTCATCTCCCTCCTGTTCTGGAACTAGTAACACGCCTGCCTCCCGCTTCCCCCCCTCCCAGAAGGAACTCATAGACAGAAAGCAGACACTCCCCTCCCGACAGCCCCGAGACCCACAAGGAAGACCCCCAAGACTCTGCTGAGGGGGTTCTCTCTGTCTCCCTGCCTGTCTCCCTCTGTGTGTCTCTCTCTCACTGTCCCTCTGGGCCTCTGCTGTGTCCCTGCCAGCGCACTTTCTCCCCATACTTGCTCTGTCCTTGCCCCACCCATGGCTCCCTCGGTCCCCGGGCTGGGGCTGGGGTCAGCTCCTCTCCTCCTGTCACTTACTCTCGTCCGCGTAGAAGCCAGCGGGACAGAGTGTGACGCAGGCGCTCAGCTCCTGGTGGTGGTAGAAGCCGCGGCGGCAGGACAGACACTGGGTTGGGCTCCTGCCCAGGCAGCTCTCACAGCCCCGGTGGCACCGGCGGCAGCGCCTGGCCGCTGTGTCCCCAAAGTACCCGGAGGGACACGCGCTGACACACTTCCTGCGGGAGGAACAGAGGAGCTGGGCTCAAGAGGGCGAAATGGCCAAAGGGAGAGTGGCCTGGGGAGAGACCCTGGCAGCCCCCAGATGGTGGTGCCGTCCAGGGGTTTGATTCACGGTGGACCCCCAAAGTACTAGCCAGCTCTGCTCCTTGCGTGGGAGGGTCAGTGCTCGGGGCCCAGAGTCTCGGGTGCACTGCTCATTGGCTCTGGGTCACTGGGTTCACACTCAGGGCTCTCTGCCCACACACTCCATCCATGCTTACAGGGCTGCTGGCAGGCCGTAGACCAGTGTTTATGGGTCTGGTTCTGGGGTTAGCACTGTGGGGTTTGGTTCTGGCGCTCAGCACTGTGGGGTTTGGTTCCAGGGCTCAGTGAGGTGAGGTTTGGTTCTGAAGTTCAGCGCCTTGGGGTTTGGAGCACCAGGGCTCTCTGTGGCAGAACCCAGGGGCAGAGACGAATCTGGTCTCTGTGGACCCAGGCCATTCTGATCGGCTTGGTTCAAGGCTTACTGCACCCGATTTCTGTTACTGTTTGTTTGGGGGTGACCATCAGCAGTGCTCAGGGATGACTCCTGGTGGTACTTGGGGACCCTGTGGGGTGCCAGGGATTGAACCCAGGTCTGCCTTGTGCAAGGCAAATGCCCTCTCTGCCGTCCTATTGCTCCAGCCCTCTGTACTTGAATTCTGGAACTTTCTGTCACAGCACCATCCACCCTTCTGATGGTACCTTTGGGGAATGTAGCCTGAAGTGGGGAGGGGCCCTGGTCTCTGCCCTGTTCAGGGGACAGAGTTACAGTCCTACAGCCTCGCTCCCCATATGAGAGGGGTATGGGTGGGTGCCCCATCTCCCCATGTGTGACCCCTGGAATTTTAAGGACAGAATCGGCCCCTCCAGGCCCACGCAACTCGTATGTGTCAAGTGAAAGCCAGTAGAAACACGGGCGCCACCGGCCCCACCCCGCCTGGTCACAAGCTGTGTGGCCACCCTGGAACATTCCAGAGCATGGAGCCTCAGGCAAATGCTGGGCCCGGGGGCGTGGGGGAGGCGGTGGAGAAGGCTGGAGCTCCAGCTTCTTACCTGCTGCTCTTGGCACTGCCCAGGCTGAAGTGGACGCAGCTGAAGCACTGGTCAGCGCCGGGGCCGTCACAGCCTTTGTCGCCGCACTCCGGGTGACATGCACCTTCAAGACACCCCCCCGACCCCGCCGCAGGGTCACGGAGGGGGCCTCTTGCGGGCCCAGGGCTGGCCTGCCCAGTGCGGGTTCCCGAGAGGCAGGGATCGGTGAGGGTGGGGCACCCACGTGTCCAAGGGAGAGCTGGGCCTGGCTCGGGCTCCAGGGACAAGGGCCTGAGAGTCCCGGCAGGGCACAGGGAGATGATCAGCCTGTGGACAGCGGGCCCAGGAAAGATGGGCACCTACGCTTATGTGTGCCTGGACAGAGGGGTGGGTGGAGGGGCAGTGTGGAGAGGGGGCTGGGCGGGTGGTCGGCAGCCCTCCCTGGGGTCACTCCCTGCGTCAGAGACAGCCTGGGACGGCCCTCCATAGCAGATGGGCCAAGGGGGCACCCCCACCATGTGTGTGGGGGGGCACAGATGAATTTTCCATGCGATCATGGGGTGCGGCTGCCCCTGGGGGCCCCGGGTGGGTCGCTGACCTCATGTCCGCGGGGTGGGGTGAGCTGAGCTCAGCCCGCGGCGGCGTCCTCCCCTGCCCCGTCCCTTCACTTCCATCCCTGCAGTCTCACTGCCCCTGGCTAACTCGGGGCCCAAGGAACTGGGGAAGTGGTGGGGAGGAAGGCATTTGGGGATGTCCGGCCCCAGCACACCTCCCCCTTCCAGGCCCTTCCCTCTCGAGGGGCTCAGCGAGAGCCCCACCCCGGCTATGTGTGGGGACTGTGGTTGCATCAGATTTTGTGGGGCCTCCCCAGGGAGCTTGGGAGTCACTCCTGGACACTCCTGGGTCTGTCCCCCTTAGCATCTGGGTGTGATGTAGCTCTGCTCGGGCCCAGGGAACTCATCGTGGTGGTGCTCAGCTGCCCACCCCTGCTCCCTTCTGCACACCAGGCCCCAGGGTTCTGCAGGAGACCCCAGAGCACAGCCCCCCCCCCCCACCCAGTCTGTGGGCTGTGCCTCGGCCCTGCAGGGCCTGTCCCAGCCAGTACCAGGGGCCTCTGCAGACCCTGGCCAGCCCTGACCAGGGTGGGGCAGATGCTGGGCCCTCGCCCCTCCCCACTGCTCCCTGATGGCACCCTGAAGCCCCCCACACCAAGCTGGGCTCCCAAAGCTCCTGTTGTTCTTGGAACCCTAATTCCCAGCAGGATCTTTCTGACCCCCCAGCCTGAGGAGGGTTCAGGGCCTTCCTTGGGCCCCACCGCTATGAAGCTGGGACTACTTGGAGCCCTAAGGTATCCTCAAGGAAGGGAGGAAGGGAGGAAGAAGGAGGGGAGAAGAAGAAAGGAAGGGAGGAAGGGAGAATGGAAGGGAGGGAGGAAGGTTGTAAAAGGAAGGAAGGAAGGAAGGTTGGTAGGAGAGAAGGAAGGAAAAGAGAAAGTCGTTTATGAATAATTACTGAACCTTGCCACAGTTTATAAATTATAGGAGAAACAGAAAATTAGTCTATACATAATTCAATGCTCCATCTTATAGGAAGGGAAGAAGAAATTTAATACGGAACCAGCCGTAATTCATCCTTGCTGCACCTAGGTGAAATTTTACTTTCCCCCCTTTTTGGAAGCTCAGAGCCTCCACACTCTTGGGAGCATCCCGCACTGATCAAGTTGCTGAAATAATGGACCAGGGAACCTGCCTGACCAGGCTTGCAGGGGAGGGACCAGCGCTCAAGTATTGGTCAGAAGTGCCCAGTTCCCAGTATAAAAACTAAAGACGGGGCCGGAGAGACAGGACAGTGGGGTGGGCGCTTGCTGTGTACGCGGTCACACTGAGTTGGGACCCCAGCGCTCACACATATGGCTCCCCCAGCCGGACCATCCCTCTGGCCCAAAAGGTAACAAACAAATAGAACCCCAGTGCCTAGTCTGGAAGATACACAGCCAACCTCCATTCAATCCCCATGTTGTCCAGGAGTGATCCCTGAGCACAGCGGTAGGAGTCAGTCCTGAGCACCGCTGGGTGTGCCCAGAAACCAAAGCCGAAAGAGAGCCAGCTGGACATGAGGGCGCTTCCAGCATTTGCGAGGCCTGGGGGTCCTTGGGCAAGCCGCACCCCAGCCCACCATCCTGGTCCCTTCCCCATTTCCAGCCAGGGGCGCACCAGTGTGGATGGACTTGAGTCAGGAGTGGCCGGTGAGATGGACCCGAGAGGCCTCCTGCCTCGGTTTCCCTGCGGAGCCAGCTGGTGCTGCTGACAGCTCTCGAGGGTCCCCACCCTCACCTGTGTACTCCTCCTCATCCTCGGGCCCCTCGGTGTGGGCCGGCACAGCCTTGGGGGCATCCAGCTCAGGGGTGGCCAACTCCAGCATCCGCGAGCGGGACTGGTGGGTGCTGAAGGTGTTGTAGGGGTGCTCGGCCGTGCCATACAGGATGAGGCTCCACTCGCGCAGCTTCCCTGCAAGACACACACCGAGACTCACGGAGGCCCGTAGCCGCCCGCCCCCGCCTGAGGTGGGACATGAGGGCCACACACGGCCAGCAGCACCTTCGAGCCACACCAGAGAGACATCTGCTCTCTGTCATTTTGGGGCCACACCCGCTGGTCCTCGGGACTGACTCCCAGCTCTATGCTCGGGGCTCACTCCTGTCTCCGTGCTCGGGGATCACTACTGGCTCTGTGCTCAGGGATCACTCCTATCTCTGTGCTCGGGGCTCAATCCTGGCTCTGTGCTTGGGGGTCACTCCTGGTTCTGTGCTCAGGGCTCACTCCCAGCTCTGTGCTCGGGGCTTACTCCTGGTGGGCTCAGGGGACCAGCTTCAGTGCTGAGGATCAATCCTGGGTCAGCGATGGGCGAGTACCTGAACACCTGCCCTACCCGACTGCCAGGTGGTCATTACAGGGATGAAGCGATGAGCAACGCTTAAGGCAGGAGAGTGACAGGTCTGCAAAGGCACCTTCAAACGGGAGCCTGGAGGAGTGGGGAAGAGGGTGGGGCAGAGTGGGATGGGAAGGAGGGGGACGAGGAGGAGGAGGATGGGACAGGCAGATGGAACAGGGCAGAGGAGAGGCAGCAGGAAGGGAAGGAGGTCGGCAAAGAGGAGGAGGAGGGGGATGAGGGGGCATCGGAGGAGGAGGGAGAGAAGGAGCTGGGGGGAAGGAGGAAGGCTGAGATGGAAGGAGGCACGTCCAGGGCCCACCCTGGGGCCAGAGCGCCAGGCCGTAGGCCCCAGCACTGGCGCCGAGGAGGACGGTTTCCCGCAGGCCTGCTCTGGAAGCCACGAAGAAAGAACAAGGTGCACGGCTCCGACCCACCATGCCCCACGGGCCCCTGACAGGCTCCAAGAGTCCCGGCTCTGTCTCCTGGGCTCCCCGCCATGGCTCCTGGAACTCTCAAAGAAGGAACAATAACACAGTGGGTAGGACGTTTGCGTTGCATGCGGCCGAAGCGGGTTCAATTCCCAGCATCCCATATGGTTCCCTGAGTACCGCCAAGGGTAATTTCTGAGTGCAGAGCCAGGAGTAATCCCCGTGAATCGCCGGGTGTGACTCAAAAAGAAAAAAAAAAAAGAAAAAAGAAAGAAAGAACAGTTGATCCATAGGCTGAGACTCAGATGCCCATGGCATGGCCCATCATGGGACAGGTGCACCGTGAGAGACCAAGGCTGACCACGGCTCATGGCGCTGCCGCTGGATTTCCTGTCACCCTCCAGAATGTCCCCGGCTTCCCCGCCATGCACTGGATTCGCACGGAGCAAACAGGATGATGCTTTGCAACACAAAGAGTTCCGGAAAGTGAGGATGGAGGCTTCCGAGTGGGCCCCCGGAAGCAGCAGTGGGAGCGGAGGTTTTGTTCCTGGCACTCAGCGCTGGACCGAGATGCTTCCAGGGGGCTTCTGTAGGCGACACACAGCAGGTCACGGGGGAGGGGGGTTGTCAGATTAAGCTAATACTTTGCATTCCTGGGGCTTGCTCTGGCCAGGAAACAGGCTCCCAACAATGAAAAAATCTATTTCTTCACCCGGGGCCCGTATTTAAAACAAGCAGGAGAAATTCTTTCCTTGAAACCCAGTAGACAAAGAGAAGCCGGGGTGGAGAAGAGAGAAACAGGCTCGGTTTCTCATTCCCATGGAACTGAATTCCGAGTCCAGGGCTGCGAGCTTCAAAGTTACCAGGGCCAGGTGCATAGGTGGACAGGGAGGGAGGGAGGGAGAGAAAGAAACAGAGAAAGAGGGAGAGAAAGGGAGAGAGGGGGAGAGAGACAGAGACAGACAGACAGACAGACACCAATCGGCCGGAACACATCGGGGGATCCTGGGCACATGAGTTATATTTCAGTAAAGCTGTTCTGTGCACTCCCGTGTGTGGACATTTATGTACATACATACATACACAGGAATACCAAGCTCTCACTTAAAAAATCTTATGCCTACACTTGGTGGTGCTCAGGTAACTCTTGGCTCTGTGCTCAGGGGTCACTCCTGGTGGATCTGAGGGGACTCCTGGCTCTGTGCTCAGGGGTCACTCCTGGTGGATCTGAGGGGACTCCTGGCTCTGTGCTCAGGGGTCACTCCTGGTGGATCTGAGGGGACTCCTGGCTCTGTGCTCGGGGCTTACTCCTGGTGGGGCTCAGGAGGACCATACACCATGCTGGTACTGAGCTGCGTTTGTGGCATGCAAAGCAAGGACCTCACCCCCTGGACAGGGTCTCTGCTCGCCCCCCACAGCCCAGGGGTGCAACGAAGGCTGAGAGAGGACCAATGTCCAGGCCGGCCAGGGACTCAGCAGAAGACACCAGTGCCATCCACTCCCTGTCAGGGTGGCCAGGTTTTGCCCGTCTTGGCGCAAGGCAGCCTCTGGCCTGTGGTCCTGCCCTTCCCGACTCGCTGAGCCTGCCGGCCGGGCTGACATCCAGGCACTTTCCCTGGGCACCTCAGGCGGTGGGCCAGCGTCTACACCTGGGTCTGTGGGAGGGAAGTAGGACCAGGGTGTTTAGAGCTGGAGGTGGGTGTCCTGGGCTGAGCTTCAAGGAGAGCCACGGAGTGTGGCGGGGAGCAGCCCTTGCTCCTTCTGCCTGGACTGAGGCACTCTGCCTGCCGGCTTGGGAACAGGAAGGCGCTTCCCATGGCCATTCCTGGAGCCCCGAGGCTGGAGACAACTGGACCTGCACCTCACACTGCAGCCCTGCCCTCGGGGGTCCCGAGTTCCCTGGCCCTGGAGCAGCTTCTTCTCTATTGAAGGTGTGGAGGGAGAGTGCTGCCCCATAGGCTTTGAACCTTCCAGAAGCAGCTGCCCTACACCAGTGCATGCTGGGAAGGTCCGTCCCTGCAGGATGCTTCTACAGACCCTAGGGGGCCAAGATGATTCAGGATCTCTCCCAGTGGGGCATGGTAGGGCCCTGCACTCACTCAGGCGCTTCCACCCCATGGGTGACTAGGGGACCATCTGCAAGCCCCAGGGCTGGTGCCAGAGCACCGAGTCAAGGATATGCCACATAGTGCCACAGCTTCTACTCATGCCAGACCTTTCTTACAAATTGTCTCTTTAGGCTCTTTGGCATATTTTTTCCTAGGGGCTGCTTGCGTAGTCATTTGCTTGCAAGCACTCTTTACATATTAAGGCTCTGCCACCCTGTAAGGTACTATTGGCCTCTATTCAACCATGGATGGTGGGATCCAGACAGTCAGAGGTCCTGGCTTTATTGGCTTTGTGTGATTGGGGGACACACCAGGTGGTGCTTGGGGGCCTGGCTCTGTGCTTGGGGATCACTCCCTGTGATGCTCAGTGTTACCAAGCAGTGCTGGGGATTGGACCCAGGCCTGGGGCCATGCAGAGCATGTGCTCAGCTCACGGAGCTCTCCCTCCAGGCCCTGGGTTTTGGATCTCATTTTCTGTTTAAACTAACTTTTAATTTTCCCCCTTGACTAAAAAAATGAATAAAGATTTCCTTCAATCCACTGCAAAATCAAACGATGACCTTCCCCTCATTCACAGGGCGCAGTCAGGAAAATAGTCTGGTCTGTCAACAAGCAGGTAAACAGAAGGTGATTAGATTATTACCCTGAGTGGACCTCTAGATCATAAAACGAGAGGGTTATGCTGTCTGGTCCTGGACGTGGGCAAGGCTCTGCCTGGGGGGCGCTGTTTCACGGGGAGGTGTGAGAGAAGGAGGCAGAGGGCAGAGCACTGTTCCTGAGTCCTGGCTGTACACTGAGAGCCAGTCCCTTGGTCCACTTACACCAAAGGAAAGAGGCCCTGGCTGGAGAGGCAGGACAGGGTGAGGCATCTGCCATGCCCATGGCCCAGCCTGCGCCCTCCTGGGAACATGGTGTCTCTGTCTGCAGCACCATTTCTTGCCCCAAGGCTGGCTGGGACCTAGTGCCTGCAAGCTGCCTGGACCTCCCGGGGGGATCTGGTGGACAAGCAGTCTCACGGACTGCAATGTGGAAACCCCTGTGGTCCCGGTGGCCTTTGCCAGACCGCGATGCTGATGGGAGGTCAGCTCCTGCCTGCCAGAATGCACCACTGTGCGTGGACCGGGCGCCATGCCGCACAGGGCAGGTTGTGAGCAGAGTGAGTTACCCCATGTCCGGCTCCCCATCTCACCTGTGCCCACCCTAAATGTTCTGGATGCTGCAACTTCCCTGAGGGGTGTGTGTGTGTGTGTGTGTGTGTGTGTGTGTGTGTGTGTGTGTGTGATGTGTGTATGGCAGGGGAGGGCTGATCGATGGTTCCACTTTTCTCTCCAGGCCCAAAGGATGGGTTAGACCAATAAATAGTAACAAAAAGAAGAGTTAAGAAAGGGGGCATGAGAGCACAGCAGAGTGGGTGCTGGCCTTCCCATGAGGCTGAGCTGGGTCTAACCCCCAGCATCCCACAGGGTTCTCTGAGCCCTGCCAGGAGTAATTCCTGAATGCAGAGCCAGGCGTCAGCTGTAAGCATCGCCAGATGTGTCCCCCATCTCCCCCCACCCCAAAAAAAGAAAGGGTGCAAAAATTACCAGGGAAATAATAGGCAAAGAAAATGCAAAAGCCCCTTTTAGTTTATAATAGCGTGAAAAGAACAAAGTGCTTAGGAACAGACTGACTCCAAGAAATACATGCAGAGAGACAACGACAAACCACTGTGGAAAGAACAGAAAAAGTCCGAAATAATGGGGAAGACATGCACGTCCATGGATTGGAAAACTTAATGGAATAAAGCTGGACGCTGCAGACCCAGACGGAGTGGAGACTCACAGCGTCGACTAAGATGCTGATTTATAACGAGGCACATATGAAACTGCAGGGCAGCAGGACTTCAATAAACATCACGAGAGGACAGAGACACTCCCCACGAGACCCACGTGGAATCCCGCGCTGGGGTTAAAGAGCTAGCTGCACCTCCCGCCAACCTCAGCCCCCAGCTCCTCTCCGGAGCACTGTAATCTGTGGCCCAGGCCCGCACCCCCACTCCCCACAATGTCCATTTCTATAATCTGTGTAGAAGAGCAAAGGTCTCAGAATAGTTAAAACATTTTTTTGGGGGGGTTGGGGGAGGAGTAGCACGGCCAACAGTGCTCAGGGGTTACTCCTGGTTCTGTGCTGGGCTCAGGGATCCCTAAGAGGTGCTGGGGACTAACCCAAGTCAGCTGCGTGCAAGACAAGCGCCCTTCTTGCTGTACTATCACTCTGATCCGAAACAACGCCACTGAAAAACGGCAAAAGACGGGATGAGCAGGCTCTCCACAGAAGATGCCCCGATGGCCTGGCATCACTGCAAGGGAGATGCCAACTCAGACCACAAAGCGCCACAACCTCATGCCCAGGAGGAGGGTTAGAGCTCAAAAAGAGAGAGAAAAGAGATCAAATGCTGGCAAAGACGTGGGGAGGTGGAAACCCTCGTACGTTGGTGGCAGGAATGTCAAAGGCCCAGTTGCCGCACAAAGTCAAACCAGCCCCCCTCTCTGCGCCAACTTCCTCCTGGGCTGAGAGGAACAGAACCGTTTGAGACGCGAGTATCCAATGGCGGCTCCTACACGTGGGCCATTATGTGGAGACGACTGATTGTCCACGATGGACGAAGGCCCAAACAGCACGGCATGCTGATGCGACGGAACAGGGCGCCTTCTCGAATGGATGTGGAGATGTGTTCCCTGCCCACGAGACGTGGCCCCACATATGAGAAACACTCAACAGGGAAAGCCACAAGGGCAGGAAGTGGGGATGGGGTGGCACGGGGGAGGGGAGGTGTCCCGTGGAAGTGATGAGGCAGTGGCGTGGGCTGTGAATGATGGAGACGCCACTCAACCCAACACGATACCAGCAGCACTGCGGACCTCATGGGGTGGGGGGAACAGTATCTCTGTGGAAGACCCCTAGACAAAGAATCACCGCCCCAAGACATCTCCGGTTCACAGAGGGGGAAATGAAGAGGAAGCTGGCCAGGGGTAAAGCCATGCCTGGCTGGATCCCTGGCACTGAAAAAGAAAAAAAAAAAAGGAAGAACAGAAAAGTGGGGAGAAAGTCCTGGGCGAGGGCTGCGCCACTGACCTTGCTTGTCTGGGTGGCGCACTTGGGACAGCTGGTCCCGGATCTCCAGGGTCCACTCCCCCTCGGCCTTCTCCCCCCAGCAGTGCACCGTCATGAAGTCCCAGTTGGTGAAGCCCTCGTTGGAAAGATCCAGCAATCTGCAACGGGAGGCCGGCCGGGGTGAGGGGGTGGGGGGCGGCGAGGCCCCTCCTCACCACACAGGCAGGAGGTGAGGGCTCAGAGCCCGCGTGCTGTGGCCTCTGCGCTGGGACCTGTGGGTCTCCAGAATGGTAGGGGGCAGGAAGGCAAAGGCACATGCCCCAGGAGGTCCTGGCCAGGGCGTGGAGTAGCCCTGCCTTCCCTCATAGCCAGTGGTGGTGCGGGGGGTCTCTCCCAGCACTTCTGTCCTTGCTCCCTCCACCCAGCAACAGCCTCCAGAGCCCGGCCTCGTGGCCGAAAGCTGACCGAGACTGGGTCCCTCTAGGGGTCCCCCAAGAAGACGTTGCAATGTTGGGGTCTGTGGGCGCTGGACTCTTTGCACCCCCGGCACAGCAACATATCCTGTCCACATCCACACCAGGGCCACCATCAACAACAGGGTTGGTGGCTCAGGAGGGGAGAGGAGAGGTGGGGGGGGCGGAGGAAGAGGAGAAAGGAAGGAGGAAGAGAGAAGGGGTGAGGAAAGGGAGAAGAGGAAAGGAGAAAGTGGGTGGGGGTGAGAGGGAGGGGAGGGAATGGGGGTGCGCCCCCTCTCCTCGACCTCGGAGAGGATCTTGCTCCAAGGCCCCCCTCCGTGATGCTCACAGTGCTCCGTGCCCAGGAGCCGCCTGGCCAAGGTGGGTGCTGCCCCTAGCACCCCTGCTGGGAGGACGCATGGGGTGCTGCCCGCAGGAGGCCTCGGGCTGTCCTTTGGTCCCGCGCGACTCCTGGGGCACAGAGTCCGGGGTGAGCTGCAGAGTCACTGCCTCCAGGCGCCGCCTCCCTAGCCCCGGTCCCCCCGCCCCCCGGGGTGGGGTCCTGAGAGGCCGGGAAAGGGCTGGGCGTTCACACGGCAGCGGCAGCGGCCGCCTTTCCGGACCCGATCGAGCAGACGGCCAGGTTGGTACCCAGACTGGTACCCAGCACGGGGGGTCTGGGCTCGCTGGCGCAGGGCCCTCCCCCAGACCCCCGCTGGACGTACCTCTTGCCCAGCAGTTGGGACCTGGTGCCCGATGGGGAGATGAGGTGGATCTGCAGGTCCCCGCGGCGCGGGTGCGAGATGGAGGCGCGCACCACCACATGCTCCAGGAAGGCCACACGCTGGTCTGAGCGGTCGGCGCAGGCTGCCGTCTGGACCGTGGTGCGCAGCGTCTGGCCCACGGGGATGCTCCTACATGAGGCGGAGGTAGGGTCTCAGGCTTGGGGCTCACGGGGCGCAGGAGGGGGGCACCCAGACCCCTGACCCCCACCCTGCAGGCTGCACCCCTGCAGAGACCGAGAGGGCCTCCCTGGGAAAGTTCCAGCAGTGCCCAAAAGCACCGCCCCATCTAGAGCTTTCTGGAAAGCCACTGCTCCGGTTCAAAGACTATGGTCTTGAGGGCCTGATAGTTCAGTGGGTAGGGCACTTTGCACAGGGCCCACCTGGATCTAATTCCAACAGCACCCTGCAGAGCCCACCTACCCCACAAGGCCAACAGTAATAAATCCTGGGCACAGAGCCAGGAGTCACCCCTGAACCCTGCTGGGTGTGGCCCCAAACAAAAAGAAAAACCAAAGATTGTTCCTGGGGGTCGGGGAGGCCGCTGAAGGGCTGGGTGGCATGATGGGCATGCTCAGCCCCCCAGCACCAGAGCCTCTAAGCACGGAGCTGTGCAGTGGGGCAAGTGCCACCAGGAGAGGCCCCGACACTGACGGGGGCTTCAGAACACCCACAAAAACAAAGGGTGGCTTCGAACTGATGTGTCACAAGACATGTGATACCAGCAGGAACATTCCTGAGTGAGCAGCACACTGGGAAATTTCTAAGCACTGACCCCCTGCACCCACAGGGAGGTCGAGAACGCTGCCCGAGACCACACAGCTCCCATGAAGCAGGCGTGGGCCCCGCACCCTGGCCAGCTCCTGAACTGCCCTTTCCGCAGAGACGGGAACGGATGGGCATTACTACACAGACTCCAGGCACTTTCCCCCTTGGACGACATCGATGACAAGCGCCTGGCTCCAGTTATTCACAAGTCACTTCCACCAGAACATTCTAGAACGTTCCCTAGATGGAGCAGACACCACGTCAGTCCTAGACATGGGTCTTGTCTGGGGAGTGGGTGGGGGAGGGCGATACGAGACCAAGTGCAAGATGTGAGGATGAAAGACCAAAAGTCTACCACTGACCCACCCGCCCCTGGGCACTCAAAGCCTAGGTGGGAGGCGAGTGGGGCGGGACCTGGGGTCACCCAGAGATGCGACTGGGCTGGGGGAGGCACGTGCCCTGTGTGGCAGCGCCACCGGCCCCTGTGATCTCAGCACTGCTGAGATCTGTCCTGGAAGGAAGGCTCTTGCAGTGATCCGTTGGTCGGGGTTAGACAGAGTCTGTGTACTTTCTTTTCATGCCAGCACCCGTAAGGAACTTCCCATCGACGTGACGACTTTTGATTATGGAGCCATAGCACATCACTTTAGGCTGCAAATAGAATTTAACTAAGGGGGAAAAAAGGCTCATTGAGTATATGCGTTTAGAATGGGCCGCTCCATGATTAATTGGGCTATAAAGTGTTTTAATACACAATGTTTAAATCGGGAGCTTTTTTCCCCCCAATGTGAAATGAGAGAATAAAATGATCACTCCTGGCTCTGCACGCAGGGATCACTCCTGGTGGGGTGAGGGGCGCCCGCCCTATGGGATGCTGGGGGGGACTCTGGGCTGGCCACACGCAAGGTCAGCACCTTCGTCTCTGCACTGTCTCTCTGGCTCTCTGTGTGTTTGTCTCTGTCTATGTCTCCGCCTGTCTCTGTGTTTCTGTCCCTCTGCCTCTCTGTCCCTGTCCCTGGGCCACCTCAGTAGGGCTGTGAGACGTCTGGAGGGAGAGCTCTGTCTGTGTAGACGATTTCCCATCGGAACAGAGGTGCGATTCTGGCCCCAGCAGGGACTGCCAGGCCCTTTCTTCCCTCAAAGGGCAGGAACAATGTCGCTCTGTACGTTCCGGCTGGTTCCCCAACCAATGCTGTCTAGACTGGCCAAGCTCACGCTTAAAACACAAAATAAAACATAAATAAAAATAACCCCGCGCCACCCCGGCACCACTGCAAGAGGCTTCTGGCCGGAGAAGAATGCTCCGTTCAGGAGCTGCCTGGTGGGAGATGGGAGGGCAGGGCTCGCGGCACTGTGGTCACTTGGCCACCCGGGGGGGCCACCCGGGCTCCCAGGGGCCCCACACCCGGTGTCCTGGGCCAGAATGTTCAGTCAATGGCACAAGCAAGCCCAGGCCTGAAGGGCAGAGAGAAGAGAGAACCCACTACCTCCATCCCATCTGACAGCCTGCCACACCCAAGACTAGGGATCCCTTGGGCACCTTTGGGTGTGCCCCCCACAAAAAAATTAAACAAAGATAAAAAACAGCACAGATGCCAAGTTAAGAGATTTGGGCCAGGGCTGGAGAGACAGTTCTGCAGGTCTGGCACTTGCCTTGCATAGGACCGACACAGGTTCGATCCCTGGCACCCCACAGGGTACCCAGAGCCCGTCAGGAGAGGTAGTTCCTGAGTGCAGCCCTGAGCAGAGCTGGAGCATAGAGAGTGAGAACGAGGGGAGCACTCTGGTGAACACAATGACCAGTGTGTGCAGGAGCCCCGGGCGATGGGAGTGTGACCTAGAGAGCAGAGGACCGAGAGCCTAGCCCAGCGGTACAAGACCCATATCTCCACTGGACACATCAACTAAGGGAAGAAAGAAGGAAACCGGCAAATCACAAGGGGCTGGGAGATGATGCAGGGCCAACGGCATGGAGTTTGCACACACAAGGGCTGAGTCTGGCACTGAATCACCTGGTCTAGCAAAGCACTGTGTGGGAGCTTCAAGAAAGAAAAGAGAGCAGTGAGAACTCCCGTTCCTGGCTCTGTACTCTAGAGGAGCAAAAGCGGACACACATATGCACACACACACACATACATGCATGCACACACATGCACACACCTATTTGCATACATACACAAACATACATGCATGCACATGCAGACCCACACACTCACATTGCACAAATGCATTCACACATGCACACACATGCACACATGCATGCATGAACACGCACACAGTCACTGACACATGCACACGCACACACAAACACAATGACACGCAGACTCGCCTAGACACATGTGCACCAAAGGGCTTCTTGGCTGCATGCTCTCCTCCACCAAGGCCTCCGGGCTGAGAGAGGTGCAAACTCAGGGGCTCACCTGGACCTCTTGTCTGTGGCCACCACACACATGTGCTGCGCGGGCACCGCCTTCCACTTCTTCGCCTCCATCACCAGGCCCTCCGCGTCCACCAAACCAAATCCGTAAAGATGGCTGACTGGAAAGACAGGGCCTTCAGACCTGGCCGGGAAGGCTGCTGCCTGCAGTGGGTGGCCCTCGGGCTGGCCAGGCTCGCTCCAGAGCTGGGAGTGCTGGGACCGCTCCCCATGCCTGAGGCCAGCTCTCCTGCCCTTGCTGCCGCTTTTCTCTCTCAAGGAAACGCCAGTGTAGGACTGCAGCTGTGCTGAGGCAGAGGCCGAGTGTGCTGAGAGGGCCAAGAACCTTCCTTGCGAGAAACTACCTCCATGCAGCTCGGACTTGGGATGGGGCCAACTGCCCCTTGGACCAGAGAGCCAGCCTGGCACGCATAATGCCTCAGGTGCATCCCCCACAAGGCTGGGCTGGGCTCCAGAGCATCGCCACATGTGGCTCTGGGGGCCACAAACCCTCCACCCTCTGAAAACAAGGAATCTGTTGGGCATTTTGGCTCGACAAATCTTGTTTTCTGGGGCACACTTGGGCAGTGTTCAGGGATTACACCTGGTGGTGCTCGGGGCACCCTAAGGGGTGCCTGGGATCAAACTCGGGTTTCATCTGCTGTCCTATTGCTCTGGCCTCAACCGACTTCCCTGAATCTTGAAGCAGAAAACGGGAGGAGCCTGACATCCTGGGTTCAGGATCCTGCAGGTGCGATCAGACCACAAGGCAAGTCCCTGGCCTCTGTCTTCTCCCACACTCTTTCCCCAAGAATTCTCCAGGTGTCCCACGAGGCGTGGGGTCCTGTGTGTACCTGAGAGCCAGCCCCACCCTGATTGCTGTAGCCAGGGAGGAGGGTTCTGGGGTGCTGAGACTGAGGCAGAAACGGCATCAAATCTCTCCTCAATCAGGCTCCGACTACGAGCTGGGGCGGCTCCCGTTCCACATATAACAGACGCATTAGGAACTCAGCGGCACCCAAGCCAAAGGAGCACTCTGGGGACCAGGGCTGGACCCACATTTCACAGGCAGGAAGTCTCTGCTTGATAGGCTCCGCCCTGCTGGACTGTGGGGTCTCAGCAGGTACCAGGGTGGCACCAGGCTACACCCATGACTGTTCTCAGAGCAGGAGAGAGAAGGAGCAGCAGACCACAGACGTTTCAGTTAAAAAGTAATTTCCTGAATGGATGTCAATGTCCTCACTACTTCACAGATGAAGTAGGGCCAGTTCCAGAACTCTGGAGCACTTGGGGCTCTGAGTCACTCTAGGGTGGCACCCACATGACCTTCACTGACCTCCATGATTATGTATTGGTTTCTCTGGACTGCCGATGGGAGCCAGGACTGTGGTGAGGGTGCAGACCCACCAGGTGCTGGCCTGGGCTGGATTCCTGGCATCACATTGGCTCCCGAGCATCCCCAGGACAGGCCTGAGACCCTCAGCATCTCAAGGGTGCCCCATGTATGGGTACGCCCTCACTCTAGAGGTTCCCTTGTCGAGAACTATAGGATTGATGGGTCAAGGATCGTGGGCACGGTCTTGCAACCACCTGGGTACCACTTGGGCAACCAAAAAAAATTAAAAACTGTGCAGGCAGGAAAACACAATGGGAAGAGCCCACCTTGCACATGGCTGACCCAGGTTCAACCCCCAGTATCCCACAAGGTCCCCCGAGCACCCCAAGAGTGATCCTTGAGTGCAGAACTAGGAGTCAGTCCCGAGCATGGCTGGGTATGGTCCCAAACAAGCAAATGCAAAATTGCATTGTGGGGTCACAGTGTTTGGGAGCCATTTCTGATGGTGCCTGGAGGGCTCTGTGGTACCAGGGTTCAAACCCTGGGCTCTCACATGCAAAGCGCATGCTCTAGCCCTCTGAATCATTTTTCAGCCATAGAGGGAGATAGAAAGAGCATCGTTCAGTGAGTGCTGGCACGTGTGGAGCCTGGAAGAACATGTCCTCAGCCTCAAAGGCCCTGGGCAATTCTTACGGTCTATGCAAAGTTCTTAAAACTTTTCCTGGATATGGACTTTTATTCTTTGACAAGGTCATTTGGGGACTTTTCCTGAGAACTCATGTGATACCTGTGCTCCAGTTTCTGGGAGTTTATCCAGAGAGGACCTCTCACTCAGTTCCCCCACCTCCCAACAGGGAAGCAGTCCCCACCCACCCACCCACGCACAGGGACCCCCACCACACCTTTGTAACCTGCACCATTGACTTTCCAATCATTTGCTTTCAAGTGGGCTGGTCTGGAAGTCTTCACCAGCAGATGCTGGACGTCCCTCCACGTTAACTGGTTGCTGTAATGACAGGACAGGCCGCTATCAGCCCCAGTCTACCAGAACTATGACACTAACATGCTAAAGATGCAATTTGGGTTAATTAAGACACAACCAAGGGAGAGCCACAGGTGCACTTGGCTTTAATGTACCACGTACCCGGCCCTGTTGGCCAGCATTTTTGTTTTTGGGCCACACCTGGCAATGCTCAGGGCTCACTCCTGGTGGTCCTGGGGACCATATGGGATGCCGGGGAGTGAACCCAGTTCGACTAGCCCAGGTTTGCTGTGTGCAAAGCAAACACCCTATCCGCAGTACTACTACTCTGGCCCCTTTTGTCTTTGAAAAAAGTTTCTTTTTGAGGCTTAAGCAAAAGTACAGTGGGTAGTGTTTGCCTTGCATGAGGCTGACCAGGGTTCGCTCTCCAGCATCCCATATGGTCTCCCTGAACCCACCAGCAGCAACCTCTTAACATCGCAGGGTGTGGCCCCAAAACAAAACAAAACATTGTGCATGGGGCGGGGCTGGAGTGGTAGTATAGCAGGCCCAGAGTTTGTCTTGTATGCAGCTGACCCAGGTTTGATCCCCAGCATCCCATATAATTCCTAGAGCTAACCGCTGAGCATCACCTGGTGTATCCCTGCCTTTTTTGTGTGCAGTGCTGGAAATAGAATCCACTCAAAGCATGAGCTCTACCACTGAGTGACATCCTTGTGCCCAAATTCCAGCTCCACCCCCATTTTTTTCTTTTTGGGTCGCACTAGCGATGCTCAGGGGTTACTCCTGGCTCTGCACTCAGAAGTTCCATCTGGTGGTGCTGGGGGGGGGGGAAAGGGAGGGGGAACATATGGGATGCTGGGTATGGAAACTGGACTGGCTGCATGCAAAGTAAATGTCCTACCAGTGGTACTATCGCTCTGCCTATAGTACAGGCACCCTCCCACCTCTCCACCTTCCCCCCTTTTTTGTTTCGCAGTTTTAGGGATCAAACCTAGGGGCCCTCACTATCTGGCCAAGCCACCGGCCCAGCACAGCTTGGGGGGCGGGGTCCTTCCTTCCACAGGCTCTCTGTGAACGGCTCCCAGTGACTATGTCCCGAGACAAGAATTCACCGGACGACTTGATGCTCATGAGCATTTCCCACCAGCTCTGCTGGACACTTTCCCACGGCCACGCAGGACATTGGGACTGCACAGAACAGCAAGCGTGGGTCTGTAAGCGACAGCTGACCCCGATTCTGGCGGTGTCCACAGGCTCTCCCTGGCCCCCTGGGCAGTCTGCAACCCCTGAATCAATATAGCTTCGCGGTCAGGGTCCTACAACCCAAGTAGTGGGAGCCCGGGGGCACGTGTGTTGCTAACCGGAAGCAAGCAAACCAGGAGGCCGGAAGCGGGACTGAGCCGGAAATCACGGACAAACGCATGCGCAGCAGGCCCGGAAACCTGAAGACACTGCTCCGCGCATGCGCAGCAGGCCCACTGTGGGTCTCTAGAGCCCTCCCGCCTCTGCCCAGGGCCGCAGTGCCCTTGGGAGGGCGAATTCCTTCCCTGAGCCACTCTGTATGTTTAAAGGCTTGAGTGAACGCTATTTCCTTTTTCTCTTTGGGGCCTTACCCGGCGATGCTCAGGGGACCAATGGGGGGGGGTGCTGGGATGGACCCCGGCCGGCCTTGTGCACCCACTTGCACCCACCTGCACTACCTCCAGCCCCAGGAGCGGTCCTCTAGCCTGGCACCTGTCCGGGGCGGAGGGGCGGGGAAGATGGCTATCGAGAGTTTCCGTGTGCCCACAGGCCAAGTGTCACGGAACAATCCCGGACCTACTGGGGCTTTGTTTTCTCTTGGGTTTCGGCCGACAACATTCCTTGCATGTTTTCCAGTACGGGAAGAAAGTCTAGAACAATGAAGGGCTGAGTCTGTGCGCGCCACTTTCCACTCCAGTAACTGATGGAGAGTTTTTCAAACACAGACTCGGGGGCCCAGCGCTGGAGATTTTGGCCTGAAAATCGACCCCTTTTCTCTGTGGTACCTTTGCACCACCAGTAGCATTTGAGGTTCTTTTGCCCGGTGCAAACCAACATGCCAATGCGCCTAATTAGAAGGGCTTTAGGCAACCCAGACAGGAATTTGGCATCATTTCACAGCTCATCGACAATGAATGGCTGGGCTGTTGGAAGGCAGATCTTGTGGGACTGATGTGTCTTTTTGACACGGTGGCTCCATGTAACCAAACAGTACTTTTTCTTTTCTCTTCCTTCTGCTCCTTTCTTTCCTTCTTTTTCTGGGTAGGGACCACCCCAGGAGAGCAGGGGCTGTTCTACCATTTGAGCTCCTTCTGCAGCCACCTCTTTTCTCCCGTTGGCCCACAACTCTCTAGCAACTCTAAATTCTTCAGCATTTTGAGGGGAGGGGGAGGGTGTAGGAGGCACACTTTGACAGTGCTCAAGGCTTCCTCCTGCCTCTGCTCAGGGATCACTCCTGGTGGTGCTCTGGGGACTCTTTAGGATGACAGAGACCATTTTTGGCTATGGAAAGGGCAAGTGCCTTAACCACTGTGCTCTCTGGTCCCTCTACTTGGGCTTCTGGCAGATAAGATAGCCCCAGCTTGTCAGTGAATGAGTTCAAGATCCTAAAGGACAGCTGGAACATCTAAAGTATGACTTCGGGGGGACTCTGCTCCCTCGGAAAGGCAGTTCCTAGAGACAGAGAGTAGAGTGGAGGATGGCCTGGAGTGGGAAGGAGCGGGAACAGAGAAAATCTAGGGATCAGTTGTGGCCAACTTCCCCTCCCAATTCACATGTGGAAGTTCTTTTATTATTATTATTTTGCTTTTTGGGTCACACCCAGTAATGCTCAGGGGTTACTCCTGGCTTGCACTCAGGAATTACTCTTGGTGGTGTTCGGGGACCATAAGGGATGCTGGGAATCAAACCCGGCTTGGCCGCATGCAAGGCAAACACCCCACCTGCTGTACTATCATTCCAGCTCCTATTTTTATTATTATTATTTCTTTAGTTTTTGGGGCATTTGGTGGTGCTCCAGGCTTACTCCTGGCTCTCCATTCAGGGATCTCTCCTGGCAGAGTTCTGGTGATTATATGTAGTGCCAGGGTCTGCTGCATGCAAGTCAAGTGCCCTCCCCACTGTACTTTTCTCTGGCCCACCTATGTGGAAGTTCTAACTCCCAGTATCTCCAAATGCATTTGGAGAGAGACTCTTTAAAGAGTTTTTTTTTTTTGGTTTTTAGGACCCCTAGCATCGGGATGGCCCAGAGGGCTGGTGTCCTTACAGCAGGTCTGGTCACACGTACAAAGACCCTGTAAAGATTTAGGGCAGAGGCAGCTGGAGACACCTGGGAGTGATGGAGGCCTTGGAGGATGCTGGAGCTGGCCTGCATTCTCATCACAGACATCCAGCCCAGAACTCGGAGCGTGTGAGGGAGCATTCGCTGGCCAACACAGAGGCGCTGTGAAGAGATGTGGGATTCTGGATGGCCAAGTTTGGGATATGGACAGTGAGGGCCATAAGAGGATGATGGGGAAGTGCTTCCCGAATGGGGAGCTCACAGCAGCAGCATTGCCACGAGGCCCTGAGTTGGATTCCTAGGACGACGTGGTCCCCTGAGCACCACTGGCCATAGCCCTGGATTCTCTGAGCACCCCCACAGTGGCACTGAGCCACCGGGGAAGGCAGGTCAAGAGTGGCCCCGTGGAGGGGTGCTCGTGAGCAACACTTAGCCCCCCCCCCCAATACAGCTGGTTACTAAGGTGCATTCCACATTGTGTGGATGCACTCGAGGACAATATCAAACTGGAACGCGGATGCAGGGAGGGCACACAGGGACTTACTTTGCCTCCAAGGCCAAGGCAATGATGCCAGCCACCATGGGGGCCGAGACGGAGGTGCCCGTGTGGCCGTCGGTGCAACGCTGACGCAGATCCGTGGTCACCTGGTGGAGGGGGTGATGAGAGGTGAGTCAACTTTTGGGGGGCGGGGCTGTGTGCAGAGCGCAGGGGCTCCACCGCAAGCCCTGTATTTCAACTCCAGCTCCGTGGGGTGTGGCTCCCAAACAAAATGAAAGTGACAAAGAGGTGGTCTCTAGGCAGTGTGACCTGGGTCCCACTCATCTCCCTGGTAGTCCCACTCAACAGCTTTGTTCCCCTCCCCCATAAGAAAGGATGAGCCCCTAGGGGCAGGACCAGTGGGGCTCAGGTAGAGAAAAGAAGCATATAGAAGCCACACTTGGACACAGCTTGCAGAAACACGTGCTGAAACTTGAAATGAGTCGAAAAGGACCCCTCCCCCTGAAATCTCCCGATGCCCCCACCTCACCCCCTGACTTTGGAGCAGTTAGAACCAATCTGCCTTTAGCCAGAAGGTGAAATGACCTGTGGGTCATTCTCATGGGCCCTGTCCTCCACCTCTGGGACCTGCAGTATGGCTGCCTAGTCACCAGTCAGATCCCAGGCTGTCCTGAGACACCAATTCTGGGCACAGTGGACGCTGGGGGTGGAGGTTCTGCACCTCATGACCTCCACAGTCTGATATGCATGGAAATGGAAAGAACAAGCCACCACCCTCAGTTTGGCACATGTGGGTTCACAGAGCAACTGAATCCCCACTATACAAGATGGGACTCAGGCCCTGTGGGCCTGCCCAGCAGGCTGGCAGGCCAATCAGGGTGGGCCCCCACATGTCCAGAGGACAGGGGAAAGGCAGGTTTCTGGGCGATGAAGGCTTCTTGGAGCTGAGGGACAGAGCTGTGGTCAGCATGTGGGAGATCCTGGGTGCCCTCCCCGCGAGCCCAGCTCAACACAGAAGGAGAGGCTCCAGGACCCTGAAGCTCGGGGCCACGGGACAGCCCAGCTCCCTCTGATTTCATAGGGAGACGGAAGGCTGCAAGAAAAGGGATCCCTACCCCCGCCTCTGCCCCCTCTGACCCTAAGGGTGTGCTCAGGGATTAAACAGAAACCAGGATCATGCAGGGAAAGCACGTCCAGGAGAGTCACATGCAAAACCTGCTCCAGCAACGGCCACATGCCCCCCACCCTAAGGAGACTCCCTTGGTTATAAAGTACACAATGACATGTGTGCCTGCTTGCAGCCAGCCGGCCTCCGCCACCAAGCCCCTGTTCCGAGGAGGCAGCTTCTTGCAGAACAGGACGCCATTCAGTCCCGGCTGCCGGGCCCGCAGCAAAGGAAAATAACCAGCCAAATGAATCCCTTCGTTAACTGGGCCCCGGGCCACGGACAGGCTGGCGGCAGGCGCGGGGGAGGAGGGAGTGTGGCGGGTCGCAGAGGAAGGCTGTCTGCACCCGCAGAAATGGGCAAAAATACATTTGCAAATAATTCCTTAAAGCCACGGCTCCACAGTGGGGAGGAAGGAAAAAAGATGCCTGTGAGTTTTCAAAGGCCTCCGCCTCGGTGGGTGACCAGCCCGACTCCTGACAATGTCCAAACACTACCTCGGTGTTCGGCATTAGAGATACACGTTTCATCTGAAACCGAGGCCTCCCCAGCCTGTCTATGTATTTATTTTTTGTACGGAAGGAAGGGGGAGTAGTATACATCCCACCTATATATTAACCAAAGGTTCTTTATCTTTTTGGAGCTGTGGGTGGGGTGGGGCATACCCAGCAGTGCCCAGGGGATACAGTGGTGCCAGGATCAAAGCTCAGGCTTCTGCAGGCAGAAGAGGCAGGCCCCCAGCCCCGGGAGCTAGGCCGCGGCCCCACAGAGCTACTTTTGGAAAGAGCAACTCCACGGAGGTTCCTGGAGCGAGCCGCACAGGCAGAAGGCAGAGCTGGGGGTGCCAGGAAAAGCCCTTCCCTGGAAGGAAGTCTCTGGAAGGCTTGACTTTCCAGCAGGTTCTGCGGGGGACCCAGACTTGCTTGGGACTCTGCTTTTGATGTTGAAACGAAGCTGGCTGGGGAGGCCACGTGGAGGAGACCACAAAGCTCTAAAAGGAGCTCTGGGCGGTGGCCACACCCCGCCCTTAGGTGGTATTTTTAGAGCCCAGAGGAGGAAGATGGGGAGGCCGTGGTGCTTGTGTGCAAGGGCAGAAGGGAGGCTGGAGGCCGCTGGCCACAACACAGGGCGAGCTCAGTGCGGGTGAAGCAGCTACACGACCCCTCTCCCTAGCCCCAGCCCCGCCAGCCCCGAGCTCTGGGGGCAGAGGCAGCACTGCCCCCCCACACCTCCCCGGGCAGCAGTCAGGGGTCTGGGGGTGCTGGAAGCACTCACGATCTTGCGCTCGTAGAAGGCACCACTGCTGTAGGTGGTGGCGAGCGTGGATGCGCACTCCTCCAGGTACCAGGGCTTGTAGCCATTCTCCGTGGTGCTGCTCACCGAGATGGTGTAGATGCTGTTGGTGTAGCCATCACACGCGCAGTGGTCACCCTCGCGTCCGCCATTCCCTGACGCCCAGACGAAAATGGAGCCCAGGCCCTGCCGGCCCTGTGGAGGGAGGGGAAGAGGTCAGCCTCCTTCCCAGGGATAGAGGGAAGTGCTGAAAGCTTCCCACAGCACCTGGGCTACTGTGTGGCTGCTCGGTGTGTGTGTGTGTGTGTGTGTGTGTGTGTGTGTGTGTGTGTGTATGTATATGTGTGTGTGTGTGTGTGTGTCTCCTGGGGGAGCAGGTGCCTCTCAGGTCTGGTCCTGGGAGCCGGAGGGCCACTCTCAGGGCTGCCTGGCTAACAGGGATGGACAGTTTGAAGCTTGGGGCATACCGGCCATGCTGGGGACGCACAGGGCTGGGGGTGGCAGTGGGTTCCGGGTACACAAGGCCAATCTCTCACTCAGCCCCAGCGGGAGAGACACATGGTGCAGTCAGAGAGGGCCAGGCCTGGCTTGTCCCCAGTACCACACACCCCCTACCCCAGCATTGCCCGGTGCAGCCCTAAGACCCTTGAACACTGCTAGGAGTGCCCCTGCTGGCCCTGGGCAGTGTCCTCTGCCCCCCCCCCCACCCCCCCCCAGCTGGCCTTAGTGGCCCGGCCTCTGGCACTGCAGGGTCTGAGAAGCAATGTTCTCTCAGGGACACACTGAAATGCAGGTCCAGTTGTCTGAGTATCAATAGGAGTGGCCCTGGGCCCCCCTGAGCACTGCTTGGCTGTCCTTCTGGGCCCCTCAAAAATATTAAGAGATTTTGTATTTTTTTGGAAAATAAAAGAATATTAAAAGAAAGCAAATGTGATCTATAGACTCAGTGGAATGTATGGGGGCTCTGTAGGAAGAGCGCGGGGGCTCAGGCACTTAACCAGCACACAACCGACCTGGGTCCCATGGGGCCCCCTGAGCACTGCCGGGAGTGGTCCCCAAACCAAACCAAACCAAACCAAACCAAGCTACCCTAAAAGATGAAATTCTGCCATTTACAAGAGCATAGAACGAACCTCAAGCGACCAAACGAAGTGAAGAAAGTGAGAAGGAGCTAGACAAATGTCGGATGATCTCATCTCTGTGGGCGATAGGAGGAAATAAGGAGACGGGCAGGTGACATGAAACAAACAGCTGCCCTCGGACACTGACACCTTGGCTGGGTAGAGGCTGGGGTGGGTGGTCCAGCAGGAGAGTGCTGGCCTTGCGGGTGGGAGGTCCCGGCCTTGATCCCCAGCATCGCTGCCATGAAAGACCAGGTGAGACCAGCGATGCTTCAGCTGCCCCTGCGGGTGGCACGTTCCCTGCCCCGGTCTTCTCCTCCAGGGAGGCACGGGACAGGAGCCCTCAGGCCAGGGACTTGCATTTCAGCCCAGGAAAGCAACCGCCTCCATGATCAGAGCCTGTTTTGGCATCTGGCAAGGGTGCAGGGTTCCTCCTCCAGCTCAGAAGCACCCGCAGGCTCTGATCTCCCTGAGGGCGCTGTCCAAGCCCCTGCCAACGCATCTTCGTGCCAAATGACAGAGCCTCCCCACACTGAGTGACACAGCTCCCAGAGAGGAAGTCCCATGGGGTGGCGGGAGATTGCAGGAGAGGAACAGGGCAGAGCGGAGCACTGACAGACGGAGAGGCGCAAGGTTAGCTTTGGGACCGGCACGTTGACAGCTGCGCGTGTGCAGACGACATGGGACAGTGAGGACGACGGAAGCTTCTGGTATGACATCTCAGGCTGCAGACTAAGGACAGTGAATCACGCCAACGTCCATATGTCGAGAGAACAATGGCACGAATGACCGGGAGCCTCCTGGTGCCCCCGCGGCATCCTCTTTCCCCTGCCAGCCCCGAGAGGCAGAGGCAGCTCCGAGCCTCGTGTACCAGCCTGTGTCTGAGGATCAGAATCTTCCAGAGTCCGGCCTGGGCTGATTCCACAGAAACACAGAGAAAAGCAGGAAATCCCCAGCAGAGGGAGAACAATCTTCACGCACCCCTGCCAGGGGCCGCTCCCCCCCCCCCCCCCCCCCCCCCCCCCCGGCTGCGGTGTCAGCAGACAGCAAGATGGACAAAGGCCGTCCCAGGGTTATGGTTCTGTGCAGGAAGCATTCTCTCTCATCTGCTGCTAAACTGCAGTGGAATTCTTTTCTGGGGGGGGGGGGGGGGGTGCTACCCCCAGCTCTGTGCTCTCTGCTCAAGGATCACTTCCTGGGATCACCCCACACAGTGTCAGGAACCCAGTCAGGGCTGTGGACATACCAGTCAAGCACCTTGACCTCTCGGTCCCTGAATGCTTCCTCTGATAGCCACAGTGAGATCCAAGGGCTCTACTAAGTGGGCAGGGTAGAGGATATTTTAAAGGGCAATGGCTTGCCTGGCCATGCCTGAGCCTTCCAGAATGTTCCAGAATGTTCTAGGTGTTTTCTTGGAGTGCTGGGGCCCAAGGAAGCTTTTTATGTTTGCTTCCTCTGGGGTGTCTGGGTAAACGTTTCAGAACTAAATTATCTTACTCTGGGCGAGAAGTGATTGCCTCAGACCTTAAGGCTGTCAGGGGGCGCTGTGGCCGCCTTGGATGGATCTTTGCATCCACCCGAGAATGTGCTGGCTGCTGTGGTCAGCAGCCTGAGCTCAAGAAGCAGAAGGAAGGTAGGTGGGACAAAGGGGGAGTCAGTAAGGGCGTTGGGGTGGAGCACTCGGGAGAGAGAAATACCCCACAGAAGGACGCTGGAGGAAGACTGATAAACTCAACAAGGCCATCGAGTCACAGGCCATCACAGACAGGATTGCTCTGTTACGGGGCAGATTTGGGGACCTGCCAGGTTGGGGAGACGAAGAAAGGTGGGACAGATGGAGTTCTCCTTCTGCTCTTCATCAGGCAGGTTTTAAACATAGGTGTGGTACAGTCAGACTCTTGGGGAGGCTTAAAAAATCGGTCGAGGGATGGGGAGGTGGCTCAGGGAATGGGTGGGGCGGTGGTCAGTCTGGAACCACGTGGGCAAGGCCCCCGGAACCCATGCAGCCAACTCTGCCATGGGCACAGAACGGCCAGCAGCCCAGGGTCCCCCAGAGCCGCCTGCAATCACCCCCCACCACGCCCATGGTAAACTGGGCTGGATCTCCTGCCCTTCCTCCGGGCCCCCAACCCACACCCCGCTCTGCCTCCCTATGAAATCTGCAAGCCTAGGACCAGCTCCTGGGGCCTCCCCTTCAGCGCTGGGCTGGGCTTACAGGGGTCACCCGGGAGCGCCCACATACTGACCACAGCTCCGTCTCTTGGCTCCAAGAAGCCGTCCTCACCCAGAAATGGGCCTTGCCCTGGGCCGTGGCCAGTTCCCATCTGTCCTCCCCCGCACCCACTGCCCTGGTCTCTCTGGCAAACATGCAGGGCCATGGCTCGGATGAGCCTAGAGTGGGGGTCAGTCCCCTACCACCCCCCACCCCTCACTCAGGGCAGCTGGGGACAGAGACAGCGCTCAGAGGGCGACTGTGGTCTAAAGCCCTGGAAGGTTCTACCAGGAAAGTCTCGGCTCACTGGGCTGCAGGAAGAGCAGCAAGACCCCAGTTTCCTACAGGGGCTGGAGCACCCCCAGGAAAAAAAAACAGTGATGGAAAGCTTCAGGAGGGACCCACCCGGGAGAGACCAGGGGCCACCAGTGCCACACACCTACAGCCCTGGGCTGACAAGTGAGCGGCCAGACGCGCCTTTGCTCAGTAACCTCCTTGACCCCAGCCCATACTCCTCTCACGGGACCAGGCCTGGCGGGGTGGGGGGACAGTCCCACTGCAGCCCTGCTCAGCAGGCGTGGCACTGGGGATCCACGCGGGGCCTCCCCCGCATGCCAGGCACGTCCTGCAGCTGTTCCATGCGTCCTCCTGGCCCTCACCCTGAGCCTGACCTGCCAAAGCTGCCCAGGGACGTGCTCCTGGGGCAAAGCTCAGGACTGACCCGGCGCGGCCCAGAGCCCATCCCTGTCACTGCACAGTCCAGCACCACTAGCACAGCTGGGTCTGAGGTTCGGCTGGTTAGGCCCGCACCGGAGTGGACGTGTATGGCCAGGAAGGGGGCAATGCAACGAGTGTGCTGCTTCCTATTACTACATCTGATTTGCTTCAGACCACACCCAGTGCTTTTTAACTTCTCTCTCTCTCTCACACACACACACCCTTGATGACTCCCCCCAGACTCCCCCCAGCCCCAGCTCACTCACTTACTCACTCACACCCTTTTTCTGTTTTTTATTTGGGGGCCACACCCAGCAATGCTCGGGGCTCACTCCTGGCTCTGCGTTCAGGGGTCACTCCGGAGTGCTCAGGAGACCTGATGGGGTGCCGAGGATCAAACCCAGGTCGGCCGCAGGTGAGGCCAGCAACCTCACTGCTAGGTTATGGCCCCATTACCTTTTTGATGCCGTACTCGAAGGCCTGCTTGGCCAGGCGGCCAGGCCCGTCCACCGTCTTCCCATCATCGTCGGGACCCCAGCTGGCGCTGTAGATGTCAATGTAGTTGGGTCTGATGCCCAGTGACTTGGCTTCCACCACATCCGTCACATCCCCGTCCAGCATGCGAATGCCTACACACACACAAGGAAGAAGTGGGGCCCACGCTCCCGCAGAGACGCCGCGGGAGCGTCCTTTTTGCGAGGAGGGGGCTGTGGGGATCGAGCTCAGGGCTCCTGGAAAGCACACCCCCCACCGCCCCCCTGCGCTCTGGGCCTTGGAATCTCCACAGCCCTGGAAATGCTGTATCTTAAAGCAAGAAGGGGAGGGTTTGCCAGCAGGCCAGTAAACTGATGTTGTCAAAACACAAGCCAGACACCTCTCTCCAGGCGCCTCATCCTGGAAACAGTGTGACTGACGAGTGAGACAGAAGCGTGATGGATTCCCGTTCTCACAAAGCCTCCATCTACCCGTACCATCCCACCCTGCCCAAGACCTCACACCCCCCCAGGCTGACAAGTTGTCAAGTAAGGAGATGGAGAGGCAAAGTATTGCCCACTGGCATTTGCTGTTCCAATATTAGCTCTCGACATGCGAGGCTCCCTGAAAATCCACGTGGAAGGTCAGTGGCCAGCAGCCAACCCGCCCCCCGCCCCCCCTACCCAGCATCAAACAGGAAAGATCACTGAGCCCAAGGGGCCAGAGACATACAAGTATTTAGGCAAATTGTTTTGGTGGCAAATGATGGCCAGGAGGGGAGGGAGCTGCTGCTGGCTGCTTGTGCTGTCCTGGAGCTAACACGGTGGACCATGACAAGGCTGGGCGGGCTGCTCCAAGGACCAGCCTGGGCTGCTGGCAGGGGGCGGGGTGGGGGTCAGTGTATGGAGCAGAGGAGTTGCATCAAGAAAGAACCCGGGCTGGCTACACTCAAGGCAAGCAACGTCTGCACTGTGCTCTCAGGCCCTTCTTCTTGGATATTTGAAAGCATATTAGGTGGGGTTTAAACCAAAGTGCCAATGAGTATGGTTCTCTTCTCCCCTGGAGATACTCCAGCCAGCAGCAGGACAAGACGTCTCCAGTCAAGTATCCAAAGGACAGAAGCCAGAAGGGCCAGCAAAGAAACCATCGTATGGGCTAGAAGAGCTGAACGCCAGAGAATGCATTCTCTATCCACAAGGGAACCAAACTTGCAGTCCGGAAGGAAACGGGGAGATCTTGCACATTTCAAAATACTCTGCAGGTCCAAGAGGAAGCCTCGGAGGGGAAATTTTCTTTGCAATTACAATGAAATGGAATTGAAAAATTCAACTGAATGAAAGTTAAAACACTTCAGAATCTGGGGACCACTGTTTATCGACTCAGGGGGTGGGAGGGTGGGGGGCTGAGAGCACAACTGTTTGCCTTAGAAAAGAAGTTTTGGCAAATTAACAACCACTCCAAGATCCTATGGAAAGAAAAGCTAAATAAGCCCAGAGCAAGAGAAAAGATGGAAATGATAAAGATAAGAGCAAAAAAAAAACTGAAATTGAAAACAGAAAAATACTAGAGAGCTTAGATTAAAAAAACAAAAAACAAAAAACAAACTATAAGTGCCAAGGTGAAGTGGATCTTTCTTTTTTTTAAATTAAAAAAATTTTTTTTGTTGTTGCTTTTTGGGTCACACCCAGCAATGCTCAGGGGTTACTCCTGGCTCTGTTTTCAGGAATTACTCTTGGCTGTGCTTGGGGGACCATACAGGATGCCGGGGATTGAACCTGGGTCGGCCGCATGCAAGGCAAAAGTCCTACCTGCTGTGCTATGGCTCCGGCCCCAAAGTAAAGTTTTTGAATGACCCTATAGCTTGTTCAGACAATAAATTTGTAAGTTAAGTAAATATTTCCCAGAAGAGCTCTCCAGGTACACAAGACTTAATTTTAAACAATAAAAGGTTTTGGGGCTGCAGGACAGTAAAGCGGGGAGGGCGCTTGCCTTGCCGACCCGGGTTTGATCCCCACATCCCACAGATGTGTCCAGAGCACTGCCAGGAGTATTTCCTGAATGCAGAGGCAGGAGTAAGCCCTGACCACAGCCAGGTTTGGCCCCAGACAATCAAAAGATATTAGCATCTATTCTACCAGTTTTGGGACAGAGAAGAGGAGGTGATTCACTGACTAAATCCTGGACTGAAGTTTGTGTGAGCCGGCTTGCTCTTCAAGCCTTTCTTCTTCGGCCTCGTCTGCTTGCTCATTTCCACTCTGGAGAAGCCTGCACTCCCTCGTACTTCTCTCTCTCTCTCTCTCTCTCTCCCCCCCTCCCCCCTCACATCTTCCTAAATAAATTTCTATAAAAATTATCTTGCCTTATCAATCAACCAATCAATTATGTTTGTATTACCCTGATGACTGAAAACAAAGACAGTACAAGAAAAAAAGAAGAAACTGAAGAAACTAGAGACCCAAAGCTTCATGACGATGCACGCAAAACTTCCTTTACAAATGCTCACAACTAGAATCCACTGATATATGCAAGAATGAAAACAGGGTTTTTTTTAAGCTCCATGTGACCAAGTTATACATTAAGTAGTAAGAGAAATAGAGGAATCCTTGATCATCAAGGAAACCTATACAAAACAGACGTTGGGAGTTGACCAGGAGTAATGGGTCTGGCGCCAGGTAGGCCAGAGAAAGGGCTGGAACAGCCTGGGTTACTGAGCCAGGTCATAAAGGGGATTTTGCTCTTTAAGGACAAACACAGCCTAACACCAGCTGACACTTGCCCTGTGAATGAGTAAGGACCCAGGCTGCCCAGAGCTACTGAACTGGCAAGGGCCACACCCGATTCCTCTTTCCACATAAAAATCTCTCGACTTGTAAGTTGTCTGTTCAAGTTTTTAAGAGACTCTTGTGCGAATCACACGGCATATGTCTGAAACTCGACGTCACTGTGGGCCACTTCTGAGTTAATTCCATCCTCTGATCTCATTTATATAGTTTCACGCACTCAATAGGCATAGAATAAAAATACACTTCAAACATTAATTGGAATTGTTACAAAAAAGGAACATATATTAGGATCACAAAAAATTTCTCAACAAATTTTGATGGGCAGAAATTATGCTGAATAGTCTTTGATCCAGATGCAATGAATTAAAAAATTAGTAACAATTAGAATGCCAAAAAACGAACTCACTTGGAAAATGTTTTTAAATCCCTTGAGTGAAAGAGAGAAAGAAATTTCAAAGCTAAGATACAAATTTATTCAGAAATGACTGTATAATTAAGCCCCAGAGAGGTGATGAGAAGGAAATACATAAAATATTTATTTACTTATTAGCATACATCAAAGCCCCCAAATTAAAAAAATGAAGCATTATAGGCAAGAAAATAATAAAAAATTGAAAGCTGAAGGAATCAATAAAGAAAAGAAGAAATCCACAAATTACAAAATAAAAGAACTAAATTTTTAAAGAGTCAAATCCAGTTATTTGGAAATAAAATTTATAGGAAATAGCACATTTTCCATTAGTCTGATCAAGGCAAAAAGGAGCTCAACAAGTGAGGCGAGAAACAATTATGACTGTAAATATGGAGGCTGTACTTCCTAATTACCAGCCTGTGATCTTAAATTTGTCATATATTTAAAATACTTTAGAAATGCATAACTGTTCTGGGGAATTTTCATGAACAAAATGTCCTTAAGGATAAATGGACAGAATGAATTCTATGAAATTCTATGGACAGAACAAAATTCTACAGATAGAATGAAACCTGAATAGAATGAATTCTCAAAAAGGATGACCTGAGCTGGAAAAGCACTTGTCTTGGATGCGTTTAACCTGGGTTCAGTCCCCAGCACCCCATGGCATCCCCAGAGCCTGCCAGGAGTGAGCCCTGAGCACTGCTGGGTGTGGTCCCCAAACTGATGAACAAATCCTGGGGAGGGAAAAAAATCAATAAAAAGAAAAGAGCTCTGGTCAAATAGATTCAGTGCCCCTGCCATTAATTCAGGACAGCAGTATCTGGGGGACAGCGTGGAGGGGGAGCACCCTGAGGGGGAGCACGGCTTCCTGGCTCCTCCTCCAGGACTGGTACGAAACATCACGAGTGAAATTAAGTGATGTTCAGTTTGTCTTACAAATCAAAGTGCAGACTCCATATCAGAATGCTGACTGTGGGAGATGGTGGGGTGGCCGATGGACAACACTCGCCCTCCAGGAGAATGGACCGCGAGGAGAGAGAAGTTCACGTCCCACGGGTGCCAACGGCTGTGTCAGACTCCACAGGCAAGTTGGCAAACAACGCAGTTCACCTCGCTCTGGGGAGGCTTCCTTAGAAAGTTACGTGGTCAACTCTTAACACTCAGTCCCGATCAAGCCTCTAAGAGCTTGAGGACATAATAAAACCCCCAGAAGTGAAAAGGAGAAAATTTCTGCAGAGGGATCTAGGAAAGACTTCAAAAATGACATTAAGGGGGGCTGGAGGGATAGGACAGTGGGGAGGGCATCTGCTTTGCATGCAGCCGACCCGGGTTCAATCCCCAGCACTCCATATGGCCTCCTAAGCCCCACCAGGAGTGATCCCTGAGCACGAAGCCAGGAGTAAGCCCTGAGCACCCCCGGGGGTGGACTCCCGCCCCCCCCTCCAAAAAAACCCCAAATGATATTAAATGAGATACAGCACTGGCTAAGTCACAGTGAGAGAGAACACGATTCGGTAGTTGATATTTTGTGGTAGGGCATTTGCCTTGCACGCAGCCAACATGGCCGACCCGAATTCGATTCCTCCGCCCCTCTCGGAGAGCCCGGCAAGCTACCGAGAGTATCTCGCCCACAGGGCAGAGCCTGGCAAGCTACCCGTGATGTATTCGGTATGCCAAACACAGTAACAGCAAAGTCTCCAATGGAGACGTTACTGGGCCCGCTCGAGCAAATCGATGAACAATGGGAGGACAGTGACAGTGACAGTGACCACAAAATAAAACAGGAAAAGGGAAGGACAGTTCCTTGTGAAGATGGAAACCTCTTTCTAGAGGCAGTTGTTATTTGCATCTAGAAAATCCAGGAAAGAAAATCAGCTGCTCCAATGGTTTACTAGGGTGACAAGGTACAAAAGTCCAGAGACAGAAATCAATAGCTTTCCTAGGTCCACTTCAGTTACCATCCCCCCCCACCATGAGGAATGCTGCTGAAAGTCAACCCAGTAAGAAACCCAAGAAGAAATGGGTAAGATCAAAACGAAAGACAGTGATAAAACTTTTGCAAGGTGTGAAAGAAGACACGCATGAATGGAAACAGACCAGATTCCTGGATGGGAAGCTCCCCATCCCCCCACCCACGAGTTAAGATACAAATTTCACGCAGGCCGGTTGGGATTTTACACGAAACTTGACAAGAAGGTTCTCAAATTCATCTGAAAGAGAAAACGTGCTCTTCAAAGAACCAAGAAATTTGGGGGAGCAGAGGAATTGTAAGAGAAAACTGATCCAATTGGTCATCTAAAACTCATCTTAAACTCTAGTGATTAAGGGGCTGGAGCGATAGCACAGCAGGTAGGGCGCTTGCCTTGCACACGGCCAACCCGGGTTCAATTCCCAGCATCCCATATGGTCCCCCGACCACCGCCAGGAGTAATTCCTGAGTGCAGAGCCAAGAGTAACCCCTGAGCATTGCTGGGTGAGACCCAAAAAGCAAAAATAAATAAAACAAAAAAAACCTCTAGTGATTAAGAGTTACTATTTAGGGTCTAGCACAATAGTAAAGTGGGTAAGGCACTTGCCGTGTGTGTGGCCAACCCAGGTTTGATCCCCCACACTCCTTAGAGTCCCCGAGTCCCGCCAGGTGTGGCTGCACTGACTCCCTTGTCTTCCCCACCGCCACTACTATCAAAGACATCCATCCTGGCTGTGATCATTTCCATGTGACTTTTTCCTCGTCCCTTTTCAGGACACAGAGAGCAGGATTCAAGCAAGCCAAGTGTGGCTGGTCTTATTCTCCTGAGGAACCAAGGGATGCAGTCTGCAGTGGGGGAAGGGAGAGACTCCAGAGAGCCAGACTACCCCCAATGACATGTTCTGGGGTGAGGCCCGGGGCAGCCCCTGAGGGGAGGGGTTGCAGTGACAGACAGCTCAGCCACTGCCCAAGGCAAGGCGGTCATTCTGCAGTGGTGTCTTCCCAAGTTAGACGTCTGGACCAGAACTGCTGTCTCTTCCTCAGATTCCAGAAAGGTTCATGGTTTAGGCATAAAAGAACTTGATCAAAAGGGTTTTTTTCCCCTTAGGTTCAAGGCAAATCAGAGACCAACCATCAGGAAAAACCAAAAAGGTTCATCAAGTCTCTACAAGTTGTGAAGGTATTGCCTATCTGCCTGAATAGAACATTGTTCAGAGGTGACATAAGTAACAACCACACAAAACAATATCCACCATCCAGTGACAATGACTAGACAGGAGAGCAGGGGTAGGGACCCGTGACTCAGGGCCGAGAGAAAACTCAGGCAAACACACCTATAAATGACCTAGATCCCGGGCTCCTAAGCAGGATGCCTGAGAGTCTGAAATGAAACAGGCTCATAAATGAGCCAGCTGAGATTTGTGCCCAAGGCGGGTGAGTGGCGGGGGCGGGGAGGGGGAGACACGGGCTTGGAAGAAGTCAATATCTGAAGTAATATGGGCAGCCATAATGTCACATGTGATGGAGACAAATGAGAACCACCCGCTGTGAATCACTGCAAACTCCAGCTTGGACAGGTGAGAGAATTGTACTGATCCACGTGAGTGGCAACAGGACGGAGGCAAACGGGAAAAAGCTGGAAAACATGAGTGGGACAAATCCCACTATATACTGAGGGGCTCGGGAGGCTGAAAACAGACTCATCTTCAGAAACAGTGGGTGCCAGAGGACAGGGGAGTTTCATCTTCCAAACTTTGAGACAGGAGTTGGGGAAAGCTGGCACCCAGGCTTTGCGTGTGGGAGCTGCGATTCCGTGCCTGGCACTGCAGAGTCCTCAGAACCACGGGAATGGCTCCCCCAAGCAGTGACAAGGATGCCCACCCCAGCCCCCACCAAAATGGTGAACATAAATAACCGAAAGCTGGGACTCCAGGCACACCAAGGTTTCCCTTGCCAGTGAAGAGGAAACAGAAACCTTTTATGGGGTAGAGCCAGGGTCATTTCTCACCTGCCTCGCTGCACTTGAAGACAAGACCCTAAAAGGGGCACATCATGGAGCAACCAAGAGCCAAAGGCCATGGGAAGGGAGAGCAACCCACAGAACTGAGTTTGCGGGGGACAGGCAGGACTTTGGGGGAGGGGCATGGTGTCAAAATTATGAACACAGAAAGCAACTCCAATCAATAAACATTAAAAACATTTTTTTGGAGGGTTGGGCCACACTGGTGGTGCTCAGGGCTGACTCCTGGCTATGCACTCAGGGATCACTCCTGGTGGGGCTTGTGGGTAAGGGGTGCAGGAGATTGAAGCCGGGTCAGCTACATGCGAGGCCAGCACTCTATCTGCTGTTCTACCACTCCAGCCTGTAAAACAACACATTCTTTTAAATCCTAAAGGAAAGTCTGAAGGAAAACTGAAACCAGACAGGATGTGAGCCAGAGAGTGGGGACAGAGAGAATGTAAAATGGGGTTTCAAAGTTACTGGACAGTTTAAAGCAAGAATAAGGATGCATGGTGGGTTTTATTTCTTTAGGAGGGGCATTCCTGGCAGTGCTCAGGGCTTATTCCTGATTCTGTGCTCAGGAATCACTATTCCTGGCAGTGCTTAGGGTACCATATGAGGTGCTGGGGATCGAACCTGGGTCATCTGAATGCAAGGCCGGCATCCTCCCCACTGTACAATGGAGGCTTTCTAACATACATAGAGATAAGCATGCACGATGGCTTCTAACATACCTGGGGATAGGCATGCATGATGGCTTTCTAACATGCACAGGGATAAGTATGCAAGACTGCCCTCTAACTTGTGAGGCTCCTGAGAAGTGTGGGGACGCTTCTTCTAAAGCTTCAACACTTCCTTGAGTAAATATTCCAGCAGAGGAACTGAGGGGGTGACTGCTGCCCCTCATGTAAGACAGGAGGGAGGGAGGTGTCCTGGGAAGGCAAGTGTGAGTGAGTCTGGACCCCTCCTAACTGAGAGGCAGGACACAGGGGCTGGGAGGAGGGCCCAGGACCAAGTCAGCGGCTCAGTTCTGGCCCTGCTGTGCTCCCTGCAGACGCCCCGGGTCCTGCCACCCTGCAGTCCCATGGCCAGGTTTGCAGGACACCAGAACCATAGCCCAGTCAGGGGAACTGAAGATGCACAACCCAGAGCCCTGGGCCAGGCCCTGCTCCTTTGGGGGGTCCAGAGGAGCTGATCTCCCCTGTGAGCAAGATACGTGGGTCGGGGTGGGGAGCACAAAACTCTAGGAGGTTCCCTCATGCAGCCCAGGGAGCAGGAAATGGCCAGAGACTATGGACTTCAGGGCAATGGGCATGTTCCAGAGGAGGGAGGCATGTCAGGGGACTTCATGACTATGGTCCTGCGGCAAGCTGAGATGCAAGGGCCCAAGAAAAGTGGAGTGGGAATCAGAAGGTTTTAGAAAAAGTGGTCAGCCATCTGGAAGGTTCTAGAAAAGGTGGTGATAGAAATCCATGGAGGCACTTTGGGGAGCACAGAACCCACAGGGCTTTTGGGAGCTGGTCATGCGAGCAAGTGAGACCAGGAGGAAAAAGAGTGTCTCCAGAACCTTATACTCCTCCCCACCCCCAAACACTGCCAGGAGTGGCCCCTCAGCAGCTCCGGCACTGGACGCAAACCAAACCAACAAAGAGAAGAAGGAAGAAGTGTGTGTGTGTGTGGGGGGGGGGAGGTCTTGTCTTGCTTTTTTGCTTCTTTTGGGTCACACCTTGTGATGCTCGGGGGTTACACCTGACTCTGCACTGGGAATCAACCCTGGCAGTGCTCCAGGGATCTTATGGGATGCCTAGGATCAAACCTGGGTCAATGACATGCAAGGCAAGTGCCCTCCCTGCTGTGCTTTGGCCCCGGCCCCAGGAGGACGCCTTTCTGATGAAACCTCCAGCATTCCAGGCAGAGGGGAGCTGCTTCCTCCAACCTCTAGCCCCAGGCCCGATTGCTGGTGTTGGCGGTGAGGGGAGCCAACAGGGAGGTGACTGAGACTCTAGTACGGGGGCTGGGCCCTGGGAAACTGGCTGGGTGGGGGGCCCTAAATGGGTCTGATGATTCTCAGTTCCCCGGAGGGCAGGTTGAAATGAGAATCCAAAGACCCGACACTGCTTGGGTGGCCCTGTGGCCCCGGGCCCACCTGGTCAGTCCCCAGGTGCTCGGGGAAGTCCCCTAAGGCTGCTTGGGCATCCCACGAGGTGGCGGGAAATGAACGGCGCAGGCCCGGCTGCCCGCTCTCACCTCCGATCCTGGCGTTGTAGGCGATGCCCACGATGCAGTAGGAGTTATTGGCCGAGGCGGCCACCTCGCCAGCGCAGCGGGTCCCATGCCTGCAGCGGACGGGAGAGAATTGAGCATGCTGCCTGGGAGGTGGGGCCGACGCGTGGCTGTCCTCTGGCCAGGGGGACCACCGCACCGAATCTCCATCACTGGGTTAGGACAGCACAGCCCATTCCGTGCAGCCCCTGCCCCGCCCCAGGAGATGGCTGGTGATGATTTTGCAAAGGAGGGATTATCCTCTCCTTTGCCCCGCGCAGGAGTGAGAAGTTCCCTGTACCCAGAGTTCGATGCCCAGCACTGCAGGTGCCCTCGAGCTCCCTGGGGTGACCCTGGTGACCCCCAGTACTGAGGCAGCAGGCAGATGAGGCAGCAGAGTACCATCACCAGCTCCCTAAACTTGGGAGACCCCCCCCACCCCATATGAAAAGCCGCCTCTAGAAACGGTACAGAACAGGGGCGGGAGCAATAACACAGTGGGGGGAGGAGGGGCCCTGGCCTTGCAGCAGCCGGCCCAGGTTCAATCTCCGGCACCCCACAGGGTTCCTCCGACAGGAGTGATCCCTGGGCACCTAGCCAGGAGTAAATACTCAGCACCTCTGGGTGTGGCGCCCAAACCAAAGCTCAACAACAAAAAAAAAAAATAAAGAAATGACAAGAAACAGACCCACCTACCCCCCCCGCTACCCCCCCCCCCCCCCCCCCCAGCCATCCAGGGCTCAAACCTTCCAGTTTAGCCTTGGATTCAACCTGGCTCTTCAAGGATCAATGAGGGCATCTGAGACATTCTCAGACCCCGGACACGCAGCCAGAAATGAGGTGCCCTGTGCCCCAGCATGCAAGCAGAAAGGGCACCTTAGAACATTGAGTGGGGGAGCTGCCCCAGGAGGGGGCACTGGAGGACATGGGTGGGCCAAGCCACATGGCATGGCACCTGTGGGCATCCTGGAACCCAAGGATGTGGCCCTGAAAACTGAATTTCCATGGAGCCCCTTGGCATGAGTGTGTGCAGTGTGTGTGTGTGTGGGGGGGGGGCTTCTGGGAAGCAGCAGCAGATGTTTCTGGAAGAACAGGACACACACAGGAATGGGCACGAGACAGCGAGAAGGACGAGCACAGCCCAGGGAAGGAAGACACAGGGCCAGGCGGTAGGAATGACTCCAAGGCCTGTGCAGCTGCCAGCACTGTGGTGATTGGGGGAGGTGGGGGGTTTATACATAACCGCATTTGTAGTGATGTGTGAGACCAACCGGGAGTGGGTGGGGCCGTTTTCTTTCTAAGTTCACTTAATTTTGCATATTGTCTTCCAGTGCTGGGAACCAGCCCAGGTCTTAAGCCCCAAGTCCTGTGCTTAGCGCCTGAGCCACAGCTCTGGCCCATGAGTATTCTCTGCTTTGTAAGGCCCCTCCTGGGAGAGCTAGGCCTGTGTACCCAGAGATGCCAGGGCAGTGGGACACGGGGGACCGGCAGAGCCACCATGCTCAGGGATCAAACTCAGAGCCTCACACACTGGACCAGTTTCCAGGCCCGACTGAGCATGTGCTTTCATTTGTTTTTATTTTAGTTCTTGGTTCACACACAGTGATGCTTAGGACTTACTGGCTCTGCACTCAGGAATCACTCCTGCAGTTCTTGGTGGGGCTCTATGGGTGTTGGGGGTTGAAACCAAGTCAGCTGCATGCAATCCAAGCATCCTCCCCACTGTACTATTGTTCTGCCCCCGTCCCTCCCCCCGAACATGTTTTTTTCCCCTTTCTTTCAAGATTCCAGGAACTGGACTTAGAACCTCACACATACAGAGTAAGTGTTCTACCAACTCTCCTGGCCCTGAGCATATTCTTAAGCCAAGGAGTGGGGAGGGATGTGTGTTCCCAAGCAGTGCTCAAGGGGGTTCAGTTCACAAGTCTTTCCCAGAAATACCCCAGCAGACTAGAGGGCTCAGTGCTCAGGCATCCCCAGAGTGGTGTTTGGGGAGACCATGTGGTGCAGAGGACTGAACCCAGGGGTGGGTATGCAATGCCAGCACCCTTGATTCCAACACCCCAAAAGGAAGGGGGTATTGCCTCTGGGAAAAAGTCTCAGGAGACAAGACTCAAGATGAGCCAGCAATACAGGAGTCCTCCAGCCACCTCCTCCTGGGGGTGAAGGGCAAGGGGGCACCCAAGGACAAAGGCATGTCATCTTCCACTCAAAACAAAATGGGCAGACCTCAAAGGGCAAACAATGGAGGATCCCAGGTTTCAGGACTGTATTGGGGGCGGGGTCAGAGGACACACCCCGCGGTGCTCAGGGCTTACTCCTGGTTCTGCACTCAGGCATCACTCCTGGCGGGCTCTGGGGACCACAAGGGATGCCGGGGGTCCAACATGGGTTGGTTCCATGCAAGCCAAACACCCTCCCGCTGTGTATCGCTCCTGCCCCAAGAACATACTTATTTTCATTGCTGGCGTCGTATCGGGGAGAAGGGTCGTAATCATTGCCGTTGACATCATAGCTTGCATAAGAATCCTAGGAGACGGAATCAGTGAGTGGAGGAGGCAGTTTGGCTGCCGAAGGCCCACTCCCAAGTGTTTCCCGTGCTGCATGCGGAGAAGAGGAAAAGGCCGGCCTGCCTGCGTTCCCCCCAAAATGTCAGTTTGTAAGTACGGGACAGTGGGGCCCCCCACAAAACCAAACCGACCCCAACCGTGTCTCACTGCCCAGATCAATGACATGGAGCACATTCTTGGGCTTGTGCAACCGTGACTCCCACCGACTCCCCGAAGGACTTTCCTCTTGCAAAACTGAACGTGTCTCCACTTCTACCCTGGCCCACGTCCCCACTTCCTGTCCCTGAAGCCCCACCCCTACTTCCGGTCTGTACACCACGCCCCCACTTCCTGTCCCTGAAGCCCCACCTCTCTACTTCCTGCCTCTAGGCCCCGCCCCCGCTTCCTGTCCCTCAAGGCCTATTTGTCTCTATGCTATGCCGCCCACTGCCTGAAGCCCCGCCTTCCTATTCCTGTAACTATGTCCCCCCCCCACTTCCTGCCCCAGGAGCTCCGCCTACCTACTTCCTGTCTCTAGGCCCCTGTTGGCTCTGAGAATCCCCTGTAAAAGGGGTCTTCAGGCCTTCAGTCCTTTCGGGGACTGGCTTATTTGACTTGGCCTCACCGTCTTTAAGGTTCATCCTTAGGGGCAGCAGTGAGTTTGAATGGCCTTTATTTTGTAATTTTAATATGCATGTCTTTGTCTTTGCTTCTCCACTTATAATTGATCTCCACTGAAGTTCCATGACAGCTCTCTTGTCCTGTTTCAATACTGGAAGCAATCTCGGGTGTTGCTCCAACACCAGACTTAAACAGTTATTTCTTTGTACTTTTTTGGGGTCTTCCAAGCTAAAGGGGGTGGCACTTGGTCACCTGGGCTGGGGGTTGAATGCTTGGACTCTGATCAAGCGGTCCTTGGGCCACCAGAGCCACCCTGGCATCAGGGGGCCACGCAGTGCCAAGGATTGAACTCTGAACCTTGGGCATGGAAAGCATCACCCCAGACTCTGAGCCATCTCCCGAGCCCGACTGTCACCGACTGTCTATCCGACAGTGCAGCCTAGCAGGGTGAACTCACGGCACATGGAAAGCATTCATGCAGCTGTTCAGATCCCAAGCGCTTCTTTACACTGTGAGACTCATTTCACTGTCACAGTAACCTCAGGTGAGATGAATCCTGTTATTAACCCCACTGGACAGAAGGAGGTACTGAGGCATATACTGAGTGACACACTGGAGGTCTGCAGTGTCAGAACAGAAACACAGGGAACTCGGGTCCAGGGCTCATGTCTTGCCCACCCACGTCCCTTCCATGTTGCCACCCTCTGTTCCAACAGCAGCTCCACTAAAGGGCGTGAGTTCATTTTACGGCTCCTAGAATAGTGGGTCCCTGTCCCTGGTCTGGATGGCAGGAAGGAGCTTGTCTCCCAGCCCTCTCGGCTTTCCCTCCTGCCTGGCAGATCAGGGGTGCCAGTCCTGGGTGACAGCCTACTGAGCTGTTAATTCCCCGGTGGGCGTGGCTGACAATCTGGGACATCTGTCCACATCCTTCCCCAGGCTCCACTCACATAATTCGGGGCCAGATCGGGGTGATTCCTCTCGATGCCATCGTCCAGGATGGTGACCACCACGTTCTTCCCCGTGTAGCCCCTTCTCCATGCCGCCTGCACGTTCATCTCTGAGCGGCACCGACTCTGCTTGTCACCACAGTGCTGTGGGAACCAAAGACACACACACACCCCTGGCTGTGGGAACCCTGGGCCCCCTGGCATGGCTGGGAGAGAACCCTGAGCTGGGATTAACCCCCAAGCACCACCAGGCATGACCCACACCCAAAGGAAACCAAACTAAAAGAAAGGAGCACTTTCCCCAGAGTCACCAGAAGAGATGTTCTGTCCCCACTTTTTCAGGAAGCATGGGGGTGGGGGTGGGGGGGTGCTGAACATCACATGTTTTCTGCACCTGGACAAGGGCCTGCATTTTTCAGGGATCTCATTCCTGTGCAGGGTTCAGTATGGCAGAAGTGGAGGGAGTTGCTTTCAAGCTTCTACAGCTGTCATCCAATTTCATCCCAGTGCCACAAGCACTGGCCTCCACACGCCCACCACCTGGGATAAACATCCCACCCCTCCATCCAGCTGAGGATTTTTTTTGGTGGGGGTGGGGGTGTGTGGACATCTGATAGTGCTCAGTAGTTACTCCTGGCTCTGTGCTCAGGGATCACTCCTGGCGGGGCTCAGAGGACACTATGGGTTGCTGAGGGTTGAACCTAGGTCAGCTGTGTGCAAGACAAGTGCTCTCCCTGTTGGACTATCCCTCTGGCCCCTCTGGCTGAGGTTTTACACCTAACATGAGCTGTGGTCAGAGATGGGGGAAATGGCGCACTGCAGGCACACACCTGGACGATGGCCAGCCCACTCTACTCACCATGTACCACATGCTGGACCATATGGGGTCGTTGAAATACAGGGCCTGGGGGTCACTGCGCACCTGTCTCTTCACCCTGCGTTTCACTTGCTGTTGTTGTAGCCATTTGACCTGGCAGGAAGAAACTCAGCTGTTATATGGCACACAACATCTCCTGGTGTTGGAGAGACAGCACTGCAGTGAAACTGATGGCTTGCATGGGGCTGACCCTGGTTTGACCCTGACACCCGCTGTGTTCCCCCCCACCAGCCCTCACCAGGAGTGGTCCCTGAGTGCAGAGTCAAGGAGTTCTCCCCCACCAGCCCCCACCAGGAGTGATCCCCAAACCAAAATCATGCAAGGTGGCACGTCCTGGATGGAACTAGAGGGACGCACACTGTGTGAAGCTGGCCCGAGAGAGAGGGGTGAGCTCTGCGTCCTGCTCCTGAGAAGGCTTGAAAGTGCTCCCCTCAGCTCTCTTTGTCATCCTTCTAGAACAGCTGAAAAAGGAGACACGGGCTGGGCCGGGGAGCAAGCCCTGCAGCAGAATTGGGTAGGATCCTCCACACTAAATAGGGTGCCCCCCTCCAACAAGCACACCAGGAGAGACCCAAATTCTTCAAAAAAGAAATTCTTTTTTTTTCTTTTTGGGTAACACCTGGCGATGCACAAGGGTTACTCCTGGCTTTGCACTCAGGAATTACTCCTGGCAGTGCTCAAGGAACCATATAAGATGTTGGGAATCAAACTCGGTTGGCCATGTGCAAGGCAAATGCCCTACCCGCTGTGCTATCTATCACTCCAGCCCCCATCAAAAAATAAATTCTTTAAAAAATGTCCAAGACAGAAGCTGGGCAATGCCCAGAGGTCAGGGGCTCCTGCCTGGAAGGCACGAGGCCCCAGTGTCATTCCCCAGGACTGCAGGGCCCCTGAACACCCCCAGGCATGGTTTTGAGGCAACACTGGACCAGAACAAGGAGCCACGCTGCCCAGCAGCAGACTGTCAGTCACCAGGATCGGCCACTGGGTCCCCAGGGCACAGCTGGGGAGCCCCCTGCACCCCCCAGCCAAGAAAAGATAATTGTAAGCCCTGTTCACTCCCCACAACTCCTCTGTTGACCACACCCAAACCTCATTCGGTCAGTCCCTGTCCCAGCACCCACATTTGCCAGGAACTTTCTGTTTGTTTGCAGTCCGGATGGCCCCAGCACACAGAACTGACAGATAACATTCCATCTGTGGTTAATGGAAAGATCGTTGCATCAGTGTTGGAAGGAAACCCGAGCTTCCCTGCAACTGCGGGACAAAGTCCCCCACTGACCAACCAGAAAGTCTCTCCGGGCCTTCGCAATCTTTTCCCAGCATCGGAGGTGGAAAGAGACCCTGGTCCTGGGGCTCCCAGTGCTGGCACCTGGCCCTCTCAGGGCTCCGTTCCAAACATCTTTATCACTCAGGACTAAAAGCAGAAAAGGACCCCACCCGCATCATGCTAAAATCTAAGGACCTGGGAGACCCGGGCCAGCGTATGGGACGATAAGCCAGCTTGGAACGCCATCAACAACAAGTAATTTCAAAGAAATCTGTGAGCACTTTCAGCGATTGGCTGAGGCTCTGGTAACATTGAGCCCTCTCCAGACTTTTGGCAAAGACATCTGTTAAAAACAAATGCTTTGAGAGAGAGAGAGAGAGAGAGAGAGAGAGAGAGAGAGAGAGAGAGAGAGAGATCAAAAAACTAGCAAGTAATCCTGCACGCTGAGAAACACAGGCTCTGTGCCCCAGGAGAGCGCAGATCACAAAGCATTTGGAGCAAAAGGGCCTTTTGCAAAGATGGTTAAAAACACTTAGTAAAGGTAATTAAGAGTGAAAGCAAAACCAACAGGCAATTCCCATACTGCATCAAGAATCAAGCGGCCTAATCAGCCTGTGTGTGCTTCGCACCGCCCCCCCCCCCCCCCCCCCCCCCGCCAGTCTCAGGATCCGCCCAACCATCTTGGATCCAGTTGGGTTTTCTTGGGGGCCTTATATATATATCTGATCTCAGCTTTGATGCAAGGTGGGGCAGCTTGTAAGTTCCAGCACTTATCAAAGCACGCACTTGCCATGGGACAGACCGTCTTGTTAAACTGCAAAGCCACCCGCTTCCTTCTCAGTCCTCCCAACTTTCATTTCTGGTTGGGTCACTGGCATACAACAAAGGCCCAGCATTAGGCCAAAGTTAAGACTCCATCATCTTTTTTTACTTTCTCCATGCTATGAGCGACACAATTCTCCAAATGCCCAGGGGCCAGGGGTGGGCGATGCTTGGGGACCAGGAGGAGGAGGCATTTGCACACACAGCAAGAGAGATGTGGCCGGAAGGACTTCAGGGTAGAGCCAACTGCGCCCAGTACTTCACTGGGAAGGCTTAGGCAAAGTAAGCATTAGTCCGACTGGCAGCTAGTTGATTTGGCTGGCCCCAAGATGCTAAGGATGAAGCCGAGGTCTCCCAATTGCAGTCCGGAATTCATAATTGGCTGCCACGGCTCTTTGCTCTCCCTGGGGCTCAACGTTTAATTAGTACAAGGAACCACCAGCCAATCCCATGGACGGGGCTCGGGTTGGCGGCTGCTCACCTGACCTCTTTCTTCTCCACTGGCACGGTTCTTGGGAGCCACTCGGCCAGGAGCTTACAAAGAAGCTTCGTGGATGGGAGAGGGGGGAAGGGGGTTGCTGGTGGTTGCATTGAAGAAAACTCAACCTCATTGTTTGCATTGAGAATGTCTAGTTGCCCGTCTCATTCAAGGACTCAGGTGGCTGCCCTTAGGCCAGAACTGCATGAAGCACTCTGCAGGCCCCTGAGATGCGGGAGCCCAGAGTTGGGGGTGGCATTGCAGGGGGCAGAGCAGACGCCTGCCCTGAGTTCAATCTCCAGCATTACATGGGTCCCGAGCCTCACGGGTATGGTCCCTTTTAATACAATAAAGCCAACAAGCCCAGTAGCTCCGCTGGGCATGGGCCCCTCAGCACATGATCTTCCGCAGGCACCATAGCGGCCACTGGCAGAAGGAAGAGCAGCCAAGTGTCTCTGAAAGGTGTGAAGCTACACGGGGTGGCTGTGTGCAAGGCAAACGCCCTCCCTGCTGTGCTATTGCTCTGGCCCCCAACCAAATATAGGCTAAGTTCATTTCCATTTCGCTTTCATTCTCAAAACTGAAATGGCTTTTTGTTTTGAGAGAGGGGGCTCTTTCCTTCGTGCTCAGGGGCCACTCCTTGCTCTGTGCTCAGGGGACCACATGCCCTGCTAGGGACTAGAACTGGATTCAGCCAGCCTTACCATTCCTCGAGCCCCAGGAAACATATTTTTTGTTTGTTTTTGCTTTTGAACCACACCTGGCAGGGTTCAGTGCTTACTCCTGGTTCTGTACTCAGGGATTACTCCTGGCAATGCTCAGGGGACCATATGGGATGCTGGGGAGCAAACCTGGGCTGTCTGCATGCAAGGCAAACTTCCACCCTGCTGGACTATCTCTCCGGCCCCTGGGAAACATCTTCATGTTTAAAGTCCCTGGGGGAAAGGACCACAAAAATCCACCATCTTGTTCTCTCCCCATTGTGACCTTGAGTAGGGAGACAGGCACCCCCCCACCCCACACCCCGTAAACAGCCTGGCCCTGCTGGAGAGCTGGATGTGCTCTTAGGTCACGGCCCCAAGGCCTTCAGATGAAGAACAAGTGTGTTGTCATCACCAGAGAGAATACGGCAAGCAGCAAGTAGTGAGAGGAAAGGGAACTGGGAGGACAGCTGCAGGGACCCCCCTTCCTAGCCAAGAAGATTCTCCAACCTCGACAGACAATGGACCACAGAGAATCTCAGTCCCCACTTGCAGCTCCCAGGAGCCAGGATTCCTTCACAATCAGCCTGGGTATGTGAGCAGAGAACTGCCCAATGTCTATGTGCTCTGCTTGCCCTGATCCATGCCGCACCACCCACCCATTTTCCTTCACCCACCCTTCCATTCATCTGTCTGCCACCCACCTGCCCACCTAAGCATTCCTCCATCTACCCACTCACTCACCCACCAAACCAACTCACCTATCCACCCGACTGTTTGTCCATCCCATCACCCACCCAACTGATCTGACCATCTGCTCAACCAACTATTCACCCACCCACTCACCCATCCACCTACCCAACCATCTACTCAACCACCTACTCACCTAGCCATCCACCCATCTACGTATGATTCACTCAAACAACCTACTCATCCACCCATCCACTCCAACATCCATCCATCCATGCGTGCACTCGCCCACATACCCAACTGACCCACCCAACCACCCAACCAGATAATCACATACCCACCCAGCTGGCCCACCCATCCATGCTCCCCTTGGCACCCAACTGGCCCATCCATCTACCCGACCATCCATGTTAAACATGAATTCAGAAACATACAAGATGTGTCTACATCATCGCAGCTCACTTGCATCACTGACTCCCCAGGGGACCACTTCCTCCTGTGCTAGAAATCAAAACACCCACAAAGTGATGCCCCAGAGAAGGGTATTTTGGGAACAGTGCTCAAGGATAAACAGTTTCTCCCACTCACCCTTCACTCAGTCAATACAGAAGCCATGATTGCCAGTGGAGTGTCTCGGAACCAGACCAAAAACCCAGCTCTCCATGGCAACTTGATGAGAAATGTCTTTTGGGAAGAACTGAAATAGTTCCTTACATGCCACACCAAGGTAACATTCGGTACACTGCTTTCAAGAGGTGACACCCATGTTCTCTGCCTGAGCAGGCTTCTCCTTGCTGCTTAGAACTGCTTCCTCTCAGAGAACTGCTTGCTTTGGCACAGGGCATTCTGTTTGCAGCGCCTCTTCCCACCAGCCCCATCAACTGCACCAACCCCCAGCTGGTCTTTTAAAGTCACCTGTTGAACAAGTGAGATGACAGAAGTGCACCTGACCTTCCTTCGTTTTTCACTTTACCTTGAGTGACATTTATAAAATATTCATCTCAGGCCTATGCCGAGAGAAAATGTAATTAACCCTCTGATCAATAGGAATTAGATTAAGCTGAAAATGCTAGCTTCTCAAATTAGCTTTGTGTCCTGGGATCTCAAACATCCTGTAGGTTTTTAAGGGGGAAATTCTATTTATTGCTCAACATTTTTGATGTGTGGTGACCACTGGGATCAGTGTCATGACCACCACTGGAGACCGTTACCCCCGTGTCTCTAATTTCACTAGCAAAATACTCACTTGATGAGACTTTTACCTCTTTGGGTAAGACTCACCAATTTACCACCGAAATTTCTATTTTTGTTGATTCTTCAACATTTTTTTCTGTGAATAAATCTATACCCTCTTGTAGAGATTTATTTGAATCTTGTATAGTTTATTATTTATTTGTTACAAATCATATTTGCTTATTATTTATTTGGCTGACCCGAGTTCGATCCCTCCGCCCCTCTCGGAGAGCCCGGCAAGCTACTGAGAGTATCTTGCCCACACAGCAAAGCCTGGCAAGCTCCCCGTGATGTATTTGATATGCCAAACACAGTAACAACAAGTCTCATGATGGAGATGTTACTGGGCTCGCTCGAGCAAATCGATGAACAATGGGAGGACAGTGATTATTTGAATCACCCAGCGATACTCCGAACTTACTATTGGCTCTGCACTCAGGGATCACTCCTGGCGGGGCTTGGGGAGTCATATGGGGTGCCGGGGATCAAACATGGGTTGACAGCCAAGGCAAGCACCTTGCTGCTGTGCTATCTCTGAGCCCCAAGAATTTTATTTCTTGATCCAGGGCTATGGTTCAGTGGGCTATGGTTCAGTGGGCTGTGATTCAGTGGGCGGTGGTTCAGTGGGCTATGGTTCAGTGGTAGAACATGTGTTTTCGCATGCATGAGGCCCTGGGTTTTGTTCCACCACAAAAGTTACTAATAATAGAATTTGTGTTCTCAAGTGTGATGGGAGACTCAAATATTTGGAGCATATGTATGGTCTGACTGGTCACTACCGTTTGTCTATCTGACGCAAAAGAGGTGGAAAATCAAGAATCAAGCACGGCAGGAAAGTCCTGACTCCTTCAGTGCCACAGACCCAGACACGAAGCAAAACAGAGTGTTGGCTTCAGGAATTGTTCTTTTTGGCAGTGCTCAGGGATTACTCCTGTCACAGTGTTCCAGGATGGCTCCTGGCAGGTCTGGGGAATCAGAAGGGGTCCCAGGGATCAAACCTGGATTGGCCGCATGCAAAACAGAAGCCCTGTCTGTTGCTCTGTCACTCTGGCCCCATGACCGTTGACTTCAGAAACTCTCCCGGGCCCAGAGTGGCCATGAGTACCTTGGGGTCCATTCTCAGGAATGTGTGTGGGCCTCGGCTACTCAGAGTTGACCTCTTAAAGGTTTTGCTGTGATAAAAGTGGTAGTAGTCTTCCAGGTTCCCGATCTGCAAAACAAGAAGCAGGCTGTATCATCAGTTCACTCCCAAATTCTCCACCTTGCCCCCTGCTCCCCAATCGCCCCCTTTCCCAAGAGCCATTTGCTCCTATAGGACATTTCCTCAAGGCTATCATTCTGCACGGCAGCTGTGATGGCTAGTCAGACTTTAGGAATGGGAGGATAAACCATCCTTTTGGGATAAACAACGCAAGTTGCCAACTGTCGTTTGGTCCCCAGCACCGCTGGAAGCAACCCCGAACTGGGGACAGCTCCCGAGCATCATCACATTTTGCCCCCAACATCCCCCAATTAACAAAAATTTTAAAATAAATAAATAAATAAATAAATAGGTAGTATTCCCAAAGAAGCACCCAGGTGACCGAAACTTGGGATGAGTTTACATCCTTTCAAGTCCAGGAAATCCTGGCCAAGTGTTGTCAGCATGGATTAATATTCATTTCGAGTCAGCCCTCCCTGCTCATACAGCTCGGTGAGTGTCTAGCTAGGTCTGCACCGAACTGTTCATTTATAAACAAACTTCATCTTTTCCACCCCTAGGGTAAACTGAAATATCTAAGAATGAACATTCGTTCTCGCGCGAGCCAAGGACAACACATGGACCCATCTGCTGGCGGGTTGGGAAAGGTCAGACGGGAACATCACAGCCCACTGCTCCCCCCGCAGCCCCCAAACGGGTGTCCCAGTTTTCTGCCAGTGGCCGTTTGTCAGAAGAGGCTCGGGCTTGAGAAGCTGATGGAGGCGGCCTTCACCATGGGCCAGTCCTCCCGGGAGCCCTGACTGGGCGTCGCTGCTGCTGACCCTGGCGTCGGGACACAGTCCTCGGAGGACGGGCTTCCTGTAAAGCAGGTGCTGGGAGGGAGCCACTTGGCCACCATCTTGGAAGTAGAGTTTGTCAGTGAGGACAGACCTAATGTTGCAGAGGACTTGCAAAGTTGCCCTGGAACTGGACCATGCAACTTGCTTTTCCCTCGTTGGATGGACAAAAGGGTAAATGGATGATGAACTATCCTTTGGAGCTGTGATGTGGGGTCACCAGGAGTCCTGGCCTGCAATCAGGAAGATTGATTCCATCCTTGTCCACTGTTTCCACACCCATGACTGCTCTGTTTTTTTTTTCTTCTTTTTTCTTTTAAATTTTGGAATTTTGGGGCCACCCCTGGCAATTTTCAGGGCTTACTCCTGGCTCAGTACTCAGGAATTAGTCCTGGTTGTGCTTCAGAGACCATATGGGTGCTGGAGATAGAACCTGGATCGGCTGCGTGCAAGGCCAGTGCCTTACCTGTTGTACTGTCACTTGGGCCCCTGGTTGCACTGTCTTGGGAGGGGATATTCGCTTCCTCTGAATAAGGAATCTGGACTCCTTATGAGAACAATGATGTTGGAGATGTTGAAGCAGGACTTGGGGCTCCCCAGTTCACTACCCCATTAGCTGCCCCAGCTATGAACTGTCATTAAAACCGGACCCCCAACTGGAGCAGACAGGGCCAGGCAGAGAGCTGGAGGGATATGAAGCCCTGAGGGACCATGGCCAGGTTCTTGCCCAAGCATATAGATGCAGGTGGTACGTATGGTGTGAGCCTGCCAGCCCCTTGCTGCCCCACCCTGCCTCTCACTGAAACTCACCTACAGCCTACCTCCCTCCCTTTCCTAGGTTTAACAGATTCCTCTCTGTCCCTGAATTAAGAACCTCATTTCTCCTTAAACTTGTCCCAGGGTGCTCCTGTCATGTAGAAACAGGTCAGCAGGCACTGAAGGCATGATGAATGGGGGAGAGGCCAAGTTCAGTGCCTGAACAAACCAGTGTTCTACCCCCGGAGGAGCCCCTTCTCCAGGGTCCATCTAAAACTCTAGGGCTGGAGAGACAGTACAGCAGGTAAGGTGCTTGCCGACCCAGGTTAGACCCTGACATCCCATATGGTTCCCCAAGCCCTGCTGGGCGTGATCCCGGAGTGCAAAGCCAGGAATAACTCCTGAGTACCTCCAGGTATGGCCCCAAATCCCCAAATAAGTAAAGAAATACAATTCTGTGGGTCTCCACCCACCTTGAGGTCTTCATGAAAAAAAGCTGAGAGAATGAGTTTGGCCTATTTCTCCCTCATAGCCCAGAGTCAGGCTGACAATAGCTGGGTAGCTATCATCAGTGGACAAAACATTTGCCTGATACTGGAATCGCCAAGGGGTAAGGGAAAGAGGGAAGGAGGAAAGGTGGTTTTAGACTCATGGGAGAGGACCCAGGAGCATGTCCAGAGCCCAGTGGACAGAGACTCTGCAGGATGCCCCAGCTCCTTGGTTCTTGATATGAACTGACATGATGCTCAGATGTGGAGCTCTGATAACCGCCGCCCCTCCCCCCCCCCCCGCCCAAAGCTGCGGACTGGGCTGCGTGAAAAAGATACTGAGTCCAAGCAAGAGCTGGCATACGGTGACCCACAGACCAGACCTGGCCCACCTTTTGTTTGTTCTGTTATTTTCTTTTTTAAAAGTCTGGTCAAATAGGCTCGACTCAAACCGTTTCTCAGAGCAAGACTTGGTGCCACAATGCACCTTTCTCTGTCCCCAAACAGAACTACCCCGATTAAACATGGATACCCTCAAGTCCCCCCACCCCCACCCAGCTCCGGAAACCACACTTTCACTTCCTGAGTCTCTGAATTTGACACCTGAGAGGATTCACATAAGTGGAATCTTACAGTAGATCCATCTGCGTTGAGGGAAACTAGCTCATCCTTAAACTACTTTCTTTCCAGGGCTGAGAAATACTCCACTGTGTGGCATATGAGCATCCCTCTGTCAACTGACACTTGCTTCCACCTTTTTGCTGGTGTGAAGAGTACTGTTGGGACTGTATAGTGTCAGATTCTTTGCATTCTTTGGGGCTCTGTGTCCACTTCCCATTTGTGTCAATAAAGCTTGACAGGGACTGTCCACTTCCTGTTTGTGTCAATAAAGACTTAGTGAGACACAGTCACACTCACTCACTGTGAGTTGAGTGGTTGGTCGTCACAAAGACACTCTGGCCCACAAGCTACACTTGTTATGTTATTAGGTGGACTAGATAGAGTGTGTCTGGACAGTTGACTAGTTGCATGGATGAGTAGAACCTCCTAGTCCCTGGGCTGATGGACGCCAATTAGAAGTAGAGGTGCCACTGACACCCAGTCCCGAGTGGTTACTGATCACTGAGCCTGTCTCACATGGCCCTTGAGAATTCTTTCCTCATACCTTCCCTCATACTGTCCCTCTGCCGGATGCAGTCCTGCCCATAGAGCTCAGCAACAGTCAGAAGTAGCAGGTCGACTCCATGGGCCAAAGGTCGGGACAGGTCTACCTGTTAGGGCAGGAGCAGGAGGCCTGGCCACATCACCTCAGCAGAATGACAGGTGTCTGTCCCACAGTTACTGCCTGCTTTTCCGATATCCCCTCCCTCTCCAATGTCAGGTCCCTCCTGCCGGTCGGCTTTCCACAGCAATGACCAACCGCAGTTCTGCTCCTTCCAATGTGGGGGATTGAGGGTGAGTGGGGCAGGCTGGGGGTCCTCAGGACCAGCTCTGGAGACTCCAGGGACTGCTCCCACCCCCCACGATGACTCAGATTCGGAGAGTGGGGAAGGGGAAGCACAGGAGGGACCCATTGCACAGATGGGAAGATGGGGGCATCTGAAGCTCAATCAGGGACTCTTCTTTGTATTTTTGTTTTGAGGCCACACCCATCAATGCTCAGGGGTTCTGCACTCAGAAATTACTCCCGGGGTGTTTGGGGAACCATACAGGGTGCCAGGGATTGAACTTGTGTTGTCTGCATACAAAGCATGCTTCCTCCCTGATGTACTATCTCTCTTGCCACTGGAGGGCTCCTGGTTCTAAACCAACAACATTGCTGGCAACACTGAACCCCCAAATGCATCCAGACACCAAAGAGGGGGTCAGATTATCATGGGTCCTCTGGTCTGGCTGGGTAGAAGAGAACTGGGAATGACACGAATGGATGGGAAGTGGGGCTTGGCCTAGCGGTCTGTGAAATGCATGGTCATCTTCTAAGGAAGAAACCATCTTCTGTTCATTCGACATCTGCCTTCGGATGCCAAGTCGGGGCTCACCAGAGCCCCACAGAGGCCATCCTGGGCTGCTGTGTGTGGCCAGGGCCTGGGTACAGGCTCTCTGAGCACAAGATGCGCCTCAGCGGAAGAGCACTTGGCTTGCACATGAGATGATTACGGGTATGATTCCCAGAAGTGCCAAGGAGATGAAACGAAATGACCAGGGAGATGGCTCAAAGGGTTGAGTGCAGGCTTTGCACGAAGGAGCCCAGGTTCCATCCCTAGCATTTCAGGGTTCCCCGAACGTTCCCCACCCCCAACCTCACACCTCCTCAAGTGGCCTCATCCCCATGACCAAAGCGCTGGTCTTGGGCTAGAGCCTCTTCTCTCTTGCTGGCTTTGTCAGGAGAAGTGGGGGTTCCCACTTGCCCTCTGAGTCCTGCTCAGCCCTGAGCCCTTCCGTTCCTCACCTGTTCCCCGCCAACAACTCTGATCCTGGCGCGGTGTTGTGGTTGCCACGGATTAACGTCACAACATAAAACATCAATATGCTCCTTCTTGGCCCCTTGTTGGCTCTTCCCACCATGCGTCCACAGGAGTCGGGCACAGGACACATACCATCTGCTGCCTGGGAGGGTGTGGGTGTCTTGGCTCTCACACACACACACACACACACACACACACATGTCCATAGGCACACACATTATTACGTGGCTCATCATTAGAACATCATGGGAGACCTCGCTGGATATTCTCAGTCAGATCCCGGGAAGAAATAAAACCTCAGAGGGTCAGTGAGAAGCCAAGTTTCTGTGCAATGGGCTCTTGAGCCTGAAGAAAACATCTATTTTTTGGGGGGGGGTAACACCTGGTGTTACACAGGGGCTACTCCTGGCTCTGCACTCAGGAATTACCCCTGGTGGTGCTCAGGGGACCATATGGGATGCTGGGAATCGAACCCGGGTCGGCCGCGTGCAAGGCAAATGCCCTACCCACTGTGCTATTGCTCCAGCCCCAGAAAACATCTATTAAGGGGTGGAAAGGCGCTTATCTTGCATTTGACTGATCCTAGGCACTGCATCCAGTCCCCAGAGCACCACCAGGTATAATCCCTGAGCACTGCTGGGTGGGACCCCCACCAACCTTCCAATTCATAAAATAAAATAAGATAGACTAAATCATGGGCTAGAGCGATAGCACAGCAGTAGGGCGTTTGCCTTGCACGCAGCCAACATGGCTGACCCGAGTTCGATTCCTCTGCCCCTCTCGGAGAGCCCCAGCAAGCTACCGAGAGTATCTCACCCGCACGGCAGAGCCTGGCAAGCTCCCCGTGACGTATTCGATATGCCAAACACAGTAACAACAAAGTCTCCAATGGAGACGTTACTGGGCCCGCTCGAGCAAATCGATGATCAACGGGAGGGCCTTTACCTTTACCTTTTAGGCTAAATCACATAAATGGAGCTTGCATTTTTGTCCAAGTGCAATGGAAGTGATTGTCCTCTTTCCTGCTTTTTATCAGCCTAATAGCCTACATTAGGTCAGACTTCTTCGTCAAGACTCTGAACAAATGGTTTGAGGCTCTTCGTGTTCCTGGAGTGAGCAGACGCCATTGGGCTACACTAGCACGCAACAGGGATGAATGGAGATGTTACTGGCACCCGCTCGAGCAAATCGATGAGTAACGGGACGTCAAGTGATCAAGTGATCAATAGTCTATTTGGAAAGAAAACTAAAAAAAGCCAATAGTCGAAAGACAGTAAAATGGCCAAAACTCTCACGTTCACCTCAAGAAGCATGAGAGCTCGTTTCTTTGTGATTTTATTAACCGTGGAAGCTTCCAGTCTGTAGCTCCCGTGCTGGTATGGAGTATTTCTCAGCACGTGTCACTTCCCTGGTGTGCCATGATTAGTTCCATAATTAACTTCATCTGCAGTTTTTAAAATGTGAGTTTGCACTTCAAAAACACCCTGATGCCCATTTCTGAATAAGAAAGGGGGAAAAAGATCCAGAGCAGAAATACAGCAGGGGTAGGGCACTTGCTTTGCATATGGCCAACCTGGGTTGGAGCCTCTGAGCCTGCCAGGGGTGACCCTTGAGCACAGAGTCAGGAGTCACCCCTGAGCACTGCTGAAAAACAAGAGAAACAAAAACAAAAGAAAAAAAGAGAACAGAAAATCATATACGGGCAGACAGTATAAATGGAGATAAACTTCCGTCCTGCCTCTCCTCTCAGTCACTGTGATGCCCAATTTTTATGGGGTGCTCCCTGCTCACGAAGAAGGGACGAGATGCTTTCTGAGCGCCTCCTCCTCATTCCAGGGGGCAAGGGAGGAGTTTAATTTTATTGCAAAGTTTCTACAAGAGGCTGAATTGATCTGGGTTCGATCCTGGCATCCCATATCATCTCCCATGCTCCGCCAGGAGCAATCCCTGAGGACAGAACCAGGAGTAAACTGAGCACTGCCAGGTGTGGCCCCCAAACAAAGCAAAACAAACAAGCGGAAAAAAAAAAAAGATTCCTGTACCTGCCTGTGAGCTTGCTCTTATGACCCACTTCATGTTGTAGAGCGGGGACTGCAGCCGGAAGTGGCTGAGGAACATATTCAAGGTTGCATTTTAGCAAAAAAGCACAATGAGGGCCTGGGGGGGGGGGGGGGGACAGTCCAAAGGGGCAGGATGCGTGCCTGACCCACTTGAGGCCCTGAGTCCGGTCCCCAGCACTGCCTTGTCCAGGAGCCACTCAGCCAAGCCGGCAGAGGGCAGGCTCTCTGCAGGAAGCTGACCTGCCCTGTGTCTGTGGCCATACCCCCGCGATACTGCCACAGCCAATGCAGACATCTGTGGGGTCACCTACCCTGGCCACTCTCACGGCCCCCTGTGCCCTGAATCTGCCCCTCTTCCTGGGCAGAAGCATCATCTGCCTGCGAACCCTCCACATGCCCCCTCAGAATTGGTTCTCAAGGGTGGCTGTACCCACTGCCCTCCCACCAGAGGATGGAGGGGGTACCTGGGAGGCTTGGCCTGCACGAGACACCCCCACCAGTCTGGGACAGCTTAGCTCCCCTCTTTACCTTCTAGACGCCAGCAGTCAGGGCCCTGATGCCACTCACCATTTCAGATAAGTCAGCTGCCCATTCAGTTCTGTCTGTTTGGGGGGCCACACCCAACAATGCTCAGGGGTCAATCCTGGCTCTTTGCTCAGGGGCCACTCCTGCCGGTGCTCAGGGTACAGGCGGGATGCCAGTGATCAAACCTGGGTCAGCCACATGCCAGGCAAGAGCCCCACCTGATGCAGAACATTCCAGCACACATACTCCCACCCGGACTCGGGTTTGAGCCATCACCTTGGAGGCCACAACCTCCAGGAAGCCCTCCTGGACTCGCCAGGTCCTAATCTGCCCACACCTGGATCTCATTGCGCAGGCTTTCTCCCTCCACAGCTGGTAGGTGTGGAGTCAAGCCGATTCCCTGATCAGACCAGCTGTGCAAATCCCAATCCTCCCGCTCCCGGGGTGTGGGGCCAGCAGGGCAGTAGGACACACTAGCCAGCTGGCCCCGTGATCTTCACGCAGGTCCCGGGAGGGCCTTGGGGGTGTCGGCCACTTGCAGAGCTGAACAGGAAAGGGACAGAAGCCAGGGGCAGGGGGCATTTCCAGGACAGCCCTTCTCCTGCCACCTGTTTTCCCCGTAACTGCAGGAGGAGCAGATGTGGGGCCCCTGGCTGCCCGGTGGGGAGGAAGTGGTCGCCGCTCCTCACGTCCTGAGGAAAGGCGAGGCCCCTTTCACTCATTATGCTGATTCACAGCCAAATGACCGGCCCGCCGGCCAAGCTGACCTCAGTGGAGTGATCGTCCGTCCAAAGGTCCGCCCGCCCATGGACGTGACCTCAGCCCCAGGTGCTGTGCCGAAAGCCCTCAAGTCAGCAAATTAGGTTTTCAGGGTGTGGGGGTTGGTTGGCTCCATGCCTCCTTGGATCTGGCCACAAGAATTATCACCCCCACCCCCACCCCCCAGGGACTGGATGGACAGTGACATCCGGCCTCGGGGACAGCTGATAAGCAACCTTAAATTGTCACAATTCAAGGTCTCAGAAAGAAATGGGCAGCGTTGAGACCCAGGAAGGGAAAAATTAAAAAGAAGCTTTTTTATCATTCCCAAGCCCGCCCTTGGCTGGAAACAGATGTTCCGATCTGGGTCCACTCACAGCTGAAGCAAGCCGGTCCTCTGCTCAGCCGGCAGAGGCCTTGGCACGGTCGGGAGCGGCTAGATTTAAAAGTGACGGGTGCCTGAATCGGGGTATAGAATGTCATTGATCCCAGGTGGTCGGCGGCAGGAAAACATAATAACTGGGACCTGTAACACCCCCGGATTCTGCTGCCTCCCGCCCAGGATAAGGTTATAAATAGAGACGGCGACCAGGACTATATTTAGTCAGCGCTGGGTTACCTGGGATTTTTAATGAAGGAAGTCCAGGAAGGGAGAATGAGCCGCTTTGTAGTTATTTTGTAAAGTGTTAGGAAAACACACACACACACAACCAACCCCCGCTTCCCATTTCTGTCACATCTACACAGAGTCACTTTCTGTTACTGTAATAATTATGATGCTGACCCCAGTCTAGAGAGTTGCGCAATTTCCAGTCTCCTCAAATTGCCTTTTCTGCAAGCACCCACCCAGAGCAGGCGATGAAGTGGCTCTGCTTCCTACAAACTCCTGCAAAGACATCCCTATGGAGCCCACCTCAGTTTCTCTCCCCTGAATCAGCCTTTGCAGGATGGGGTTAACTTCTAGACCTGGTCTTCACCCTAGGCTTGTGGCACCCGAAATCCTCATCTGAGATGATCATTAGTTTGGGGGACTTCACTTGGAATGACTTAGTGGATTTTTTTGGGGCGGGGGGAGGGCTGCATTTGGGCCACACCTGGTGGTATTTAGGGGGTAGTCCCAGTTCTGTTCTCAGGAGTGTCCCCTTGTGGTGTTCAAGGGATCCCCTGTGGTGCCAGGGATAGACTCAGGGTTAGCTGCATGCAAGGCAAGGGCCTTCCCTCCTGTACTATCTCTCCTGTCCTCACTTCTTTTTTTTTCTCTTTTGGGACTACGCAGCAATGCACAGGGGTTACTCCTGGCTCTGCACTCAGGAATTACTCCTAGAGGTGCTCAGGGGATCATATGGGATGCTGGGAATCGAACCTGGGTCAGCGGCATGCAAGGCAAATGCTCTGCCTGCTGTGCTATCGCTCCAGCCCCTCCTGTCCCCACTTCTATAACCAAAATGAACTGTTTCACCAGACTCCTCTTCCTAAGCCCCCTTCTTCATTAAATTTTTGCTTCATTTTGATGGATAATCAAACATCAGATTCCTTCTTGGGAAAAGTGTAGTCCTAACGCCACACATGGCATAGAGCTGGTCTCTCGGGAGAGGAAGACTGAGGGAGATGCAGAGAGGATGAGGAAGGTATCCATGTTGGGGAAAGTGTCCTGGGGGAGTGAAGCTCATTCTGGGTCTACACAGGGAGGAGGTATAAACCCTTTGTCCACAGGACACTGATCAAATAGGTGACAGCCTCACGATAATGGCTGCCAGGTTTCTCAACCCTAGAGAAGAAGGGGAAAGGAGAAGGCAGCTATGGGGTTGGATTGGAACTGAATTCCATGTGAATTGAGATTTCAATAGAGGCAGGAAAGCAAGTAAAACAATAGGTGGGTGGGTGGATGGATGGGTGGGTGTGTGAATGGATGGTTGGATGGATGGATGGTTGGATGGATGGATGGATGGTTGGATTATTAGATGGATGATTGGATGGTTGGATGATTGGTTGGAGGTATAGTTGGATGGATGGATGGATGGAGGATGCATGGATGATTGGGTGATTGGATGGATGAATGGATGGATGGTTGATGGATGGTTGGTTGATGGATGGTTGGATGATTGGTTGGATGGATGGATGGATGGATGGATGGTTGGATGCATGGGTGGGTGGGTATATGGTTGGATGGGCAGGTAGATGATTGGATGGATGGATGGGTGGGTAGATGGATAGACAGGTGGAATGGTGGATGCTCTGTGAGATGCATGGATAGATGATGAACATATAGGTACTCAGACAGATGGAAGGATGAAATAAGTGGGTGTATATAAGGGCAGATAGATGGTTGGTTAGATGGATGGATGGAAAATAGGCTGTATAGATGGATAGGTAGATGTATGGATAGAAAGATGGACAGAGAGGCATTCACGGACAGATGGATGATGGATAGATAGGTGTAGAGATGATGGATAGATTCATGGTTGGATTAAAAGATGACTGGTTGGATAGATAGGTAGATAAATGAATGGATGGATAGATAGATAACAGATGGATGAACAGACGGACAGATGAGTGGGTTGATGGATGGATGAACAGATGGATGATGAGTGGATGGGTAGATGGATGAACAGGTAAACATATTTGTAAGTGTATGTGTGCATCTATGCATGTATGTTCAGCTTACAAATAGACCGGGTATAGGAACAGAAATAGCCCAACTGCATTGAATTAACACAAAACCCATATCTCAGCTTCTAAATACCATTTTCCATTAAAAGGAAACAGGACAGATCCCAGGGGGAGGGCAAGGGAAGCGTGAGAGAAGCCACCACAGCACTGTTGAGTGGAAAGTGACAGAGACAGAAACAGGCCACAGAGACAGACTGAAGGGCACCAGGCGCCAAATACCAGGCCACGTGGACACTTAGCATAACCACCCTGGCAGGAAACTGCGTCCAGAGGCTTGGCGGATAATAAATCCAAAGTGTCGTTGGGTGGGATGGCCTTCAGGGCTCCCAGAAGCTGGGAACACAGGAAACCAACAGTGCAAACCCAAACAAAGCAACGATCCCCATAACTCCCATGATCAGAAACAGGGCCAACATGGGGTCAGATGCCACCTGGCGTAACCTCTGGGAAGAAGCTCGACATCCCGGGGAGCAAGCAGCAGGCACGTCCAGATGGAAGGGCAGCTCCCCCGAAAAGCTGGCTTGACCCTGGCAAGTTCAGGTCAAGAGGATACTGAGGATTAGATCAGACTGGGGGAGATTTAGGGCCGAGCTGGGGGCCAGGATGGGCGAGGGGAAGAAAAATGAGAAAACCGAGCCTGCCCTCCCAGGAATTGGTAATAAAAGCACCAGCATCCTCGCTTTTAGGCATTGCAATTAATTTCTCTTAATGTTGCAAAAAAAAAGTCTTGGTAATGTGATGACTGAGTTTTGGGGGTATCCCCTGACCTTTTGTGCCCAGGGAGGGTAACTTTGCTCCTTGTGCACAAGTCCAGATTCCCCTAAAGAACCCCAGTGGCTGAGGACTGCAGAAGTCAGGGCGTGCCGCTCTGGTCACAAACCTGACCGAATCCTCAGCACCATAGCTGGGTTCCTGGGCACAGAGCCAGGAGTTGCTCCAGAGCACCTCTGGGTGTGGCTCATCTTCACCTCCTCTCAGAAGTCCTAGTAGTAGATGAGAGAGTCTGAGTACCTGGGTTTGTTCCCCAGCACCCTCAGGTAGGGCCCTACTGGCCCCCAACCATCAGGTCTGCCCACAAGCTGAGCAGTGCCAGGCGTGACTCTCAGAGCCCAAAACACCACCAGAGACTCTTCCCGAAATAAAGAAAGGAGGGACCTTTTCTTGTTCTTTTTGATGTGTGCCAAAGCCAGGCAGCCAGGCTTGGAGACATGTGCAGCCTTGTTGATGGTTACCCCTTTGGCACAACAGAGCAACTGCAAGTGAGAGAATATGAGAGAGAGACAGACAGACAGAGACAGAGACAGAGAGGGAGGGAGGAAGAGAGAGAGAGAGAGAGAGAGAGAGAGAGAGAGAGAGAGAGAGAGAGAAAGAGAGAGAGTGCAAGGCAAACAGGAAGGGTCTGACCAGACTGCAGCACTTCCAAGCCGGCAGAGGAAGGACACGCAGAGGAAGGACAGGACGTTCCGGGCACCAGCCACAATGGTCTCGAGGTCTGCGTGCTTGCAGACTGTCAGGGGGCCAAGTTTTACGAAGATCTGATTTTAGAGCGTGAATGGTTATTATTGTTGTTGGAGCGATAGCACAGCGGGTAGGGCATTCGCCTTACAAGCAGCCAACATGGCCGACCAGAGTTCGATTCCTCCGCCCCTCTCAGAGAGCCCGGCAAGCTACCGAGAGTATTCGATATGCCAGACACAGTAACAACAAAGTCTCCAATGGAGACGTTACTGGGCCCGCTCGAGCAAATCGATGATCAGCGGGAGGGCCTTTACCTTTACCTTTGTTGTTATTGTTGTTGTTGGGGAGAAATCTTGGAATTTCACACACAAAAAAGATGAAATCTTCCTAGAAAGATAATGATGGTTCCTTGGAAGGCATCGTCCCCCACAAGGCTGTGGACCAGACCGCTGGCCTCAGCTTGACTTCTGTCCTGATGTCATGGTGCTCTGAGCCCATCGTTTGTCCTTGTTGGGCCTCCAGTTTTTCTTGGTGCTTCATAAGGAAATCAAAATGTTCCACTAAGAAAATCAGAGAGTGAGCAAGAGAGCAAGCAAGAAAGTAAGCAAGAGGGAGCGAGAGTGAATGAGAACAAGAGCAGATCCCAGAGTGGACAGTCACAGGCAGAGAGTAAACCGCTGACTGCCCAAGAGGGGGCTCACAGCACAGAGCTCTAGGGGACAAGCAAACAGGGCTGAAGACGGTGGGGGAGGGGGCGGGATGGCTGCCCTGTGGTCACTTGGAGGGCTGGAGAACATGGACGAGGTCATGAGTGTCTCAAGTTAGTGAAAAGAGCCCTCCCTATTCTGCCCCTGCTGCTGGAGGGCGGTCATTCCTCGTGTGGTGGAGAGGGGAGCTGAGTTCCTCGGCCAGTGGCCAGTGGCGGGCACAGAGGACAGGCCTCATGCTGTCAGGACGAGCCACGCCTGCCTGCAGGTGCTCCCCCTTGCAGGGGTTCCCCTCAGGGAAATCCAGAGCATGGCGGGCAGCGGGGGCAGGGCCACTGCCTTGGCTGTCCTCGATCATGACCTGAACTCGCCTGGCCCCTGAGTCATCCTGCAGCCTCCTGCTTCCTTTCGGGGGGGCTGCAGATACCCTGCAGCCACTCCCAACAGTTCTTGGCCAACGGAACCAAATGCTTCAATCCTCAGGGCCTGCACCGTGGTACTGCTCAGGCCCGGCAGTGCTCAGGGAGCCTCGCTCACGCCAGGCAGGCCCCCACCTCCCGGGACTCCTCTACCCGAGCTGAGCTAGGCTGGGTCTGCCTGACTGAGGCATACTCCTGTTTTGTGTCAGTTCGAGTCTGGCCCCTGTAGCACATCGGAACCCAGAGGGTGGACCAGATGTGAATGTCATAGTCTACCAGGAGGAAGGCACTGGGGCAGCGGCACCCGCAACCCACTCGAGGGACACCCCATCAGGGCTGCCAGGTGGAGGCTAGTCTGTGGTTTGAGGGGGGTGGCAGGATTCTCGGGGAACCCTTGCTGCGGGCGGGACAGCCTGTGTTTGCCCCTCCCAAGCCTCACTTCCTATGTCCCAGGGCAAAGTGGAACCAGCCTCCCTGCTTTCACGCACCCCGAAGGGCTCCCGAACAGCCAACAGGAAGCATGCAGAACCTCCCACTGTGCGATTTCCAGGGGGCAGTGATCGTTCGGAGGGAAACCTGGGGTGGGGGGGAGCAGAGTGCTAGGACGGTGGGGAGGGTACTGGCCTTGCACATGGCTGACCCAGATTCAATCCCTGGAATCTCAGAGGGTCCCCTGAGCCCTGCCAGGAGTGATCCCTGAGCACAGAGCTGGGAGTCAGCCCTGAGCACCGCCGGGTGTTGCCCCTAAACAAGAAAACAAACAAACCCCACAGAGACTCTAGCTCTGCTCCAGGGCCAGCCATGGACACCAACACTGACCGGCTGTCTGAGCAGGCTCTGATCGCACGTGTGACCCCTCTGAGAGCTTGTCCATGCCCGAACCCGGCTGTCTCACTACGCCCGAGCAGCTCTGCCTGCTCTGACTCCTATTCTGACATTGCTTCCCTGGGCCAAAACACGAACTGCTACGGGTCCTTCCACCTCTGCCCTGCAGCCCCTTCCCCAGAGGCTCCACTGCGGTGACCCGGTCCCCTCATTCCACTGGAACACGTGTCGGTTTCTCTCCGACCAGGACGCATGGAGGAAGGATCAAAGAAAGGGACGAGAAGTGAGTTGGTTTCTGGGACCACAGCCAGTCCTGCACTGGTCCTTGGCAACCTCTACAATTAAGAAAAAACGAGGGGCCAGGGAGAGGGTGCAAAGGGCAGGGTGTAGGCTTTCCACATGTGGAAGCCCCAGGTTCGACCCCCAGTACCTCACATTCACCGAGCACTACACCCCGGAGTACTGGCAGGTGCAAAGCCCCCAAAATAAGTGGGTGAGGGCTGAGGAGACAGTTCAAGGGGCAAGCATGCGGGCTTTGCATGGAGGAGGCATGGGTTAAATCCTTGGCACGTTATAATCCCCCGAACGTCACCAGAGCAGTGCTTCAGCAGGGGCCCCTGAGCATCCCTGGGTGTGCCCCCCACTGCCAATCCCCCCCAAAGAAAAGGAAAGAAAAAAGGAAAAAAAACTTGGTGAGAGAAAACATCACAATGGGAATTTGAAAGTACTCTGGAGGGAATGAATGAGAATATTACATCATTAGAAGCGTGTGTCAGTGTCCAGTGAGCTTAGAAGCAGGAATGCTGAGGGGTATGAGACTGTCCAAGACGTGAAGAATAAACCAAAGAGAGGAAAAACAAATTTAGGAGCAGAACTCTGTCAGGGGAAAGATAAACACAGAGTATAGGGAACGAACAAAGGCCAGCTCGGCCCTCCAGATGACTAGCAGGTTGACCCGCCCACGGAGCCAGGGTCCAGGGTCGGCAAGGAAACAAAAGGCAGTGAATGAACTGGAGCGTCTGCGGCCCAAAACCTCCAGGGAAGAACCGATAATAAGGAAACATGCAGATGATACTGAGCTGAGAACACAAACAATGGGATGGGAACCTTGGAGAACGATAATGCGTGGAAGCAATGGGAAAAGACAAATTTACAGGACTAGGCTTTCCATGGAAGAAATGGAAACACTAGTTAAACCCATTTCCTCGTTCTTTCACACAGGACAAGACCACACAGCTGCACAGGCACATTCAGAATCAGTGAGGGAAGGTGTGGGTCATCCTGGCCTCTAGACACTCTCAGATAATGCAAGAGAGTCCAGTTTGACGAGGGTCAGAATGTCTGGACTATTTGTTTGCTTGTTTTGGGGTCACCAGGGCAGTACTCAGGACTTACTCCTGGCTCTGCACTCAGAGATTACTCCTGACAGTGCTCGGGGGTCCTATAGGATAACAGGGATAACAGGCAAGTGTCTTACCTTCTGTGCTATCATTCTGGCCCACAGGCTACCTTTACTATTAAAACTGAACATGGGGGCTGGAGAGATTGTACATCAGATAAGACACTTGCCTTGCATGCAGCCAACCTGGTTTTAATTACCAGCATCCCATATGGTCCCCTGAGCACAACCAGGAGTGACTATGTACCTCAGAGACAGAAGTAAGCCCTGGGCACAGTGGGGTATGCCCCCACCCCCCCAAAAATAAAACTGAACATGGACAGTAGAAGGAAGAGCTGAGATCTACATTACTTACAAATACAGAAGCAAAAATGTCTTGCTCAAGTATCAGAAAACCAGCTTCAAGATGAAGAAAAAAAATTTCACAGAGCTGGAGCTATAGGACAGTGGGGAAAGCGCTTGTTGTGCATGCGGCCAACCCAGATTTGATTCCCCCAGAGGGTCCCCTGAGCCCCACCAGAAGTGATCCCTCAGTGCAGAGCCAAGAGCACCACTGGGTGTGGGCCTCAAATCATAAAAGCAACCAAACAAATAAATAATTCCACCATGGTCAAGCTGTAATTATTCTAGAAAGTATTTATTGACATTAGAAATTCAATAGATCTGGCTGATAGTACAACGGGGAGGCCATACGCCCCCCCACCCCCAGCACCACCAGAAGTGATTCTTGAGTGCAGAGCCAGGAATAAGCCCTGAGCATCACTGGGCGTGACCCAAAAAGTGAAAGGAAGGAAGGAAGGAAGGAAAGAAGGAAGGAAGGAAAGAAGGAAGGAAGGAAGGAAGGAAGGAAGGAAGGAAGGAAGGAAATAGATGTAATTCCATATCTGACAGGTTCTAGGAGTCACAGGAGAAAATTCAAGCAACATGGAAAGCCCTTGTTCTTGGTGTATTTGGGTTGGAGAGAAGCTCAGAGGGCTAGAGAGCATGCCTGCATATGCCTTGCACATACTTGCACATGCCTTGCAAATCCCTGCACATGCCTGCACATTCCTGCACATGAGAGGCCTGGGTTTGATCCTCTGCTCCTCCTAGTCCCTGGTAACGACACGTGAGCTCCCAAATGGGAGCTGACTCAGCGTGCAGCCAGCGAGGCCCAGAAACAAACATTAAAATCTACACGACAAAGACTATTAGCAAGTGAGACTAGAACTTTGTTATCCTGCTAAAATTTTCTACCCCATCCAAAATCATATATATGTATATAATATTTAACAAATATCAATCTTAATAGAGAAACCCTGGTAATACTGCACTTTTAAACCACAAATGAGAGACAGTGTGAGGGCTAACACCTTGCAAGCAGCCAACCCCAACTCAACCCGGAGCACTGTACCAGTCCCCTAAACGCTGCTAGGAGGGCCCCCCCAAAAATACATAAAGAACAAGAGCACAAGAGAGGGGGAGAATGAGAAGGGGTGAGGCATGTGCCCTGCATGAGACCGACCTGGGTCTCATTCCTGGTCAAACGTGAACTGTAACTGATAAACCATTAAAAGTAAAGTAAGTAAAGTAAAGGCCCTCCCGTTGATCGTCGATTTGCTCGAGCGGGCCCAGTAACGTCTCCATTGGAGACTTTGTTGTTACTGTGTTTGGCATATCGAATACATCACGGGGAGCTTGCCAGGCTCTGCCCTGCGTTAAAAAAAGAATAAAAAAAAAACCAATAGGTAAAGTTATGTCAAAGTGAGCTAAGCATGCACTTGGCATGCAGGAAGCTGAGTATGACCTGTTGGGCGTGACGCCCCAGGACACCAATCATGGAATCCCTGAGCGCCAGCAGGCATGTCCCCCTCCCACACCAAAAAAAAAAAAAATACGTAAAAGTTAACTCACCAGTTTAGCCAGAAGTTACAGACAGAACTTAAATAACTTGCCAAGTGGGAAAAGCTACTTCCCACACTAGTCACGAGCAGAGAATCGGTTTCGAGCATCTACACAGCCAGCCCTATCGAGTCTAGGCACTCACCCAGGAGGAGCCGGGACAGTGAGGGGGCCTGGCTGTCGGCTCGCCCAAGGCAAGCACAGGCTGTTCTTAGCAGCAGCGTTTTCTAAGAAAAATCCCCCCAGTGCACTGCCAGGCACACGGAGAGAGGCGTTGCACTGGGCTGGCCAGTGGCTGCTGCGTCTCTGGGCCCACCGGGGCAGCTGCACTACAGAATTGTGGGGCTAAGGCTGGGTGCCAAGTCTCTAGCCTCTGCACTGTCTGTCCTTGCAGTGCCGCCTGCCATACTACCTAGTGGTGGCGGTGGCCATATGACTAGTGTGGCCTGAGCACCCTGCCCCGCCACCCAGAGCTAAGTCAGTCCGTGGCTCACGGTGAGGAAAGTAAAACCGAGGCTGGCTAAGCACTAACGGCCAGCACTGCCTCCCCAAGGGAGGCGGCCACAGTGAGGTGGCGCACCCTTCCTGGCCACTGCGTCCGCTGCCACCTGGCTTTCCCTGACCCTCTTCTTCCTCCACTTCATCATCCTCATTAACAGTCGGAGCATCTGTGGCCCACCTGAGCCGCTGCTTCATGTGGATCGACCGACCCCGGCTCAGAGTCTGCCTCGATTCACCTCTTTACAGAGGTCGTGTTGGGGGCTGGCTAGCTCAGGGGCCGCAGGGCACCGTCCTCCGTTCCAGCACTCTGCTTCATGCGACAGGTGATACCAAGTATTTTCTCCGGATCAAAGAACGTATCTGAGGGCAGCAAAGTAGAGACCTGGGTGCTGCCGGTCAGTCCTCAGTGGCGGCCCTCCAAAACCAAAGAATAAATCAATAAAATAAAAAAAAGCTTCTTACTTGTCAAGGGACCGGAGCGCTAGCATAGCAGTTAGGGCACTGGCCTTGCATGTGGCCGACCTGGGTTCGATCCCTGGCATCCCATTTGGCGCTTGAGAATCATCAGGAGTGACTCCTGCGTGCAGAGCCAGGAGTGACCCCTGAGCACCGCCGGGTATAGCTCCAAAACCAAAACAAAAAACTTCAGACTTCCAGAACTCCTCATTCATTTCAGGTCCAAGTGTCCACTGGGGTTTCGCTTGTCTAATACAGCGGCTGCTGATTTTGCATCTGATCCCATTCAGGAACCAAACAGCCCTTGCTTTGTGCGTTGCAGCTACAGAGGCCAGGGCTCCAGACGGGCCGGGAAAACAAGGCAGGCAAAAAATTTCCATCTTTGAGCACCTTTGATACAACTCACAATGCCAACTCCTCTTACGGCACTCCCGGTACTTAATTAGTTTTATTCCTCTTTTACAAGAATGACATTTTACTTATTTGTCTTTATAACGTAATTAGTGTAATCTCTGCCTTGGTTTTCCCCTTGAGCCCGCTTAATGCTTTCTCCTTTTCATGATGAAAGATTTTCGTGTTTCCTTCCAAGGATTCCACTAACCAAGTCCTTAGTTTAATTCACTTTCACCGCCGAGTGCGCGCCAAGGAGATTTTATTTCAGGACGAACTTCCCATTCTCGCTTGGGGTGCTCGGCTCGGCCCCCTTTGAGCGTGGGGCCCCTCTCGGCCCTGAAGCCCTCCGCTCCTATTATGTGTGACGGCGTCCAAGTTTTATATCCCTCCGGCATTCATTTTAATAGAATTAGGAGAATCTATAAATAAAGGCGGTTTCTTAGAATAATGCTTGCATTCTTCTCCCGTCTCCCTGCCCCCACTGGGAGCAAAGGCTCCAGCAGATCAGGAACTTTTTCTCTCCAGAGAGAGGTTCGCCTCAGGAGTCCCACGGCTGTCTCTCTCTTTTTGTGGCACCAGCTCTGGGGCAGCCCGTGGGGAGCCCGTGGGCGGGATTCACGCGTGGGGGAGCCAGCCCCCTGGATGGCTGTCTGCCGGTCCCCCTCTTTAATTCGATCCCTCAAGAGAGCCTAAAGACTCTATCACTGGCCCCTGGCTTGGATGCTGGTGCCAGAGAGCGCAGACCAGAGCAAGCAGGGAACCAGCAGGCAAGTCCCCCCAGCTCAGAAGCCGGCCCAGGGATTGGCTGTGGCGCATCTCACTTCTGCAGGAAGGAGCTGAAAGGCCAGCTCCCCCCGCCCCCCCATTTTCTGGATGCTTCCCCCTGGTGCCAAAACCTAGACCGTGATACACCAGCTGGCCAGGGGGCTCAGGGGGCATGCTGTGACCCCAGAATGCACTGTGTAGAGGAGCAGCCTCTGAGGGTCCCGTTGTCTCCCCTCAAGCACTGAAGCTGCTAATCCTCATGTCTGAACACACCTGGGACCCTGTCTCCCAAGATGGTCAAACATTTCGTCCTAGCCACACCGCCATCCTGAAACTTTTCTCCAACATTCTATCATGAACTTTTTTATGTGTTTGGAGGGGAGGTGCTCCCAAGGAGCGCTCTGGGGTGCCAGGCCCACCCCTGATGACACTCTGGATTGACAGAGGATGTGGTGAGATGCAAGCGGTGCCTGGTAGTGCTCAGGGGGCCCTGCAATGCCAGGGGTGGAGCCTTGGCTCCATGCTCACCTGGGTAAGCCTCACTCCTGTGCCATCTCCGTTATGTGGGTTTTCTTGGGCCCCAGGAGTAAAAATCTGTGTCTCTTACAAGCACATGCTTTACGTGCCCAGCCCTGAGGAACCTTTTGTTTTGTTTTGTTTTTGAGCTATACCCAGCAATGCTCAGGCATTATTCCTGTGCTCAGGAATCACTCCTGGTGGTGCTTGGGGGACCCTAAGGGATGCCAGGGATCACACCTGGGTCAGCTTCATGCCAGGAATCGCCTTCCCCACGGCACTACTGCTCCAACCTTCTGATGATCATTTCTGGACACACACCAATGCTTCAAGAATAGCACGTGGATTTGACCACCAAGAGTCATTAAAATTACTCGATCACAGTCGGGCTGAACTGCTGGGCTTCCAATCTATGGAAATTTCCCACCACTTTGCCAAAAAGTTATTGGCGCTTTCCAGTTCGTGGTTTTTATCAGCTGGTCCATGGACCAGAGTCAGTGCCCAGGCATGGAAAGGTTGAAAGTGTTTGCCTCTCTCTCCTCTGCCTCTGGGACATGCCAGCATGAGCGAGGCTCCAGTCCCCTACCATTGCCCTGCATACTTCAATCTACATTTGGGTCCTAGGCAGAGTGTCGCAGGAGACGTTCTCTCCCAAGATGCAAAGTGCTCCCTTCAATGTGAGTCCCACAATCAGGGTTGGGAGGATGCAGGCAGAAGAGGACCTTCATTCCTTGCTGGGGAAATGTCCACCGGTCCAGCCTTTTGGGAAGACAATTTGGACATTCCTCAAAAAGCTAGGAATTGAGCGTCCAGAGGATCCAGTAACTCCATTTCTGGGAAGGCACCTCAAGAGTCCCAAAGCACAAAGCAGAAGAGACGTCTGCACACCTATGTCCACTGCAGCACTCTATACAATAGCCAGAATCTTCAAACAGCCCAAGTGCCCAAGAGCAGAGCCTGGATGAAGAAACTATGGTACATACACACGATGGAATACTATGCAGCCATAAGAAAAGATAAAGTCATGCAATTTGCTGCAAGGTGGATGTAACTGGAGAGAATCATGTTGGGGGGGGGGAACAGTCAGGGGCAAGGAACAAACTCAATGATCTCTCTCATGCATGGGATATAAAGAAACCCTGTGGGGGTTCAAATATCAAATGCCCAGTGCCAATGGAAATGAAGAGTAGGAGAACTGGGTTTCAGCAGGAAGCTCGAGCCTGGGGCAGGGGTTGGAGTTAAGTTAGGAAAGGAACTAGGAAAATGGGGGAGGGGGAAAGTGCCCACCACAGAAGCAAGGGAGGGGGCAGGAGGGAAACCAGGGATACTGGTGGTAGGCATTGGTGAAGGGATTGGTGTTGGAACAATATATGAAACTCAATTGTAAATATCTTTACAACTTTGTAGTGCACAGTGATTCATTTAAAAATATTATTTTAACAAAAAAACGTAACCATACAGGTGCTAAAAGTGTCATTCCCACAGACTCTGAGCTTTCAAAGAAGGGAGACACACAGGCACCCACTACAGACCGACCAAGTTTCAGGCCAGCCTGGACTGGCCCGGCATGTGCTGGAATCTTCCAGAAACCAAACTGCACTGTTCTCGAGTGAAGGCTTCTTTCCAGCCTCGCGGGACTGTCCTGCAGAGACAATGATTTATCACGCCCGCTTTCCCATTCTCCAGGGAACCGAGACCCGCCACTGACAAGAAGAAATGAGCATGAGATGTTGCCAGTGACCCAGCGGCCGTGGGATCCTTGTGGGAGAACATCTCAGAGGTGACACAATGTCCCAGATGGTGAAGAAGCCAGCGTGGGGCTTGGGGGCAGAAGGGCCACACACCCTGAGGGAAGCACTGGGTAGTCTGAGCCTTTGACCAGCAGTGGAAACTGAGGCACGGTGCCTGCTGGCACAGGAAGACCCGGGACCCACTTTGCTATGCAAGTGTGCACATAGGAACCTGGGAGAGGTTTCAGAGGCCCGACCCGGTGATGGGCAGATGAGATGGGCCAGAGGCTGGACCCCCCACACTGCGTCCACCATGGTGCTGGTTCAGCTCACACCGCTTCCCCTGGGCTGACCCCTTCCATCGGCAGTCTGATGGTGGGGGACAAGCAAAGCCCAGATGGCCTTGGCAAGCCCACGAGGAACAAGTTTCCATAGCCTGTCCACGGTAGGCTACCAGGCCAGCGGGCACCAGAGACCCAGGCGGGGGACTGAGCGGTCTCTCGGGGGGAAGCTGGGCCTGGCTCGGCTTTGGGCATGGATGGACGAGCTTGAGGAAAGAAACCATTGGCCAGAAAGAGAACCTCCTTGGGACCAGAGTGATAGCACGAGGAGAGGGGTGGGAAGAATATTTTGCCTTGCACGCAGCTGACCCAGATTTGACCCCCGCGCCCTATGGGATTCCCCCAAGCCCACCAGGAGTGGTCCTTGAGCACAGAGCCAGAAGTGAGTCCTGAGCAGTCTGGGTATGGCCTAAAATGAATAAAGCAAAGAAAATAGGGAAGGGAAGGGGAGGAAGGGAAGAGAAGGGGAGGGGAGGGGAGGGGAGGGGAGGGGAGGGGAGGGGAGGGGAGGGGAGGGAAGGGAAGACGGGAAGGGAGAGAAGGGAAGGGGAGGAAAGGGAGGGATGAAGGAAGCGGGAAGGGAAGAAGGGAGAGAGGCAGGTGGGTTGCTTTGGGTTGCAGACAGAGGCTGGGGCAGGCCCTGCACACTTGGGTCCTGAGTGCCGCCTCTCCCCCTACCCCCACTCTGCCGGGATGAGTCACATGACCCTTGGTAGCACTGGGCCCTCAAAACACCACCCCTCAGACACTCGCATTGAACCCACGGCCCGACTGGCTGGGAACCAGTGTGGGGGAGTCCCCGGGTGCCCGAGCGCCCCTCAAGAAGAGCCTCTTGCCCTGCTCCCCCATTTCTGTTTATTAAGACATGACTCGTCATTATGGGGGGGTGATCAGTCCTCGCTCCCAATGATCCTGTGGAACATGTCGAGGTACACACAGGGCCTCTGTGGTTTCACAGGGCCCAGGACCCCTTAGCACAAGTCGTGATCGGTGCTGTGCCTCAACCCATGCTTCCGGTGCCTGGAGAGGGAAGGAGAAACCGCCATCCTGGACGAAGCAAGCCCAGGGGCCTGAGGGACAGGCCAGTGAGGAGGCATGCGGCTGCAGGACCCTGAGTATGGTTAGGGGAATCCCTGAGCGCAGAGGCAGGAGTAACCCCTGAGAACTGCCAGGCCCAAAACAAACAAAGAACTGGCAAGTAGGGTGCCACCTGAGACTCTCCATGCACCTCTGCCAGTCCCCCTTCACAATTCTGGAGTCTACCCACCTAGGTGGGCTGAAGCGATAGCACAGCGGGTAGGGCGTTTGCCTTGCAAGCGGCCAACATGGCCGACCCGAGTTCGATTCCTCCACCCCTCTCGGAGAGCCCGGCAAGCTACCGAGAGTATCTCGCCCGCACAGCAAAGCCTGGCAAGCCACCCGTGACGTATTCGATATGCCAAACACAGTAAAGATTGTTACAATGGAGACATTACCGGGCCCGCTGGAGCAAATTGATGAACAATGGGAAGACAGTGACAGTGACCCACCTAGGCAGAATACAGCCTAGACTGCCTACACCCTGACTCAGCAGGTCCTGACCCGTGGAGCTGGGCCACCCAACTCAGACCCTGGCCCAGGCGCTGACCAGCAGTGCTTGCCATGCTGTGTGGCCAGGCACATAGTGCTGGCCCTCTCTGTGCCTTGGCTACCTGTGTCAGCTTGAACGACCCACCTGCCCCCACCATGTACCCACCATGCAGGCTGTTTCGTCTGCTCTGTATATTGGGGAAATCCTCACACAAGTGCGCAGAGGCATGAACCAGTGAGATCACAGAAACAGACATGTCCGTGATGCAGAAAATAACAAATAACCCACGACGCAGACCGCAAACAGGCAGAAACAGGTGAATGGTGAGACCCAGCTATCGAGTAATTACAATCACAGTCAGTGAAAAATCCACGGATACATCCACGGAGCTTAAGGCACATGTGGGCTGAGAGACCGTGCAAAGGCTGGAGCTCAGACTTCATGGGTTTGATCGCTGGCACCCTATCGGGTCCCCCAAGTCCCACCAGGAGGGACCTCTGAGGACTGAGCACTGAGCCAGGAGTATGCCTGAGCACCATGGGTGTGTCCCTCAGACAAATGGAGCCCACGCTGAGGGTGACCCGACCAAATCAACGGCCTGCTCTGTGTGCGGGTCTGTCTGGAACACAGTGGTGGCCGGCTCTGGGGGCAGCGGGCATGGGGGCTTTCCCTCTTTATCCAGCCTGGGCGGCATTCTTAGTAACGAAGAGTCTTTCTATAACACATTTGCAATTTTATGAAGGAAAAGAAACCAGGCTCAGGAGTGAAAAGCACATGCCTTGCAGTCCCGACGTCCCAGGTTTAATTCCCAGGGCTGCCCAGGCACACTCAGCCTGACCCCCACCCTCCAGCCCCTTCTGCTGCCTGGGACCTCCATCACCAAAGGCACGCGATCTGAGCTGACAGACTGTGTGTGATCACAGCTAAAGTGTGCCCTGGTGAGCACTGCACCAGAGTGGGCAGGAGCACTACCAGGGGAGGAGGGAGCAGGTACGGCGCTGGCCTTGAATGCAGCCGGCCCAGGTTTGCTCCCTGGCACCGCAGAGGGTCCCCGGAGTCCTCCAGGAGGGACCCCTGAGTGCAGATCCAAGGGGAAACCCTGAGCACTGCCGGATGTGGCCCCAAAACAAAAAATGAAAAAATCCTAAAATTGCAGCCAGGCGTCAGGTGACAGATCAGGAAGCTGAGGGCCACTGCGCAGAGCCGGGCCCAAGGGCAGGTGTGTGTGGGAGCTGGCCAGTTGGGAAGCGGGGCAAGGACGGTGGGTCAAGGTCCGGCCGCACCATCTGGGTGCTGGGAAGGTGGCCAGGAGCTGCTTCCAGACCTGGGGAGCCACGGGGCCACTAAGGGGCTGTTCTCCCTAGACCCAGGGGCCCACAGGCCAGGCCTGGAGGATGCTGAGGGCCAGCCCATCTCGGACAAGACCCCAGATGCAGAGGGAAGGCCTCAGGACAGTTCTGGTGGCGACACTGAGACCCGAGGGCTGGAGCACTAGGACAGCGGGGAGGGCCTTTGCCTGGCATGCGGCCAACAAGGGTTGAATCCCCAGTACCCCAGAGGGTCCCCTGAGCCCCACCTGGAGGGATCCTGAGCACAGAGCCAGGAGGAAGCCCTGAGCAACGCCAGGTGTGGCTTAAACACTCCCTCCACCGCCCACCAAAAAAAAAAAATAAATAAGATCCGTTCTAAAGGGCATTGGCACAAAGTTTAGAAAGAAAAGTGAGGACATGCGGAAACTGGGGCCCCTTTCCCCACTGTGCCCCTGCCAGGCTGGATCTGCCCCGCGGTGAGGGCAGCCTGGCCTCATCTCAGCCTCTGTGGCTGCTGTGGTTTTTCTGCTAGGACAGCTTCACCCACTCCCCCGAGGACCCCCAAAATGATGGATGTAATTGTGGGGGGCTCAGAAATTCAAGAGGTTCCCCCTCCCCCCGGAGTAGAGGGAGCCCCCCAGGGTCCATTTGCAGCCACTGGCAGAGCCGACAGCGACAGGGAGACAATGTGACGTTTCTTCCCGGTCCTGACACTGGCCTCATTGATGGCCTGGTTGCCATGGAAACACCGGCCAAGCCCATCCTTGGAGCTTGGACAGCTGATGGCTATTCATCCCCATTCTTGCCAGCGCCTGCTTCCCGAATCCCCTCTGCCCCCAACCCTGTCTTCAAAACCCTTGAGCAGAGACTCAAGGACCAGGAGGTGGAACGGGAGAGTGTGGCAGGCCCAGCAGGGGACACGAGCATCTGTGTGACCGTGAATGGGGGAGGGCAGTCAGCAACCTGGGACCCCCAAAGCAGGGAATTTAGCTCAAAGGCAGTGCTGGAGGATAGAATGGTGGGGTGGGCATCTGTCTTGCATACGCTGGCCCCCTGGGTTGGATCCCGGGCACCACATCGGGTCCCCTGAGCCCCACCAGGAGTGCAGAACCGGGAGTCAGCCCTGAGCCCCACTGGGTGTGGCCCCCAGAGAAAGAAAGAAAGAGTGGGATGGAACAGTTTCCACCCAGAGGTCCAAGGTTGGTGCCAAGGTGGGGGTCGGGTGCTGGGGCCCTCTAAGAGATGGGAGTGGAGGCCCAGCTGACTGAAGACCCGCTCCCCAGGGGCCCAGCCCAGGTCCAGGCACGGAAGCAGGGAACCAAGAGACAGGGGCAGGGGTGGGGCTTGCAGCGAGCTGGAACGCTGGGGGACTGACCATGGGGGACAGTGGACAGGAGACAGCCGTGAAGTGGGAGACAGTGTGGACAGTGGGGGTGCCCCTGGCTGGGCCACAGTGGCCTCTAGGGAGACCAGGATGACTCAGGCCCCCCACCCCATGGGAGATGTGGGGGGTGGCTCCCAAACAGCTCAGGGGGCTGGAGCCCCTTCCTGCAAGACTCAGCCAACCATGCTGGAACCCGGTGACAGGAGTGCTGGGGGTCACTGGGGTCACATGGGGGCGGGGGCTTGGCTCAGAGTCCTGGAGGGATGACGGATGAACCCTGACCCCTGACCTCAGAGCTCTCCTGACTGAAGTGTGGGGATGGGAGTGGGGGATTGGAGCATGTACAAGTGTGTGTACACATATATGTGTAAGTCTGTGTGTAAGCATGTGTGAGAGCATATATATGCACATGGATGTGTATGCATGTATGATCATGATCACATATATAATGCATACGTATATGAGAATGTGTATATGCATGCATGTTTATGGGACTATGTATGACTATGTATATGTGTATGTTTGTGTAGATTATGTCTCATCTGTGTATCTCTGTGTCTGTGTAAAATCATCCACGTGTCTATATGTGTGCCTGTGTGTCTGTATGTATTTATGTATGTAGACTTACATGTGTGTGTGAAAATGTGTGTGCATGCCTGTGTTTGTGCATGTGAGTACAGGTGTGTAGGTGTGTATGTAAATGTGAGTGTCAGTATATGTGTGTGAGTACAGGTGTGTCTGTGTGTGAGTACAAGTGTGTCTGTGTGTTTCTGTGTGTGTGAGTACAGGTGTGTCTGTATGTGTGTGTGTGAGAGATAGGTGTGTATGTATCTTGGTGTGCATGTGTGTGTCTGCATGAGTACTGGTGTGTCAGTATATGTGCGTGTGAGTATAGGTGCGTATGTATCTGTGTGTGTAAGCATCTGTATGTCTGTGTGTGAGAGAAGGCCAGGAGGCTGACCCCATATAACTTGGAAGACCCCAAGAACAGGGCAGCTGGAGGAAGGGGAAGGGGGGAGGGATCGCTTAATCTGCCTAGGCCAGTGGCAGAGAATCAGAGGAATTACTTTTTAGAGGCAAAATCTGAACCGAGGTCCAGAGCCCCCAAAGATCTCGACAGAATAGTGTTGCTTGGTCCTGTTGACATCCCAAACCCATGACTGGGCAGGAGATCAGAGACGGCTTTTGGGGTTCCCCACCCCCCCATCAACAGCGCTATGTCATCTGGTGCCTTGGTTTCACTCAGAGAAACCCTTCCTAAGAATGTGTCAGTCCCCTGAAACATCCACTCAGGCCTGACCCTTCTGGACTCCAGAAGTCCCAGAGTATTCTAGAAAGTTCTTCTAAGTTCTAGAAAGTTCTACTTTCAAAGTTTAGGCTACTTCAAGTCCGCTTTAGTCACACCACTCCAACCCACAGCCCCAGTGGCTTCTCAGCAGTTCACGCGAATGAAGCCCTATCAGCTTCCGTTTGTCACTGGCCATTCAGGCTGGAGAGCAAGGAGACAGGAGATGCTGCGCCCCCAAAACCTTGTCCCTCCAGCCCTCCCACTGCATCCACCCACCAGCTTTTCTCTCTCTCCACTCCCAGCCCCGCTGGGGGGCTGCCATGGGTATAAAAGAAACAGCTTTGGGGCCAAAGCCATAGGACAGTGGAGATGGGCATCTGCCTTGCATGAGACCAACCTGGGTTTGGTCCCTGGCACCATATATGGTCCCCAGAACTCGCCAGAAGTGATCCCTGAGCACAGAGTCAGGAGTCAGTCCTGAGCATCACGGGGTGTGGTCCCAAAATGAGATAAACCAAAAACCAGAAAAACGGATACAGCCTCCAGAGAAGACTGACAGGAGAGAGCCTGGAGTTGGGTGATTGTTTCCCAAAGCCACAGACACCCTGTCTGGAACATTCCAGCCCATTCTGGAACGTGTGCTTCAGAACGGGCAGTAGAACCACCGTCGTCCCCTGTGCCCACGAGGGGCTGATTCAGGCCCACCTGGAGCTCCGGGCTGGGCACTGTTTCAGGTCAAGTTCAAAACCACGAAAGTCTCTTGGGTCTCAGGGCCCAGCAGCCCACCTGCCTTTCTTCAGTTCTGACACCCACAACATGACCTCGATTCCCCAGGCCACACAAAGATGCAGAGGGCGGGGACGCTGGTCCCATTCTTTGGAATAAACAGCAGTTCATGAGAGGCAGCTCTGAGCAGGGTGTGTGGCTGGGTGTGAGGCTCCTTCTCGCCATCAACCTGACATGAGTGAAATGGCTTTTCTGCGCCAGCGAGGAAAGGAGAGCCTGGCAGAAGTCGGGGCTCTGGGCCCTGGGCTTGGCTGGCTTGGACCCACCCTGGGGTCTGCAGCCGAGGCTTCTGGGCCTCCACTGCTACCTCTGCCTGGACACGATCAGCCCAGCTGGGAAGCCTGGACATGGGTGAGGGCAGGGAGTTGGCTCAAAGGGCTGGGCACAGGCTTCACACGAGGGGTACCTGGGGTTTATTCTGGGCACCTCAGTACATCCCAGTCACTGAGTCAAAGAATAGCTTCTGAGCATTGCTAGGAGTGGTCCCCAAAGAGAGGAGGGGTGTGGAGGGACAGGAGGGGGGGGGGGAGAGAGAGAGAGAGAGAGAGAGAAGAAAAGAAAGAGAAAAAGAAAGACAGGAAGGAAGGATAGATGGAAAAAAGAAGGAAGAGAGAGAGGGAGGGAGGGAAGGAAGAAAGGAAGGAAAGAATGAAATAATTTATAATGCCTTGGGAGAGCCAGAGAAACAGTACGGTGGATAAGACACGTGCCTTGCAATCACTCAGGTTCTATCTCTGGCATCCCATATGGTCCCCCAAGCCCACAAGTAATCCCTGAGCACAGAGCCAGGAGTCAGCCCTGGGTATGGTCAGGCATAGCCCCAAACATAAAAAAGCACCGAAACAATAACAACAAACAAATGCCTGGAGAGTCCGGGTGTGTGGGGGTGATGCCAAGGCCGCGTGCGTATGCCTGGCACCCAGATGAAGCTCAGAGCATCGCCCTAGGGGATGTCCTTCCCCAAGCATGCTAGGCCCGGAGTGGGGGGCAGCGCCTGGCTGGGTCCAGTGGCCCAGGTTCCCTGAGCGCTGCAGAGCGCCTGCCTTGTGAAAATCTCTACACGATCTTCTTCCTCGGACCCGGGAGCCACTGTCCTGGACACGGGCTGCCAGTCGCTCTGCTGTGGACAGAACGATGCCACTCCCACTCCTGCCCTCAGCCCTGGGAAGTCCCTGCTCAGCTCTGTACCCGCTGGCCCCATCCTAGACACCTGGGGGGGTCAGCAGGATTCTGTGGCTGGTCCCTGCCGGTCCACAGTGCCTTGCAGCGGGGCCAGCGCTGAATCATTCAACACTCACCGAATGATTCCAGAGCAACAGTTATTATTGAATGATAACCATTCAGTGATCATAACCATTGACTAGTCACTGAGCTCCCCACCTTCCTGCGACCCCAGTTTCCTCCCTGGTCTGAATCTCTCTTTTCTGATAAATCATCCTGGTAACTGGTAACATTTCCCCCTCCTTCCTGCTTCTTAATGAGCGTGCTCACTGTCATACCCGATCATCACTGTGGATTTCGTGGCAATTTTTTTTAACAAAATCGTGGGGTGAAATGAATTTTGTTTGGGGGCTACACTCAGCCATGCTCAGTGGTGGCTGCTCCTGCAAGGTGGTCCCTGGGGGACCCTGGGATGGCAGGAATCCAGCCAGGTCCTCATGCAGGACCCTTGAGCCACCAGTTCCTCTGACACACACGTAAGCTCCAGCACAGACCAAGGTTCTGCCAATCCCACGGTGGGGGGGGGGGGCGGGGGGGGGGACACGTCCCTGGGCCACTGCCAAGGGCTGGTCAGTATGGTTGTGAGCACGCACACCACTCCTTCCTTCTCAGAACTACCTCCGGTGCCGGGGGATGAGGCTCGTCCATGAGAGACACACAATTCGTGGGTGGGATTTCATATTCCTGCTAAATTGCTCGGAACTGACAGTTGAGTCGGGAACCCCCGTGCCCCTCAGTTTCCATCTATGGACTTAGTGGACGTTACCCCATTACTCAGACTCTTCCGCCTCATAGTTCTCTATAAAATATTTCACAATTTTCTCTTTGCAATGGTCACATTAAAAAATAAGTATTCATAAGTCTCTAATAGGGTTTACGCTAGAGCGAGTTCTGATTTCTGTCATCCTTTGAGTGTCTGTGTTCATCAAACAGCCGCCCCGACTCTCATTTGTTGGCAGCAGCCTCCAGGTTCTCTTGGCTTGTCCCTGTGAGTGAGTCATATCATCTGTCGAAAGTGACATGGGCCTGCCTGCCTGGGGGAATAACAAAAGGGCTGAGAACAGCTGCCTGTCAGGCATGTGGTCGTGAGTCTGAATTCCCGGTGCCTCACATGGGCTCGGGACCATCTCGGCAGCCCTGTCGTCTGTGACTCACAGGCACTGTAAGCAATTTCCAGCCAGGCTGCAGCTGCTGTGTGTGTGGGCATCACAGAATCACATGGCCTCTCCCAGCACTGACCCCAGGGGACAGATCTGTGGACAGTCTGGCCAGAAAGCTCGACCTCGCGCCAGCTCCCGTGAGCATCATCACCAGGATTGTGCCTCCCCCCAAAGGCAAGCACCCCAGTAAGCACCTTACAAAAGAGTATCTATCTCCGTGGGTACCCCGGCTGAGTGAGCGAGATCTGAAACCTGGTGGGTGACCCCCAGCAAAACAAAAAAGTATGTGGCACCCCAGCCAGGCTCACATGAGTGACAACACGGGCGCCGACAATGGTCAGTGGGAGGAGGACAGAGGAGGGAGCTAAATTAAATGATGAAAGAAGCCGAGGTTGGAGCGACAGAAGAGTGAGGTGGGCGCTTGCCTGGCACAGGCTGACCTGGGCTCCCTGCCTGGCATCCCCTAGGGTCCTCCAAGTCCTGCCAGGTCTGACCCCGAGCACAGAACCAGGAGCAAACCTTGAGCACTGTCAGGTGTTGCCCCCAAACTAAAATGAGTCAATCCAAGGTGTGACCTGGGGCTGTCCAATTTTCCACTGCTGTTCTTTGTTCTGGGGGGAGGGGCCCACACCCAGCAACTCTCCGTTATTCTCAGCTTGGTGCTTAGGGTGCTGCTGGGGATGGAACCGGGGTCTCTGGCTCACAGACGTGCCCTCCAGCCTGTGGCGAGTCTCCCAAGGTTTCCAGTTGGATTCTTTAGAGAACATTATCGTGCTGCCTTTGCCCAACCCCCCGGTATTAAGATGAATGTCGGAATGAAGGGCCCCAGAGGCTCATGCTTCCTGTTCTGGAAAACAGACAGCCTCCCCCAGGAGGGCCCCTGGGGGTCCTTATCAGACACTGAATGAGATCAGAGATTCCACCGAGGCGATAACCACCAGTCTCCACTACCTTTGTACCATGGAAGATAAGCAGAAGCAGACAGTCAGTCGCAGGAAAGGAAAAATGGGGCTGGAGAGATAGTATGGTAGGAAAGCCACTTGCCACGCAGGCAACTGGCCCAGGTTGGATCCTTGCCATTGCAGAGGGTCCTCCAAGCCCTACCAGGAGTGAGCCCCGAGCACAGAGGCAGGAGTCATCCCTGAGCACAGTGTCAGGAGTGAGCCCCGAGCACAGAACCAAGAGTGAGCCCCAAGCACAGAGCCAGGAGTGAGCCCTGAGCACAGAGCCAGGAGTGAGCCCCGAGCACAGAACCAGGAGTGTTCCCTGAGCACAGATTCAGGAGTGAGCCCCAAGCACAGAGCCAGGAGTCATCCCTGAGCACAGAGTCAGCAGTGAGCCCCGAGCACAGAGCCAGGAGTCAGCCCCGAGCACAGAGCCAGGAGTGAGCCCCGAGCACAGAGCCAGGAGTGAGCCCCGAGCACAGAGCCAGGAGTGAACCCCGAGCACAGAGCCAGGAGTCAACCCTGAATACAGAGCCAGGAGTCATCCTCGAGGACAGAGCCAGGAGTCAGCCCCAAGCACAGAGCCAGGAGTCAGCCCCAAGCACAGAAGCAGGAGTCATCCCTGAGCACAGAGCCAGGAGTGAGCCCCGAGCACAGAGCTGGGAGTCTGCCTTAAGCACTGCCAGAACTTGGAGCGCGGCAAGAACCCCTGGGAAAGCAGGGCCCTGTGAAACATCATCGCCCCTCCAAAACAGTGTTTTCAGGGGGAGCAGGTGGTCCCTTGTGGGCCCCCAGGGTATCCCATGGGCCACGGCACGAGACTGGGGGCCCCAGAAAGAAACAAGTTTGGAAGGGGGAAGGCTGCCGGGGCTGCAGCTTGTGACAGGGCAGGGCAGCATGTGGGGGGCACTGGCACGGTGCGGGCGCAGATGCCCCCCCCCCCCGCACTCTGACCCATACACCCAAGCTAAGAATATCCGCGATTCACTTGGAGCCTCGCACCCTCTGCAGATAGAGGAAAAGCAGCTCTGGGCCAGGGGGCCGCCAGCGCGCACACACACACACACACACACACACACACACACACACACACACACATCCCATTAGGCACAGTGTGCTGGGGCAGGGCTGCGGGGAAAGCTGGTTTGGGGTTCCTGAAGCACTCCCACTGTGCCCTGGAGAGGGCTGTGTCCCCACCCAGGAGTCCGTCTGTTGGTCCCTGTCCCCAAGGTCTCAGGGCCACCCACCTAGCCGTATAGAGCCCCCTGGCTGTGCTGTAGGCAGCAGCTCGGAGGCTCCCCTAACACCCCAAAATGTGAGTGGTGGAGGTCGTTTCCAGCACCCCACATTGCTGTCTCCCTCACACAGGAATTGAGGGGAGGTGGTGGGGGCCAGAGAGATAGTCCAATGGGCAGTGCACTGGCTTTGCACACGGCCCACCCAGGTTCCATCCCGGCATCCCATATGGTTCCCCAGCCCCAGCAGGAGTGATCCCTGAGCACAGAGCCAGGAGTAAACCCTGAGCACCGCCGGTGAAGCCCACCTCCCTCCCAATATGTATTTAGAGTGAGCACACCATGCGGTGTCCAGGGACCACCTGGACTCTACCTAGTGAAGCTGGGAAAACCAGGCAGTGCCCTGGATCCAGCCACAGCACGGTGGCCCGCCCGAGTCACATCCAGACCCCCACCGTGTTCTGAGAGATACCAAAGCAGGACCCGCCGGCCGGCGCTCAGACCAGCCCACGCTGTGTGCAGGATCTTCTTTCCCAGGGGCCACGCTCCATAGGCGGCCGCCTGGGGGGCGGGGAGGCATTACGAGCTGACCCTTCCCTGACACCTCCCTGGAGTCCCGTAAGGCTGCCACCGGCGGATTTAAGGCGCCCGGCAGCGAGGGGGGCGCTGGGGGCGCCCCCATCCGGGGACCACGCACTTGCGCCTGCGGCGGTCACTCCGGGGGGCCATCAATCTGCGTCCCGGTCTCCTGCGCGCGCTGTCGCCGGTCCCTTTGGAGCTATGCCCCCTGGTGGCCCTGGCGGCTCCTCTTAGGCGACGGGACAGCAGCGGGCGTCCAGGCCCCGGGAGGGCTCTCGGTCCCCACCCCCGCCCGGCACCCGCCGCCAGAGCCCCCCAACGTGGGTCCGGCGCACGGGGTCCACGCTGCCGCCGGCCGCGCGGAGCAGTGACACCCGGTCAGTGACTGATCCAAGGTCACTCCGGAGGCGCCTCTCCCGGGGAGCTGGACCCCCGCGCGGCGCCCCCCGCGCCCGGCCCGGCCCCGCGCGCCCAGGGTCTCCCGGAGCGACCGCGGGCGGCGCGCGGGGCTCCGCGGGGGCAGGTGCGCGCGGGGGACCCCCGCCCGGGCCCGCGCGCCCCTCGCCGCGCACCCACCTGGCCCAAGTTGAGGTAGCCGTGCTGCGCGGCCACGCGGTCCGCCGCGCCCGGGCCGCCCAGCACTTGCACTGCCCAGTGGTTGGTGTAGACGGCGCGCGGCGGCGCGGGGCAGGCGGCGGGCAGCGCCAGCAGCAGCAGCCAGCGCCAGGGGCGCGCGGCCGGCCGGGGCCCGGGCATGGCAGCGGCGGCGGCTCGAGCGAGTGCGCGGGGCCGGGCCGCCGCCGCCTTTTAAAGCCGCTCCGCGCCCGAGAGCGCCGCGGGGAGGAGGCGGCGGCCCGGCGCGTCCCCGCCCGCGCGCCGGGCGCCCCGGGGTCCGCGCCCGGGCGGCGGGGGCGGGCTCCGGCGGGGACCCCCGTCACCTGGCCGCCGGCCGCTCCCCGAGGCTGGCCGCGACGCCCCGGGGTCCCCGAGGGAACGCGCGCCCGCCGGGGCGCAGCGCCACGCGCCGCCCCGCCGACTTGGACGCGGGACCCCTCGGCGGGGTCCGGCCCTGCCCGGGCGCGCGGGGCCCCGAGCCTGTCTGTCCCCGCCGCGCTGCGAGATCTCGGGCAGGAGGGTCGCCTGCCCAGCCCGGTCCCACCCCCAGCCCCAGCCCCTTGCCCCAGCGGTCCACGCAGTCCCAGAGCTGCCCCCGTGGCGCTGTCGGGAGGGTGACCCGACCCGGCTCGTGCCTGCGCATCGGATCCGGCTCTGGGCTGCAGGGGGCCCCTAGGTGGGACCGCACCAGCCCCCCTGCTTCAGCGCTTGCCAGCAGCGGCTGCCACTCCAGCGGAAAATTACCTGCTGGAGAACTTGGGGGCTGCTCAGCCCAGGACTAAGCAAAAGGGGCGCAGAGGAGTGTAGCTGGCAGACCCGACTGAAATCCAACTCGAGTCCGACTGCCCCTGGGAAAAGCAAGTCTGTACCTTTAATACAGAAGTGGGTGGGGGGGAGGGGCGCGCAGAAACCGACGTGAGAAAAGTCCTGCGCTGGGCTGGGAAGCCACGAAGTCCGCTTTGCGGGTGATGGGGCCTGTCTGGCATGTGTCACTGGCCACCCTGGGCCCACAGCGGGGCGAGGAGGTTTCAGCCAGGACCGCGAGGGCCGGCGGGGCTGGGCCGGGATCCCGGACCCGCTTTCCCAGGTCTTCCAGTTCCTCAGGACTCCTGGGTTTCGTAAGCCACATGATTCATCCTTTCTGCGGGCGTGACTCACCCCGCATGGAGGTGGGAGCTGTTCAGGGACAAGCCAGGTCCTTGTTCTCCAGCGCTCGGGCCAAGGGCTCCTCGCCGTCCTGGGCACCGCGTCCCCACAAGCCCTTCCTTCGCTGAACTTCATTCCGCTGCTTCTCCCCTGCCCTGGCTATTGTGTTGATGCGCACACACACAAGCACACACACACACTCAGGCACACACACACACGGCCCAGCCCAGATGCCCAGCCCAAGTTTGGAGACAGCCGTGCTGTTCGGTCGCACAGCTCTGCCCATGTGTCCCCGAGCCCCTGCTGCCCTGCAGGGGACCAAGGTGTCACTGGCTGAAGCGACAGAGGGAATGCAGCACCCGCTGCACACACAAGCCCTCCCCACCCCCCCCAGGACCCCGCCCTCTGCTGGGCCCAAGTGAGTTTGTGCCGGACAGGCCAGTGGTCAGATGCGACCTTCTGTCACTCTCAGCATCACCTGGCAGCCCTCCTCCAAGAAGTAAGCACTTCCTGAGAACCTTCCCAATGCCCCCAGCACTCACATAGGGAGAGAAGGGGCCGGGACCAGAAGACCCAGCTGCCCCGTCCGGAGGGATGAGATAGTCCTGCCTCTCGGACAGACCCCAGAGCAGCCATGACGGGGACAAGCGCAGAGGATTTTTCCATCGTCGTGACATCCCTGCAACTCAGCCCTCGGGACCAGGAGGAGACGAGGACATATCCGCCTTTTTATTTCGAGAGAATAGGAGTCTCTGCTATTAATAGCTCTGGGCCTTTCGGGCTACACTTCCCATTTGTTGAGGAAGGGCCTGGCAATATCTGGGCTCCAGTGTGGGAGGAAATCCAGCTTCCCAAAATGAACGTCCTCAATCAAATCTCCTCCCGCGGGTTTCCTTATTGATTTACGCCGGGACCAGGTCGGTGCAACCAGAGCAGGAGCAGTTTCTTTCTGCCTTGGCACGGGCCCATCCGTAAACCCTGGCCGCCTTCCTGCAGGAGGGGGTTTGAGACTGGCTGCCGCTCCCTGATGGCCCTTGAGGACCACATGTTTCTTTGGGGGTCGGTATGGTGGGAGCGGGGCAGAGGGGGGTGTCACTACTGCCTTTGAGGTCAGTAGGCCTGGGGATGGATGGAATGAATCAGCTCACAGTCCCCAATGGGGTTTCAGGAGTTTTCGAAGCCCTCATGCAGATGGAGATGAAATAACATCAGTTGTTTCTCCGTGGGCAAAGGGGGTGCCCAGCAGGGGTCTAGTGCCCATAGGCAAGAGTGCCAGCAGGGGCCCAGGGTTCCCAGTCGCAGCTCCCCGGGCACCCCAGGGACTATGACTGGCAGGCCTGTCAGGGCACTGGCGAGAAGCTTCTCTCTCCCGGAGCCTCAGACCAGCAACTCCAGCCTCTTTATCCAGAAGTGGCAGGAAGACTGCTGACTCCATCAGGGCACCCACGGGTGTCTGGCCCTGAGCAGACCCTCATTCAATCAATGGTGCCTGCAACTCCTGGGCATCGGGACCCCTCTGGCCTCCAGCAGCTGCGCTCCATCCCCAGGTGTGCTCTGAGACACCCTCAATGCCCTCTTGTGGCTGCCGGCACGTCCCCCACCTTCCCTTGATGCTGAGGGTTGGATCCAGGCAGGAAACACCACGGAGCCCCATCCTCAGATCCTTGCGCGGGAACACCCCTGAAATCACTGTGTCTCACGATGGGGTTTCCACCAGCAAGGCAGGCCTGAACTGAAACCCAAGTCCATTCAGAGTTTGCATTTGCTTCTGTTGGTGGCCCAGGGCCCCCAAGACCCTGCAGGACCTCATGGCGGGTTTAAGCATGGAGAGTGAGCAGCTGTGCCCCAGCAGTGCAGGGCGCCCCCCCCCCCCCCATATCTCCCTCCTTCCAGCCCAGCTCCTGCCGTCAGAAGGCGTATTCCCAGCGTTGCCTGCAGTTAGTCGTTGGTCAGGGTGAGCCTTCAGGACCTGGGAGCCTTCAGGGTTGCACCCCCTTTCCAAGCAAAGCATGAAAAGCAAAGCATGGGAATGAAGCGTCCGAACACCGCCAGGACACTCAGGCCAGCAGGCCTATTTCACCCACTCAAATGTACAACCTATTATCTCTGAAATCTTTTTTCTTGGCGTGCTGGGGAGCACCCCTGGGAGAAAGGAGGGAATGGACCAGAGGGGAGGGGAGAGGAGGGGAGAAGAGAAGAGGAGAGAGAGGGGAGGGGAGGTAAGGGAATGGGAAGGGAGGGGAGGGGAGGGAAGGGGAGAGGGAGGGGGGCTGGAGTGATAGCACAGTGGGTAGGGCATTTGTCTTGCAAGTGGCCAACCCGGGTTCGATTCCCAGCATCCCATATGATCCCCTGAGCACCGCCAGGAGTATTTCCTGAGCGCAGAACCAGGAGTAACCCCTGAGCATCGCTGGGTGTGACGCACAATGCAAAAAAAAAAAAAAAAGAGGAGAGGAGGGGAGGGAGGAGGGAGGGGAGGGAAGCAGAGAGGAGCCCTGCAAAGCCCTTTCCAGCAGAGAGCAGCAGGCTCCTTGGGTTCCCCTTCTTTGCTTTGGCTTGTGGGGGCTGGGAGCAGTGGCTGTAGGAATATGCGGCCCTGAGGGCACCGCGTGTGCCACTGAGCAGCCGGGGAGGAGCAGGAGCACGCCTGACAGGTGGGAAGGTGACCGCAGCCAGCAGCAGGCGGTGGGGGGGTTAGTGAGGTCCTGGCGTGGGCAGGCCTGTTCTTTCTTCTCCAGCCCGTCAGTCCTGGGGCCCCACTGCCCACGAGTAGGCCCAGGCTGGACGGTGTCCCAGGGCCCAGGTGAGAGGGGGCTGCAGTGGGTCTCTGCTCTCCTCCCCCTCTCTAGCACCGGGAGACATTCTGAAGGAGAGAAAGGAGGGGGAGGGGCTGGAGCGACAGCACAGCTGGTAAGGCGTTTGCCTTGCATGTGGCCGACCAGGGTTCAATTCCCAGCATCCTATATGGTCCCCTGAGCACCGCCAGGGGTAATTCTGGAGTGCAGAGCCAGGAGTGACCCACACATCGCCAGGTGTGACCCAAAAATCAAAATAAATAAAAATTTTTTTAAAAAAAAGGGGGAAAGGAGGGAGGGCCGGGGAGGAGAGAAGGAACTCTCTGCTCTCCAGTGGGGGACAGCAGGAGGCTCATTCGGCTCCATCCCTGGCACGACTTAAGGCCCCCCGAGCCCTGCTACAAGTGACCCCTGAGCATGCCGGGTGTGGGTCCCCAACCTAAAATCAAACACAACCCCCCACTGTCCCCCTCCTGCAGCCCCCCGGCCCGTCTCTCTCCTCCCTTCACGCCTGACACAGCTCTCCGGAGAGCTGTCCCCGCCACAGGCTCCTGATCCCACTACGACCCATGGCACGGACAGATGGTGGGGTTGGGGGTTGGGGTGCCTGCTGAGCACGGGCCTTGCTGGTGGGGGCCAGCGCCTGACCCCCTCCCACACACACTGTCACAGCCATCACAACACAGCTCTGATGGTGGGTGGGTCTCAGTCCTGCCCGAGCCCGTGTGGGTGACCGTGCCAGGGACCCCGATCTGCAGACATTCTCACACGGCCTCCGGAGCCACCACCTGCCAGTCCAGGGCTCCTTCGAGGTCAGCTCTGTGGGTCAGCTCCTCTGGGCCTGAGAGAGTCCCTCAGGGCTTAGGGCTCCCTCTCTGCAGCCCACCCTGGTGCCCACCCTGCCTGCAGCCAGACCTAAGAGCACAGAGCTGGGAGTAACTCTGAGCATCTCTGGGTATGGCCCAGACTTACCTCCACAAAAAGAAAGTCACCCCAGCTCCTACCCAGAGGACCCCCCAGGCCGGACGTCCCACGAGGCTGCCCTGCCCAGTACCTCCTATCCCGATTAAGGGGGTCCCTCCTCCCCACTCAGTGAGGTGGACTCCTGGGGTCCTCTCCAGCCCAGAGGGTAGGGAGCAAACAACCCGGCAGCCCAACAGCGCCCCTGGAGGTGAGGAGGACCCAGCGCACCGCAGGCGGCCCACGAAGGGGCAGCGAGGGCGAGTCCAGCAGGCAGGAATGGGCAGGAGGCCACCCCCCAGACCACAGTGGGCGAGAGGGAGAGGGCGGGAGGCGTGGCCGCAGGCACCCACCCAGCCCCTGGCCTGGATCCCAGCAGAAGGAGTGGCTGGTCGTGGACACGCCCACTGTCCCCAGCCAGCACAGCTTCCGCACCAACTTCCCCTGTGACCTTTGCTGGGATCCTCAGGGTGCCCAGCGATCCCCCCAAGGCCCCTACTACCTACCCAAACCCCACTGCCCCGAACCCTGCACTGCGGCTGCAACCCTGAGTTCTCTGAGGAGCCTGTGTAGAAACTTCCAGAATCTCAGTGGCTGCCCGGGTGGAGACCCACAGCAGGGCACAGCCCTCGGGCCCACCTGTCTTTCTGGCTCTGCAGGCCTGGGTAGCGGGTGCTCCTCATGTGCTCCCTTGGGCATGTTCTCTTCCCATGTAGATCCTTCCTTCCCAGGGCCACCTCCTCCAGGAAGCCCTCCTGAGCATAAGCCTGCCTGGCCATTCCCTCTGCATGCTATTTTGCCTTTCGTGCCCCTGGCTGTTCTATCTCTCTGGCCCCTCGGAGAGGGGTTTCTTCAACAAGGGCCTCCGCAGCCTTAACCCTGAGATGTCAGCATGGCTCAGAGGTGCAGGGCGCTGGCTGGGCTGGGAACATCCCGGGCTCACCTGGCTCCAGTAGGAGCAGCAGGGAGGAGCAGCAGGTCCAGGAGTTGATAGCAGGTCATTTAAAATCTCATTCAGGGGGCTGGAGCAATAGCACAGCGGGTAGGGCATTTGCCTTGCACGCAGCCGACCCAGGTTTGATTCCCACATCCCATATGGTCCCCTGAGCACTGCCAAGAGTAATTCCTGAGTGCATGAGCCAGGAGTAACCCCTGTGCATCGCTGGGTGTGACCCAAAAAGCAAAAAAAAAAAAACTCATTCAGAACAGATGACTGGATAAAGAAACTATGGCACATCTATACAATGGAACACTATGCAGCTGTTAGGAAAAATGAAGTCATGAAACGTGCTTATAAATGGATGGACATGGAGAGCACCATGCTGAGTGAAATGAGTCAGAAAGAAAGGGGCAGATAGAGAATGGCTGCATTCATTTCTGGTATATAAAAATGTGGGCTGGAGCGATAGCACAGTGAGTAGGGCATTTGGCTTGCACACAGCCAACCCGGGTTCGATTCCTCCGCCCCTCTCGGAGAGCCCAGCAAGCTACCGAGCGTATCCCGCCTGCACAGTAAAGCCTGGCAAGCTCCCCGTGACGTATTCCATATGCCAAAAACGGTAACAACAAGTCTCACAATTTGTTATGAGACATTACTGGTGCCTGCTCAAGCAAATCGATGAACAACGGGAGGACAGTGCTACAGTGCTCTCTCTCTCTCTCTCTCTCTCTCTCTCTCTATATATATATATATATATATATAGTAGAAGACTAATATCCAAGGTCAGGGAAAACAAGTGCTAGGAGAACTGGTCAATGGTTGGAATCTACCACAAGTGTATGTGGGGCCAAGGGTAGGTAAGATAGAGAAGGGTCCACGGTGGCAATAACAGTTGGAAATGATCACGCTGGATAAGAACTGAGTGTTAAAAGTAAGTAAAGGGATATTCCCGATAACCTTTCAGTATCTGTATTGCAAACATAATGCCCAAAAGGAGAAAGGGGGAGATGGAGGGAGATGGAGGAGGAGGAAGGGAGAAGAGGGAGGAAATCTCCTGCCACAGAGGCAGGCTGTGGGGAGTGGGTGGGGGGTGATGGGAGGGAACCCCGGACCCTGGTCCTGGGAAATGTAGACTGGTGGAGGGATGGGCGTTGGAATGCTGTGTGACTGAAACTCCATCATGAATAGCTTCGTAAGGGTCTATCTCACAGTGACTCAATAAAAATAAATAAATAAATAAGCAAATAAAATAAAACCTCATTCAAGATTTAAGAGGCACTGGGAAGGGATCCGGTTAAGACAGTTAATGGGGTGGCGGGGGTAGGGGCAGGAGGTAGAAGAGAGCCCCCGGCCAGGCATTGCCCTCTCCCTCCCCCCCTCTCTTCCTCTCTCCACCCTCCTCCCCCCGCCCCCCCAGATGGACAGCAGGACAGCAAGGACCTCACGCATGCACAGGTGGCCATGGTGGAGGGGACAGGGACGGTTGGGGGCAGCGTAGGGAGGCCGGGTGACCGGCCACCGTGCAGGAGCACCGGCCAGGGCCCACGGTGAACGGGTCCAGCTGCAGGTTCCAGCCGGAGCGGCATAGTGGACAGAGGCCGGCACCGGGCCAGGGCCAGGAGAGCGGTAGCGAGGGCTGGGCTCGGAGAGGCCCGGGGCTGTCCGACTGTCGCCAGCGAACCTCTCAGGCCCGTCTCCCGATCCAGGTGCTCAGGCGTGGATCCACTTTTGAGGAAACCACGTCCATCCTGCTGGCCTGGGGCCCTGACCGGCCGCGGGCGAGAAACGGCGCCCCCTGCCGGTGGGCGAGTGCGAGCGTCAGGCAGCCCCCAAGCGGGCTGGGCTTGGCAGCCCCTGGCACAGCGGGCAGGCGGCCGTGCCCGGTCACATTCAGACCAACTCCAGCCTAAATGGTGCCTATTATCTAGCGCGGACCAACGTGTCGGACTTCCAGCTTCCAAATCTCGCTTGGCTTTTTATAGACTCCACGTTATTTATAGTCGGAAACCCCTGCCCGCTGGTCCTGCGGGCTCTCTCCCTCTCCCTCTCTGTCTCTGTCCCTCCCTCTGTCCCTCCCTCCCGCTCTCCTCCCCCCGCCCCCCACGCAAAATTTCCAGCAGCACAGAATTGACCCAGGGCCCAGACCCTACTCCGGATTCTTCCCAAAGCTGCGCCCCCATTTCCTCCAATCAGGGTTGTTTTTGTGTGTGTGTGTGAAGGATGAAGCACCCTGACATTTCTGTGGCTGCAAGGAGTCTGTGTGTCTGGATGAACCCCACACAAGTGATCTTTCATGAAAAGCCTGCCACCCTGGGCTGGGGAGAGCTCTGCATAGACCCCCCCCCACCCACGCCCCTCCCCCCAGCTGGAGTGACCCTGGCCTCAGCAGCACCACAACACCGCACCCACCTGATCCGCCCACCCAGACTGGCTGAGTCTCACTAGGAGACACCCCAGCCACCCCCTGAGCCCTGTTTGGAAATCTCTGGGCCCCGCTCTCTGGGTTTTTGAAGGCTGCATGACCGGACTCTGGAGGCTGCAGGGAGGCTAGCTGTGCAGAGCTGCAGGGCTGGACACCCCCCTCTCCTCCAGACCACCACGGTAGGAGGAAGTAAAAAAATGGAACCAACTAATCTCATGCCGCTGAGTGATCCCAGGTACTGGGCTGAGGCCTCCGGAGCCATCTCAGGAGGGGGCAGGCTGAGCCCTCCCCATACCACCTGACTCCGTCCACTGATCCCGGCCAGACGCTGAGGCATCTCAGCTCCACAGCTGCGGGAGTGCTTGGCCATATATGCAGCCATGTCGCCACCACAGTTCATAGGCCTGACCCTCAGTGGAGCACAGAAACTTAGACAGGAAATTCGTGTAGATGCCTTCAGAGCTCAGTGAGCATGCAGCCGGCCTGGGTTCAATCCCCGGTATCCCATATGGTCCCCTGTGCACTGCCAGGAGGAACTCCTGAGAATCGCTGGGTGTGACCCAAAAAGAAAAAAAATGAACCTCTATGAGCGCTGGAGAGACAGCACTGGGGACGCTGCTTGCCTTGCATGTAGCCAACCTGAGTTCGATCCCGGTAATGCCACCCGGAGTGATCCTTGAGCATGTGGGTAAGTAGCCCTGAGCACCACTGGATATGGTCTGAAAACCACCATCCAAACCCAAAGATCCTTGATGTAAAGGCACTGGAGAGACAGTTCAGCAGGTCAGGTGCCTGCCTTGCATGTAGCTGACACAGGTTCAGAAGCGGTCCCTGAGCTCAGAACCAGAATTAACCCTGAGCACATCTGGGGTGGCCCCCAAACACACACCAAAACAAAAAGATTTCTTTATGTTTGAAGCTCTGAAAATATTAGGTCTGGACCAACACACGTGTCTTTTATTCTATGTTGGATTTGAAACTTAGATGATCTATCATCTGAATACAGACTTTCTTCAGTTCTGGAAAACTTTCTTTTCTCCTGTCTGCATTCCTTTCTTTCAAATAAAAAGAAAAGAGTATGAGCCAGTGGTAGAGCACAGCTGGAGAACACCTGCCTTGCATGAAGCTCACACTCATGCATGCACACACACTTTTTAAAAAATATATAAAGTAAAAGCTGTAGATTTGTGTGATTAAAAAAGTGTAACTACTGCTCCAAGTTATTTAACGAAATGAGCAGTTCACTTTCCACTTATCAGAAGCCACGGTTTTACCTCCTTGTTGTCTTCTGGTTTTTGCCTCCATATTGACAAATAACAGGCTTAAATTCCTGTTAATCTATTGACTTTTGAGGCCAGAGTAATAGTACAGTGGGGAGGGCGTTTGTTAGAGGTTAGTAACCTCTAACCCCTTCTCAGACCCTTAAATATATTTTTCCCTTTCTTTCCATGCCCTTAAGAGAATATCTGATTTAAGACAACCAAATCGCTACTTCACATCAATATTACCATACCTTGTAAATATGATTTGAAATGACAAATAACTGTATTTGTCACTGTAGATACAATTTCTAATTTCAAATTTCAGATTAAATACCACTTGTCTTTTTTTTCTGTTTGGGTCATACCTGGCGATGCTCAGAGGTTCCTCCTGACTTTGCACTCAGAAATTACTCCTGGTGGTGCTTGGGGGACCCTATGGCATGCTGGGGATGGAACTTGGGTCTGCCATGTGCAAGGCAAATGCCTTACCGGCTGTACTATCACTCCAGTCCCACCACTTGTCTTTTTCTTTTTGTTATTCTTCCTTGTAACTATTCCCCATGAAGTGTATCATTGCTAATCTTCTTATACAATCTTTTCCTCATAGTCCATGCTTTCCCTGCCCTCCACCCCCCTTTTCTTAGGTTCCTTATATGCCGATCACAAAGGCATCCTCAAATTCTTCATTGTTAGAGCAAGCTCTCCTTGCTGAGAGCAAGAGTTGCAAGCAAGCATCTTGAGACACGGCATTATCTGAAAATATCCCTTCCTCTTTCCTCTCTCAACAGCATGTGAGAGCTTTGGCTGAGAACACAGAATCCTAAGTAGGAAATTATTTCCAATAAGCACAAAGGCCTTCAGCCATTATCTCTTAGCTATTCACGTAGCAACTGAGAAATCCAATAAGGAAAGAGCGCTCGCCCTTCTGCCGGTGCCCCGTGCACTTTCCCTGAGTGTGCTCATACCTTTTCTTTGTTGCCTGTGTTTTGAAAGTTCTCATTGATGTGTTTTCAGTGACTTTGTCTTTATTCACTGTGCTGAGCCCTGGCTGGGCCTCTCTTGGAGGTCTAGCAATCCAGGCCCTTAGTGTCCAGAAAACGTCCCTCACTGTTTTTTTCAGGACATCGCTCCTCTTCATTTTTTAAAACTCCTCTCTCTTTCTCTATTTGCAAATCCTATTATATGACCCTGTCTCCTCTTCTTCCCTTTTTGCTTCTTTCTCTCCCATCCCTTTGTTGGGATTATTTTAATTATTGGCCCCATGCCACAACTTCCTTTTGAAGAATCTATGAAATATTTTCCTTTCTGCTTCTTGGTCTTTAAGTTCCAAGATCTTTTTTTTTTCTTTTTCTAAATGTGCCTTTCAAGAGCCATAATCTTTTACCGGCTTTCTTGAGGTAGAATCAACAAGCAAATGTCTATGTTGAAAGCAAGCAACTTGCTGAGTTTTAATATATACATATACCTTGAAACGAATGCCAGAATCAAGAGAATAAACATATCCATCACTCCCCAAAGTTTTCTCCTGCATCTTGTAATCTTTCCCATTCTCTCCTCTCTGTACTCCCTCGCCCCTTCTCCAAGAGCGTTGGTTCTGTTTTCTATTTTCCCGTAAACTCCTCAGCGTTCTGTAGGATCTGATACGAATGCAGTCGCCTGGGATGTATTCTTGCTGCCTGGCTTCCTTCAATCAGCATAGTGATTGTGAGAACCCAGTATCGATAGATGGTTCAGTCCTTCTTGGAGGCTGCTCCGTGCAAATTGCTCACAGCACAACGTGCTTATGTGCTCATCTGTTGATAGACGTCAGGGTCGTCTCAGTTGGGGGCTGTTACAAACACAGCTGCCGTGAACATTTGTGTGTACAACGTTGGTGCGAACACATGCTTCGTGTCTCCGGGTGAGTGCTCAGGAGGGGATTGTCTTCCTCATATGGTAGTTGTGTGTTTATCTTAAGAATCCGCCCCGTAATCATAGTCGCCCCGTTAAAAATAACCAGCCGATCTGCCAGCAGAATTAGCTTGGTCGGGAATAGCGCAAGAAACGGCATTTGGAGTCAATCTGCAGAGGCTGGGCTAATTTACATAGATTATAAGGGGTGGGGTCGCGGCTGCTCAGAAGAGAGTTCATTGGACGAGATTGGGGGCGGTGCTCCTCATTGGCTGGGCTTCGAGGCTTCTCAATGGCGGGGATGTTGCTGGGCAGATTAGCAATTCCCCAGAGGGTAACCAGGGCGTGGAAGGGGCCTTCACTTCTGGTCGGGGTGATCCAGTGACATCAGCGGTGTGCAAAGGATGCTGGATGCCCGGAGCTGCCCCTGGGGCCTTCCGGACACTAGTCTTTGCATCAGTTTTCATGTAGGCGGTCTGCTGCCATGCCAGGGCTTACCCCCTGGACGCAGCGTTTCCTCACTGGCTCAGAATGTCCTGGTGCATAAGTACCAGGAGGTTCACTCCCTGGCTTGGAGGCCAGCCGCACATGCTAGGGGAAAAGGCAGCTCAGATAGAGAAGGGAACACCAAGTAAAGGGTGTTGGGAGGATCCTCCCAGGATGGGAGACGCATGCTGAAAGCAGACTATAGACAGAACATGATTGCCACTCAATGCAAACCACAGCACCCAAAAGGAGAGAGAGAACAAAAGGGAATGCCCTGCCACAGAGGCAGGGTGGGATGGGGGATGGGGGGTGGGAGGGCTACTGGGATCCGTGGTGGTGGAAAATGGGCACTAGTGGAGGGATGGGTACTCAATCATTACATAATTGAAACCCAAGCACAAAAATTTGTATTTCTCCAACTGTACCTCATGGTGTTTCACTAATAAAAAATTTTAAAAAAATGTCCTGGCGCATCCACAGTTGGGTCCCAGGGACACCACAGGGACCTACGCGGGCAGGTCTCGCGTCCCAACTCTCAGAGGGACGTGGCTCTCTGGAACAGAGAGGAAGGAAGGCCTCTGGAAGGAAGGAAGGAAGGAAGGAAGGAAGGAAGGAAGGAAGGAAGGAAGGAAGGAAGGAAGGAAGGAAGCTGGTGGGCAGTCAAAGGAGTTGACAGCTTAAGCAGGGCCACTGGCTTCATCAAAACCGCCCGACAGCCGGGCTGGATAGGGTTAAGTCACACTCACCTACAGAGGACAGCTTCCCTCTAGATCCTGGGAGAAGCTCCACAGTGCTCCCGTGACTCCAGTTCTCCCCCAGATTGAGAGATTTTTCCACCTTGGTGCCCTGATGAGTCTGGGATCCAGTAGCTTCTGTGCTTCTTTTTTGTTTTCTCGGGTGAAGTGTCTGATTAGAATTTTTGCCCATTTGAGAAGACATGGGTGGGGGGTGGGGGGCCTCGCTTGATTACTATCACATTTCCGGGTGGATTTATCTATGCTAGAGGCACGGTTATCAGACGGAGGCTTTGGAAATCGCTTCTCCAAGTCTGTGGCTTCTCGATTTGTTCTCTTCGCCAAGTCGTCTGAAGATGTTCCGTCTCCTTGTGATAAAAAACGATGTCTGCTTTGTTAGCTTTGCGTTCTTTTTTCCTTGTCTGGACTGTGCCTTTGATGTCAGATCTAAAAGATGTTTCCCTTACCCAAACTGAGTCTTCCCACCCTGTTTTCCTCATCTAGATTTGCTGTTTAAGGGTTCATAGGACTGAGATCTAATGTGAATTAATAAGGCTTTGTGTGTGTGTGTGTGTTGCGTACGCATATGTAATTGCTTCAGTGCCATTTATTGATAAAGCTATTTATCCTCGATTGTATTGGTTTTGGGTTTTGTTTTTTGTTTTGGGGCCAGCAATCCTGGCTTCGTACTCAAGAATCACTCCTGGAGGTGCTTCGGGAACCATCTCGGATGCCAGAAATGGAACCCCAATCAGCCACATGTGAGGCAAATGCCTTTCCTGCTCCAACCCCAATGACGTTACTCTTTTTGTTTTGTGGGGCTGTGGTTGGGTCATGCCTGGTGTCACTGGTAGGACATGGAGGGACCAAATACAGTGCTGGGAATTGAACTGAGGTCAGCCACATGGCAGGTGAGTGCCTTAACACCCTGCACTATCTTTCCAGCCCAGCACATGCTTTGTGTATGTTCATGTCCTGTCAATCTACTATCATTAATTCTTAGTTCTAGTAGTTCTTTTGGAAATTATTTAAGGATTTTAAAAAGATGATCATATCTGCAAATGAGGATACATTCTCACTTCCGTTCTCCCCGTATCTGTATGCTTTTCTTTCCCCCTCCTCTCTGTCTCTGTCTCTGTCTCCATCTGTCTATCTGTCTCTCTCTCTCTATCTATCTATCTATCTCTCTATCTCCCCCCCTTCCTTTCTTCACTCTCTGGATGCCTTGTGCCTGACATTCTTGAGACTCCTCGGTAACTATTGTCCTCTTGGAGAAATGCTCCAGGTCTCCTATTTCTTGAACTTGTCCTCTCTGTCCCGGTTTTCCCCACCAGGTGGATTCCTTCAACATTCCAGCTTTTCTCTGGAATAACTGGGTGTCTTAGGACCCATTTCCCAGGCTCCCCTAGAAACCTCCGTGCCCGCATCCCTGTCCCACCTCAGCTTCAAGCCTCCAAGGCTAGGCTGGAATAGTCTTCAATCCCTGGCACCACACAGGGGTCTCCAGAGCACTGCTGGGCGTGGGTGAAAATCAAATAACAAAATACTGTGATTTTTACATCCAGAGGAGGCTGGGGATGGGACCCAGGACTGTACCCAGTTGACTGAACCATACGAGTCTCCTGATCCTCTCTCTATAGACCGATGTTTGATCTCTGGCACACTAAATACCCAAATATCTAAGGAGATACACTCACTAGATTTGTGAAACCCGCTGTACTGCAGATATCTTTCTTTTCCATGGGAAAGAAAGTATATTTGGTATCCTTCCCGCCCGCCCGCCCTCAAATGGCCACTTTTCTGGTCCACGCCCAGAAGTGCTCATCCATTGGTATCTGGAGATGAAGGAGCTGTGGGGATGCCCACAGCTGCCAAGCTGTTATTTTCATCAGCCTGCCAGGCCTGAGCTAAAGCGCGACCAGGAGTGAGCCCTGAGCACTCTCAGGTGTGGCCCAACCCGGGCTTCCTTCAAAAGGGAATAACAGACTTCGAAAGGGAGAGGCGAGGAGTGTGGCACCAGCTGGGCACGCTGGCCAACTTGGCTGGAGGGCTCATGAGTCCCTATTCTCAGGACTGTCCTGGGTTTGATTATTTTCCAGTCCTGTGCCTGGGCTGCTGTGCGCACAGCCTGGCTCCAGTCCGCTGAGCTGCATCTCTCCAGCACCATCCTTTGAATTGGTTTTCTTTTCTTGGGGGGGAGGGGCTGGGGGGAGAGAAAGAGGAGATTTGGGCTACTCCCAGCAGTGCTCAGGCCTCACTACTGGTGGGCAACCATCTGGGGTACCAGGGATTGAATCTGAGGTTGGCCGCATGCAAGGCAAGTGCCCTGCCCACTATACTACCTCTCTGGTCCCAGCGTCCATTTTTCATTTTATATATTGTGGGGTGGAGGACTCTGAGCAGTGCTCAGCGGGCCCAGGAATGATCCAGGCAGTTCTCAGCCGACCAAACCAGTGTTTGGGCCTGAGGGCTCAGTGTCACTCAGGACCTGTGGTGTCAGGAATCACCACGGGCATTGTAGTGGGGATCCGGAGACTGTTTGTGGTTCCCAGCATCAAACCAGGGTCGCTATGTGCCAGGCAAACTCCCTAACCACTATTCTATCTCTCTGCTCCACCCCCCCCACACACCCCCCACGTCATTTCCTTTCAGATCAAGCCTCTTTGCTTTAAATCTGTTTTCCTGGGGCTTATATTTAGCCCTGTAAGGTTGAGGTGGGAGTCAGCAATCCTTCCAAGTTTGGACCAGACCTCAAAACAAAAACAAAACCCCCAAACAAACAGGAGCGATAGTACAGCAGGGAAGGCGCTTGTTTTGCCCGCAGCCAACCCAGGTTCAGTCCTTGGCACCCCATAGGGTCCCCCAAGCACCATCAGGAGTGATTCCTGAGGACAGAGCCAGGAGTCACCCCTGAGTATCACCGGGTGTGGCCCCCAAACAAAAACAAAACAAAAACAAAAGTTCTGGGCCAGCAGAATGTCCCAGACACAGACCTGAGGGCCATCCCCAGTGGGCTCAGGGCCCCTGCGCTTGATCGAAAGGCAGATGCCAAGTCAAAGGGGGAAAAGCTGGAAACCCAGAGGCCCTAGAATGCGGAAATGCGGTTGAGCCCACCCTAGACGCTGGGGAAAGCTGCCTCGTGGGACGAGGGGGGACTAGAGCAGAGTGTGGAGGTCTGTGGCTGCTCAAATCCCTCATCCGACATCCTGCACAGTGGAAGAGGCTTAACTCCCCACTAGGATACTGTCGCCCCATCATCCTTTGGCTTCTGTTTCTGGGGACAGCACAGGTGACTGGAGTGACTAGACAGGGAGCTGGCCCCGGGAGGAAATGAGGTTTTACAAGAAAACTCTTTTCCTGGGGGCAGGGGGGAGAGGAGGGAAGCACACCCAGGTTACTCCTGGCTCTGCACTCAGGAATTATTCCTGGCGGTGCTTAGGGGACCACATGGGGTGCTGGGACTCAAACCTGGGCCAGCATGAGCAAGGCGAACGCCCTCCCCACTGTGCTATTGCTCAGGTCCCTGCAAAAAAACACACGGACAGACAAGACTCCTGGTTACCATGTGAGCAGAGCAGCCCCCTCGTGGCTTCTCCCAGCTGCTCTAGAACCTTCCTAGATGTTTGCAGACTCGAGGGAGGAATTCTTCAGAGCCACCCGCCAATTAAACACACACACACACACACACACACACACACACACACACACACACACAACTTCCCTCACTGCCCGAGTCTCCGAACTCCCCACAGACAGAGGCTGGGTAAACATCCCACCCGCCCCGTCTCCTGACCTCGGTGCTTTAAAAATTTCCTGTTTCCCCATGGCTGGGATGTAATTTCCAGGGCAAAAATATCTGTCAGGGAGAATATTAAACAGCTCCACACCCTTCAGTTTCTCTTTCTCCGGCCCTTTACAGTCCGGTCCTAAAAACACACCATTTAAATAGGAATGATGGCTTCCTGTTCCCTTGGAGCGCCCGGCAAGAAACAGGGCCCCCAGGATGCGGGTTGGGGTGAGGGTGGAGAGAGAGGAAAAATCGGTTTCTGTATACAAAGCTCTACCATAATAAACGAGCAGAAGTCCTTCCTGATAAATAGCGCCAAACAAACATCCATATCCTTGCCGTGGCTGTATTCAAAATATTTTTCCTAGACCCAGTGCAAGGGATGATTATCATTAGCACAAAGTTCATCCCGCCCATCATCCGAGCTCCGGTTCTACCGGCAAGGCGGAGCAGCCCAGTCTTGGATGCTCCTCGGGCCCAGGCCGGCGGGAGCAGCCTTCAGAACGAAGCTTTGATTCTTTTCCTACAAACGCGGCTGAGCTACGGATGCCCATGAACAGGACGGCGAGGTGACAGCCCCAGCCCAGAATCCCACAAACCTGCAAAGCCTCAAATCCAGGCCATTCGAGGGAGTGCCCGATCCAACATCAGCCCCGAGGGTCACAAAGAAGAAAACCAAGACCAGGGTGGGCTCTGGGGTTAAAGCTCAGGGGTCGGGAGGTGAGGGGGACTGGGAGCACAGAGACCCGGATGGCTGAGTACTGACGAGTGACCCCAGGTCCCCTAAGCAGTGCTTGGGAGACCCCCAAATATAAGGAAGTACAAAGTGTGTGGGGGTGGGGTTCGTTGAGGCAGAACGATACAGTGGGTGCAGTGGGGAGGGTGCTGGACTTGTACACCGCCAACCTGGCATCCATCCTGGCTCCCAGAGGAGGAGGAGGAGGGATCCTGTGCAGGAGGGATCCCTGGGTGCAGAGCCAAGTCAGCCCTGAGCACCTCTGGCTGTGGCTCTCCAAAACCAAAACCAAAATTTAAAATGCAAAGGACAAAGGCAGGAATACAGAGAGAGAGAGAGAGAGAGAGAGAGAGAGAGAGAGAGACAGACAGACAGACAGACAGACAGACAGACAGACAGAGACAAAGACACAGAGACAGAGACAGAGACAGAGACAGAGACAGAGAACAGGGCAAAAAACTCTCCCTACCGCACTCTGGGCTGGCCCAGGCCAAGAGCCCATCTGGGTTCTGAGTCAAGCTTCTCATGGACAGGCAGCTGCAGCAGAAGTACACACACACACACTCATCCTGTTTCTTAAGCCCCCCACACTGACTCACAGTCCGGTGGAGTGCACCCTATCAGGCAGACCACTGTCACCCCACTGTCCCTGAGTGCTCAGGACTGCTTAGCCAAGAAGCCAATGGAGGAGCAGAGCCCGGGGGCAGACAGCCCCGGGGACTCGGGACAAAGCCCGCCTATCTCTGGCTTCTCTCTGCTGAGGGCCAGAGAAGGAGCAGGGGGACGCGGCACAGCCTCCACACTGCCCAGGTGACCTGGGACCCCCACAGGCACTGCAGGGCTCCCTGACAGTGACTGGGCCTCCCCGTCCTCCTCACCCCAACCCCACAGCACCACGTTTCCTTCACCCCTTTCTGGGCAATTGGAGTCCTAACAGCTCCCACTGGCATTTGAGAATCTGTCATTTGGGACGGCCATCCCATCTTCAAACTGCCCTCTCCACATTTCCCCGGGAGAAGGCAGCTCTGAACACACGTGCGGGACTGGAGACGGGACATGCTGCCCATCGGACCCTCCCAGCCACGGGTCTCCAGGCCACCTGCATGGAAGCCCCCGTATCTGGCTGCAGCCCCACATGTATCCAGGAGTCACCAGCAATCCTGGGACGAAGCTGAGACTCAGCTTGGGGTGGAGGCTGACTGCCCACCTCAACCATGCATACACACCTACATCTGCACACATGCACACGCAAGGCACGGATGTGCAAGCATTGCACAGTCATGTGTGCAATGCTTGACACGTGTGTATGTATGCTCAGGTACATATGTACATGCATGAATGCATACATGGACACATATATGCCCCCACACACACATGCATGCACAAGCTTGAGAGAACATTGCGGGATGTACGTGAGTGCTGGGGAGAAGTCCATGAGGCTTAGGCCCCTGCTGTCCTGGAAACAGGATGTACCCACCAAACCTGATGGCAGAATGTTGGAATCCAAAGTGGCCTCAGTGCCTGGAGGTGTGAGAGGGAGATACTCACTTTGTTTTTGTTTTGGGGTCACGCCCAGAAATGCTCAGGGCTTACTCCTGGCTCTGCACTCGGGAATTACTCCTGGTGGGGCTCAGAGGAACCATATGGGATGCCAGGGATCAAACCCAGGCCAGCCATGTGCAAGGCAAACACCCTCCCCACTGTGCTATCACTTCTGCCCCAAAATGCTCACTGTCATTAGTTTACTGAGAAGGAAAGAGAGTGTGTGTGAGAGAGGAGGAGATAAAGAGAGAGGGAGAGGGGAGAGAGAGAGAGGAGAGAGAGAAGAGATAAGATGGGGGAGAGGAAGAATGGAGGAGGGAAAGGAGGAGGGAGAGTAAGGAGGAGGAGGAAGAGGAAGGAGGAGGAGGTGGGAGAGTGAGAAGGAGGGAGAGGAGGAGGGAGAGTAAGGAGGAGGGTGAGTGAGGAGGAGGGAGGGTAAGAGGAGGGAGAGTAAGGAGGGTGAGGGAGAATAAGGAGGAGGAGGTAGAGTGAGGAGGAGGAGGAGGGAGAGTAAGGAGGAGAAGGTAGAGTGAGGAGGAGGAGGGAGAGTGAGGAGGAGGAGGGAGAGTAAGGAGGAGGAGGGAGAGTGAGGAGGAGGGAGAGTGAGGAGGAGAAGGTAGAGTGAGGAGGAGGAGGGAGAGTGAGGAGGAGGGAAAGTGAGGAGGAGGGAGAGTGAGGAGAATTGGGGACCAGAGTGGACAGCGCGGAGAGAGCGGGCCAGCGGTGGCCCTGCAGGCAGGCGGGCTGGGCAGCCGCAGCTGTGGTGGGCGCTGGGGCGGCGGCACTGCCTGAAATGTTCCCTGCAGATGCCCCGTCAGCGGCTCTTTGTTCTTTGTTAATATTTAACACAGCTGGGCAGTGACTCGGAAAACAACTGTTTACCGGAGACGGAGACGCTAACGAGTGTGGGGCTGCTCTGGGCTGGGCGCGCTGCTGAGGGCCCAGCAGCTGCTCCTGCTCCTGCACCTCCCCCGGGAGCCCCCCCCAACCCCGCCATCCCCGGGGTGCGGCGAGAACCACAAACAGGCATCCTGGGCTTGGCAGGGGCTCCGGGCTGCAGGAAACCCAGCCCTGCAGCTGGGCCCGGGAGGCGGGTCCTGGTGGCCCAGCCCTGCCCCCCTCCCCCCGCCCCCTGCACCAGCTGCCGCCTGCCAACCTGGCAAGGCTGTCCAGGCCCCAAACTCCATCCCAGAGGAGCCCCTGGTAGGCTCTGTGCCCGACAGCCAGGGGCCAGTGTGCTCCAATGGAAAGGTTTTAACTTGTGGGGGTAGGGGGACATGATGTGCTTTCTGGAACTTTCTCCAGCTCGTGCTGGGCCACTAGAGATGCCGAGGGAGCTGACTGCAGGCACTCTCGAGAGCACTCTTGTTCCCGAGGTCACATTTCCTGGGTTGGTGACCGTAACTGTGGCCCTCCACCCATAACTGGGTCTACCAGGCCAGCCTGACCCCCTGGGCCCTGTCCCTTCTCATCCTGAGCCCCTCCGTGGTTGCTCTTGTTCCAGCCCAGAACCAAGCGGTGGCCCCATCCTGACCTCCGAGGTGGGCCTGTGGGGTGCTGACCCCATGTGGCTGGCACCGTCGTCGGGGCACCTCCAGGCGGTCTGGTGCCCCTCCAGGCAGCTGTGCACACACCTGGCTGTTTATGATGGGGCCCGCGGCGTGTCCCGTTGCCCGACTCGCCCTGGTGTTTATGTCTCCTCATTTATTGCTTGTGCCTTTGGGCAGACGCCACAGGCCTCGTGGGTGGCAAGAAGCTGCTGGAACGTTCCGAGAACCGGCAGGTGACTCTCAAAGGCCCTTGGAGTGTGGACCTGACATCTGGATCAGCCTTTCACCCAGCCCAGTGCCTTGGCAACACCAAAGCATGGACCACAGGGGCCTGGAAACACCACCAGCGGGTTCTCAGGGACGATTTTCATTCTGGGGGCGCTGGACCCAGAGTCAGAACAGACTCACACTGAGGCGAGAATCAACTCTTGACTGCAGGTTAGAGCCCCTCCCACCCCCAATCCCCTGGAAAGTCTGAAGTGCTCCAGCCGTGTTCTCCTGAGCCTGGGGGGGGCACTAGGGGGTCTCCAGAGAGTGGGAGACTGTGGAGTTGCTCCCGAACCCCCCAGTTAGCAGCACCCCCTCCTCAGCACCATGGAAGTCTCGGGCATTTCTTCTTACTTTTGTTTGGGGATTTTTGTGGCTAGTTTGGGGGCTGCACCTGGCGGTGCTCAGGGATGACTCCTCACTCTGTGCTCAGGGATCACGCTTGGTGGTGCTCTGGGCCCCCTGTTTGGTGCCGGGGATTGAACCTGGGTCAGCAGTGTGTCAAGTAAACATCTTCCCCGCTGTCCTATCGCTCGGGCCCTCCAGTGGGGACTTTGTAGAGAGAAAGGAAGGGGCAAGCCCAGTGTCCACAGTGGCCAAAGAGGATGTGTGCTCCGGCCGGCCCTGCTCCATTCCCGCCCGCCACTGTCCCCTGGTTCTGGCTCCTCCCTCCTTGGCCAGAGTCATACCCTCACTGAGCACAAGGGGGCGATGATGGGCGGGGTGTGTGTGTCCATGCACAAACCCCTCTGGCCGGGCCCAGCAGGAAGCAGGGAAGAATGCCCTGAGTGACCCCACGGGTCAGCACGCTGGGGCCTGGTCACATCACGAGCATGAGCACAGCTCTGAGCAGAGGCTGGTGCCGGGGTCCCCGCATGCTCCCCTGCGTGAAGGGAAATGGGGTCCTTCCTTCTGCCTCCCTAAAGGCCAGAGGAGGACTGGGCTGGGGCCAAATATCTCTTTGCCCAGCACGTGTGAGGCCCCAGGTTCACTCCCCAGCGAAAGGAAAACGAGGGTCCGGAGAGAGCACAGAGGCTGCTGCTCCCCGGGATGCCTGCCCGCGTGCAGTGCTGGTGGCCTCCTGGCATGGTGAAAAATGAGGAACAAAACCAGAGGCCTGGGCCAGAGGGACCATCCGGGGCTCAAGCACGTGCCTCGCATGCAGCCAGCCCCAGCCTTGACCTCGGCTCGGAGAGGCCCCAAAGATAAAAATAAATACATCAAGAAAAGTCACAGGCTCTCAGAGATCCAGAAAGCTGCCCCCGGCGGCCCGGGGGAATATTCTAGAAGGTCTCAGGAGATGGTTTTCTCAGTACATCCTGGCGCAGTCAGTTTCCTGGGCCTCCTCCCAGGCTGGCCCAGTCCATGACCCCAAGGCCAGAGTCACTTAGACTAAGCCCATCCACCCTCACCTGCAGAGGACAGGGGGACAATGGGGACCCACGGCCACTGCATACTCCCTGCCCATCAGGGCCGACTCTCCGCCTCTCCCCATTCACATGCTGCTTCCTCCCACCGCCCCCTCCCCCCACCCCCTGCGCAAGTATGTATGAGCTTTCTCTTCCTGGGCGAGACAATGACCTGTGACTTGGCATCTGCATCTACATCCTGCCTCGGACCACACCGGTCTGGTCTCTGGTCTCATTATTTGTCAACAAGCCCCCCCCCCCCCAGCAAGCTCCTGCACATGCATGTGCACACACACATACACACACGCACACACGCACTCACACGCATGTACATGCATAGCCCAGAATCATCCACAATCCCACAAACTCTCCCAGCAAATAAGAATTCAGATCCTGCTCCCTCCCGCCACCATCTCTCACCCTCTCTCCACTCCTTTCCCTTCCCCACCCTGCTTTTCATCTTCTCGGAGGACTGGGAGCAGAGAGGTGGTGACACCATCAGGCATGTGAGACCCTGTAAGCGGGCTGCTCTCACGTACCATCGGACTGTTTCAGCCTGAGCTTTTCAGGTCAGGGCAGACCTGCAGCCTCAGGGGAGAAGGGCAATATTAGAACGAAGGGCCATGGGGACGGCACAAAGACTGGAGTTAAAGGCCTGGCAGGCCTAAGACCCCACGTTCGATCCCTGTGACGCGTGGTCCCCGGGGCCTTACTGGATATAATCCTGGTGGCCCCTGGGACTGTCCTTTCCAAATGCCGCCCTGGGGGGGGGGGGTCAGGCTTCACTGGCTGAATTCAGCGAGGACACAAAACTGCCAACCAGGGCAACTGCTAGAAGCAGAAACACCCATTCGTTTTGGTTTGGGGGGCGGTCTGGGGACACCCTCTGGCGTGCTCACGGCTCCTGACTGCGCTCAGGGATCACTCCTGGCAGTGCTCGGGGCCCTCGGCAGTTCCTGGGGTGACATGCATGCTCTTGGAGACGCCTGTGTAACTGAGACAGACCCTGAGTGTCCGAAGAGTCAGGGAAGCCAGGCCTTGACTGTCACTCGTCCCTGGCCCTACCAAGCCTCTGCCCTCGAACCCGTCGGGTTGCTCACAGGAGACGGGGCTGGACAAAGCGGCCGCACTGCTGGTGCAAACAGCAGACACGGGAATGCTCGGATGCACTGAACGCTGCTGCCTACAGGGAGGGGCCGGGGAAGGGCCGGGGAGGGGGTGAGACTGCACCTGTGCTGGCCCACTGCAGAGGGTGGGCCAGGGGCGCACACGTGTGCACGTGTAGGTGGTGGCAGGGGGCCCCCCGGTGAGTTATTCTCCATATGCCTCCCCCCCAAAAATCCCAAGCTAATTAAGCAACCTGGCCCCAAAGGCTACACGGAGAAACAGCAGTAAAATATTCATAGGCAGGCTGGCGGCTGGCGTTTCGGAAATGCAAACTGCCAGGTGACGAGACAGATTTCCACATAAAATACCCCGGTTCAGCACATCCCCAGCCGCGAAGGAAGTTCCGGGCCAGCTGGCTCTGAGGTGCAAGGGCAGGAACAGGGCAGGATTCTTGCCTCCACTGCCCTGAACCAGGGTCCTGGGACCCGCCATTCCTCCCCAACCTTTCATCCTGTTAACTAAGTCCCCACAGAGAACCCCAACCCCACTTTAAGTGCAGAATAGCTGCTCATTCAAATTCCTACAGAATGAAATCCTTAGGCCTTAAAGGCACAATAGCGCAATGGTTTAGCTCACCTGCCTTGCAAGCGTGAGGTCGTGAGTTGGATCCCTGGTGCCCCCCGCCATGTGCCCCCTTGTGATCCTGGCAGCTCCACTGTCTGTGATCCCCCCACAGGGCAAATGATTTCTGGAGACACCACAGCCAGGAGTGTGGAAGTACCACAACGGAGGGCGTGTGTCACCCACCTGTCGCACTGCGTGCAGTGGCCAGGACGGGACACCGGGTGACAGAGTGTGACACTGTAATGAAGACAAAGGTGCGGCCTTTCGTTGGCCGCTCGCAGGGGAGAGGAATCGGGCGTAGTAAAGGTAAAGGTAAAGGCCCTCCCGTTGATCGTCGATTTGCTCGAGCAGGCCCAGTAACGTCTCCATTGGAGACTTTGTTGTTACTGTGTCTGGCAATCAGCAAAAGATCATACAGAAGGTGTTGCTCGTTTCTGACCGAGGGAAGAACCAAGGGCACAGGCAGAATGGGTTAAAGGCAGACTCCCGGGCCTGGACCGAAGGACTCAGGGGCCAGGGACCAAAGCGACAGGACAATGGGGAGGGCACTTGACTTGCACAAGGCCACCCCGGGTTTGATCCTCGGCATCCCATATGGTCCCCTGAGCACTGCCAGAGGTGATTCCTGAGTGCAGAGCCAGGAGAAAGCCCTGAGTACTTCCAGGTATGCCTGTCCCCAATAATAATAATAATAATAAATACTTACAAACAAGATAATAAAATGTCGTGTGAAAGGCTACCGAAAGTATCCTGCCCGCACGGCAGAGTCTGGCAAACTTCCCGTGTCGTACTCAATATGCCAAATACCAGTAACAATGATGGGTCTCATTGTCCTAGCCCTGAAAGAGCATTGAATATGGCTCTTTTAAAATCTCAGGGCTAGGAAGAAGGAGACGTTACTGGTGCCTGCTCGAGGCAATCGACGAATAACAGGATGATCGTGATCATGACTTAAAAACAAGAACTCAAAGATTACCAGGCTGGGTTGGGGGGTGGGGGTGAGGAAGGGTCTGGAAGGCACTCAAGCACATTTTGTGGGGACCTCTGCTGACTCTACTGTGGACACGTCATCTGAATGAGAAGAATTCTCTTACGGGGGGAAGGTAGCAGAGTGATGGGACAGTGGGGAGGGCTCTTGCTTCGCACGTGGCTAACCCGAGCATAATCCCCAAGCCCACCAGGAGTGACCTCTGAGCACAGGGCCAGGAGGAAGCCCTGAGCACTGCCAGGTGTGGCTGAGAAATCAAAAAATAAATAAAAGCAGAGGTTGGGGGTTATCTGTGTTAACCTGAGCTTGCTTCCTGTCACAGCCAGTCCCCTGAATACTGAACTGCATGCCTGGCTGAGAATTTCCTGGAAGGACCCTGGGGTCTGAGTGCCACTCGGGACGTCCCCAAGATAAAGACCAAATGGGGGCAGAGCTGGAAAGATGGTGCAGAGTTGAACGTGCTGGCCTCGAGTGCACCCACAGCCAGCCTGACCCGGCCAACAGTGTCCCCCGAGCACTGCCAGGCTCAGGTCTGGAGGTCCCCAGCACCACACGGTGTCCCCAAAGCCCCGCGCTGCGCCTTGCTGGCTGGGATCCGTCAGTGGGCCCTGGCCCTCCTGCGCCATACTGGGGAGGACTCTGGTTCACGTTTTTCAAGATTTTTTTAAGTGAAGAAAGGGTGATGGAGACACTTTAGGGATGAAGATGCCTGCCTTATTCCACCCCCAACCCACAGAGGCTCTTGGAGCACCGCCAGGAGCCACCCCTGAGCACAGAGTCAGCCAATAAATAAAATCTGATCACTCAAGCCCTTTGTTCAGATCTTAATCCCCGTGAGAATACAGATTTGTCTTTTTGATTCTGGGGCCACTCCTGATGATGCTCAGGGCTCAGTCCCGGCTCTGTGCTCAGGGGTTACTCCTGGCGGTGCTTGGGGGACCCTCTGGGGTGCCGGGATTAAGCTCCGAGGTGGCCAGGTGCAAGGATAGCTCTCCCACCCCTCCAGTGGAGAACTCGGTTCGGGCAGAAGGTTCCCACAGCCTCACTGCAGTGATGAGTATCTGACTTAATCGCATTTGCTACAGAGCATCCCAGCCTGGGCGGGGACAGGACTGTCCCCCTCTTCCCTCTCCCGAGCCCACTGAGAAGTCTGCAGGACGGGGAGGACACTGGCCCTCTGGGTGGGGAGCAGGTGGACGGGTGTTGTATAGTGGGGGCGGCAGAACTCTGGGAACCGGCGGGGCCGGAAGGACTGGCCCAGCTCTGCTCCTGCCTCCGGCCGCCTGTCCTCTCCACACCCTCCACGTGGGTGGTCCCACCTCCCTGTCCTGGGGCGTCCCACCGCCTCCAGCCTCCGGATGCATTTATCACACCAAGTGCCACCCGGTAACCCTGCAGAAGTAAGACCCAAACTACTCATGGGTGCCCACAGTCGCCCTCGCCAGACTCGCCTTCCTCTTCCTCCTCCTCCTCCTCCTCCTCCTCCTCCTCCTCCTCCTCCTCCTCCTCTTCCTCCTCCTCCTCCTCCTCCTCCTCCTTCTCTTCCTTCTCCTCCTCCTCCTCACGACTCACAGCAATCTGGTCCTCTTCTGGGTGGGGAAACTGAGGCCTGGGGAAGTGAGACCCCAGCCTATAATCCGCCCCAGGGGGAGAGCCCTAATCCCCAGAGCTGGGCATCTTCTCTTTCTCTTGGGCTGCCCCCAGCCCTGTTCTGCAGTGGAGAGAGGAACAAGTCATGTGCCTCTGGAAGACCCTAGCCTGGAGTCCCCCACCAGCAGTCAAGGACAAGCCATGGGTGACCAGGATGTGCTCCCCAAGCTCTCTGCACCAGAGACTCCCGAGGGCAAAGGTCACAGGGTCCTGCAGCCCCAGGCCTCCTCCCTAAGCACATGGGACCCAGGAGCGACCCCCTTAGTGTTGGGGTGCACCAGAGCTTCCTGGGCTATACCCAGCAATAGTCCAAGCCCTGGGGTCTTGGAGATAGACACCGGCTCGTGCATGAGACCCCAGAGCCACGCGCGTTTGCTGAGGACCCCTTGAGGGGCTGAGGGCTGCTCCCCTCCCTGGGAGTAAGTTCCCCTTTTTACAGACACCACCCCCACACACACACACAGTGGGTTTCAGCCACCTTGAGAGAGGGTGGAGGCAAGAAGCAGCCCCAGGGCCCTCATTAGCGCCTGGAAGAAGCAGGGCAGAGCAGGAAAATCATGGGTGTATCCTGCAAGGAGGACCAGCCTCCCTGCATCTGCTGGGGGAAGAATAAACAGACTACTTAAAGCAAATCATGAGGGGTTCACCTGTGTCCTCCCACCCCAACATAAACATTTATGAGTCTCCAAAAATACCCCTGCTCAGAGTAACTTAAGGCCACTGACACTTGGGGTGTCTTGACTAAACAAGCCCTCCAGAACCAGGGGGGAGCGGATCAGCCATTTTCCCTCCAGGAAGATCCTGGTTTCCAGGTGGAACCCCCAGGCAGAAACCACCCCATGGGCCTTGGGGAGGGATTAAGGTAACTACCCCTAGGTGAATCTCCTGGGGATCGCAGGGGAGACACCCAGGTCTGGCCCCTGAGGGCAGTTCTGGTGGCCCCGGGTGTGGTCCTGAGAGCAGGAGCTTCTTCTTCCCGACGGAGGCTGTGGCCACTCCCTGACTCAGAGAAGGCCCAAACTGAGTGACCCCGTTCAGCGGCTGGCCCCGGCCTCAGGGTCACCTAGAACAAATGTGTGAACGGGAGCCAGATCCGAGGCAGCTGTTGGCACAGAGCTGTGCGCTCAGGGCTTGGCCCAAGACGCAGGACTGAGGCCTCTTCCTGGGGCGGAGCGACGGGCTTAGGTCGACCCCATGGACAAGAGGCCTGGCACGGCTGAGAGGTGGCACAGTGGGGAAGGCACGCGCTTGGCAAACAGCCGGCCCAGGATTGATTCCTGGCACCCTGTCGGGTCCCCCAACACCACCAGGTGTGATCCCTGGTACGGAGTCAGGAGTCATCCCTGGACACAGTTGGGTATGCCCCGCCGATGGCGCCCACAGCCACTGCTTCCCCTGGCTGCTTCCGGGACCCCCCTATTCTGGATGACGCAGAGATGGCAGACGCACAGAAATGGGGACCGTGAGCCCCTCTCCCCCCAGGAGGAAGTTTCAGTAACATCTGTGCAAGCCTTAATTAATATTTGCCCGGCACCAGGGCGAGGGCATCTGCAGGGCAGACCGGATCCTCCCCTACCACGTGGAGCACTGGGGCCCGAACACTGCTCAGGGCGGCGCTGGAGGTAGGAGTGCCTCAGGTGCCCAGCCCTGCCTGGGAGCCCCCTCCCCAGCAGAAAGACCACAAAATTCTTTCTTTTTAAGCAATACATCCTAATGACACAGATTTATTAGTTTGTAACAAAAGCATGATACATCACAGGACTCAAAAAGCTAATACAGAAATTAAACTTTATTAGAAAACTAACCAACTTTAGTTAAGAAAGACTTCTTCATAGATAAGTGGTTAAATATTTAAATCCTAAACATACCACACTATTGTTCCTCTTTTGGGGGGAATAAACTATTCCAGGAAGATTTAACTTTATATAACTTCCCCCCCCCTTTAAGAAATGTAGGAGTCCTGCTATTTGTTCAGCCATTGATTAAGCTGATTGAACTGGTCATGAACTCCACATTACTTTTTTAGTTTATTGATCACCGTGAGATAGAGTTACAAAGATAGAGTTACATGTTTGAGATTCAGCCATACAATGATGGAACACCCATCCCTCCACCAGTGCACATCTTCCACCACCCATGTCCCAAGTATCCGCCTCCACCCCCCCCCCCATCCCAGTCCTCACCCTGCCTCTATGGCAGACAATTTCCCCAGTACTCTCTAATTTTGGGCATTATGTTTTGCTTGAATTTCCCACCACCATTCAAGCCTACCTGCCAGGGGAAGATGCTAGATAGTATTTTTTCCATGGCTCATTTTGAATATCATGAGAGCTTGCGTGGCTGCAATTATAAACGTGAATTTCTAGATTGTAAATGGTTGGGTTCCAGAGACATCTCTGTATGGCACTAATCCATTTTGGGATTCAACTGGGAGTCTCTGGGCCAGGGCTGTTGGTGCCTTAAGATGGTGTCCGAGGGCAAATTGTGGGCATGACAGCCAGTCTTCTGGGCAGGTAGGGACCTGGGGAGGGACAGCCTAGGTCCTCTGCCTCCATGCAGCCTAGAGATTTAGTCCTGAACCTGCATACCTGGGCCTTGCTTATGGAAGCTCTTGGTCACCGGGATTCCATCTGGAGTAGGTGGGGAGACTGCACCTGCTCCATCTGGGGTGTCCCGGTGGTATTGGCTCAAAGACTACAGAATTCCCACTGCAAGCCCTCTGCTGTTTCTAGCAGCACTGTGCCGGCTTATTCCGGAACCACCTGCCCCAGAAGGAGCACTGGGATAGTGGACAGGAGCGGGGGTCTGCCAGAGACGTCCTCCCCCCACCCAGGCTGAGTCTCCCTCTCTGCTCCTGTGGACTCAGAATTGCACGGCCGAGAAAGTCCTCTCGGGCACTTCACCTGAGAGTCACCTTGAGCGTCCGTTGGTCATTGCCACTGGACTATGCTTCTCCTGCAAAAGTCCTAAACAACAGCCTCACCCTGAATGCTGCGATAGCGTCACTGTTTTCCTGGTACCTCCATGGTTTCCCAATGCCCAGGCCACGAGGTTCCTCCTCCTGGCACAGGCTCGCGCGCTCTGGTCCTTGCGGGACCCCAGAGAGACATCAGGCGTAACTCAGACCATGAGGGAGGCCACCGCCTATTAGAGTGACTTGGATTCTTTCCTTTTCTCTGAATGTTGCAGCAAATCACACACAGTGGCTTGCAAATTTATCTTACAGTTCTGCGGGTCAGAAGCCCAGCATGGAGGCCATGAACTAAAACTACAATTAAGGGGGGCTGAAATGATAGCACAGTGCGGGGGGGTGGGTGTTTGCCTTGCATGTGGCTGACCCAGGTTCAATCCCCGGTACCCAGCATGGTCCCCGAAACACCGCCAGGAGTCAGCCCTGAGCTCAGAGCCAGAAGTTAGCCTTGAGCATCGCTGGGTGTGGCCCCCAAGCCAAAATGAAACTACGAGTAAGGTCTGCGCTGCTTCTGGAGGTTTGGGGGTGGGTAACCTGCTGCTGGGTTTTCCCAGCTTCTCTCTGCATGCAGCCCTCTGTTCCCGTGAGACGGTCTCTCTGGGCCTCTCCTCCTGCACTTCTTCCCCTGCCTGCAGCTGAGAAAGGCCTTCGTCCCTGAGAATCTGCAGCACCACAATGCTCCCACGGAAAGACCCAAGAGCACGTCCCCTGTGCCCCGCTGCCACTCGCCCTTACGGCCATCATGGTGGCTGTGTGTGAGCCATGCCTGGCAGTGCCCGGGACCTCACACATGCAAGCCAAGCACTCCACCACCCAGCCGCAACTCAGCCCCGAACCCCAGAGCAAACACAGTGCGGGGTTGAATTTCCCTTACGGAGAGTTTCATTTGACTGTCTGGCATCTGCAAGCACGGTAATCCTCAGTTCCCTAATGGAGTGTGTAATATATATACACTCATGGGCTGGAGCGATAGCACAGCAGGTGGGGCGTTTGCCTTTGCCCGCAGCCGGCCTGGCTGATCCGGGTTCGATTCCTCCGCCCCTCTCGGAGAGGCCAGCAAGCTACTAGAGCATCTCGCCCGCACGGCGAAAGCCTGGTAAGCTACCCATGACATAATCAATATGCCAAACACAGTAACAACAAGTCTCAATATGGAGACATTACCGGGCCCACTCGAGTAAATCCATGAACAATGGGAGGACTGTGACCGTGACCGTTATATACACACACATATATATTCTTCTTCTTTGACAAGATCCTAAACGATCGGTTTGAAGCCTCAAACTGTGTTCCTGGAGCAAGCAGATGCCATTGGACTACACTAGCACATGACACGGACAAATGGAGATGTTACTGGCGCCTGCTCGAGCAAATCGATGAGCAACGGGATATCAAGTGATCAAGTGATGTATGTGTGTGTGTGTGTGTATGTATATATATATGTGTGTGTGTGTGTGTGTGTGTGTGTGTGTGTATGTAGGTAGGTAGGTATATGTATGTAGAGAGAGAGAGAGAGATTTTTTGGGGTGGGAGACCACACCTGGCGATGCTCAGGGTCACACCAGGCGGGGCTCAGGGGACTCTAGGGGATTGAATCTGGGTCGGCCACATACACAGCAAATGGCCTCCCTGCTGTATTATTTCTCTGGCCTCTAAATTGCTGTGTTTTCTTTTTAAAATAGCAGCGTTGAGGGCAAGGAAGTAGCCAGGGTGGTGGACATAAACCTTGTGGGTCTAAGGCAGGGGTTCAGCCTGGGATTCAGGCGGCTCCCTAACCAACCCGTGAATGTCCTTCCCCGCCCCGTCCCAAAATAAAGCGCAGACACAGAGACTGGGATCTGAACCCGGTGCCTTCTTGTTCGCTCACTCTCCTCTCCCCTGGGCCCTGCACCTGGCCTGGCCTCTCTGGGAACGAAACCAAGGGCAAATGCTAGAGCAATGAGATAGAAACTGCCCGGCCGGGGGTTTACCAAGTCAGAGCAAGGTGGTATCAAGGCTGCGTTGCGCTGGACCTGGCTGGTCCCCACTAGCCTGTGAAACACTCTGAGCATGGGTTCCTGCCGAGACGCCCCGTCCCCATGGCCAGCACCACCCGCACCCGTGGGCTTTGCCTTCTCCACACCGCTCCCTCGTGGGATGCACGAAGCCAAGACACACAGTGGTGAGGGCCGAGAAAGCGGCTTCTCCCCCTGCCCCCTTTGCCCACAGTGCCCTCCCCACCCACCCCGAAGGCTTGGCTGTGGCTGTGGTTCGGGCTGAGCTGCGAATGGTCTGTGGCCAGGGCTGTGAAGATGCAGCTCGTCAGCAGAGGGGAAGGGATGGAAGTGGAAATCCAGGCGGACACAGAGAACCGCTGCCCGGGCACTTGCCAGGCCTCTGCGGAGCTGAGAATCAGGGAGGCCAGCGGCTGGCAGGGTGCAGGGCCGGCCCAGCTTCTGCAACCCTGCTTCAAAGAGAGGCGGCAAGTCTTCACTGGGGAAGACAGAGAAACTGTCACCTGGTCGAGGGCAAATCTGGGGACCACGGGACACTCACCTTCGTTGGTTCTGGAGTGTCTACGGGAGGGAGACAGACAGGACTGCACGGAGGCCCCCACATCCCCTGTCAGCCAGACATGAACCTGGGTGGGACCATAGAGCTGCACCACGCAGTGTCCCTGGCACCCCTGGAGCCTGAGAAGCATCCCCAGGAGAGGTGGGGGTCTGCCGAGGGAAAGGGAGGACCCCCCACCACAGCCTTTTAGGGGAATCTGGGGCATCCATGGCATGGCTCACTCTTGGACAAAGCGCTCTGCACTGAAGGCCCTTTCTCAGGAGGGTCCCAAGAGTCTGCCCGCGTCCAGTGGTGTTTGACAGCAGACTCATCTCCCCGGATGGACCAGTTTTTCTTCCAGGGTCGGGCTCTGTCCAGCTGACAGACCAGGAGGTATCAATGGTCCCCGGCCACTCTGAACATAATTCCGCAAGGCAGGCAGTAGGAGGAGCACCCAGCGGTGAACAGGCACATGGCACAAGGATGGGGGGAGCAGAGCAGGAGATGGTGCCCTCGAGGGGGCAACGTGGGCCCTGGGGACAGACCCAACTCCCTTTCCCAAGCCTCACACATCACGAGCTTATCTAAAACAGGCATGGCTGACCCCACAACCTCACTTCCTGGAATATTCCCCAAAGGCCCACAAACGGGATGGAGAAAAGATACGTGCAGCCCACTGTTCCCTGCAGCACTATTTACAATAGCCAGAATCTGGAAACAGCCCCAGTATCTAAGGAGAGATGAGTGCGTAGAGAAACTGTAGCACACAGACACAATGGAATATTACTCAGCCAGAACAAAAGATAAAGTCATGCAGTTTGCTGCTACATGGAGGGGCCTGTTGTGCTGAGTGAAGTTAGAAGGAGAGAGGTGGACACAGTGATCCCTCCTGTGCAGGAGATAAGAAACACCCAAAGGCAATGGAAACAATATGAGCGCCGCTGTTCAGTAGCATACAGCAGCGGAGGGACAGCATCCACGGTGGTGGGAAGCATCAGCCAGGCCATGGAGGTGGTGCTGGCCGTGCACATGGATTCTACCCCTGTCACCCCGTGCAGTCCCTGAGCCCCCCAGGAGTGAGCCCTGAGCACACGGCAGTAGAAGTTGAGGTGGGACTTAGCTCTGTGTGAGAGCAGATGGTTTCTCTGGTCAGAGAAGGGGGAAGTCGAGAATCCAACAGCCCAGGAGCCGCATAGAAGACACTGGGCCCCGGGCTCCATCCCCAGCACCAGCTGGTCTTTGGAACAGTGTCACATATAACCTCAGAGAAGGCCCCAAACAAACGGCGAATCAGTCTTGCTGGGATCCCCCAAAATCAAACAAAGGAAAGAACCAACCACAGAACTGAAGAGGAGAGAAAAGGTGGATGTCATGAGCGACCTCCTGGTGGAGCCTTGGGAACAGATGCTGCCCACCGGGCCGGAGGCAGGTCGGGGCCCTCCAGGAAGGGAAGGGCGCCAAGTGCTGGGCCTTCGAGAACCTCCAGATTTACATCTGGAGCCGGGGTCAGGTCAGCCCACCCCCAAAGCCAGTCAGTCCCTCCCCTCTTGCCTCCAGCCAGACTTCCTGCCCCTACCTGCTGGTTTTCTAAGACACCATCTCCAGGGCTGGTGGCAGAAGCCAGAGCCCCGTGGGCCTGCCGGGATGCCCAAGGGTGGCCTCCAGCCCTGCACACACTGTGGGAGACCACTGCTGGACCCCGGCCCCCAGGGCTAGGTGGGAAGCAGTCAGATGGCATGAGGCCCTGGATTCCAGCCCCCACCCCTTTCCAAAGGCCACCTGGGGGGATGGTTCTCGATGATGCTGCAGCTAAGGCAGATCTGCTCACACCTGCAGTTTCCAGCCTTCTTACACTTGCAACCCAGTGACAGCAGGAGAAACTAATCACAGGCCACTGAGGCAGAAATAAAAGCCCCGATTCAGGAGGAGGATGGTGCCGGGGCACTGCAGATGATCGTACCATGAAATGACATGGGCTGTGGGCTGAGCCACGAACACTTTTTGTGGACCTGCAGGAAGTCTCGGCAGGCGGGTGGTTGGACACCATCCTCTTACACGGTTCTGCTGCAGCATTCCAAAGAGGACACAAGCCCCAACTCAAGAGCAGACACATTTAAGGTGCAGGAACGTACTGGCTTCTGGGGTGGAGCATCCTGACACCTTCAGGCCCCGCAGGAGAGCAGACGGTGCCTGTGGCCAATGCAGGTTGCGATGGGTCCAGGTTCTGTTGCTCCGCCCCATTTCAAACCAACAGAGTGCTATCATTGGCTGGTACTTTGCCAGCAGGTGGACTCAGTGCCAACTAGGAGAAAGGAAAAAGGGGTAGACTCAGCAAATCCCATGAGGCATATGAACCATCAACCCTGCATACTGTTTCAGCTCCCACAGAGAGCAGGGGTGAGTGGGGGCAGGTGGGGGAGCGCCATCTGAAGGTGAGCTGCCTCTCAGGGGAGGAAGAGGCCGAGCCGCTGCCCGTTTCTCTTTATAACCAAGTGTCAGGCCCGCCAAGCCCGCAGGGAGGAAAAGCCAGAGAAACAAAATTGGATATAAAATTTACAGCCCCTGTCCACACCAGTATCCGAAAGCTGCCTAAGACAGTCAAGCAGAGATGGGCCCCCCAGTTGCTGGAGAGATTTCATGGGCATTTAGGCTAGGCCCCCCAGCTCCCAGGGGGCCTGTGGGAAGGATGCTGGCCGGCTCCAGCTGGAGACGGAACCATCAGGCGTGCGTGCTAACACTGGGCTCATCTCGCCCTTGTTTCTGCTCATCCATCACGGGCTCCTGGGCCAGCACAGCCCTGTCACAGATGCAGGAGGGAGTTCAAGGGGCCAGAGAGGGACTCCAGGACATCAGGAGGTCACCATGCACACAGCTGGGCTGAATTCTACCCCGACACTACTAGGAGTGATCCCCAAAACTCAGAGCCAGGTGGAAGCCCTGGGCGTGACCCAAACACCCCCCGCCCCACAAGAAAACAGTCCAGTGCTGTATTTTACTGCCGTCCTCAGGGTGATGAGGAGCCAGAAGCGCCCTCTCACCCCCCGCAATTCTGCAGAACTGGGTTGAATGTGTCCAAGTATGTGCTAACGTTCCAGAAGCTTCTTCCTCAGAGGCTGGAGAGATGGTACAGGCTAAGATACGTGCCTTGCATGTGGCCGACCCTGGCATTCAACCTGGTACCACAGGTGGTCTCTGAGCACCGCCAAGAGACCTGAGCACAGCAGATTGTGCCCTAGACCCCCTGCGCCTCCCCCCAAAGAATACTTTGTTCCCGACACTTGTGGTTGCTGAATTTGCAGGGGGCCCCAGAGCAAGCAACACCCCAAATCACCCAGAGATAACAGGGGGCTGTACTCCCCTGCAGGGTTCTCCACTGTCCTATTAAAAACAACCAAGGGCCAGAGTGATAGTGCAGTGGGGAGGGTGCTTACCGTGCATTACTGACCCGGGCTCAGTCCCCAGCACTCCAAATGGTCCCCCTGGCCCCACCAGGAGTGATCCCTGAGCTCAGAGCCAGGAAGTCCTGAGCACCTCCAGATGTGGCCCATCAGTCCCCCAAATTAGAATAAAAAATAATCACCAAGCATTAGAGAGCTGGTAAATCCTTACTGGATCTCAGAAACATAAGAATACTTACAAATGTACACACAAAATATATATGCGTGTATACTAGAGATGGAAAGGCATGCTTTATCTCAATGTTACAGGAATCTATTATAATAAACACATTCAAGTATTGTTATTAATTAATATAACATATTATTAATTATATAATATATAAAAGATAAGTATACATTAATGAGACAAAGCATCAATTACATTATATATTTGTATTTAAAAATAATTTATATATTTGATGTACTATGTAATTAAATATATAAAATATAATGTACATTAAATATATATGCTTGTTGTACACAGCTAGCTACACATCTAGGTTATTTATATGCTTTATATAAAATATATAATTTATATATATCATGAACATTTTATTTATAAGTACTCTATATATAAATATATAACAATTTTTAATATTGAAGTTTGTAGAAATGTATTAGATATTTTATTATGTACTTCATTGATGTAATAAATGTGCAGCAGTTTACAAGGGATAATAAAACCAATGGTCTGTTCTTATAAATTGCATGTAGTCAATGAGATAAATTGCACGTAATGAATAGATTCAGTTGCATGTCTTCAACGGGAAGACGTGCACGCAGAATAGAATAAACCACATATGATGAATAGAATGTATAGCGTAGAGCCAATGGGTGTTTGTGGGACAGCCATGCTGGGTTCCCAGATGTTGTCTGCAGCTGGCTGGGCCCCAGGATTGGCGGGTGTTTTCATGCCTGTTAAGGAGAGACAGGAGCAGGACCTCAGAGCCACCAGAGCTTATGGTGAGAGGGACAGTCTCTGAGGGCTGGGGTGCTACTGCCCCCTACTGGTGCAACTGGCAGGGACACCAAGCACCAATGCCCACCGATGCCCAGGGCTTCCTTCTGCCATCGCTGCTGACCTCAGCCCCCACCTGTCCCTACTCCTCTCAGTCCCCGCACCCAGTGAGGGAAGGAGGTGGCGGCAGTGGCTGTTCCCTGTGTAAGGCACAGCTGTCACTAGGGAGGGTCTCTGTGTCCACGCGCTGAAGGAGACTCCAGGGACTGGGATATGAGGACCAAGAACCAGAGGCCTGAGATGACCTCTACACCACCTGCTCGGATGACCTGATGCCAGTCTGGACACCTGTGAGAGGACACTGGACCTCACGGGTGCTCCAGCTGCAGCCAGCATCCTGATTCAGGGCTCCTGCATGTCGGGACAGTGTGTGGCCTGCACTGGGACGCTGATCCTTTCTGAAAGTCCATCCTGTGACCTGCCTGGACCTGCCATCGTCCTGCCAGCCTGGGAACCCCCAAAGGTGCAAAAAAAAAAAAAACCATATATAGGGGCCCGAGTGATAGTACAGCCAGTTAGCATTGCACACGGCCGACCCGGGTTCGATCCCCGGCATCCCATATGGTCCCCCAACCACCACCAGGAGTAATTCCTGAGTGCAGAGCTAGGCATAACCCCTGAGCATTGCTGGGTGTGACCCCAAAAGAAAAAAGAAATAATAACGAACATGTACAGCAAAGGAAGCCAGCAGCAGCCTGGAGCCTTCATTAGCCATTTTTTTTTTTTCAGGGGAAATCCCAAGCAGTGTTCAGGTGACCTGGGGGCCTACAATGCTGGCTGAAAGTGAGGCCCTGTGGCACTCTGGCAGTGCTCAGGGCTGCACCCAGTGCTGCCAGGGGCTATATGGTGCCAGGCTTCCAATGGGTCAGCTGCATGCAAGATCAGAGCCTTAACCTGGCCCCTCTTGCCCTCCCTCTACTCCCAGGTTTCTGTGTTCGGGGCCACACCTAGTGCTTGATCTGATGCTCAAGTTTAGGCAGAGCTGGAAACTGACTTGACCTAGCAGCAGGGCTGCGTCCAGACTAGACTCACCAGCCTCCCTTACAATGTGTTTTGGGGCCAGACCCTGTGGTGCTCAGGGTTTACTCCTGGCTCTGAGCTCAGGGGTCTCTCTCTGGGGTCTCTGGGGCACAAGATGATGGAATCAAACAAGCACATCAAACAGTTCTAGAATCAGAACCAGAAAGAGCAAGACTAATTGGTGTGCACCACCTAGTGGCCAGGACTGGGACTGCTACGAATGAGACCATACACACACCCCATCAGAAATGGCCCAGATTCAGTCCCAAGGACACTGTCAAGTCCACCATCCTGGTGGAGAAGACGTGACCATGCTCCCTGGGGCTGACAAAGAAATGCTAGAACCCTACATTCTGTCTCCTAGACTGAGGCAGGTGGGGTTTCTGCTCTCAGTATAGAAAGCAGAATGCTCAGGGGTCAGCGTGCAGAGCATGTCTGCATGTCTGGCAAGGTCTGGCCTGTGCACGCCCTCCAAGCCACTGACAAACTAACAGCCCACAGCTAATTCTCACAGGAAAAAAGCCACTGATCTGCAGCCATTTTGAGAGAGGCCTAGAGCAAGCCTGCTTGGGGCAGTCTCTCTGTCCGGTGAAGGGCTCACACTGGTGACCCTGTAATCAGTCACCCCCCACCCCAGAATCCGCCCAACAAGTACCTTCGGAAATGCTTGGGCCCCAAACACAAACATTTACTCCTTTGATACAGAGAACGAGGGAGGGGCCCAGAACACAGCACTTCTGGAACTCATGACTTTATTGGTTTGTCGGCGTTTTGCAATGCCCATTACTAGCAAGATGCAAACACAAGTCCTGCAGTAGACAGCGGGCTTCCAGACCAGCGGAGACCGGCGGGCGAGGAGGCAAAGGAACAAAATCAGTTTTCCAGCCACCGTGGTGGTATATTCTTTCACCTGGGCTTGTCATTGTTTTGTTTGGAGTCCAGGCAAATGCAAACACATTCCAGATCAGTGTCACTCAGTGTCTATCTGACCTTCATCAAGGCAGGCGAAGTACAGATGCTGTACATTAAAACATGCGGAGACGCTCCCAGGGCCTCCACCGAGCCAACTGCTGCCCGGGGCGCCTAGATGTACAGTGAGCCGTCGGCGGGGCCCACGTAGCCCACCCCGATGAGCAGCACGTCCAGCAGCGTCCACACACCCAGGCCGCCGAAGCTGAAGAGCTTGCCCAAGCCCTCTCGCCACTGGCCCAGGTAGAAACGGTCTGCACCGAAGCCGCCCAGCGTGATGCTGTGACAGGGAATGGCTGGAGGTTCACCAGTGCCCAAGGCCTCTTAGCCCGGACACCCCGAGCCAGCAACCTCTCAGAGGTCAGGCGAGACCTAGGCCACCCTCCACCAGTGCGGATGCTTCTAGAAGGCAGGGGTCGGGGGTGGGGATCACAGCTGGGCTTTGGGGACTGGAACTTATGGGATCCGGAGGAGCGGGCAGAGGGTCTGGGCGAACCCCAAGTGTGGGAAGTTGGGGGTCTTGTCACCAGTTGCCCATCTCCAACCCTGGCCTGTTAGGGGCCCATGATGACAAAGGACCATGTCCGGACACTTCCCTTGCTCTCAAAGTCCATCAAAGATGAGTTCAAACAGCACAGGGTGAAGCGGAAGGTCCACTGCAACCACCATGAGTGCTGACCACGGCCCTGACACTGACCCTGACTCTGGGCCCGCCTGTGCCCCTGACCGCTGACCCCAAGGATGAGCTTGATAGGCGGGCATCAACCCTGTACAGATCTGCCTGCTGGATAATCCACAGTGCCTGTAGGTGTGCTCAGGGTGGGAAGCCCTGTGGAGTGGCAGGGCTGAATGTCCTCTGAGGTGTGGACAGCGGGGGCTGAGCGGGCACCCAGCCATGAGCTCCATGTGTCCCTCTGCCCAGCTAAAGCAGCACTTCTGTCTATTCCTGCTGGGACCCCTTCTGGCCTGCTGCCCCACATGGTCAGTCCCGTGACTGCTGGTCTCCACCCTGATGATCCCAGGTCCATAGGAGTCGCATGGCTACATCCAAGAGACCCGATCCCAGTGATGGCCTGCAGCTCCCTGCCCCTCAGGCCCGTGGCCCACGGGGAGGATGTGAGGGAGGGGCCCCCCTGCCCCAGTCTGGGAGGCTCACCTCAGTGCCAGGGCGGTCGTCCACTTATACCCGCCCGTCCAGTTGCAGTACAGCATTTTGGGGAAAGTGCGGTTACCTTGGAGAAAGGGAGAGAGAAACATGGCACCGAGACATGGCAGTGAGGTCAGCCCCACTGCCAGGCGGGGCCCAAACTGACGCTCCTGGTCAGCTACGTCCACAGCAGGCCCTGCTGCTGAGGCAGAAAGGGGAGGAAGAGAGCATCAAGCACAGGCCATGGCCAGCAGCGAGGAGGAGAGTGTTCAATCTCCTCTCTCTCCCCCCTCCCTTGCCCCCAGGTGCAGAGCCGGCCCCTGGTAACTGGTGTATCACTTGCACCAGGAAATCTCAGAGGCCGAGGGCAGCCCCAGAGAGCCACTCTGGCAAGAGCCAGCTGAGTGCGGTCTCTCAAGGAGTATCTCACTGTATGTCACATTTCACCTATTTGAGAGAGGGCCCCACCATGACTCTCCGTGACCAGGCTGGTGGATGCGGTGCTGCCAGGTGCTCAGAGCCTTCAGGGCTGCTCCCCGCTGGGTGTTGCTGGGATGGAACCAGGGAGGGGATGCTCCCCACGCACTCTACCACACTGGCCCGTCTTATTTTTAGCCACAGGGAGGGCAGTGAGCCTGGAGACAGGGGCTGCAGTTAAGTCAGCGTCAGATCTTGCAGATTTTTTGTGTTTTCCCCCACATTTTAGGGGTCAGAGAATGGCAATTTCCCGGGTGCCTCCTTTGCTCAGCTCGCCGAGATCACTAATGAGCTTGGTACTGAGAAAGTGCCACAAATGCGTCTGATGGAACCAAGTCTGCGTGGGGCTGGGGCTTCTGGGGCCAGCGCCCCACCAGGCGGGTCTCCCTGGTGCACGCACTTACCCAGGCAGTGCACGTGGTCCCGCACGGTGCAGTTGGCCATGTAGCGCTGCCGTGGACATGCCACTGTCATGCAGCTTGTGGAATCGGAGCACTCGTAATCGGCCTCGGGCAGCTGCCAGCAGAACTGACAGGTCATGTTGATGACGAAGTTCTTCTGGGGTCTCAGGTCTTGGTCCTACCAGACACAGGACACAAAATCAAACCTGTCACAGCCCTGTTAGTGGACCACGAGGTGCACGACGGGGACCTGCTTTGTAGGTGGGAATCCCGGGTTCAAACTCCACCCCTACATGCTCCCCTGAGCACTGCTGGGAGCCACCCACTGAGCAGAGGCAGTCCCTGAGCACCGCTGGGAGTGACCCCAAACTCAAACCGTCCCATGGTACCAGTTAAAAAACTCTAATCAGATGGAACCTGGCAGCACAGTGGCAGAATAACATACCAAGCATTATAAGAACAATGTGCACTAATAATAGAAAACATCACGCTACCTAACCACTATGCACACGCAAAAATGTGTATTGGTCAGGTCCTATAGTGACAGAAAACACCCCCCCAAGTATAGCAGGATGGTGAAAGGTTATTTCACAACAATAACACAGTCCCAGCACTTTTGTTTGGCTACATTGTTCATCACGTGCACACAAGCTTTTATGATACAGAAATAAAAGGGCATTTTGTTTTATCTTTTGTTTCTCTTGGGCCACACCCTGCAGAGGGGCCCCTGTGCAGACCGTGTGCAGGGCGAACACCCTCCCTGCTGGACTATCATTTCAGCTGCTCACAGGACGGAGCTGGGATTCGCCAGGATGCCTGTCCTGACCGAGGCCACTCCAGGAGTCTGGCGCCTGCCTTGGTATCAAGCAGGGAAACCCCCCAAGCCCTGACAGGAGTGATCCCTGTGCACAGAGCCAGGAGTCAGTCCTGAGCATTCCTGCACAACACTCCCCCCTCCCCCCCCCACACACAAATTAAATGTAAGAAATGAAAGGTCAGGGAGGCCGAAGCGGTAGTGCAGCCCCCCTGGGAAGGCATCTGCCTTGCAGCCGGTGACCTGGATTCGATCCCCTGCATCCTAAAGGGTCTCCTGAGTACCCCCGGGGGTGATTCCTGAGAGCAGAGCCAGGAGTAAGCCCTGAGCATGGCTGCGTGTGGCTCCGAAGACAAACACTCCTTTTCCTTTTCCAAACGAAAGGCCAAGACTCTGATTCGGCTGACTTGTGCGGGGCCTTGCTGGGGCCCCGCGTTCCGAGAGCTTCCCCGAGCCACGGACCCCAGAGTCCGCAGCGCTTACCACGCAGGTGACCGCGGGCCTCACGGTGCAGTCGAGGGCCACGGGCCGCCCGTAGACGCAGGAGAAGTTGGCGCGGCACTGCACGCAGTCGGGGGGCAGCCGGCCGCAGGGCCCGTTGCTGGGGCACTTGGTCACGTAGGGCGGCGGCGGCTCGGAGCCCTCTGCGGAGAGGAGGGGGCCCCTGAGCTGGGCCGAGGGGCGGGGGCTCTGCCAGCTCTGCTTCCACAGCTGGGCGCCGAGCCCCGGCGCCCACCCCCTCAGCCCCAGCGCAGAAGTGACCCGAGAGGCCACCGCGGCGGGGGGGGGGGGGGGGGCGGGCGCCGGAGCGACAGGGCCGCGGGGAGGGCGCGGGCCTTGCAGCGGCAGACCCGAGTCCGATCCCCGGCACCCCACAGGGCCACCGAGCACCTCCGGGAGTGACCCTCGAGTGCGGAGCAGGGTCAGCCCCGAGCACCGCCGGGCAAACAACGACGACGACAAAAGCCCACTCAGGGGGCCGCCCTGACCGGGCTGGAGCGGCGGCCTTGGCACGGGCGAGGGCCGAGCCGCAGGGAGGAAGCCGGGGGTCGCGGGACGGAGGGCCGCGGCGGGCTCGGTCCTACCTGCCGCCTGGGGGGCGCCCGTGAAGGCGCGCGTCGGGCCCGGGTCCTTCAGCGACTGCGCCAGCGGCCGCGAGTGCTCTAGAGGGGGCAGGGGGGCCGCGCGTCACCGCCTGACGCTCCCGGGGGGCCCCGCTGCCCCCGCCCGCCCCGGCGCCCACTCACCGCCACCCGACAGGAGGTAGAGCTGCGAGAGCACGAGCACCGCGCGCCACAGGCGGCGCAGGCCCCGCAGCGGGCCCGCCGCGGCCGCCATCTTGCTGGCGCGCGCACTTCCGGGTCGCGGGGCGGAGCGTTTCCGGGGCGACGGCGTGGCGTGGGGCGGGGCAACAGCCAGGAGCGGGCGTCTCCGGGGAGGCGGAGGGGCGGGGCATAGCGTTTCCAGGGCGACGGCGTGGCGCGGGGCGGGGCAACAGCCAGGAGCGGGCGTCTCCGGGGAGGCGGAGGGGCGGGGCAAGGCGTTTCCGGGGCGACGGCAGAGCGTGGGGCGGGCGTTTCCGGGGCGACGACGGGGCGGGGCGTGACCTGGGGAGCGTAGTGCACAGGTGCGGAGCCGGCTGCCGGTGAGTACCACCAGCTGTGAAGCATCCTCCAGGGTGTGAAGGTGACTTGGTTCCTAATCCGGCAATACCCTCTTCGAGAGCCTCACTTCTCCCACTGTTCGAGACCCGGAAAGGCCGAATGTGTGGAAGAAAAGTCATGAATCTGGGTGCAGACAAGAGGAATTCACAGAGCTTTTGTGTCAGCCCGGGGAGCTATAAGATGCGCTGCAGCTTTCCTGCGCCCACCTCCTTCCCGCGGCTGCAAATACAGAGCTCTGATTCTTAAGACTGCATCCTGGCCCAGGACAGGAGGAACTTCCGTCTGCCGTAGATCACTCGACCCAGTTCAAGCATACATCCCCTGCTCTGCCTGGATGTTAGAAAGGCGTCTGTCGCTGGTCACATCCTGGCGCCCTGAGAGGGTTGGGGGGGCTATTCCTGGCTTGGTGCCCCAGAGTGAATCCCCGCAGGTACATATGCTTGCCCTCCGAGGCATGCTTCTGTTCTCTCTCTAGCCCATAGAAAATGATCTCAGGCCCATTGAAATGAATTGACTTAAAGGAATGCATCGCTGGAATCTGCTCCAGGGTTTCTGGTTCTCTGCACTCTCACCTGGAATCCACACTTCGTTTCTACCATGGTAAACTCACCCTGCACTGCAGACTGCACCCTTCCCCCAACCCACCTGCCTCAAGGTCATTTTGGGGGGAAACCACTATCTCCTCATCCTTCACCAAAGCGCCCCCCATGAACAGAAAGCCGGGAGTGGCCCCGTAAACCCATTTATATCAGTGGCATTTCCTCCCATGGAAAAAGTAACTGAAGTGGGGACCAGATTATTGGGACATGAACCCATGGCTGAAACACTGGAAAGAGCATGCCATCTATTTCATTTTATACCATCTATTTGTTTCTAAAGGTGAACAAGGCTCAGTTGCCAAACAGAAGCATAAATGGGTAAGTCCATCCTCAGAGCAAGGAACTGCTGATCCCACAACTGGCATTTCTCTGAGGCACAATGCTCTTGCTCAGTGATCCAGGATGTAACACTAGCTGCTGCTTTGGTGGTGGTTGGCTAGTTGAAAAGAAGTCATGGTTCTCATTTGGGAGATGAGTTTCTGTGTGAACTTCAGAGAAACCATCATAAGAAAAACAAACAAACAAAAGCCCTGAGACATAATGTCCTTAGAAATGAATTTCCCTCATATGCAAAACAAACAAACAAAAAAGGTTTGTAGATTTTTTATTTGAAGTGTATCTTTTGAATAACCACTGACTTAGCACGATATCTCACACTCTTCTTTCCTAGTACTACTCTAGGAATTACTTTTTCCCATAGAAGTCTCTGGAGGCATTTGGGAAATAAAGTTTTCCACGTCTGAGCTCAGATGCATGAGTGACTCAAACTTGAGATCAACTACTGCCTCTTGGTCTCCCGGCACCCACGTGAATCAAGATGCATTTTCAAGGACCAAAACAAGTTCTCTGGAAGCAAGGACAAGGGGAGAGCCTCAAAAGTCTTCCTCGGCACTGAGTGTCCGAGACGCTCGCAGCATCCTCAGTCTCTCCATGGCGGCAGCGATTGGTATCTCTCCATGGATTTTGTTGTCCCGTGTGTGAACGCTGACGGCACTATTTGCTTTTTCCTTGTCTCCAACCACTGCAGAAGAGAGGAAGAGAAACTGATCTACTGCACATCACCACCTTCCTAGATTTCAAATCAACAGTCAGGTTGATTTGAGGTTTCCTGAAATAAATGGTCTCTAAATAGGAAACTAGTGACCATTTAGGCTTCCTCTGATAGTATATTTCTCCCCCATCCCTGTTTTTCTGGGGGCGGGGCATCCTGAATGGTGTCCAGGGGGCCTGGAGGTCTTACTGGAATTCTCACCAGCTGGGCTGGTGGTTCAATGCAAGAGCCTGAGGCTGTGATGCTTCTCAGAGCCTGTGATGCTGCGGTTCACTGGGCCTTTCTGGCAGGGCTTGGCGACCTTTGGGCTAGACCCAGGAGGACTGGGGGCCATCTGGGGATTGAACCAGGATTTCTGTGTCAGACATGCTCCCTAACCACTGTACATCCTCTCCGGTCCCTAGTGAGATTATTGTCACATTTGTTTCCACAGTTGGTTTGATATAAAGATCAGGTTCAGGATTTGTGTGAAATGTGATTCTTCTTCTTTTGGCAGATAATGAAGAGTCCATAGTGGCCGCAGACTAGGCGCAGCATGGCATGTTCTTGGTGTCTAAGACAGACACAGTCCAACCAGCAGAAGGACAGAGGTACAGAACAGTTGTTTTTGTTTTTTCAACTTTGTCTTTTGGAATAAAAGGAGGGAGAGAAAAACCAAAAAGCCCCCAAGATTTGGGAAACTTTGGAAGACATCTAAATTACCCAAAATGAAATTATACTGGGCCAGTTGTGCACGCTGTATCTTCTTGCTCAGAGTCCAGCTGTGGTCGAGGTCAGCATCAGCCGTGAAACCTTCTTCTGAAAACTGCCTGGACACCTGACAAGACCAAGGAGCATGCCGTGAGGGGATCTGGGCTGCCACCCCCTCCTGGCAGTCACGCCCCATCACTGGCACCTCCACGCTGTACCCAGATGGTCCACGAGGGTGGCACATGGCACGTCCTGCCTGAGACTCTCAATCAAGGAGGTGCACACCAGGCCCACACCTAATCAGGCCCTAAAACATTCTGGAAGAGGCAGGTAAACACCATTCCCTCTCGAGTGGCCTCCATGGGAGATAAATCCGCAGCACCCCTCACAGACACTGAAGTCACTCGAAGTGCATCATGATTTAAAAGTTAATATTAGTATTTCTCTAACCAGCCGTGTTTCCCACCCCAACTCCCAGTAAAGCCAGGGCCTAGAGATGGGGAGAGACCAGTCGCAGAGGGGGTGCACGCAGGTAAACCTTTAAGAGGCCCACACAGTGAGAAATGGAGGCACTACCCACGAGAGGGAGCCTGCACCCTCCTGCCAGCAGCTTCCTGGATGGCCACGGAGTCAGAATCAGACTCCAGCCATGGGCCCCGCAAACAGCCGCCATGCTGGGCTCGACCTTGGGCCCCCACCAATAAGTAAAGAAGCTGTGGCGGGTGGCATGGGCGTTACCTGCAGTGCTGAGTTGTCACAAGCTGGGCCCACGGGGATGACCATGATCTGCCGCGGAGACAGCCAGAATGGCCTGGGGGTTGGAGAGAGCATGTGGAGGTTCCTCAAGCCCAGTGGGGGAACTGCAGGCCTCACTCCAGGCCTCCCCCCGCCATCCCCAGTGGTCTGTGAACTGTGTTTGTCACTTGGACATGGGCATGGGGGCAAACAGGGACTGAAGGAGAAGGGGACAGGAGAGCAAGCAGTGGGCACACCTCTGATGGCAGGGACAGGATCTCCAGCAGCCCGAAAGGTGAAAGGTGATTCTCAGTTCTCCACGTTCTCACATGGTGCAGGATCAACAGCACCATGTCAGGCTACCTGGTCTGGTTTGGTTTTGTTTTAGTTTGGGGCCACACCTGGCAATGCTCTGGGCTTACTCCCCGCTCTGCACTCATGAATTACTCCTGATGATGCTCAGGGGACCATATGGGATGCCAGGGATTGAGCCCGGGTTGGCTGTGTGCAAGGTCAGCACCCTCCCTGATGTACTATAGCTCTGGCCCAATAACTACAATTTAAATTTTTAAAATTAATTATGAATTACCAATTTACTCATGACTGTTTCAGGAATGTCATATTTCAACATGCATCCCTTCACCACGACCACTTTCCTCCCCAGAAACTTGAGTTTGATGTACCGCTCGACATTGAGAGAGTCAGCAGAAGTTCCCGGGTTTCAGCCTCATCTTATCTAAGAGTTGGGCATGATTTTCTTATGTGGTAGAGAGGTGGAGGGTGGGGCCACACCTGGGGGTGCTCAGGAATTCCTCCTGGCTCTGTGCTCAGGGGACTGTAGTCAGTGCTGAGTTGGAACCAGGGCCGGATGGGTGCAAGACAAGCCCCCTAATCCTGATACTGCCCTGTTGCCAGGCCTAGGCATGACCTCTGATCAGACAGACAGACACCTTCTCCTGGGTGGGTCACTCACCACCTCCCCCCGTAGTTTTCTGAGAGAATGGCGATCATCCTTTCCACGGATCCCAGGATGGCTCGGTGGATGATCACAGGACGGGCCTTGTCCTCCCCATTTTTGCTGAAAAAATGAGAAGGGAACGTTTGACTCTTGTCTGAGGGTTCTATAATGACATTATCAAAAGACAGGATGGCATGGGCAAATGGGTGAGTGGGATAGAACTAGATGTATCTGTTTGTGACAGGGTATTGATAAAGGTCCAAAGACCAATGTCGGAGAAAGATGGTCTTTTGGCAAACGATATATCACTACCTGAATGCAAAGAGTAAGCTCAGACATGAATGGCACCCCTCACAGACACAGAATTCACTCGAAGTGCATCATGATTTAAAAGCTAGTATTAGCACTGGAGAGATTGTACAGCGGGGAGGGCACTTTCCTTGCTTGTGGCCAACCTGGGTTCAGCCCCTGGCATCCCACAGGGTCCCCGAGCTCTGCCAGGAGCACAGGACTGATCTCTCTGAGCAGGGCCAAGAGTAAGCCTGGAGCACTGCTGGATGTGGACCACCACTGCCCCACTCAATAAATTTAAAAACAAACAAACAATATTAACAGACCATCTTTGTGGACTGGGCTAAATCTTTGATGGCAGGACCCATTTAAAAAATGTGGATCTTCAATGGAGTACTATGTAGCTGTTAGAAAAGATGAAGTCATGAAATTTACATAGAAGTGGTACTACATGGAAAGTATCATGTTAAGTGAAATGAGTCAGAAAGAGAGGGATAGACAGAGAAAGATTGCATTCATCTGGGGAACATAAAGTAACAAAATAGGAGACTAACACCCAAGAGTGGCCGGGATTAGTACCAGGAGGTTTGCTCCATGGCTTGGAGGCCAATCACACATGCTAGGGGAAAAGGGAGCTCAGATAGAGAAGGAAGCACCTAATAAAGGAAGTTTGGAGGATTCTCCTAGGATGGGAGAAGCATGCTGAAAGTAGACTATAGACCAAACATGATTGCCACTCAATGCCTCTTTTGCAAACCACAATACCCAAAAGGAGAGAGAGAACAAAAGGGTATGCCCTGCCACAGAGGCAGGGTAGGATGGGGAGGATGGGGGGTGGGAGGGATAGTGGGATCCATAGTGGTAGAAAATGGGCACTGGTGGAGGGATGGGTATTTGATCATTGTATAATTGAAACCCAAGCACAGAATTTGTAAGTCTACAACTGTACCTCATGGTGTCTCACTAATAAAAATTTTTTAAAAAGTCAAAAGAAGGAAAAATGTGGATATTTGCAATCATTGAAATTCAAAAATCCAGATCAAAGGGAATGGTGAGACATGCAAGCTATAAATGAGAAGGAAAATGCAGATATCACATAACCAGCAATGGGCCAGGCGTGGGACGGCTCACCTCATGTACGTGAGGTTGAAGCGAACGGGCAGTTGGAAGTCCAGCTGGATGGTCGCACACTGGTGGTACGTGCCCAGGGCATCCTGGATCTGGATGTCGATCTGCAGGTCAAAGGTGTGGCCTGAGAGATGGCCTTTCCCTGAGTTCCACTCTTCTGGAAGTAGCCAGGGTAGGGCTACTCACCTTGGGGCCATAGAAGGTCCCCTCGCCCGGGCTCTGCGTCCATGGCCTTCCGAATGCCACCAAACTGTTCTGCAGTTGCTGGTGTTTTGACAGGAAGAAAACACGTCTGTGTCCCTGTCCTGTCACTCAGGCGCTTCCCGCCCGCCCGGCAGGAAGGCGCAAGGGGTTTGGGGGGGTGGGGGGAGCCTTCCCTACCTTCTCCGCTGCATCCCACGTCTCAGTCTCACCCAGGAAGTGCTCAGGCCTGGTGGACAAGTTTAATTGGAAGGAGAAGCCAAAGGTTGAGTAGACAGACTGTAAAAACTGCAGACAGCCCTTCATCTCCTCTTCAATCTGAAATCAGAGCCGCAGAAATGTGTTACTGGTAGTTAGCTCCTGCGGTGCCAGGGAGGTTGCTCGGGGTCTCACATCCGTCCGCAAAGCCAAGTGCTTTCCTGCTCAGCCCACGTTCCCCGCAAAGCGGTGGACAAGAATGTGGTGATGAGGGGTGCACCCGGGGAGGGCCAACTCCAGAGATGCATGGGTCAAGTGTCAGTTCTCGGTGAGGAGCTGAGGGGAAGACTCAGGAGACCAGGGTGGCGGGGCAGGGCTACCCTGTGGGATGGCCATGGGGTGGTGGCGCGTGATCAAAGGATCAGACTCAATCCAGTGTCATCATAGTTGGGGTCATGTCCACTCAGTGACAGGAGAACAACGGGAACGAGTCAACACCAGGCATGGCAGCAGATGGCCACTGGAATCTGATTAGCAATTTGGAATTTGGGAGAAAAGACTGGCAAGATTGGGGGGGGGTCCCTTCAGCTGAGACGAGGAGACTGCGGCATCACAGGTCATCGGTCCTTGATCACTTACACGCGTGCCTCATCTGGGGGCCATTGGACTACTCCAGGAGATTTCAAGGGGACAGAGCACAAGATAAGGGGTGACTGGAGGACACAGGGTGCCACAGGAAGGAAATAAGGATACAAGGGGGAACACCATTGGGTAAAAAGTAAAAACACAGCAAGAGCCAATGGTAAGGGTTTACATGCTCAGCACCGCGCCAAGTGCCTGGATGAAGGGAAGGGCGTGATCATTTGGGAGTTGGGAATGCAGGGAAGGGTGCCACCATCCAGGCATGAAGAGTCTCATTCATTTGGTCTTGGGGGCCACACCTGGCCATGTTTGGTGGCATTCCTGGCACAGGTGGTACCAAGAATGGAGCCGTGGGTCTGTGCTCCAGCCCTGTGTCAGCTCCCAAGGCCACAAAACGCCCAAGACAGGGACCTTGACAGACAGGGCATGGGATCAGCCCTGAGAGGAGGGCTCAGGTCCCGAGGGGAGCAGAGCATCTGGAAGTGGGCTCCCTGGGAGGAGCGGAATGGGCGCAGAGTGGGTGGTCTTGGACAGGGGGGTGGGGTATCTGGGTGCTGCTCATCCCAGATCACACAGATCCTCAGCCTCGTCCCTGGGGTCTCACAGGCAGTGCCAGAGGCATGTGACTCGTGTGTCCCTGACCCTGTGAGGACAGACCACACTGTCCCACTTGCCTGCACCCTTGGCCCACCTGCTCCTCTGTGCAGAAGATGTGGGCGTCGTCCTGTTGGAAGCGACGCACCCGGGTCAAGCCGTTCAGAGCTCCCAATGGCTCGTTTCTGTGGAGGACCCCGAAATCGGCCAGTCGGAGCGGCATCTCCCTCCAAGACCGTGGGCGGTGGGCAAACATCAGGCTAGGGAGGCGACGGACACGCAGTGTTAGCTAGGAGAGCTGGGGCAGGCCCAGGCACCTAATTCTGGCTCTGCAGCACCAGCTGCTGCTTGTTTGGGGGCCGGTGAGCGGATTCAGAGGTCTGGGCGCCATGCCTGTCCCCCCCCTTCCCACCCACACTTCTGAGTGTGGCCTAAAATTCAAAATAAGTCTATTAAACTTTTTCTCTATAAATGATTAACCTTATAGTTTCCTTTTTTCCTTTTTGTTTTTTGGATTTTACTCCTGGCTCTGTGCACGGGGGACTCTATGGGGTGCTGGGGATCGAACCTGAGTCAGCCAAGTACAAGTACAAGTACAAATGTCCTCTCCCCTGTACTATTACTTTGGCCCCTTAACCTGACAATTTTCATCACAGCAGCTCTTGAAACCTTTTCTTCCAGAGAAAACTCATCTCCTTCAAAAAGAGGTTCCTGCCCTATTCCAGTGAGCGAATTATTTCTTCTCTCCCTCCTTATCTTTCTCCCCCCCCCCCTCCTGATCCTCCTCCTCCTCCTTGGGCATACTTGCTGGTACTCAGGCTTACTCCTGACTCTGCACTCAGGGATCACTCCTGGCGGGGCTAGGAGGAACACATGGGGCTCTGGAGATTGAATCCAGGTCCCAGGTCAGGCTGCATGTAAGGCAAGTGCCCTGCACACCGTGCCGTCTCTCTAGCCCCTGAACTTCCTTCAGTCTTAACAGCGGAGGGAAAAGGGCTTTCTTCATTGTTCAGATATTTGTTTGAAAAGCACTGATCTGAGGGGACTTACTGGGAACTGGGTCTGTTGGTAGCACAAAAGTAAAGTAGGGGGGCTAGTTGTGGGAGGAGCTGGGGCTTCACTTCTGACTGCCCAATCTGCTCATGGTGCCAGGCTGATTTCACCTATCAACTTCCTGCTCATTTTTGTTGTTGTTTTGTTTTCGGGCTACACCCAGCGGTGCTCAGGGTTATTTCTG